>NC_134515.1:33657024-34857024 GCF_027942865.1 Odontesthes bonariensis | reverse complement strand
AATGAGCACCACTTCACATGTTTTTTATAGCTCACCTGGTTAAGAAGACATCTCATGTGGTGGATGTATGCTGCAGGCCCTGGTTTGAGGCTCAGCACAGGTTATCTACTGTGCTTGTAACTTCTCATGTCAATTTTCTGTTTTAGCGTTTTCATTTAAAAAAGCTGTTCCAACAACTTTGTAACTCTTTTTTTTTTTGTTGCCAAATTTAATTGCATCTGTTCAGCTTATCAGCATTCACACTGCTGTTCTGCAGAAACAGCCTTTTCTAGTTGATTTAAAGATTCTAATTATTACATTTAAGGTATATCTGATACTGACCCCTGAATATATCAATGAATGTCTAAACCTATAAAAGTCTGGGTATATCCTAAGATGCTCCAGTTGATTCAAATTGGACATTCCAAGCGACAGATTGAAAAACTAGAGGTGACAGGACTTTTGGTTTCTCAGGAACGATCTGCCAACGGAGATCGCATCTCATCACATCTATGTCCTCCTTTAAATCTCTTTTGAAAACTCCCTTTTTTAAATGTGCTTTTACTTAAATCCTGACAGAGTGTATTTTTAGTTTTCTATTGTTCTGTGATTTTGTTATATATTTCTGTAAATGCATGAGTATATCTAAATGTGTATTTGTGCATTTATTTATATATATCCATGTATATGCACATTTATATAGTAACTTTCTTATCTTATCATATAATAATGGGTGCCAATGCTGAAGGCATACATATTACTATTGTGTATACTTATTCCACTTCTTCTTACATATTCTTCTCTCTTTTTCAGATTTCCAAAACAAAAGCCTCTGTTACTTAAAGGAAAATACCAAAAGAAAGGCCTCTTAATAGAGATTTTCAAAGTAGAAGCATCAATTATTTACCAACAGACTAAATATTTATTCTTGAGAAAATCTATATTTCACCAGTTTTTCTTCTGAAATTGAAATAGCTATGTTTGTCTGTAGCCTGAAAACATGAGTGTCATAATAGAGGATCTATAATTGAGAAATTACATTTTGTGTTTTGCAATGTTTTTAAAGGGCAGCATTCTTGTGACACGATTGCTTACTGCACATATATTTTATTTCTAACTCCAACTATGTTTTTTATACGCAACCCTAAACATAGGCTTTTTGGCATTGAAGTTAAAAAGTGGCAAATTTTGGTTCTGATTCTGGCAGGTCAATATCTGCAGACCTCGGGACAAGAACATAGCCTGGGTGCCAGCCGAACTTAGCCCCGCCCATAAAATTTTTGTTCGGGAAGTTCGGTCTGGCTCTGCTCAGTTGGGGAAATCTCTATGCTCGACATCGCGACAGTCGACACAATCAGATTGCCAGAGCGGGCTTTATACGATGATGGACAGATGATCAACAGGGACATTATCGACTACGTCACTAAAGAGCGCTTGGTTTGACTTCGTTTGAAACAAACATGGCTGCCGCTGGAGAGCTAGGGTGTGTAGATTCTGCCATCGAGTCTGTTCTACAGGATCTCCACATTGCATTCATTTTGAAAGACGAACAGAGGAACGTGATAAAGGCTTTTATCGATAGAAAAGATGTTTTTGCCGTCCTTCCTACAAGTGTGTGTCGCTTAATCTACGTCACATACTACGTTGCTCTGATTGGTTGTAGGTCTATCCAATTGAGCGAAGAGGCATTTTTTCTCCTGGTTCAGTTGAAACACGCCCCATACTCAAAACTCTATTCAGCGGTATCAGACTCACATTCTGATTAGAATCGTGAGTATGACGTAGTCAGGCTAGCAAGAACAGGGCTTTACAGGGCGATGCCTGCAGATCCCTGGGCTTTAGTGAGGCCTGGAAGTGCAACATCTCCTGGCTATGGTGTGGGTGCTGGTGGTGGACAGCAAGTCTTTTTGAAGAATTGAGATTGCAACTTGATTGAGACTCTAGGGGCCTCACGTACAAACGGTGCATACACAGAAAAAAGTGGGGTAAACACGTTTTCATGTCAATGATCAGATGTATCAAGAGCGAAATGACTGTGGAAATGTGCGGTGCCTCGCGCCAACTTCAGGGCGCACTTTTCTACAGCTGTTGATTCTTTGGCGACACTTAGAGGTGATGTTGGGAAACTGTTATAATAAATAAATGTCAAAACAATTTGTCCTCAGACTGAGTGATGTGCACATCTGAGACACATGAACAATTAACACTGAGAAAATTAACACACCCATGTGTCTGGCAACTGGGCATTCCATAGGGAGCAGGCCGACCGATTGGGACTGTGCTAGTTGACCCTGAGCCGAGCCATGCCAGCCGTGTGAGACGGAATTATCCGCATATCAGCCAGGTATATTCAATTCCCATACAATGCAGTTGAACAGGCCAAAATTAAAGTGCAATTTTGCTATAAAAGCACCATCACATGATGAACTTGTATATGTCAACAGGAAGCAATTTCATTCCATAAATGTACAGATTATATGTGATGCATAAATGCAATTAACCAACAATGTGGCGAGGTGGCCTGGTTCAACGCACGATTCATACATTCTGAGTAACAGCATTGTTGGGGACAGACTACAAGCTGGCACTGTGTGCGATGGGTGGATGGGTGTAAATTTTGTCCGAATATTATTCCCCGTGACGTGCATTGAGCATGTGCGCCCCCAATTTCTATCCCGTCTTCACAGCATCGGTACTAGTCGTTGGTTAAGGTTTGTTTGTTTTTTGCTGGTTAAACTACAGCGCAAGATCTTGACCCCTGATCATCTGTGTGCAAAGTACTCATGTTAATAACCCCGTGCGTAAAAGCAGCCTCACCTTTTCCCCGGCGCACTTATGCGCAAAAATAATGTGATCAATATGCAAGTATGTATTGAGAATGAGGAGTCACGTGACTCCGGTCGGCCGGTCGGCCATGTTGGCAGAAGAATCTAGTGGT
Organism: Odontesthes bonariensis; assembly: GCF_027942865.1. NCBI lineage: Eukaryota > Metazoa > Chordata > Actinopteri > Atheriniformes > Atherinopsidae > Odontesthes > Odontesthes bonariensis. Next base: position 34,854,107 of record NC_134515.1, on the reverse strand, counting down.
TGCCAGGGGCAACGCCATTAACTTAACGGATATCTTCCCGCATTTGTCATTTCGGCAGGGCAGAGACGAATACAAAAGAAAGAAAGAAAGCAAAATAATGGAGAGAAATAAGGCGAAAGAAAAGGGACCTTACAGGGACAAGCTTATTACAAGCGCAAAGCAGCGGTATTTGGAGAAACTGTCCAGCATCCAAAATATTGATCCTTACGAGCTCCCTGCAGCAGAATGGCACAGAGACCTGGACCAGTTACCTGCGTGCACATATATGGACATAGTCAATTATCTTGTCTTTGGTGTAAGTTACTACACTATGCAGGAGTTTAAAAGTCACAAATCTTTGGAATCGTACCAGACTTTCTGCTGTGGCTGGGTGCAGGACTTGGCCATCTACAAGCCTCCAGGTGGCTCTGGTGATGATAACAGCGTTGTACTGGCAAAGGTAAGGTTCTTGTCATGCATTTTAGTGTGTTGTAATTACATTGCATTGAGACACTTCTTGACCAAAATGACAACGTAATTAACTGCGACTTGTTTTGTAAACACTAGATTAACGAGATGTTCAATGTACACAAACGTTTCAAATGTTTTGATGTATGCTAAGGCTTATGTTTAGGTATTTAGTTGTCATTTGATTTTAGCCCAACGACACATTTAAGCCATTAACATTGTGATTGCAAGGCGTACATTCCTGGTTAGATTTAAGCCATTATCAATGTGTCTAAAGTGTAGACTGTAACTTGAAATAAATGCTTTTTACTGTTTAGTTTATTTCATTTTATTTATTTTACAGGTCCTGCATTCACAGAGACTCTGAGCCTCCACTTACCAGTCCAGTGGTATCACTTCAGTTGTGTGGGGCTTGTGGACAGACCCTCCGCTGACACGCCATGGTTTTGCTCTTCTTGTGCTGAATAGTGTTTCTTTGTTCTTTTGCACTAGTAACAGTATTATTTTATTATTGCTTGTTGTCAATGTTTACATGCTGGAAATTTTTATACTTTTTATTCTGAATGCACACATGTTCTTGTGCACTGTTAACTTTTCCTAGAGGTATATTGCATTCTGCACCTGGCGCCCTTATTCTTTTTTCCTGTTCTGTTAATAAACATTGTTAAGCCATATCAAGTTGTTTCAAGCATTTATTTCAAACAAATTAAAAGTTAATGAACAAGGCACTCAAACATTTATTTCAAACAAATTAAAAGGTAATGAACAATGAGGAATGAACTCAAACAACACTTTTGCACATGTTCGTTAAGGCACAGCAAACAGTGACAATCTTATCTAAAGGCGTTAGGTTTTCACCCTCACATTTGAGCAGCATGTGCACAGGTACAGTTGAATGTAAAAAGCTGAATTTGTCCAGTCAGCGTGGTTCTCCAACATCTCATATGATGGCTTACCTACAACAGAATAAATAGTTTATGAAAAAAATCTATGCAATCAATGGCAAACCCATCACAGAACACATGCAAAATAAAGATACAGACTGAGAGGGTAACGCTGCTCATGGTATGACAAAAGGGCTGAAGGGGTACACATTAACACATTAGCCACATTAGGGGGTAGTTAACATTAATTTTCGAAGAGGCAACAGTTCGCTAGTTAGCTAGCTAGGCAGCAACGTCAGGTGCACTTCAGGGTTTGCAACAACATAAAGTAACTTCGTAGCTTTAAGAGACAACAACATAAAGAGATTTTTAGAGAACGTACCCGAGTGAAAATGCAGAGAACACACTTTCATCGACGGAGGGGTGCAATCGAAAGTAAGGTCCAGCCAGCCAGGCAACCCGGCGTCTCCTCGTCAGGTCAGACGCCTGCTCTCCCTGATGCTGCATCCATTTAGGAAACCGAAAAAAAATGTATTTCGTTGTTCCAATGTTTCCCAAACGTATTATGTGAGGTACTGGAACAGTTCTTCACACAGCATTGTATTCCAGGCATGTTCTTGCAATTCCGCACTGTTTAAACTTACTGATTTAAAAACACACGCGTACAATGTAAACGAACGGAGAGAATGGCGTTTTCTCGCTAGCATTCTGCCAACATGGCGGATAGGGGCGGGGCTCTGTACTATGACGACAACTCCTCATTCTCAATAGAATAATGAATGGAATCTGTATATCCAGTTAACTTTGTCTGCTTTCAATTGACCCAGGTGACCGTGGGTATCTTAAAAGCTGGCTGATGACCCCTCTCACCAACCCTCAGACTGACCAAGAGCGGAGGTACAATGACCTCCATTCCCGCAGTCGGTCAGTAGTTGAGAGGGCTATTGTCTGCTGAAGGGACGTTGGCATTGCTTGGACAGGACTGGGGATATGCTGCTGTCCAGTCCTGAAAAGGTGTGCCGCATTGTGATGGCATGCAGTGTCCTCCAGAATGTGGCAAACCGGCACGCCATACCACTGCCAGAGCAGCATATCCCCCCACCAGACGAACCAGAAGCTGGGCCCATTAACGTGTGTCCTACCCAGGAGGCCATTCGGGGCCGGCAAAATTTAATTTCAACTATGTAAAAGAGGCAAGGACGCAAAATTCACTTCTTCACCAATGCATTTATTGATTCCCCTATATTTGTGAGGACGCCTATAAGCTGATCTCGGCGATTATTTATGCCGCCTATTGCTCTCACAATCTCTTCACGGGTGAGGACACGACCAGTCGGGAGGACTGCAGCAGCTTGTGGTTGCGCCGTACTGGCGACGGAGACACTGGCCATGTCAGATGAATCACTGGAGCCTGTGGCACATGGCTGCAACTCTGTGTCCTCTCCTGTTACAAAAAATATATTGAGTAATCAAACATGAATTCAAGTCTATAATATGCGAGCATGTTTAAATTGAACAGATTTCAAACCACATATAGCATTTACATATGAACCTGTTGACAGGCTACTTTATTAATACATTTGTTAAAAGTTACTGAAATACACAGGTATTTACCTTGGGGGTTATCGGAGTCACCCACACATGCTCCCACCACCCCTGAGAGAGCAGTGTAACCCATAATTGCGGCAACTCGCTGTTAAAACAAGGTGGGCACCTCCACTCCTGCCCCCCCCCCGCCTGTTTTGGCCACACTTCGGCGGTGGGCAGCCAGTCTCCGCTTGACATCGACCTTGATGTCGGACCACTTCTTCTTTACCTCAGCAGGTGTGCGGCTCTCTGACCCCACATCATTCACAGCCTCGCACACGCTCTCCCACTCACTACTCTTACGTCTGCTGCTTATTCCTGATGATAGCGTGCCAAACAAAACACTTTTGCACGCCTCCACTTCGGAAAGTAGCACTTCCAACTCGCTTTCGGTGTAGTTTCTCTTTTTTGCCACCTTACTCTTTATATTTCCTTTATTTCTGATCGTACAGAGAGGGGGCTCGCAGGTGCAAGGCTCATTTATATATGATTTACATATTTAAGTAGGGGCGTGGACAGGGAGGAGTCGGGTGCTCCGGCATGTGTGCTCAATTCCACGTTGATTGGGATGTACAAACGAAATGTGCTTGGATTGATGCGTGCGCACAGATTGATACATCCAGATATTTTTGTACGTTGGAGGGCATTTCGGTTTGAGCGTCAACCATGTTTCAGTAGGAAATCCACGCAAGTCTAGAGCAGCGATGAGCTAATGAGTAGATCCAGAAGAACAGGTAGATGGTTAGCGTGAGTCAGAGAAAGGGTAATTTATCCAAGAGAAGATGAGTGTTTTTCCTTACCGAGTCCAAGAGGGTTTCCAGAGTGGAGGGGAGGGTGCTGGCTGTGATGAAGAAGGTACTGAGTCAACACTAGGGCGAGCATGCTGGGGATGAGCAGGCAGGTGTCTCGGAATCCATATTGGAGAGCTAAATCCTTTAGCTTGGAAATCCAGAGTGCAACGAGCAACGATGGAACAAACAGACACTCGGAGCACAAGAGAACAAGCTAAGTAGATAGAGGGTTTAACTAGGAATTCAGCACAGACGTCCGCCAGATTACCATTGTAGCAGTGAGAACAATCAGGCAAAGACTGGTTGCTCCTGCAGATCCTTATCAAGGAATCTTGACGAGCGCAGATGGAAAGCAGGTGCGAGTGCAGGAGCTGAACCCAGACATCCCAAGTCTCCCGGAACTTCCGGGAGTATCCCTGATATTGATAGTTAATCACGGATGCCCGCGAGTCGGATAAAATATCCCAGATTTTAGACTATGCGAGGGAGTGTTTTTTTTTTTTTTTTTCAATGCGAGTGAGAGCGTGCAGGCAATACAATAACTCGTGCACCATGCGCGTTTCGACTGCGCAGGCAAGAGAGAGAGAGGGGTGTGGGCCGTGGGGAGAGGTTGCTTGTGAAACCTGTGCGTATCTGTCCAAAGCGATGCTCTGCTCAGGGCGACTGCTTGTCAGAGGGCGCGCTGATTGGTTTAGTCAGCAAAATAAGCCAATAATGTTCGGTGTGGGAGGGCTTCGATTTACTCTCTGACAGTCACCTAAGTTACCACTCAAAACTGTGCATCCTGCCAAATGGCAGAGGGTGAATCCTTGAGTAAAAAACGAAAATATATGACTCATTTTACAGCAGAATATACTAAAGTATACCCATGCCTAGTGAAGGTGAAGAATGATGACACCGTGCGAGGTGCACTGTATGCAATAGTGACTTCAGTATTGCCCTCGGCGGACTTAATGACTGTAAAACATGTGGAGGTAGGCTAAGTTGAACGCACCATCATCTGCATTTTATTTCTGTAGGTTAAATGCTGTTATAAAATAAAGCAAAACGTATCAAAGACTTATTTAAAGTATCAAACACATTTAGTTACTAAATTGTGTAGGCCTATATCTAACTAGCCAGCTACAGTATCTAACTATCTATATCCAGCCTGTCTAAGCCTTTAAAAAAATCCCCAATTTAATATAGGGCCGGGCGCGGGGGGGGGGGGGGGGGGGGGGGGGTTCGATAAGCATCTCCCTGAAACGAGTTTTTGGAACTTGGGATGTCTGTGAACCTTACTCTGTCCCGGGCTTCCTGGAAAACCTGCTCAACCCCGCCTAAGACAAAGAAACCAATATATTATAGTTCCGATGTCTATGCCTCCCTTAACTGATTTCAGCTTGTCTAGATCATTGCTGCTAGTCTCTTAACAGGAGTTCACAGATATGAGCACAGTTCGTCTATTTTAGCTTCCCTGCACTGGGTCCCAGTGCGCTAGGATTGATTTTGAAGTTCTTTAGCTTGTGTATGAATGCCTTCATAGTCTTGTTCCTTCCTACCCCTCTCACCTGCTTCAATCCTATGCTCTTTCACAGTCAGTGGGGTTACATGGCACTGAAAGGATCGGATAATTGGCTAAATTACAATAAGAATGAGTTAAGGGTAATTATCCTTGGATATATGGTGGCGATGTCAGACCTGGGCTTGAAAGAGGACTCAGATGCAGATAATCCAATTAGGCAAAGTTTATTAGATCATTCCAACCACCAATATGATGTGATGAAAATAATCAGCTATGAAAATGTAATTCTATGATATAAAACTTAATAAATAATAAGTAAAAGGAAATAAAAGGAAATAAAAATAAAAGGAAAAAACAACCAAAACTCACTCTGCTATGAGGAGGGCAATTAACTAAGAACTATAAACCGAAAATCACTCGCAAGGAGGCAAGGAATCGTGGCTTGGTAAACAAACGAGCAAGGCAAGGTTTTCTGTGACTGTGGCAGGCTTGGGTGAGCGACAAAACGAAACACTCAGGCACTTCTCTAGGGCCGACCCCTGACGGCCCAGGCTGTTCAGGGTGGTCCCTATGAAAGTCCTCAGTGTTATTAGGCTTGGGTCTATAATGTAGCGGGAAGGTATCCATTGTCTTTCCTCAGGTCCATATCCTTCCCAGTCCGCCAGGTATTGTCTACCCCGGCCGCGTACTGACAACAACTGCTTGACCTTGTACACAGGGCCGCCATCAACCACTTCGGGTGGTGGCGGCGGTGTAGCAGCTGGGACAATCAAACTTTCCCTAGCAGGTTTGATCTGGCTCAAATGGAAGGTAGGGTGAACACGAAGGGATTGCGGCAGGTGAAGGTGGACTGCTGCAGGGCCGATGATCTTTGTGATGGGGAACGGACCAACGAATCGTGGCGCCAGCTTTCTGGAGGGGACCCTGAGGTGGAGATCCTTAGCTGACAGCCACACCCTCTGACCCGGCTGGTATGCTGGGGCAGGTCGTCTCTTGCGGTCCGCAGCTTTCTTGACTCGGTCCCCTTGGCGAACTAACACCTGCCGAGCGGCTGCCCAGATACAGCGACAGCGACGAATCATGGCATGGGCGGAGGGCACTATCACCTCCTGCTCGTTGTCTGTAAAGACAGGGGGCAGGTAACCAAATACATTGCATACCCCGGCCTGTAGGAGAGGGAGAAAGAAAAGCTGTTAAAGAAAAGCTGTTAAAGAAAAGCGGTTAAAGAAAAGCGCCCACCTGGCCTGGCGAGAATTAAGTCTGATCTGATATATTCAAAGTTCTTGTGTTCAGTCCAAACAATGAATGGATGGTTATCCCCCTCAAGCCAGTGACGCCACTCATCCAGGGCAACCTTGACTGCCAGCAGTTCCCGGTTGCCGACATCATAATAATTCTGCTTTGGACAGCCGTTTTGACAAAAAGGCGCGGGGATGCATCTTACCATCCTGCTCCGACCGTTGAGAGAGAACTGTCCCAATCCCTTAGTTGGAGGCGTCTACCTTGACCACAAACTGTCGCTGGGGATCTGGCATGGTGAGGATGGGGGCAAAGGTGAAACGATGCGTGAGTGTCTGGAAGGCTGTCTCCGCCTCTGGGGACCAGTGGAAACGCACCTGAGAGGAGGTAAGAGCGTGGAGAGGAGCAGCTATTGCGCTAAATCCTCTGATGAATCGCCTGTAAAAATTCACAAAACCGAGGAACATGCTGAACCCTTTTGCTGCTGTCAGGTGTGGGCCACTCGGCCACAGCCAGCGCTAATTTTAGCCGGGTCCATCTGTACTCTTCCAGGGGCTACAATGAAGCCCAGGAAGGAGACGGTGTCTGCATGGAACTCACTCTTCTCTACTTTGACATACAAATCGTTTTCCAAAAGTCTTTTAAGAACCCTGGTTACATGGTCTCGGTGTGAGTCAAGATCAGGAGAGTAAATGAGAATGTCATCAATGTAGCCGATAATGTGAAACAACCTACTGGCTGACGTATTTGCATTAAGTTCATCATCTCCCTCAGGCTTCCCCAATGTTATCGGTGCACTAGACTGTACCCATGTACGCATCGAGGCCCCTGCTGGACCCGTGGAGGCTGACTACGTAAAAATGGGTGAAAAAATGACAGCTCTCGTCTCGCTCTCCTTTTCTGCCTTTTCCGTTTTTCCACCATCCACTTGTCAGGGCTTCCTACGTTCCTCGGGCACTCGCATATAGCCAGGCTATGTAAGCCTCGCTTGAATTAGCCTCACTTAGATGCAGCTGAAATGTCTTAGCGGAACGACTTGAGGCTTAATTGGGAGATGGCGTTAGTTTAAGAGAGGCTTTCCTACACCTTTCCTACACCTAGCTTTCTTTAGCCACGTTCGTGGAACACCCTCCTGGGTTATACCATCTGTTGTTAATAAGCACCGCAATACTTCCTTCTTTACTTTTGCCACTTTTTTTGCTGTCTCTGTCCGCCTATATTGTCAGGTAGAGGCATTGTGTATGGTAAATGCTTGTGAAACCATGTCTTTTCAGTGCTTCAAGTTTAGGAATATTTGCCCCATTTTTCTTCTGATGTACACTATATTGCCAAAAGTATTCCCTCATCTGCCTTTACACGCATATGAACTTAAGTGACATCCCATTCTTAATCCATAGGCTTTAATATGACGTCTGTCCACCCTTTGCAGCTATAACAGCTTCAACTCTTCTGGGCAAGCTTACAAGGTTTAGGAGTGTGTTTATGGGAATTTTTTACCATTCTTCCAGAAGCGCATTTGTGAGGTAAGACACTGATGTTGGACAGCAGGCCTGGCTCACAGTCTCCGCTCTGATTCATCCCAAAGGTGTTCTATCGGGTTGAGGTCAGTACTCTGTGCAGGCCAGTCAAGTTCTTCTACACCAAACTGTCTCATCCATGTCTTTATGGACCTTGCTTTGTGCACTGGTGCACAGTCATGGTGGAACAGGAAGGGGCCATCCCCAAACTGTTTCCACAAAGTTGGGAGCGTGAAATTGTCTAAAATCTCTTCGTATACTGAAGCATTCAGAGTTCCTTTTACTGGTACAAAGGGGCCAAGCCCAGAACAAAAAACAACAACCTTACATCGTATTCCCCCCTACACCAAACTTTACACTTGGCATAATGCAGTCAGACAAGTATGGAGACAAGCCAGATGGAGGATCGTGATTTGTAACTCCAGAGAAGGCGTCTCCACTGCTCTAGAGTCCAGCGGTGGCATGCTTTACACCACTGCATCCGACGCTTTGCATTGCACTTGGTGATGTATGGCTTGGATGCAGTTGCCATGGAAACCCATTCCATGAAGCTCTCTACGCACTGTTCTTGAGCTAATCTGAAGGCCACATGGAGTTTGGAGGTCTGTAGCGATTGACTCTGCAGAAGGTTGGCGACCTCTGTGCAATATGTGCCTCAGCATCCGCTGACCCTGCTCTGTCATTTTACGTGGCCGACCACTTTGTGGCTGAGTTGCTGTCATTCCCAATCATTTCCACTTTGTTATAACACCACTGACAGCTGACTGTGGAATATTTAGCAGAGAGGAAATGTCACCACTGGACTTGTTGCACAGGTGGCATCCTATCATGGTACCACGCTGGAATTCACTGAGCTCCTGAGAGCGACCCATTCTTTCACAGATGTTTGTAGAATAAGTCTGTATTCCTAGGTGCTGGACTTTATACACCTGTGGCCGTGGAAGTTATTAGAACACCAGAATTTAATTATTCTGATGGATGAGTGACTACTTTTGGCAATATAGTGTACATCCCCAACATCTCTTTTTCAACTTGTTGAGGATTTAGGGTCATATTCTTTACAAAGTTCAATCAACTGCTCTTGCTGAAAAAAAAAAAATTAATTTGTCAGAGTGGTTACTCAATATTTAAGATGTTAAAAAGTGTCAGAACTTCCAGTAGAAATTAGTGGAGCAGCACAGCTTTCAAACCAACATAAAATATCAGCGTGAGGTGGGTAGGACTTTAGCAATGCAGAGCCAGAGATGGAGTAGATGCCAAAAACGTGGGTCACTATTCAAAACAAAATTCTGAAGAACCTTTGAAGAAGTGAGTGAGTGGAGAGGGGCACCAATACTACTGAAACGTCTTATGAACTTGCAATAAAAGTTAGCAAATCCCAAGAAACATTGAACCTCCTTTCGGGAGCATGGAGTTGGCCACTTCAGTACCGCCTTTACCTACTCCGGGTCCATCTTGAGTTGTCCCCCAGCTATTACATAGCCCAGAAAAGACAAACAGCCTTTACAAACAGATTGTTTTCAAGGAGTCTACCCAGAACCCGTCTCACAGTGTGAGAGAAAATATCAGTATATCAGCAAGATATACAAACACAGACTTGTTTAACATATCTCTCAAAACTCTCTCAGAATCTCTCAGAATGTCCAATGGGGGTATTGAAAGTGGTTTTTCATTCATCCCCCTCTCTTATTCTAACCAAATGGTAAGCATTACGACGGTCCGATTTGGTGAAGTTCTTAACCCCCTGAAGTTGATCAAAAGCAGTGGAGATCAAAGGCAAGGGATATCCATTTTTTAAAGTGATGTTATTCAGAGCTGTATAGTCTATGCATGGCCGGAGGGACTTATCCTTCTTTTCTGCAAAGAAGAATCCAGCTCCAGCAGGAGACAAGAACAGATAATGCCAGCTTTAAGAGCATTGTTAATATACTCTCCCATAGCCTGCTGTTCAGCAACAGATAGGGAAAATAGTATCCCCTTGGGAATAGGAGCGCCAGGTAGAAGGTGTATAGCACAGTCATACGGCCTATGGGGAGGAAGAGAGGTAGCCCTGGACTCAATAAACACCTCCTTCAGCTCCAGGTAACATTCAGGCACCCCTGTGAGGTCTGGAAACTCTGACTCTGAAGCCAGTCCTGAAGTGGCTTTGGCTGCTCTGGGAGTGGACGGAAATGAAAAGCAGTTCTGTTGGCAAGTCTCTCTCCAAGCCAGCACACAGCCAGTTAACCAATCTATGTGTGGGTTGTGTTGTTTGAGCCATGGATAGCCTAGAATAAGGGGATGTGAGCAGAGTGATACAAGTAAAAAGTAATTTGCTCTGCATGTCCATCATTTAATATCACTGACACAGGTGAAGTCTGGTGACGTACATTACACATAAGATGCCCATCTAGGGCTGCTGCTGCTGAAAAAGGCTGAGGAATAAGTTCACATGACAGTTCAAGATGATTGGCTAATTCATAGCTTTTCAGATTGGCATCAGTCCCTGAGTCCACTAGTGCAGAATGTCTGAAGGCGAGAGTCTGAACTGAGTGTGAGTGGTGTCAAATGTCTCTTAGCTAAGTTTTGGTTTGATTCACTCACCGGAGACTTGGCTGTGGGGCTGAATGATACTCCTCTCACAGGACAGCTAGAGATGAAATGGCCTAGCTGACCACAGTATATACACCTCCCTTTATTAAACCTGCGTTGACGCCCAGCTGTTGACAGTCGAGTGGGTCCCAGTTGCATGGGTTCTGGAGCGTCTGATGGTGGCTTTCTTACTGGTGGAAACTAGGAAGGAGGCGGTGTCGTCTTGCAGGTGGAGCTCGGCACAGTTCCGGGGGATACCTGGAATGGTGGCGCTCTGCCAGTCGCTTGTCTATCTTGGAGACGAGTGTAAGTAAAACATCCAACTTGGCAGGTAAATCCAAATGGGTCAAGTTATCTTTTAGTGTCTCTGATAGTCCATTGAAGAATGCACCTGCTAATGCTGACTGGTTCCATCCACGGCCAAAGGGCAAAATTCAATAGCATAATCCTGAACTGACCTGTACCAAACCCTTGGCTGCTTCTCTTCCTGGAATAACCGACTGAAAGATTTGCTTAAAAGTCTCTATAAACAAAGGTAGTGAATGACAGACTGCGGAATGTCGGCTCCACTCGGCTGTTGCCCATTGTTTCCTCGATCTGAGGGAAAAGCTGCAGCTTGAAGTTCAAAGTGCAACTCGCATTGTGCCAGGAATGGGCGGCAGTCACCAGAGTCAACGGAGAAACGCTCTGGGCTTGAGAGGCGCAGATGTTGGGACTCTCTGGCGTCTGCGGGCGGAGATGAGCTCTGTAGAGAATCTGCCGCGGCTTGCGTTGACCGAGGTGTGTGTGCAGATGCAGTTTCATCAAGCTCGAGTAATGACATAATTCAACTGTGCAGACAGGGTGGCAAAAACTGCTTCATTATTTTTAGAAGCTCCAGTCTTTCTTGACGCAGCCTCGTGAGTTCCTGATGTAGCCGCCATTGTTCTTGCGCTTTCAAGGCAGCACACATGGGATCCGACTCTCGCCAAGTCCATGTCTTGGCCAGATCGTAGTGTCAGGGTCAGACAGGTACGACTCAGCAATGCAGAGCCAGAGATGGAGTAGATGCCAAAACAGAATTTTGCTGTCAGGTTTCAAATTCAAGGCAGATGAATTGAAAAAATGCTGGATCACTGACAAATGGACAAGACAATCTGGCACTGAAGGGAAGGGGAACACAGCTTAAATAGCTGGGAGGGAAGGAAGACAATAGGACACAGGTGAAGGCAATAAAGCAGGGCGGAAATGACACAGAAGGAAATCTAAACAGGACGTGGGGATGACATGAATTTTAAATAAGACAACTAGCCTAGCAAGCCAGACCCGTACAGCAAAAAGCTGTACAGGGGTCTAGTGACGCTGGATAGCAGTGTGGGCGGGATAAACGGCTGTCTGTCAAGTTCAACGCCACGCAATAGGATGGCGCAACAACCAATCAGAGCGATGAAGAAGTTTTACGTTGTCAACGCGACGGAATGTGCATTGTGGTCAGTAGTCTATGGCCTGAAAAGCTGATTTCCCTTAAGCTCTAAACTCTGTAAACTTTAGCAACATTTGAAACATTTTCAGGCGAGAAAGTAGTTGTTTAGATCCCCAAATCTGACAAAATACCGGCTATTTACAATTTTGTTCCCACGAATTCGGCGCTGCTAAAGCTAGCCGCAGTGAGCAACGCACTTCCGGTTTTGCCGTTTTGACTACTCTCGTCCCGTTAACGGAATTTGACCGTTCAAATGCCTTACCGGAGAGTTTTGTCAGCTCTGAGACGAAGATCGGCCCGCTGTCTTTGGTACATCATGCTCGCAATTGACTGGGGATTGCTCTCAGATGTAAGTTTACTTTGTTTCCCTATAAATCTAAAGAGAGCTAGCTAATGGAACTTTTTTTTTTTTTTTTTTTTTTTTACCTCTCTCTGGAACTACACACTGAAACGTCGCACCTCTGTCGTCACTAGGTAGCACGGCCTCCGACCCCGCTCCTCACGATTTGATTGGCTCGATTAAGTTTTGATTTGGAACCTTGCAAAACGACCACAAGTGACTAGACTAGCCCCGGAGCAAATTCCATTTGCGGCCGCTAGGGGCGTCTAGATTTCTAGGCTATAAGACAACCTTACAAACACCAAAAAAGGTACTAGGTCCTGACATAAAAGAAAAAAACTAAAGATAAACATACTAGGATCAGACATGCAAGAAAATGCTGTCACCAGTGTGATACATTCTACAACGTAGAATTTCCTTTATCTTGTCTGCACAAGTTTGGTTATACTTTGGTTATTATCAGCTATTAAAGATTAGACTATGAAAATTAATGAATATATATGCACAAATATTCTTTTTGTATAGAATTGTATTGTGAGAAACCCTATAATACGCAATTCTACTTGTATAATTGTACATTTTTGTCGTAAAGAGTCTTTTTGACTGAAGCATCAGGATATGTATGGTAAGATGTTGTCTTGTTTCACATCGACACTGACTTTATACCAAATACTCATGTGGTATTTGTTATTTAAACGCACATGGGACAAGTGAATTGAGTTAAGTTCATTGTATTTGTGTCTGTGTCTTATCTGAAAGCTTCTGACTTTCCCCTGAGGAATAAGGTAACAGAAAGAGAAAAAAGGGAAACTCAACCAAGATGAAAATAACCTTCAACCATGGGAAGTGAAAGTATGTTTCAAAACACTCTAGTTTCTCCTCATGCTCCCCCTTTTTTTTTTCTTTTCTTTTCTTTGGGAGGCCAGCATCTGGGCCCCAGATGACAACTGATGGAAAATCAATTGTTGTTTTAAGGTACTCAACACAGTACCTATTAATTAGTTCTGATCTTTGATAGCTGATATTAACCAAAGTAAAGCTATCAGTGAATACTACATCAGGGTTTTTATACAGTATTTAACAAATATGTGGAAAATAGTCGTCACATGAATGACAGCTGTTTTCATTATGAAGTAATGGTAATCCACTTATTATGCAGTGCTTGACTTGAAAAAAAATTATTTCAAGTTCTTAGTGTAGGGATATGTTGTAGGTTGATTTGGTTTACTTTTACAGTAAGTAGGTGGTAACTTGGTCAGAATGCAGTTCTGCAAAAAGACTTTGGTGAAGTCAGCATTACAGCATCACAATTATCTGCATTGTTTCACAATCTTTAAGTTCCTGTTTCAGTTATAATTATAGGCTGCAGTAATGATTATAGTTTGTGATAATTCATTATATTATCATGCCAACAATGAGTAGATTTCAACATAACAGTTCTTTTCCATACAATTTTGATCCATTCAGGGTAGGTTTCACAACTCTCAATCTATGCGTTCAAGGGCTGTGCCGCTAAATTCCTCTTCTGTATGAAACAGTCCTCTTTATATTGTTCTTCCTCTTTCTCTTCCTCTGTTCAAACACACACAAAGTGATGAAATCACCTCTGTGAGTTTGTTGAAATCTAGCAACTGCAGAGGCACAGTGGGGGAGCTATCCCAAACTAGGATGAAAAAGTATTACATTATTCTGTTCCTTCTCACAGTCATTGTGTGGCTTTGTAGGAGCCTCTGAGAACCTAGTGCTGTACTACTAGAAATATTAAAATTAATAGAAATTTGGCTTTTCGGATATTTGGAAACCTTGAGTAAATTTTGTTAATGTTAAGCATGGTAAGCTGGAAACAGAACACAAAAGCAGACAAAGGGGACTTTGAAAATAGTTCAGAAAAATACATTGATAAAAGAAAAATGTGATGAAAAAAATTGAGATATGATGACCAATGGGGTCTGGAAGTGGACCCAACGCAGGCAGCCAGGCAGTAGCTGGGTGGCAGTGCACTTGGGGAGACACAAAGAATGTGATTACTGGGCAGACTGGACAGGGAAAAAGACTCAGAGCTAGACTTTCTCAGAGTTCCAGAAGAACGGCTTGTGACCTAACTGACGGACTACAAGAATCTAGTATCTGGAATGGACTTCTCAGAAGGCCGGGGATAATAATCTATTTTGTGAAGAGAAGATAGATAACAGCTGTGTCAGGACATACCCGAGGACCTAGAGTGAATGAAAAGGGAACAGGGACAAAAGGAGGACAACGCCTCGCAGGCTGCTGTGATCATATCAGTGACCCAAAAGGGACCCCTTAGGTGCAAGTCAGTTGGGCAATCACCAAAGATCAGTGACCAGGAAACCCAGGCATGCTCCTCAAGCAACAACCCTCCCAGTCACTCAGATACTGATAGATAAGCTCTCGGCAACAGAAATCCAGGGGTCTAAATTTTGGGGTAGATTTTCAGGGTAGAAATCTCAAGCAGGCAGGGAGGAGGAGGCAGGAGGGATTTACCAGTTTTACAATCTCAAAAGGTCCAACATAGTGAGGAGCCAGCTGTCTAGAATGTGTTTTTAATGGAATGTTTCTACATAATACATAAACCCCCCAAAACACTGTATTTACTGAACAGAAACAGAGTTGGATACTCTGCCACTGCCTTCACTTTCAGAGGGTCAGTCTTCTCCTACCCACTTTCAAAAATATAGCCCAAGAATGTGACAGGCAGACACTTTTCTGCCTGAATGAATAAAACATACAATGTTGCACACTCACACTCACTCCTAGGGACAATTTAGTGAACCTGGCATGCATGTTTTTGGATAGTGGGAGGAAGCCAGAGTACCCAGAGAGAACCTGCACATACACAGGGAGAACATGCAAACTCCATACCAGCCAGGATTCAAACCAGGAACCCTCTTTCTGTGAGGTGACGCTGTTAACCACCACACCACTGTGCAGCCCAAAAACTGTATCTCTTTTTTTTTACTTTAATTTAATAATTCAATTAACAGTCAGACAGGAAAAACTTTTCAGGTGAGCTTGTTGATCTTTTATCTGTATTATGGACAACACACATATGAACAATTTTATTGGTAAAATAATTATTTTTATTGTATCACATGTATTGATTTCATAGTATAGAATGGCATGCCCCAGTTACAAGTTTGTTTTTGTGTGACTAGGATGTTATTAACTTGTGCTTAACCAAGTTGTTAAGTTACCTGACCACATATGGTTATAAGGAATGTGATAATTACTGTTAAACTAAGAACAGCTGTGGGTACAGATTAAATCAGTTCTGAGATAAGAGGAAGGCCTGCAGCTGCAACAGGAGATAACATGCGAGTGGGAAAATACTGCTGAAGCAACTTCTGTGTTCATGTTTTAAAAGGCTGTATCAGAGGACTGCCCTCCGAGCATCATTTGGTTATTTGTTGAATTTTATGCTTCTTCTTGTTAACAAGAATTAAAAGCGCTTAAAAGTTTGAACTTACTGAGTCCATGTAATCATTTTAACAACCTTTCACTTTGAACAATAAAAATGTTAAGACGGCAGTCTTGGTGTTGTGCTGTGTTTGATAGTTCTGAGTCTGGAAAGAACCTTTGGTCTATTCTAAGAGACACACTGTTCAGATTCTGTAGTAGAAGTTGAAGGATCAAAGTTAGGGAGATAACCAGATACATCTTCAGCTTCTTTGTGGTATTAGATGCTTTAATGCTTTTTTTGCCATCAATAATCATGGTGACTCAGGGAGATTGTCTGCCCCCAAGAGATCCAGAATCAACTGGGATATGAAGCTGACCCTCCTCTGCCTTGAGCACTTAAAAATTGCAGGTTTGAGGAACAACTCAAGTTCTCCAGATAATCCACGTGTCTCAAGGTAAGCAATTTCTTTTCCAGTTGATGATGCAGAATCTGAAGATCCTGTACATTGCCTTAATTTGAACTGACGCATTGCTAAAGCTGAGAGACTTGTTTACTCAGTATGTTTAAAGATGACTTAATTTTACCAAGGTAAATTGGTTTGGACTCACCTTTGAGCCAAAACTGCTCAGTACTTCACCCATAACATGATGTGTTCAGTCACAACACAGACAACGATGCACCAATCTTTGAGCAACGCAGCCATTTTGAAAAAGTTTATGCACGTTCGGGCAGATGGAAACACAAATTTGTGACTCCATTCTGATACAGAAAACAGTTACTCACGACTGGTCACATGAACAATCTGCTGATTTTGTTCAGAGAGAGTAAACATAACTGAATAATGACCTAGCCTCAATACAAATTAAATCACCTTGGAATTGATTCACCTTGATTCACTTTGGAAAATGCACCATGCTCTGAAGGAACACGGGAGTGTGTGTTCTCAACATAGTCTCACTAACATACCCCCCCCCCCCCACACACACACACACCTTAGTCTGAATCAGAAAAATGTTTCAGTGCTGTTATGTCTCGTCAAATTTGTTAATCATGTTTATGTTCCTGTTTTATTTTGTACTCACATTTTCCCCTCTCGTTTCAGATCCTGACTTCCTCCCTTTGTGTGCTTTCCCTCCTTGTGATTGTCAACCCCGCCCCTGATTGGTTCCACCTGTGTCCCCCTACCTCATGTTCAAATAGTCTTTGGCTGTGTTCGAAACCGCCTACTACATACTGCATACTTGCAAATGGCATACTTATTCGATCAGACAGTATGCAGAGCGTTTACACACAGTGCACTTCACTCCTGCCCGAGCCGAAATCAGCCGGCCTGAAGCTGATTTCGCTTAAGCAATAAACTCTGTAAATATATAACTTTAGCAACATTTGAAACATTTTCAGGCGAGAAAGTAGTCGTTTAGATCCCCAACGTGTTGAAAACCTGACAAAATACCAGCTATTTACAAGTTTGTTCCCACGAATTCGGCGCTACTAAAGCTAGCCGCAGTGAGTAACGCACTTCCGATTATTTTCACAAAATGAAATACCCGTTGCCTTTTATCATAGGGAAAGCCATTACGATACAATTGGTGCTTTTGTTTTGAAAAAAGGAAGTGAACCTACCTTCGTTGTAGCTAGCTTGAAACTGCCGTTTTGACAGGAAATGACGATCGGTGACATCAAGTTACGTTGCATCTTGGGTAGTTTAAGTATGACAAGTAACCTCATGATGCATACTCAACATTTCGGCGAATCTAGTATGCATCCGGGAACTTAAAAAAAGTTAAAGTTAGTGGGAGTAGTAGGAGAAGTAGGCGGTTTCGAACACAGCCTTTGTCTGGTTGTCAGTTCGTCTTGTTCTGTCCCTAACCAAGTTTATGTCAAGCGTGAGTGCATTCTAGTTTGAATTATTTTGTCATCCTCTTTCAGAATCAGAATCAGAATCGCTTTTTATTGCCAGGTATGTGGACACACACGAGGAATTTGACTCCGGTTACACCTCACTCTCTTTAGTGCAACAATTACAAAAAAATAGACAAAAAAATAGACATAGAACAAGATTAAATCAGAAGTGCAAATTGGTGCATGGTGCAAGGATGAAACACTGAAGTCCGGTTTTAGCTGTTTAACACAGAGACAGCCTGAGGGAAGAAACTGTTCCTGTGTCTTGTTGTTTTGGCGTACAGAGTTCTGTAGCGCCTTGCAGAAGGGAGGAGTTTAAACAGTTTGTGTCCAGGGTGTGATGGGTCTGCAGAGATGTAACCTGCCCGTTTCCTGACTCTGGACAGGTACAGATCCTGGATGGAGGGCAGGCTGACACCAATAATCTTCTCTGCAGACCTTATTGTCCGTTGCAGTCTGTTTTTTTCCTGTTTGGTGGTTGATCCGAACCAAACGGTGATGGATGAACAGAGAACAGACTGAACAATGGCGGTGTAAAACTGGATCAGCAGCTCCTTAGGTAGGTTGAGCTTCCTGAGCTGCCGCAGGAAGTACAACCTCTGCTGTGCCTTTTTGATGGTAGTGACTGTGTTGGTCTCCCACTTCAGGTCCTGAGAGATTGTGGGGCCCAGAAACCTGAAGGATTCCACAGCAGACACTGCGTTGTTGGTGATGGTGATGGGTGGCAGAGTGGGGGGGCTTCTCCTAAAGTCCACTGTCATCTCCACTGTTTTTAGCGTGTTCAGCTCCAGATTGTTCTGACCACACCAGCAGACCAGCCGTTCAACCTCCCGTCTGTATGCAGACTCATCACCGTCCCGGATGAGGCCGATGACTGTTGTGTCATCTGCAAACTTCAGGAGTTTAACAGACGGGTCTCTTGAGGTGCAGTCGTTGGTGTAAAGGGAGAAGAGCAGTGGGGAGAGTACACACCCCTGGGGGGCACCTGTGCTGATGGTCCGGGTGCTGGATGTGATGCTCCTCAGCCTCACCTGCTGCTTCCTGTCAGTCAGGAAGTTTGTAATCCACTGACAGGTGGAGGAGGGCACAGTGAGCTGGGTGAGTTTGGTGCGGAGGATGGCTGGGACGATGGTGTTGAACGCCGAACTAAAAACTTTGAGAGCGTGTTTGGTTTTTCTGGAAAATAAATACCTTTTGGATTACCTCGCTGAGTCGTGCAATTGGGTCCATCTGAACTGTGTCTCAGATGGACCCAGGCTACCCAGACAGACCAGTAGAGCTGACTTGTATCTTATAATAACGAATGTACAATAATAAAGATTTCAGCTGCTCAGGTAGCCTGGCCTAAACGACTGCGGCCTAAACGCCAATGGCCTAAACGACCTGTATCCCTGGTAGGATCATGTTTTTTTATTTCTCCAGTGCTTTCAACACTATCCAGCCATCACTGCTCAGGGTGAAGATGGAAAATGCGGGAGTGGACCAACACCTGGCTGCATGGACTACAGACTACCTCACCAACAGACCACAGTATGTGAGGCTACATAACTGTGTGTCTGACGTGGTGCTCTGCAGCACAGGGGCCCCTCAGGGCACGGTGCTCTCTCCTTTCCTCTTCACCCTGTATACATCGGACTTCACACACAACACCACACACTGCCACATCCAGAAGTTTTCCGATGACACAGCCATTGTTGGATGCGTCTCTGAGGATAACGAACTGGAATACAGGACGGTCATCAAGGACTTTGTCAGCTGGTGTGAGCTGAACCATCTTCAGCTTAATACCAGCAAAACAAAGGAAATGGTCGTCAATTTCAGGAGGGAAACACCCCACTCAATGTCCAATCCAGGGATTGGACACTGAGATGGTGGAGAACTACAAATTCCTGGGTGTTCACCTCAACAATAAACTGGACTGGACTGATCACACACAAGCCCTCTACAAGAAGGGTCAGAGTCGCCTCCACCTGCTGAGGAGACTGAGGTCCTTTGGTGTGTGCAGGACTCTCCTCAGGACTTTCTATTGCTCTTTTTCCATTGCCGAGCTAGCCCTACTCTACTCGGTTCGATATAGCGCGACACTACACGGCACGGCACGGCACCAGTACCATTTCCTTTTCCACACAAACCGTGACCTGGAAGTGGGCGGAGTCGGCCCGGTCACCACTAACGTGACGTCGGTTTCAGGCGACTACAAAGTGTCACGCCGCGGTTAGTCAAAAGTAAACACAACGATGGAGTGTAATGTGTAATGCAGTTGACAATTCATATTGTTTAGTTAAACCAAGCTCTTTATTAAAAAAGACAGTTCAAAAGTAAACAGCAGGAGTAGTCTCAGATACAGGCGTCGACACCAGTGTTGGTGCCGGTGGAATGCAGATAGCAGCTGTTGCCTCAAGTGCAGATTGCGATGCCAGTGTCGGTTCTGAAGCCTGCGGGATTGGAGGATCTTCGCTGACCTCAGCAACCGAACACTCATCGGTTGCACAAACCGAGTCTTAAGGGAAAAAAATTAAAAGTGTGAACATACGAAACGCATACACGTAAACCGCATAGGTGAGACACTGTGCTAGCCTTGCAAAACAGCGTTGTTTGCTAGCTCACTCAGAACAACTTACATGAGACACCTGTGTAACTTTTTACACAAGTTAAAGACTGAACATGTATTTGTTACGATATAAAACATGCATTTGTTAAGATATAAGCGTTGCACCAAGGGGATAAGAACAACACTTACCATTTTCCATCGCCTCCAACAAAGACGTCGCCGTATCCACGCCACTCTCCTTGCCCCGGTTTGCCGGGCGGTGCCCGTAAATGCCGTCCATTTGGTTGAACCACTTCCATGTCTTTCAGTTTGACCCACTCCGGCTGTTGTGGTCCTTTACCTGCCGGTAATCACTCTTCAGCTTGTCTCGGCACTGCTGAAAATTCCGGTGATAGCCATGGTTAGCCATCAGCTTGGCTATCTCCTGGAACACCTTCTCATTTCGTGTTGCTCCGTCCAGTTCCTTCTGTATGCGGTCCTCGGCCACCACACACAGAAAGGTCTGCACCTCGCTCATCGTCCATGGGATGGCTTTCCTTCTCTGGTCTTCCATATTCGTAGTTCTGTTTATTCTCTGTTGCTCTCGCAGGTGTGTTTTCATACATGACGGGTGATTATTTAAAGCTCCCCAAGCTTCGTGGCGTGTATGACGTAATTTCACCTGACCAATCAGTGGACAGCACTGATCACGTGACGTTTTAGTATCGGCTAGTACCAACTAGACCCACCTCTGAAGCAGGTACTAGCCGGTACTAAAAATCGTAACGGGTCCCACCTTCAACCCGCAATGGAAAAGCTCCCAATCAGGGTAGAGTCGTACCGTGTAGAGCCGTACCGTTACAAAAATGTTCAATGGAAAAGGGGCATATGACTCTGTGGTAGCTTCAGCAATTTTCTATGCTGTGGTCTGCTGGAGAGGTGGCAGTACGGACAGAGACAGAGGGAGACTGAACAAACTGATCAGGAGAGCGAGCTCTGTCCTGGACTGTCCCCTGGGTGTGAGGAGGATGTTAGCTAAGCTGACATCCATCATGGACAACTCCTCTCACCCCCTCCATGACACTGTGGGGTCCCTGTACAGCTCCTTCAGCAGCAGACTTTTACATCCACGGTGCAAGAAGGAGAGGTTCCGCAGGTTCTTCATCCCGGCAGCTGTCAGACTTTACAACACATGCACACACTGATCATGTTGTTGCCTTTCCCATGATAATCACATAGAGATTTTTCTTTACCCATATTATTTATATTTTATTCATTTCAACTTCACAATGTGCAATATTATTTATACTAGGTCACTTTTTAGTACTTACTTTTTTACTTAATGTTTTTCTCTTTTTTAATTTTTTGTTTCATGTCTGTTGTTGCTGCTGTGACAAGCGAATTTCCCCGTTGTGGGATAAATAAAGTACATCTAAAGGTAATGTCCCCCACCACTGCTGTGTCATCTGCAAACTTGACAATAAGGCAGCTCTGATGTTTTGCTGAGCAGTAATATGTCATTAGGGTGAACAGGAAGGGTCATGTTTTGTTTCGTCACAGTTTAGTTTTGGTATCCGGCTCAGCCGCGATTTATGTTGGGCTTCTCTTTGTGGAAATAAACCAAGTTTTGTTTTTTGAAGTATCTACATCTGTATCCTTCCACGCCTCGCACCCAGGGGCGTCGAGAGACCTGGTCATTCGGGGCTTCAGCCCCGAATCTCCGGGGTTCAGACCCGAATCTCTCTGGACTGACATAGAGACCAATAAAAGAAGCGGGAGAGTATTTATTTTATGTTTGCATCGGTAAAGTTTAATGTTCCTGTTGCACTTGAATGCACCGCACAGTTCGTATGACCCCACGTGGGGAGTGCCTCAACAGCCAATCAGGGGCTACGCAGGCCACGTTCAGCCTCTCAGCTCGGAGGTGAACTGCAGGTGCGCGATTTTTACGTTATTTTCTGACCTTAACCAGAGAAGTAAAGCGCAGCTACTTGTGAAAAGGACAGAAAAAGGAGAAAAATCCCGAGTTACACTGAAAGAAAGTCAGAGCACATACCGATTGGAAGTCCGGAGACAAGTACGTCGGTAAGACGAGTCAGTTATCAAAATAAAGGCTTGTTAACGCTTACCGTCGTCCATGCTAATGCTAGCTCTGTGTCTAACAGGCTAACACTCACCTGTCATCTGTAGAGCCGCTGCAAGCTCCGATATCGGCGTACTTTGAAATACAGAGAGCAACGGTGAGAAACTTGTCTTTTTAGCTGCTCTGAGGCTATTTTTCTGTTGTTTCTCGGTGTGCTAAAGAAAGTTGTGGTGATATAAAAGTCTATGAGAGTGAACTGAGGTCAGGCATGCAAACTTGCCACCTTTCGGCGAAATTCGCCGTTTTGAAATCAAAATGGGTCATTCTTCTGAATCGCGTAGATCCGAGGAGAAAAAAAAATGGGGGGGAGGGGGGGGTGAGCATGTCAACTAGCGAGTGGAACTGTGAACCTCAAAACAACACTAGACCTATCACCGCCGCTCTCTTCTCGTGACAACAAATGACTGACAAGAGTGGCGTGTGAGAGAAGCACTATCACCAATCAGAAGTGAGGAGGGCGAACCCCTATTCACCCCCACCCCCCCACCCCCACCCCGACCCCACACGGTGGAAATTGCGACAAGGACAGGTAGGGATTAATGTTTACAGTTGTTAACTTTGACGCTAAAATGCTACAATTTGACTGATGTCCTGAAATAGTCTTCATAACGAATTGTGTCGTTAGATCAATTAATGTGCTTTTAATAGTGTCTTTAATACAAGTGTCAGCTAAATGTCTTGATAACAGACTTGAAATAGTCTACAATTCCTCGATATTTCACCGCCTCACAGAACGCTGTTTGTGTTAGTGCTACTCGAGGTAACTGTAGAGTGGCTAACTAGCGCCTTCCACACAAGTTCAGGGCTTTGCTAATACTTTTAGCCTACGTCAATGGAGACCTTAATTGTCGCCGGACTTGGCTTTTTAACGAGGTATGCCCCTTTATAATACCCTCCGATAATCACGGAAAGGGAACATTTTGCCCATTTGAGGAGGTCGTTTCATTCGTCGTGAGTTTATCAATGCAGAGTCCGGAGAGCTCTGCCACAGGTCGTATTTGAGAGTGCGACCCCCATCCCCTCGCTGTTCGCCCACACCCCCGTTGATGATGACAGCCTACAGGTGCACTCGTGTTCATCCAGTATGATGCACCATCAATCGAAGTTAAAAGGGGCACAATGTAGGATTACGTAGTGCTCGTGGCATGCATGTCTCAAAACTTACACTGTCATGAAAAAATGCCGTTTAACCCTTTGATGCGCAACATATGCACACCCCCTCTAATGCACAACATGGGTCAAAAATGACCCGCATTCATTTCCAAGGTAATTTCATGCTGGCTGAGTTTCTCTTTGTTCTATCTTTTGAAATCAATTTAATTTATGATTGAATATACCAAGTATTCTTTAAATATCTTGTTTTTGATCACCACTGATCATTATTTTCATTTTTACTTTCATACTTTATAAGCAAAAGTAGTTTTTATATTACTACATCGAATTTACACACATGGGTCAAAAATGACCCATTCATCCAAGTGTGACATAAAATAAAGTAACTTAATACTATTTAACTCTTTTCAAGTAGTTACTTTAGTAGTGAGTGGGGCCAAACAATTATTTAGTATTTGCAACATGTTTGTCATTTTTTCACACGTACATACTGTCAGGTTTTTGGGGTGGCAAAGCAGGTGGACCCACATGCAGACACTGCAGGCTGAACAAAGCGTCTTTAATATAACCAAAAAGGGTTATAGGCAAGATCCAAAAACAGAAAATGGAAGAACAAGGCAAATAGGGAAAACATGACTATGACTTTGACTATGACGACTACAATACAAATACAACTACCAGACAAGGACCAGAACGGTAAGACTTACTTTGGAAGACTAATGACGCAACAACAAAATAAATAACTTAAATACAAAGGAGAAGAAGAACAGGTGAAGAGAGGGAGGAGAAACCCTAAGTGAGGGGAGTGAGCAGAACATGGATTGGTGGGGAAAACACCAGGAGGCAGGGATGAACAAACAATACAACAAGACAGAGGTGTGAGCAATCAAAAACGAGCAGGAAAAAGACAAAGACAGTAAGTGAATTTGGAACAGAACACAAGAGGACAACCACTAGAAAAATAAAACAGGAACTAAATAACAGAACCAAGACAGGAAATAACATAACCATGATAACAGATAACACATAACACATAACCCTACCCTAACCCTAACCCTAACTAAAATAAAATATGTCAACAGCTAGCTAATAATAATTATTTGTAACTTTCTGACAATGTACTCACTCTCAAGGTAACCTAAACCTAATCATCATATAATGTAATGTAATGTTATCTTTCACTACTGTCATCAAGAAATCTCTAAAGTAATATTAGTATAATTGAAAAACAAAACTTAGTGTACTTAGATGTCTGATGGGAGCTGTGCTGAGCTGTGAAATGGTAAATGCATGCGGGTCCTGTATGACCCATGTGTGTAAACTGGATGTAGAATTACAAAAGCTGTGCTTCTTCATAAAGTAAGAGAGGAAAATAAAAATAAAGATTTGTGCTGAACAAAACAAAGATAATTACTGCATACTTGGAATAGAAAATGATTAATGATTAATTTATTTCAGAGATATATCATAGAAACCCTCAGCCATACATGAAGTAACATAGAAAATGAATGCGGGTCATTTTTGACCCATGTTGCGCATTAGAGGGGTAGTGATACAAAAAGGGTTTTTATTCAAAAAGTAAGAAAGGAAAAAATAAAATAAGGATGCATGATGATTAAAAACAAGTTACTTGAGGAATACCTTGAATATTGAATGATAAAGTTAATTTATTGCAAAGATATGGAAAATTTTAACTCAGCCGGGTCACTTTTGACCCATGTTGCGCGTCAAAGGGTTAACTAAGCTTGCCGCGAGAATGTTTTTCATGTTAGAGTGCCAGCTGTCGATACAAATTTGTCTCTGGCGGTACGTCAAGTGAATTGCTGATATAAGTTTTTCCCGTGGAGCTCGTTTGGCTCGGCATGCCAAACGTTCACTTTAATGGTTTAATGACAGCGGACCGCGAAAGTGGTCGGGAGAGTTATCGTTCAGGCTATTACTAAGCATAGGCTGTCTTGGGGCAGTAATTAATTAAACTTTTAATCCTACATACTTGTAGTATCCATTTAAGGACCATGGGACTAACTTTTTCGTTAAATTTAATGTAATTAAATGTATGATACTACAGTTAAATGTTTTTGAAGACCTGTGATGTTATATATCAAACACATAATAGTACAGTAAATGCAATTGATAGGCCTACTGTACCTATAAATTCATCTTTTATGCTGCACAGCTGTTCTCTACTTAATGCAAATGGGACATAATATATATTTTGTATAATTTACAACTTAATGCGTCTCATGTTTCCGCTTTTCCGCGCGTGCCGTGTGTCCGTGTACCCTTGTCACCTTTTTCACCCCTTACCAGTTTGCATGCCTGTGAGGTTGTTAATGGTGTGATATTTTGGAACTTGTGTGTATTGAGTCTTTTATTTTATGCCGATATATATATAGACATATATTTAAGGGGAAGTTGTTTTGTTTTCCTAATGCCAATTTAAAAGGAAAAAGAAAGCAATTTGATGTCATGATGAATGTAAAAGAATATTTCGCTATAATCGGACCATTAAAAATTGTTTTCATGTCTGGGCTACAGCCCCGAATGTTTGCTCAAGCTACAGACGCCCCTGGTCGCACCCATACTTACCTGACAGTTTGGGAGTGAGCTACTTCTGTCATCCAGCTCCATCAGTGCTTGTTCATATTTGCACCCAACAGAATGCAAGCAGTCATGAGAAACACTGCTATAGACTGAAGCAGGCAGTGTGGTTGGCATATATGCCCCTTTTCCACCGAACATTTTGTACCAGTACAGCTCTACACGGTACGACTCTACCCTGATTGGGAGCTTTTCCACCGCGGGTTGAAGGTGGGACCCGTTACGATTTTTACCTGCTTCAGAGGTGGGTCTAGTCGGTACTAGCCGATACTAAAACGTCACGTGATCAGTGCTGTCAACTGATAGGTCAGGTGAAATTACGTCATACACGCCACGAAGCTCGGGGAGCTTTAAATAATCACCCGCCATGCATGAAAACACACCTGCGAGAGCAACAGAGAGTAAACAGAACTACGAATATGGAAGACCAGAGAAGGAAAGCCAACCCATGGACAGTGAGCGAGGTGCAGGTATTGCCTCAGTTTCCTTTCTTTTTCAAGTGTATTTCGTCTCGCCTCTTCTTCTCTTCGCCTGAAACCGACGTCACGTTAGTGGTGAACGGGCCGACTCCGCCCACTTCCAGGTCACGGTTTGGGTGGAAAAGGAAATGGTACTGGTGCCGTGTCGTGTCGTGTAGTGTAGTGTCGCGCTATATCGAACCGAGTAGAGTAGGGCTAGCTTGGCGGTGGAAAAGGGGCATTAGTCTTCAACCTTGAGTTTTCCCAGGCAAGATGGTTTTGGTCAACCTGGTAGGGTAGCAGGTTATGGATCTGGAAGGCTGTTTATTAGCCAGGTGTGGCGTAATCACAGCCACTGCGGGTTCCTTCAGCTGGAAAGTACGACTGAGATCTTGATGACGGTATAATGCTTTATTTTATTCACTCTTTCAGTGATCCTCTCAGCACGACCTCCCTCCTGCGCTTCCTGCGCTGTCTGCCGGCTTGCTCTCCTCCTCTCTCCTGGTTCCAGCACGCTACTGAGTTTATAAAGGAGAGTGATTAGACAAGTGGATGCTGGTGTACTAATCACTCACCTGGTGCTGCTCCCCTGAGCTCTCTCCACACCTCTCTCCTGCAGCTGATGCACCACGCCCCCTCCACATACCTCCACCGCCCGACTTAGGCCGGGGAGCCGCCCGGCCTAGCCCCCCCCCCCCCTCCCCCTCATGCGAGCGGGAGAGGAAGTAGGCCACAGCCATCTGGGCCCCCGGCCTATGGATCACCTTGAACTTGAAGGGTTGAAGCGCAAGATACCAACGGGTGATCCGCGCGTTGGCATCCTTCATGCGGTGGCATCCTTCATGCGGTGGAGCCACTGGAGGGGGGCATGGTCCGAGCAGAAGGTGAGTGGGCGCCCCAGCAGGTAGTAACGCAGAGCGCCGACTGCCCACCAGATGGCCAGGCACTCCCTCTCCACCGTGCTGTACCTGGTCTCCCTCTCCGAGAGTTTCCGGCTGATGTACAGCACCGGGCGGTCGACACCCTGCACCTGCTGGGACAGAACGGCCCCCAACCCCCTGCCCGACGCATCAGTCTGCAGGACAAATGGGAGAGAAAAGTTAGGTGTGTGGAGAAGAGGCTCCCCGCAGAGGGCCTGCTTTACCCTCTCAAGCGACACCTGGCACTGCTCCGTCCACTGGACCGGATCTCAGGCACCCTTTCGGGTGAGGTCAGTCAAGGGGCTGGTCAGCTCCGCGAAGTTGGGAATAAACCTCCGGTAATATCCGGCCAGCCCCAAGAACCGCCTCACCTCCTTTTTTGTCTTGGGCCTTGGGCAGGCTGCAATCGCTGCTGTCTTGTCGACCTGTCCGCCGCCCAAGTGGTACCCCAAATACCGTACCTCCCTCCGTCCAACTGCACACTTCTTCGGGTTGGCCGTGAGCCCCGCCTGCCTCAGTGACTCGAGCACCGCGGCCACCTGCCGCACATGCTCCGCCCAGCTGTTGCTGTGGATGATAACATCGTCCAGATAAGCGGCAGCATATGCAGCATGCGGCCGCAGCACCCGGTCCATGAGACGTTGGAATGTGGTTGGGGCCCCGAACAACCCGAACGGAAGTGTGACAAATTGGTACAACCCGTACGGAGTGGAGAAGGCCGTTTTTTCCTTGGACTCTGGAGACAAGGGAATCTGCCAGTAACCCTTGGTCAAATCCAGCGTCGTGAAAAAGCGAGCAGTGCCCAGGCGATCCAGGAGCTCGTCGACCCGGGGCATAGGATAGGCATCAAACCGTGAAACGGCATTCACCTTGCGATAATCCACACAGAACCGGAGAGACCCATCCTTCTTGACCACAAGAAGGATGGGGCTACTCCAGGCACTGTGGGACTCCTCTATTACTCCCATTTCCAACATGGCTTTCAATTCTGCCTGAACCACTTTTCTCTTGTGTTCAGGTAACCGATAGGGCCGTGAACGCACCGTCACGCCCGGGTGAGTCTCAACCTGTTGTTGAATAAGGCTTGTGCGTCCTGGCAGGGGGGAAAACACATCAGCAAAATGCTGCTGCAACTGGGCTATGTCTGCTCCCTGGGACGGTGAGAGGTGGCCTTCACAAAGGAGCGAGGCTGGATTGGTTGATTTTGGTACCTCAGGCCCCAACTCATCCCTCTCTTCAATTGTCATCGCCAAGGAAACAGTCTCCGCCTCCCTCCATGCTTTCAGAAGGTTGAGGTGATAAATCTGTGTTGCACCTCCCCTGTCAGATCGCACAAGCTCATAATCAACGTCACCCACTCGCCGTGTGACCACAAATGGCCCTTGCCACTTGGCGAGTAATTTTGAGCTGGAAGATGGGAGCAATACAAGCACTTTATCTCCCGGTGCAAATTGTCTTAACCGAGATCTTCTGTTATACAGCCGCTGCTGACGTTCCTGGGCCTGGAGCAAATTCTCACGTGACAACTGCCCTAGTGTGTGAAGTTTTGCTCTCAGGTCCAGGACGTACTGAACTTCGTTTTTACTGGGGCTCGGACCTTCCTCACAGCTTTCTTTAACCAGGTCCAAAACCCCGCGTGGTTTTCTGCCAAACAGCAGTTCAAAGGGAGAAAATCCCGTGGAGGCCTGGGGTACCTCACGCACTGCAAACAGCACAGGATCTAGCCACCTGTCCCATTTACCACTATCCCCGTGCACAAACTTACGGATCATGGACTTCAAAGTCTTATTCAGGCGCTCAACGAGGCCGTCAGTTTGAGGGTGGTAAATACTCGTTCGAATTGACTTGATGCCCAATAATCCGTACAGTTCTCTCAGTGTTCGTGACATAAATACTCCCCGTGCATGCATCACTTCCGCGTTCGGTGTAAGGATGGTACAATATTTCCGGTCGCTTAGCGGAAGTGCCGGTGTTATGTTTGTTATGGCTGAGTCCATGAAATTCACAAGGTGCCTCTTGGAGTTACCGAAGCTTACTGTCAACGATGTGCGTCGTATCGTCAGAGGATCAAGTACAACACCGCAGAGTAAACTGGAAAAGGGTTTCAAGTTTTACGTTTCTTCGTACCTCTGCAATTTTGAAGGCAAGTCACTGACGCTAATTCTAGCTAACGTTAGCCTGAGGTGACAGCCTAACGGTAGTGAAGTGAAGTTGTTTTTTGGCCAGGAACCTTCCTGGTTCAGTTTAACCACGTTACTAGAAATGCTATATGTTTTTACTCTATACTAAATACTATGTTTTTAAAATGTTTGTATTTCTGATGGAAGTATCAGGAAAAAATAAGGCGAACGAGATAACAGTGAGGGCCCACTGCTACAGATCTATGAAGAAAACAGATACGCCACACCAGCTGAGAGAAGGCCTGGTTAAAATGACACGTTCAAAGTTCTGTTCAGTGTCACAAAGTTCTGTTGAACATGTTCAAAAGTTGGTTCAACACAAGTTCTACCCTTTTTACCCTTGCTCTTCTTTCACATAAACTGAATAGCTGAGTGGGAATCATTAGCAGGCTATCTGTAAACAAATGTTTGTTATACAGTTCGAGCTGTTAGCATCCGCCTCTAGGGCTCAAAAGGGCGGTGATGGCATAGCGGTTAAGACACATGCCTTTCAGACCTAGTACCCTGGAGAGGGGTTCAAATCCCAGCTGATACCGTTGTGCCCTTGAGCAAGGCACTTAACCCTAAGTTACTAATTGATCATTGACAATTGTAAGTCGCTTTGGATAAAAGCGTCTGCTAAATGCATAAATGTAAAAGCAGAAAATAGTCCACCTCAGCTATTCTTTAAACTGCATGTTTTAACTTGAATCTGTCCTGTCATCTTGACCGTTTAGTTCATAGTTTTCCAGAAACATGAGCTTGCAAAGTCAACTATTGGATTTGAACTTAGTAGCCTAGTTCATGCACAACACTGTACAAGAGAAAGATAGTGTAGCCAAGTGGTGTAAGAGTGATGCAGAACAGCACAAAGGTTCCATGAGACAGTAGACAAGTTGCTTACACCACTAACAACATGACAGGACAGGTTTTACTCCTATTGCCATTGCTGGAGACAGTCTTTTCAAAATATTCAATTTTGACTCTTTGCATTTCAGATGACATGTGATTCAAAGCCTGTTGTGCTGATCAACAGCAACTGCTCTTGTGTGGCTGGTTGTGGAATCTGCAACCACTTAGTTGCATTGCTTTTCCAGACTGCTCATTATTCCGAATGTGGCATGTCCGTTGTCCCTCCTGTCCTTTCATGCACAGAGACGGAACAGAAGTGGTATAAACCACGAACAATGGTTTGTCTCAGTTCAGCATCTAATGTTTGATCACTTTTTACAGTCACTTTACTAACACCACCTTTTAAATAAATAGGGGGTGAAGCCTGGACCCGTGGATGCAATGGTTGTCCTAAAGCCCAAACCAGGCACTACTACAACCAGTGGAGTTAGGTATGTAGCACCAAATTTAATAGGCAGACTACAGTGTGTTTTAAAAATAAATGCTTTTCATAATGACAATGTAATTCTATCATTGCTGTTGCTGAAGACCCTGCTCTCATCACAATCTGTTTTATTTTACTTCTTTCTACTTCGATGACATTATGTTATTCATAATCAGTTGTGCAGGTAAACAGATTACAATGTGTAAAAATAAATGTTGATTTCTGTTATTTCAGATCTACACTTTACAAGGGCTACAGCGGTGAGCTCCCACACCCAGCCACCCTCAATCCTGGACCCGCCTACGCTGGAATGAAAGCAGAATCTCTTCCCCTCATCTGCACAATGAACATCTCAGCTGACAAGCCACTTGTGGACTCCATGTTTGGGAAGGTACAAGCTGGTAGTGTACTGTCCTATCAACAATCACCATCTCCATCAGACAGTGTTGTAATACATGATGATGCACCCTCATTTCCAAGTGTGCCACTAGAAGGTTACCATCTAAACCCAACAGAATATTCATTTGTGCCAACACACCAAGAACAGCTACACCTGAGTTCACTTCCTGTGACCTTGTCACAGTCACATCTCATTGAGGAGGCAACAAGATGCCAAAGTGCTACACCTGAGTGGCATTCACTCAGGAGAGAGAGAGTGACTGCCTCCCATTTCAGAGAGGTGAGCCACGTTAGAGGTCCGGAGCCTGCAGAAAACCTGGCAGAAAGGTTAATCCGAGGGACACGACAAACGGCACACATGAAGAGGGGACTAGAAATGGAAACGGGGGCTTGAAAGGACTATGCCGTTCTAAAAAACCTGAACTTGACCAAGTGTGGGCTGGTGGTTCATCCAGATGCACCTTGGCTGGGTGCGTCGCCTGATGGGCTTGTATATGATCCGCCTGAACGTCCATCATTTGGGCTTGTTGAAATGAAATGCCCAAATGCACAAAGCTATGTTGACTGCAAATTCTTAAAAGTTGCACAGGGCGTACACAAATTGAAGGAGAGCCATTGTTATTATTGGCAAGTCCAGGGCCAGCTATTGATCACCGGCATGCAATGGTGTGATTTTGTTATCTGTGCCCAAGATGACATTTTTGTGCAGCGCATATACAGAGATAGCGATGTGTTAAAAGAGATGAAAAAGAGGTGTGACATGTTTTTCTTTAACACTTACATGGCAAAATACCTCTCCATGCACAAGTAATTGAAAACCATAATGAAAACATGAACTGAAACAATGAAATAAAACAAGTATTCTATTTTGTCAAATGTATTACTATTGTGTTCCTTTTATTTTTTACATATACAGTAAAATCTTTAAAATATATACATATATACACAATTTTAACATAAAAGTGAAAATGTTATATACAATTAATCAGTCACACTGTACCTTAACATCACAGTTTATATTTACAGTGCAGTGCATGACCTAAAAGGGTCATCAGATTAGCAATTGCTTGCCCAGGCTTTCACCAAGGGACCATTTTGATAGTTAACCAAAAGACAGGCAACAGTAAAAAGTTGGTTTATGCTGCCTGTGATTGAAAGGGGGATCACTGTGCTGAATATTTTATGTTCTTTGACCCTGCGAATCACACGCTCAACATGGACTCTAACTCTTGCAATGGACTGTGTCTTTCTGATCTCTGGCCTAGACAGTTGAGCTCTCTTTGACAGAAACGCGGGTATGTGGACTTTGCAAGGAACGCAGTCTTCAACAAGGAAACCCTTGTCAACCATTATGGCCATAGATGGGTTAAGGAGGGCCACAATACCGGACTGTTTTAAGATCTCTTTATCACTGATGGCACCTTGATAAAGAGAGGACACAAAGGTCACTGCACCATGAGGGGCTATCCCAATCAATCCTTTGAATGTACAGTGTGACTTGTAAGTGGAAAACACCTCACTCTGGAGGAGAAGGGAATTTGGTGTTTGGCATCGCAGTTCTGTGCAATCTAAAATTATTTGTGTGTCAGCATAGTCCTGAAAAACATCTGGGAGGTGAGCTTTCACAGTATCCTCATCTAGCCAAATATCCACAGCTCCCAATACAGTATAAAGGAAGTTGGCCCATGTGTTAACAATACGACTTACAGTTGAACGATGTATTCTAAATCTGTGGGCCAAATCCTTTTGCATCAGTCCCAATGACAGGTAGTTCATGAACAGAAAGAACTCGTCAATTGGTTGAAGAACCTGGAAAAAAAATGATCTTATCAACCGATTGCAAGAAATACATTATGACTCAAAACATCTTTTGATATAACATTTGAAAATTATGACATAGCATTTTTTGGAAGGAAGACAGGAAAACCTTTACCGTTGCACTGGCAGAGTGACGGATCTGATCAGTCTTTGGTAGATTCCGTGCTCTTGTAACCCGTACAATGTCGGAGGTGGCTGGCTCAATTTGCTTCCAAAAGCCCATCAGGTGGTCATCACTTGCAAATCTGTGGAACATATGAGTTATATCAATCATCATCTTTATTTCAAAACCACACACAAATACCACCCGGATAATATAGTTAGTTTGTTGCTTTTAAGATAGATACTTTATTGATCCCCAGGGGAAATTCAAGGTCTCAGTAGCTTACAGACATCAGACACAACAAGCACTAGCATAAGGAAAGTAATATAAAAAAATTCCACTGTGCAATAGAGACAGTAGAAGATAAAGCATGCTACTAAAATACTAGATATACTGTATAAACTAAATCAAATAACAAATATCAACTAAAAAACTAGGTAATAAAAATAAATATAGTAATCTAAATATAAATAGTGCAGGGCAAGGCAGTTCAGTGTAATGATCGTGAATTAATTTAAGAGATACTGCTGTAGCAGTCAGGTTAAAGTACACTAATACATACTTTAATGGTAAAGGCCTATGTTACTAACTCAGACATAGTGGATATTTTTATTTACCTGGTATAGAACCGCATGTCCTCGTCAGAGGCAGAAAACCGCTCCAAACCGAACTTGCTTCTGACTGTTAACTCCTCGATTTGTTTTCGGAGTCTTGATATCTCCTCGCGTAGCTCTTCGTTTTCATTCAGTGAAAGATCAAGCGCAGCAGGCTCAGTACTGGCGCAGTAGTCATGTTCATGACACGGCCATGGGCCATCATCATCAGGGTCAGTCTGCATCTCTGTTGGGTCGTTGGGTGGACGCTCTGCTCTTTCCCATACCCCAGGCCGTGGGGTTGGGATAAAATAGTTGTTCCAATGAAAAAGAACAGGAACAGCTCCAGGTCGCAGTCGCCGTCGTCCAACAGGAGTGGGAGGCTCTATCAGATCAAGGTTGACAAAGTGTCGTGAACACACTCGGGACGTACTTGTGACGATAAAATGGTCTTTCCTGATTTTAACCACCCACTGTTTCTGCAATTCTGAGTCTTTTGGAAAGGTGTGAAAGCTCAGGTGAGAGTTGGACCTGGTTGATGCTGTGAAGAATGGCACACAGCAGTTGTGGTTAGACCGGCTATCCGTTCGTTGTTGAAACGATAATTTTGTCCGTTTACATGTCATGTTTACTTAAAAAAAAAAATAAAATAAAAATGTAAATAACGAAATGTTTACCAGA
Organism: Odontesthes bonariensis; assembly: GCF_027942865.1. Classification (NCBI taxonomy): domain Eukaryota; kingdom Metazoa; phylum Chordata; class Actinopteri; order Atheriniformes; family Atherinopsidae; genus Odontesthes; species Odontesthes bonariensis. Next base: position 34,819,588 of record NC_134515.1, on the reverse strand, counting down.
CCGGTGAGGTACTAGCATAAGCTTCCAGCTGTATGTATGTCTTGAATTTCCCCGGATGCTAATGCTACCGGATGTTAACAACCATCCTTACATTTCTGCGAAAATTACGTCACATTTTGGCGTGCACATAGCCTATTGTGTGCCTTGATCAGTCAGGATCTCTTTCCGGATCCCGACTCGGTAGATCACTTGAAACAGTGCCTGTGCAACACTCTTTGCAGATATGCTGCGCAGTGGCACTGCCTCTGGATATCGTGTTGCGTAATCCACCAGGACTAACACAAAGCGATAGCCGCGTGCGCTTCGGTGAAATGGCCCGATGAGATCCATCCCAATCCGCTCAAATGGGACCTCGATCAGCGGTAACGGGCGCAAAGGCGCTCTCGGGATGGCCGGTTGGTTAACCAACTGGCATTCGGGGCAGGACGCACACCAGCGGCGTACATCCGCCCGAATGCCTGGCCAATAGAATCGGGCCATTACACGGTTCAGTGTCTTTTCATACCCCATGTGCCCAGCCATCGGGTTATAATGAGCCGCCTGGAAAACCATTTCCCGACGGCTTTTCGGGACCAACAACTGGGTTACTGTTTCCTCTGTCTGAGTGTCACGACTCACTCTGTACAATCTATCCCTGCACAATGAAAAGTGTGGATATGTTAACGGTGCGTCAGGGTGCACCATGTGACCATCAATTTTTATCACTTGGTCAAAGGCACAGCGTAGAGTATCATCACAAGATTGTTCAAGTGGAAAATCTTCCATGGAGTCAAACACGGGAACCTGCGGCGCCTCCTCAGGAGGCGCTGCCGGCTCCCCCTCCCCGTCTGCAGTGTCGGACAACCTCGCGTCACCACTGAGCACCGCGCACATATCCCATGTCCCTGCTGGTCGTGAGCGCACCCCCACACATTGCCCCACCAGTTTATCAAACCCAGGCCAATCCGTACCCAAAATCAGGGGGTGCACCAGGCAGGAGCTAACCGCAGCCTTCACACTATGCTTTTTCCCCTTATAACGAATTTCCACTGGAACTACAGGGTATCTGTGAATATCCCCATGTACACACCTAATATCCACCCACCCCGCCTCTATCAAAGCCCTGGGTCGAATCAGATTCTGGTGAACTATAGACTGCGTGCAGCCTGAGTCCACCATTGCCTGATGTGTACCCCCCTGAATCCTTACCGGAACGCTGTACGTCCCTCCTGGACCGGCGGAGGGTGCCGGAGGGCCGACAACCCGGATCACCTGGCCGACCTCCATTAGCGGGCACTCGCGGCGAAAGTGACTGGGCTGCCCGCACCTCCAACACTCCTGCACTGCCACCTGAGGGGCCCTCTGCGGGTCGGGAGCAGCTCCTGTAGCGGCTGGAACCTGGGGTGGAAAGAGGCGGGAGAGGTTATTGCGGGGCAGTGGCGATGGTCTGGCAGTTGTGTGGTGCAGGGGCTCGGCGGCGGACTGCCCCCTTCGGGACGCTGGTGTGGGACGGCTGGGAGTTGCTGGCCGCGCCTCCAGTGTCCGGCCCCGGGAGAAGACAGCCAGATGATCCTCCGTGAGGGTGATTGCGGTCGCCAACTCCGTCGGTCGGTGACAGCGCACCCACTCTGCCGTACCCGTCGGCAGCCCCTCCACAAACTGCTCCAGTATTATCTGTTCCAGCATTCTTTCCTCGCCCTTGGATCCCCCTGGCTGCAGCCACCTAGTCGCCGCGTCCTTCAGCTGCTGCGCATATGTGAACGGCCGGTCCGTGGGGCTCAGTTTCGTCCCCCGAAAACGGCGGCGATGGTCCTTCGCCGAGTAGCCGAGGCGATCCAGCACTGCCCTCCTGATCGCCATGTAGGCCTAATCCCGAGCCCGCACAGGGAGGCCCAGCGCCGCTGTTTGGGCGTCCCCTGACAGGAGGGGAAGCACCCGTACCGCCCACTCTTCCTCCGGCCACCTGCATGCCTCCGCCGTCGCCTCGAACATATCGAGGAATTATTGTGGGTCGTCGGTTGGGGACATTTTGTGGAGTGCGACCGATGCAAGTGGGGGAGCTGGTGTTCCTGCTCCGGCCTGCCCCACCATCACCTCCAGCAGGTGGGTCTGCCGCTCTGCTTGGTCCTGCAGCACTGCCAGCTGCTGCCTGCTGCTGCCTGCTGAGGGCCGCCTTGTCCCGGTGTTGTGCCGAATTCGGCACCCCTGCCGTCAGATGCACCCCCTCGCGGGAGCGAGCGCGCACCACTCGTTTGTTCAGAAAGTGAAGCATTTCGCCTAAACAAACGCTGGGGAACATACTATTCTACGATTTAATTATTTATGAAGGAAATGGAAGAGAAGAACATCTGTTGCTTTCGGTCATTAAAAGTCTAAAGGGAGAACTCTCTCTTCGTCGGTGGCGTAGTGGCTTAAGCAGCCGCCCCATGTACAGAGGCTACAGTCCTTGCTGCAGCTGGCCCCGGTTCGAGTCCCGCGCCGGACGGCCCTTTGCTGCATGTCTTACCCATCTCTCTGCTTCTTGTCTATCTCCAACTGTCTATCCATTAAAGGCATAAAAAATATTAAATAAATAAAAAGTCTAAAGAGTGTTCTTCTCAACACAAAATCTCGTGATAGCGAACGCACAACAACACTTTTCTGTTCTGTGAAAATATATACCCCAGCCATAAGTACAAAATAAATGGACTTGATTTTTTTCAAAACAAGGTGAATATATTTGACTTGGGGTTTCACAAGACTAAATATGATTCCAGCTTTTGTTGCAAGGTTCAAAAGTAAGTGCTTTTATTTGTGTTAACCTGTAGGCTATGTAGGTCGAAACAATAGCCTTCTGATCCTGAATATCACGATATGAAAATGTAATTTGATCTATGCCTGATAGACAAGTCATAGCATCTGTGTGTTTCTCACCATTAAAGGACATATTCTCATATTCAATAGCTACACTTGTTTTTAAGAAATTAAATATTTTTCTTGCTGCTTTATAAGATAAAATACAATAAACCAATCCCCCATCCACCGCTAACATATCTGTTATCAGACCTATCAAACTCGTACATATATTGGCACCAAATGCATGCAGTTAAAAGTACCTAATGCTGAGGTCAAAGAAATAAAATTGTGCAGATGGGGAGCATTTCATGGCAGGCCTTGTGTTCCCTTTCCTGTGATACAGCATGTACCCCCTGCTTAACTCTTACTGTAAAGCTGTCACATGCACTAAACTGACTCTGGTTAAACACATCTTTGTACTGTGAAAAGCATTTGATGCTGGGATCAACAGAAGAAATATTGGGGGGGGGGGGCATATTCCGGCATATTCCGGCAGGCCTGTTTTTCCACCTGCCAGAATAAGCACCCCCCCTTAACTTTTACTAGGAAGGTTGCACATGCTTGAAACTTACTCTGCTTACACATACTAGTCCCCTGTGTGTACTGTGAAAATTATTTGATGCTGGGATCAACATAACAAATATTAAGGGGGGGTGCATATCACGGCAGGCCTGTTTTTCCACCTGCCGGAATAAGCACCCCCCCCTTAACTTGTACTAGGAAGGTGGCACATGCTTGAAACTTACTCTGCTTACACATACTAGTCCCCTGTGTGTACTGTGAAAATTATTTGATGCTGGGATCAACATAACAAATATTAAGGGGGGGTGCATATCACGGCAGGCCTGTTTTTCCACCTGCCGGAATAAGCACCCCCCCCTTAACTTGTACTAGGAAGGTGGCACATGCTTGAAACTTACTCTGCTTACACATACTAGTCCCCTGTGTGTACTGTGAAAATTATTTGATGCTGGGATCAACATAACAAATATTAAGGGGGGGTGCATATCACGGCAGGCCTGTTTTTCCACCTGCCGGAATAAGCACCCCCCCCTTAACTTGTACTAGGAAGGTGGCACATGCTTGAAACCTACTCTGCTTACACATACTAGTCCCCTGTGTGTACTGTGAAAATTATTTGATGCTGGGATCAACATAACAAATATTAAGGGGGGTGCATATCACGGCAGGCCTGTTTTTCCACCTGCCGGAATAAGCACCCCCCCCTTAACTTGTACTAGGAAGGTGGCACATGCTTGAAACTTACTCTGCTTACACATACTAGTCCCCTGTGTGTACTGTGAAAATTATTTGATGCTGGGATCAACAGAACAAAAGTTAAGGGGGGGTGCATATCACGGCAGGCCTGTTTTTCCACCTGCCGGAATAAGCACCCCCCCCTTAACTTGTACTAGGAAGGTGGCACATGCTTGAAACTTACTCTGCTTACACATACTAGTCCCCTGTGTGTACTGTGAAAATTATTTGATGCTGGGATCAACAGAACAAATATTAAGGGGGGGTGCATATCACGGCAGGCCTGTTTTTCCACCTGCCGGAATAAGCACCCCCCCCTTAACTTGTACTAGGAAGGTGGCACATGCTTGAAACTTACTCTGCTTACACATACTAGTCCCCTGTGTGTACTGTGAAAATTATTTGATGCTGGGATCAACAGAACAAATATTAAGGGGGGGTGCATATCACGGCAGGCCTGTTTTTCCACCTGCCGGAATAAGCACCCCCCCCTTAACTTGTACTAGGAAGGTGGCACATGCTTGAAACTTACTCCACTTTTCAGTCCCGAGTGTACTCTGAAAAGTACAGTAGTGATGCTGGGAGATACACACCACTTTATTTTGATTTATTGTTTTCCGATTTTAATTTTACTTTTTACACTGAATTTGTATTTGCATCTATGCATATGAAATAAATAGAAATACGGGGGCAACATAAGTAGACTACACACTAACAGCATTTCCCCCTTCATTTTACATACAATTACAATTATGTTAGCGAAGGATGATAATGTGCAGCAGTTCTAGCGTACAAACCCAACACTGGTCTGATAAAGAACTCACACAGGCACAAAATACATGGTGGGGAATCAGCTCTGTTTAGCCGTAACAACTTTCCCCTCACTGGACAGGAAAACCTCCCATTGATACATGCTCTATGACAGAGGTCTACACGCGCATCAGGTCCCTTTCGGTATCTAATTGGCTGTCAACTATCACGTAGACTACCTGCTATTAAGTTTACTAATACACAACACAAAATAAAGTTTAATTTAGTATAATTAGGAGCAGTGTTCTAACCATGCCGAGAATTTCGGGGGGTCCCATTTTATTTTTTCTCGGGGGGGGGGGGCGGACAGCACAGCTTTATGCCAATTACGCACACAGGCTCCACACCTCCACACACGCATCACGTCTGCAATCATAACTCATCAGGGGAAATCACATTTTGCCAATATTTTAGATGTAGTATATAAAGTGGATATACGTAATTCAGCGCAACCATCCCCCTGGCTACTGTGTTACCTATAGGTTATCTGCCAGCGCATTGATATGTAAACATTGAGACTACAGTAAAGTCATGTTCATTCTACCTCCAAGTTGAATCCTTTATTATATATACTATGTTGGAGTAAAAGACACAACATTAGAGACCCCCCAACATTTCCCAAATCATGTTTTCGGGGGGTCTCGTGTCAGTTTCAGGGGGTCTATCCCCCGAGTCCCCCCTAGTTCGAACCCTGATTAAGAGCCTATTATCATATCTGTCAACAAATACTATTTAGATCAAATATTAATGTAGCCATATTTAGTCAAGTCATTTCATTATAATTTATATACATTTAAACAGCATGTCAAAGCTACTGAATACATTAATTGTAGTCTGGGCTTACATTATCCAATTCGGCAATGACGCTACTGCATAGAGACGACACACTATTGGGAACGCCATTAAGGCATCTGATCCATACCGACAACAACAATTGACCGACGACGACGACAGCAATATGGATCCAGTGTTGTACAACACTATTTTGGAGTACAAAATTGAAGGCCGATATATGCCTAATTTAACAAAGAAAGAAAAAAATGAAGTTCGGAGAAAAGCTTCAAAGTTTATTGTCGAAGGTGAGTTATGGATCCCTTGAAAAAAAAAAACATTACGTTGATTTCATTGTAGTCTATGTCTCCGACTTTGCTATGTTTAATACATTTGTTGATGTTAATGTATGTTACAATTAATTTCCTAGATGGAGCACTTTACTTTTTGAAGGGTCCTGGGAATGCCATAAAAACCAAAGTGGTTAGAGGCACAGAGGAGGCTAATGAAATCTTCATGGATTTCCATGACAGCCCCAGAGGTGCTCACACTGGTCAAAAAAAGACCCGAGATGCCATTTCCAGAAGATTTTTCTGGCCTGGCATGACAGCTGATATAGACAAATGGGTAAGTTTAAGCACTGCAATTGGAGAGAAAATAAGCACATTGGTAGCATGTATAGTTAAAAAAAAAGGATCAGATCCGTTATTTTCCCTATCAATTTGCTTCTTCAATATTTCAATTTAATTACAGACATTTTAAAACCTGTTCTAGCCTTTATGTTCGACTCTGATATGAAGTGACATAAAAATGCCAGCAGATAGTTAACTATTTCATGTTTCAGGTGTCAGAATGTGCAGTGTGCCAGTCAGCTGCGCATGTTATCAAACAGGAGGTGGAGTATACCCCGATAAAGGTAGCTTGTTGACACATTCTCAAAATCAATGCCTGTTGTTTTATCATGAAAACATATTACATATTACTAAACAGATATAAATACATACATATCTTTACATACTCCACAGCAGTTTACAAACTGCTTTTTGTGCAACATCTCTGTAAAAGGTTTCCAGTGCCCAATTACCATCTTCTGCCCTTTATGGGGAGAAGATTGCTACAGAAATGCATATTTTATTTTGTACTGTTGTTTCTATCAGGTTACACATCCATTTGAGCTTATCGGCATGGACTTAATTGGCAAGCTGAAAGAGTCAAAAAATGGGTATAAGTACATCTGTGTCATGGTGGACTACCTGACAAAATGGACGCAGGCCTACGCTCTGTGCACAAAATCGGCACCTGAGGTAACGGGGTGCATCATCAAATTCTTTTACCAGTTTGAGGCTCCCAAAAGGATCCTGACGGACCAAGGAAGAGAGTTTGTGAATGATGTAAGTTTAAAAATGCCTTGAAAAATATTGCTGAAATATTTCTGTTGGGTTTTGATCTATATAGAGTATGTTATTTTTATTTAACAGATAAACAAGGAAATTTGCAAAAAGTTGCTGATAAAAAGGAGCCTTTGTTCACCATATCATCCTCAGACCAATGGACTGGTAGAGAGGATGAATGGCACAATACAAAGGTACAATACAAATGGTTGATGTAACGTGAATTAATTAAATATTCTGTGTACATTATCAACTTTATGTATACCTTATGGTCTTCAGTTGACTGCAGCAAATGCAAGTGGGATCACAAATCTTTTAGTGAGATGCCTATTGTCAATTCAAATTTTTAATTTTTTTAGAGCTGTCAGCAAACTGGTGGCCAACAAACCTGAAGACTGGCCTGAGTACTTGGATGCGGTCATGTTTGGGTTGAGGACCAAAAAACAAATTACAACAAAGTTCTCCCCATTCTTCCTGATGTTTGGAAGAGATGCTAGGTACTTCTCAGAGGTGCCACAAGACTTCATGGTTGGTAAACACGTCTCAATATAATTTTAGGTCTATCGATGCAGTGTTGTAAACATGGGCTGAAAGACTATAAAAACATTTGTTCACAGGTCGACAGCAGTGTTGAGCATGTAGTGGCTCAGGAAGATGTGTCAGAGGACATAAAGCGCCTTGACGAGATAAAAGAAATTCTTCAGGGCAACATATCCAAGCAACAGGACAAAACCAGGAGACGGATGAAGCAGGGTGCTCCTAAACCCGCTTTGAAAATAGGTGACAAGGTCTGGAGACAGAATGTGAGGAGTCAGCAGAGGAAAGGGGGCAAATTGGAGGCAAACTTCCTTGGCCCTTTCACTGTGGTGGCACTACAGGGGAAAAGTGCCGATCTGCAGGCAGATGATGGGAATATCATCAACAAAGTAAATGTTGACCACCTACAACTAGCTAAGGTGGAGCAGCCCCGAATCCCCCACAAAATCAGCGCATCATTGGCCCCAGCCTCCACCCCAGCTGCAGCACCAGCCTCCATCCCACCTGCAGCACCAGCCTCCACCCCACCAGCATCGCCAGCCTCCACCCCACCTGCAGCACCAGCCTCCACCCCACCAGCATCGCCAGCCTCCACCCCACCTGCAGCACCAGCCTCCACCCCACCAGCATCGCCAGCCTCCACCCCACCAGCATCGCCAGCCTCCATCCCACCAGCATCGTCAGCCTCCATCCCACCAGCATCGCCAGCCTCCATCCCACCAGCATCGCCAGCCTCCACCCCACCAGCATCGCCAGCCTCCATCCCACCAGCATCGCCAGCCTCCATCCCACCAGCATCGCCAGCCTCCACCCCACCAGCATCGCCAGCCTCCATCCCACCTGCAGCACCAGCCTCCATGGCAGGCCTAACCCCACCAGCTGGGCGAGCATCAAGAGGCCCTGTCTCTGCATCAACCGCAACCTCTCCATACACACACAATTCAGCTGAAAAATGTAGGTATTATGATATTGTATTTCTTAAATTTTTTTTTTTTTTTCAAAAGGTACACATTTTCTTGTTTTTTATTATTCAGATATTCAGGAGGCATGGGCAGGGAAAGATGTCCATGTAATTCTTTCCAAAGTGGGCCCTTACAGTTTGTTTTATTGGGACATATTAAACATGGGTCCTAACAAGGAGCTGGAGAGTCAGGTAACACTTTTTCATTATTGTATGAAATCATAAATTTCCACTCCCTAATGGGTAATATTTCAGTTATGACATTTAGAGTATATTGTGTTGAAATAAAATTACCATAAAACGTGCAAGGAAAATCACTAATACTACAACAATGTAGTAGCAGTGAAACTGCCACTGTGTAATCCTAGTGACATCTTAGTAACATTTGTTTTATAGGTGATAAATGCATATTTAAATGTGCTAATGCTCAAGCACAACCAGTGCAATGCCGGTCAAGCTGCCGTCATTGACACCTTTGCAATGACCTCAATCTGGGAAATGAAGTTCAAAAAAATCAGGGTATGTACTGGAGTGTAAATGTTACAAATATGCTTGTTTTCTAGTTAAAGGGATTCAGTATTTTTTATTTATTTACTTTTTTCAGATTGATCCAATGGCACACAACTTGATTGTGGGAATTGTGAACGAGAACCATCATTGGATGTTGGTGGTGAGAAGAGGAGCATTGCACAACATCATAGAATTTCACTAATATAACTAATGCCCAGGGTGTTTGCCTAATTTATGTTGTGTTTCCATGTGAATAATAAAAGGTGATCTACCCACATGAGAAAAGAAGCCTTTTCATGGATCCCCTCGGGGAATCTAAAGGCAAAATTAAGACGTGCCTGGAGTCAACAAGGTAAATTTGACTCTTAAATGGAGTAGCTCTTCTATGAGTTGCTAAATAATGTGCAACAGTTTACAACATATGTGCTATATACATACTTTAGAGCCTTCATGAGGAAAAAGGGCTGCAATGTTTCGAGGTGGACATGCAGCACTCTCCCTCATAGCCGTCAACAAGATTGCACATCCTGTGGTGTCCTGGCCTTAAAAGTGAGTGTGAAATACAGCTACAGTAGCAAATTTAGTAGCAATCGCAGTGAAGATCTTGACCTGCTTTCAGACATCCTGATGTAGGTTTTATTAAATGTGGTTATACAATATGTAATACTTTTCATTTGTTTGATTTGTATTTAACGAATTGGGGGGGGGGTGTCAAACACCATGCAATGCTTATTCCATTCTATTAATCAAAGTTCTCTTCAGTTTGCAGAGAAAATTTTGCAAGGGCAGCCAATGAACCTTGAAACATCACAGAAGGCAGTGGACCAGTTCAGGCTAGACATAGCCAAGTCCCTCCTTAGAGAATCAGGTGTTTCCTTTTTGCTCAACATTGTCAGTCACTTCATGTTGTTGTTTTTTATGCATGTTATCTCACAAATAAGCAACCCTAAGACAGTCAATTCATACTGTGCCAAGCAAATTGTATTAATCTGAACATATTTGTTCAATGTTGTTTGTCTTAACAGATGACCTGAGCAACTGTTGTTCTTTTTGTGGGTCGGAGGACCAGGATGGAACCCAATGGGTAATTTATACACTTTGCCACAAAAAATGAAAAGGAATAGTTTTTACTGTATCAATGTTGCCCTGGTTATTTACAACAATTGATTGATACATTCTTCTGCATCATCGGCATCTACAGGTACTACTAATACAGGCATCACTTATGTTGTACTCGTTCTGTGTTGACATGCAAGATTACTTACTTTCCATTGTACATGTGCTGTAGAAAATAGTTTTTTAGCCAGAACAAAACAATTATGTTGGTGAGATGAAGGAATATTAAAGATATTATTAGTCAATTAATTTAGAGTTATCCTATATTTAAGGACACTTTATAATCTAAAATGTGCATACCACTACACCTCCCTATTTTCCCAGATTTGCTGTGACGTGTGTCAGAGGTGGTACCACCAGAACTGTGTGGATTGGCCTCCAGTGGATGAGGAGTTCTTGTGTCCCGCTTGCAAATAATGCTGTCCCTTGTTATTTATTCTATTTGTTTTTATATTGTTAAAATGTTTTTTATTGTTGATATTTTTGTTTGTTTTCATAGAAAGCTATTGTGATATGTTTATTGTGAAGGTGTTCAGTGTTCAAAGTGTTTTTTCATCACAATAAATTATGTATATGCTCCCAATGATTTTGTGTGCACATTTCCCAAAAGAACAGTTGGGGTGAATATGTGTAATCACAAGGTATAAATTACAATATCCTAGTGGGATAATTGTTTTTCTGTTTCTCTCAGCATAAAATACCTTTTCAGATTATAGTCAAAGGACTGATACTGATGAGGGGAGTCATTTTCAAGCATGTGCCACCTTCCTAGTAAAAGTTAAGGTGGGGGGTGCTTATTCCGGCAGTTGGAAAAACAGGCCTGACGGAATATGCACCCCCCCTTAACTTTTGTTCTGTTGATCCCAGCATCAAATAATTTTCACAGTACACACATGGGACTAGTATGTGTAAGCAGAGTAGGTTTCAAGCATGTGCCACCTTCCTAGTACAAGTTAAGGGGGGGGTGCTTATTCCGGCAGGTGGAAAAACAGGCCTGCCGTGATATGCACCCCCCCTTAATATTTGTTATGTTGATCCCAGCATCAAATAATTTTCACAGTACACACAGGGGACTAGTATGTGTAAGCAGAGTAAGTTTCAAGCATGTGCAACCTTCCTAGTAAAAGTTAAGGGGGGGGTGCTTATTCTGGCAGGTGGAAAAACAGGCCTGCCGGAATATGCCCCCCCCCCCCCCCCAATATTTCTTCTGTTGATCCCAGCATCAAATGCTTTTCACAGTACAAAGATGTGTTTAACCAGAGTCAGTTTAGTGCATGTGACAGCTTTACAGTAAGAGTTAAGCAGGGGGTACATGCTGTATCACAGGAAAGGGAACACAAGGCCTGCCATGAAATGCTCCCCATCTGCACAATTTTATTTCTTTGACCTCAGCATTAGGTACTTTTAACTGCATGCATTTGGTGCCAATATATGTACGAGTTTGATAGGTCTGATAACAGATATGTTAGCGGTGGATGGGGGATTGGTTTATTGTATTTTATCTTATAAAGCAGCAAGAAAAATATTTAATTTCTTAAAAACAAGTGTAGCTATTGAATATGAGAATATGTCCTTTAATGGTGAGAAACACACAGATGCTATGACTTGTCTATCAGGCATAGATCAAATTACATTTTCATATCGTGATATTCAGGATCAGAAGGCTATTGTTTCGACCTACATAGCCTACAGGTTAACACAAATAAAAGCACTTACTTTTGAACCTTGCAACAAAAGCTGGAATCATATTTAGTCTTGTGAAACCCCAAGTCAAATATATTCACCTTGTTTTGAAAAAAATCAAGTCCATTTATTTTGTACTTATGGCTGGGGTATATATTTTCACAGAACAGAAAAGTGTTGTTGTGCGTTCGCTATCACGAGATTTTGTGTTGAGAAGAACACTCTTTAGACTTTTTATTTATTTAATATTTGTTATGCCTTTAATGGATAGACAGTTGGAGATAGACAGGAAGCAGAGAGATGGGTAAGACATGCAGCAAAGGGCCGTCCGGCGCGGGACTCGAACCGGGGCCAGCTGCAGCAAGGACTGTAGCCTCTGTACATGGGGCGGCTGCTTAAGCCACTACGCCACCGACGAAGAGAGAGTTCTCCCTTTAGACTTTTAATGACCGAAAGCAACAGATGTTCTTCTCTTCCGTTTCCTTCATAAATAATTAAATCGTAGAATAGTATGTTCCCCAGCGTTTGTTTAGGCGAAATGCTTCACTTTCTGAACAAACGAGTGGTGCGCGCTCGCTCCCGCGAGGGGGTGCATCTGACGGCAGGGGTGCCGAATTCGGCACAACACCGGCTCATCCAGCAGCTGGGCCAGCATGCTGATCGGCTGCTGCGGTTCCGTCATCTCAGTTTCCCCTTTTTTTTTTTCCGTCTGCTGAATCCCAGTTCGGGCGCCAATGTGGCGTAATCACAGCCACTGCGGGTTCCTTAAGCTGGAAAGTACGACTGAGATCTTGATGACGGTATAATGCTTTATTTTATTCACTCTTTCAGTGATCCTCTCAGCACGGCCTCCCTCCTGCGCTTCCTGCGCTGTCTGCCGGCTTGCTCTCCTCCTCTCTCCTGGTTCCAGCACGCTACTGAGTTTATAAAGGAGAGTGATTAGACAAGTGGATGCTGGTGTACTAATCACTCACCTGGTGCTGCTCCCCTGAGCTCTCTCCACACCTCTCTCCTGCAGCTGATGCACCACGCCCCCTCCACACCAGGTTTCACCACTTCTTCATCTCTTGGGAAACCCTCAGCCTTAGGAAAATTAAGTTCATATTGTTGTCCATAGAGCAGACACTGACCAGAAAAAGTGACCGGGTCGGTAGTATGTTACCGGATGAATTGTCAAAAAATGTATCTCCTCCTGTCTTTTCTTTAGCTCAAGAATTGAAAAAGTTTTTATCATGGCTGTTGCTCAGATACTTCCGAGTCATTTCCTTCAGTTAGGAAGGTTTTTTGATAAATAGACTATTCAACCAGATCCCATAAGTTTGACTGGGTTGTACACCTCCGATCCTTGTAACTCAGCTGTCAGGATCATTCCTCTACTGTGAATGATGGGTCCAATTAGATAGCCTCATTTTAAATTTTGCTTTGAAAATCTTGCAGAGTTGCAGGTGGGAAGATTTTCCTACCTTTGAAGGGAGACAGGGAATGGATTTGTCCTAAATTCAACATGTATTTTACGTTGATTATATCGTTGCTCTTGGTTTGTCTTTTGCGCACAGACATGAGGGTGGTTTTAATTTTCTCATCTGATGTTCACCAACAAAGCAAAGTATATTTTCTAAAACATCCACCTAGGGGTGGGTGGATACAGTGGGAGTTAATGGTGAAGATATTTGCCTAAACCTCTCACAGCTTCTCAGCTCTGATCCCTTTCCTGCTGCATAAATAAAAGAAAATACTTTTAATCCTGACTCAGCAACAGCCAAACATGCACAAATGTGCACATACAAATAGAGCTATACAGCAACACATCTGCGTGCCTACATTAACATTCCCCTTACACACAGATCAATATTTCACTTTCATATACACAAACACATGTATGTATGCATGAGCTGGAACCATACAGACAGAAATTAATTGAAGGCATTTCATACACTGATATGTTATGCTCCCAGGATACACACACCACACACCAGGACAAAGGTGAAAACTTAAGAGACAAACCTTAACACACAAATATGAGAGAAAACACAATTTTACTCTCTCTCACACAGGACCTGTGAGCCTTGTCTGCTTGGCTGGCTGGATGTTTTGGTTGCCATGGTACCAGTCAGCTGGAGGGTGTGAGTGGGTGTTGGTGATAAGGTCTGCTGCAGACTCCTGGCCAGGATGCAAACACACGCATACACACACACACACACACACACACACACGGACACACACACACAAGGATCATTACAATTTTGTAAGAGAAATAACAGAATAAAAAAAACACTGAATAAAGCTGTAATGCCACTTGTAAATGTCACCAGAGATGGGTACCTTTACTGACTACATCAATTGACCTGGCAAGGTGAGCAGACAATCTGACAGAGGAAGAGGGAAAGATAGGACTTTGTTCAAGAATATTCTGCACATAAGTGGCAGCAAGTTGCAGTAGCTCCAATCATAATATGTGGGCAAAACAGTGATTTTGAAAGATTTTTCTGGCTTACCCTGCCAACACAAGAGTTTTTTACAAACAGGAACAGTTAATTAGGCTCTCCAAATGTCAACTAACCATCCTGGGTCCAGGGTATAATTGGCCATTTTTGACTGCTTTTGATTTTACCTTCATATTTCACCTTAAAAGCTGTTTACCTTGCCTTGTTTGGTGTCTTTTTTTTTTCAGCAAAACCTCACGTGTGAGTTTACAGTTATTTTTTAATTTTAACATACTGTATTAACACATTGGACCTAAAATAACACAAAAAACATCAAATCTGAGTGGGAAAAAGACCACAAAAAGCACTTTCCTTAGATTAGCATCTTTTTACCGTTTCTTCCTTCACCAAATGTGCACCGAACATGACGACAATATTCAGGAAAAAGCATAGTGTAAATTATTTATCATAAGTCTGGTTTTAACTGGCCTATCAACACAATTTAAAAACTGATATATAGTTGGAAGTCTGCACTTTCAACACAAGTTGAAACAGAGACTCAGCGTCTTGCTGCATCTTAAATCGGTTAAGTGATTTAGACGTGCTGGTGCATCCATGAGGGCTAAAGCCCAAAGAGGAAATACTATAGATAGTGGGCGAGAGCAAGACGGTGGAACAGGTGGAGGAAGTTCAGGCCTGGTCTTCCCTCGATACTGATGGGGAACTTAAGATCACCAGCAATAAGATAGATGAGCTTGGAGCACTTAGGAAAACACAGAATGAAAATCAACATTGCAGTATTATGTGTTTGATTGAGACATAGCTGGCTTCACAACCATATATCGGACTCTAACACATCTCTAACTGACTTTAAGACGCTACAGACAGACAGAGACATTAGGAGCAGCAGCAAAAGAAAAGGTGAAGGTATTGCAGTGCTTTTTATAACAACATATGTTGTTATCCTGGACATGTCAGAGAGTTCAACTGTGTTATACTAATAGTGGTACATATACTACCTGGTGCCACTGCCGACACTGTCAGTGACATAATACGCTCAGTTCTTGCCAGGCTACTAACACAACATGCCAACTCATTCATGGCAATTTCTGGAGATTTCAACCACGTTTCTTCTCTGCTACTCTTCCAACCTGTCAATACTTTGTCAACTGCTCCACGAGAGAAAATAAAAAGTTGGATTTATCCTATGCAAAGGTAAAAGAAGCATACAGCTCCTCTACCCACCCATCATTAGGAAAATCAGATCACAATCTGGTTCTCCTCAACTCCAATGTAGCGTACTCACTATTGAATTGCGGAGAAATGAAAGAAAACCTTGAGGAGAAGGGCACCACTTTAGAAGATGGAAAAAATGATAATTAACCTGAACTGGTCTCACAACACTACTTAGTCGTTCTCGCTTGAATTGACCTCAGCCAAAAGGAAATGTCCAAAAACGAATGCAATTGAAATAGATGCTAAATATTTATTAAAATATTAACCAAAACAAAGCATAAACCAAAACATGAAGCTATGAAAACCTAATTTTACATTAAACATTTATCATAAGGTAGGAAACTAAATTTTACACAGGTGGTAAGATGAGTTAAACCATATTAAACCATATAGATATGAAATATGAAGATGCCTCAAAAAGGCAAAAGAAAAGGAAAAGATTTATTAATCTTTGGGTCCTAACTCTAGGCACAAGGAGTTAATAAACGGCTATAATGGCTGCCATCTCTAAACACCAACCAAAACATTCGCGAAGGAGAGGGTAGATCCTACTTTGAGTTGTAGTGGCACACTCACCCAGCTGGACAGCATTCTTGTTGATAACCACTGGATGCGGAGCCAAGGTGGTCTCTCCTGGATTCAGCTGACTGGGTCCTTGGGTCAGGTGTGGTTTGTCTGTCGGCTTCTTGCAGACCTCTCGCTCTTTTCCTCTGTCTCCGACTCTCTCTCCAAGACCCAGGTGAGGGGCATTGCCTGAACCATGCCTATTGTCCCTGTGATCAAGAAAGGAAACGCTGAAGCTGTGCGGATAAGTGGTGACTTTAAGGTCAACATCAATCCTGTGCTGCGTACAGTGCAATAAAAAAAAGTTCCATTGCCACACATAGAGAATATCTTTGCATCATTGTCAGGAGGGGAAAAGTTGTCAAAGAATGATTTAGTACATCTACCTGCAAATGAAGGTTGAACAATCTAGCAGGAACTTTCTCATAATCAACACTCTTAAAGGACTGTTTCAGTATTAATTGTTGAATCTGATAGTGTATCTGCTAGTGTGTCTTGTTCTGCCTCCACCTCTGGCACCTTCTATACTTTCATTACCCCCTACCCGAACCAGGGTTTGAATCCCATTCCCGCTTATCTTACCTCTTTTATTTCTCCCCCTACCCGAACCAGGGTTTGCATCCCCACCCCGCTGTGACTGGTGTGCAGTTGGTGAGAGGCTGAGGTAGCTTGTGGCTGTAAAAAGATGGTTGTTGTGGTGTGAGGAGCAGATCTATATAGGGAGTATAGGGAATTACTCACTGAGTCTGGTCCTTTATTTTATTATTTATTTTTTCGTTAGCACAAGTTTCTTGTGCTTACCTTGAATAGGGATGGCTCAGGTAATCCTGAAACATCCCATAGTTAAGCTGCTATAGGCCTAGACTGCTGGGGGGCCTCATCTGTCACATCTTTCCTCACTTTACTCTCTTTATGTATATGTGATATTATTGTGGTCATTAACACCCATTTCTCTGAAGGGACTTTGTGATGAGCCGCTTCTCTCAGTCAACTACTTAAAGAGGAACAATCAATAGGTTTCCTATCATTTTCTACCTTGTCAGTTCAGTTCAGAACAGTGACGTGCCCTGCTTTATGGGTCAACTGGAACGAGACAATTAAAGAATGTCGCAAGGACTCATGGGAGAGAAAATGTACCCCCAAAATGGGGTACAGACCTTTTTAATGCGCTTGTAATGACTTTGTGATAACACCTGTGCACCTTACACACCTCCCTTTTCCCTGCTGTGTATCGATAGAGCGGTGTTAACCGCGGTACCGTCACTGTGAACGAGAGGGGGTGAGAAGACTATAAATAGCCCTCGTAGTCATACATTATATAGGTGATTGGAGCTACGCTTTCTGGAGCGCCACACCGACCTCCCTCAGGGGATAGACATTTCTGTGGATCTGATGAGGCATTTCCCCCGCTACGCTCAGTATGTTCGGGCCGCGAAGTCCAGGGTGGCAGTGTGCCACGAGCTAAAAAAAAAAATATATATATATACAAATGGCATGTAGGTCCACCCCAGTCAGAGCACACTGAGACGTCTATCTTGTGAGGGACAGCGGTGCTTGACGGGGTGTTAGCTGCTGCCGGAAGCGCTAACAGTCAACCGGCTGCAGCTCTGATCATTATTTTCATTTTATTCACTGTAAAATGCTGCTGACTGCTGTCTTTTTTTATTCTTTTTCTTATTCTTATTTATTAATAAATAATAATAAAACATACTTTATCAAGCAAGTATGTTGGTTAATATGTTTTAATTACTGCTACGACTGTTAGCCTTCGCGAGCTAAAGTCTAGCTAACGAACCAAACAGGCATAACGTTAGCCTGTTCAGGCCATGGTTAAGGCGACTTTGGGCGGTTTCCCACCATAGTCCTGTGATGGGCACAGGTGAATTCTGGGTGGATTTGTGCATGCATACCCTAGACTCGTGGTGTGAGCGGTATCGGAGCGGAACTGGAGCGCATTTGATCAAAACTGGCTCCATACTCCGACTACATTTTGCAGCTCCACTCCTCGCTCGCTCCCCGCTCCGCTCCGTTTACGATGCAGCAGTGCAGCCACAGTGAAGTACCCCCCAGCACATCTTCAGGCACACCACCAGCGAAAGCTGACACACTATAGTGTTTAGACATACAAAAGCACACACAAAGGCAAAGTGTCATCTCAGATCACATTACAGCATTACAGAAAATTCTTCTAATGAGCCTCAGAATCGCTGGAATCAGTTCAAAAAGGTCCCAGAAAGGATCCAAAATGCTGCAGCCAGAGTTCTGATGAGAACTAACAGCAGAGATCATATTTCTCCAGTTTCAGCTTATCTTCATTGGCTCCCTGTTAAATTCAGAATAGAATTTAAGATTATTCTCCTTACATATAAAGCTCTTAATGACCGAGCTCCATCATATCTTAAAGATCTCATTGTAAGATATTTTCCTAACAGAGCACTTCGCTCCCAAACTGCAGGTTTAGGCAAGTTTATTTGTAGAGCACAATTCGGACAATGTAATTCAAAGTGCTTTACAGCTACATAAAATCACAAGAAAATCATTAAAAAAAAACATAAAAACAATCAAAAATAACCATTCATTCATTCATTTAAAAGTGAAGAGTGGAGATAAAATACTTTCAGGTGTCATATGCACAGCTAAACAGAACTGTTTCCAGCCTGGATTTAAATAAATGAGTTGAAGTTAACACCGAGATGTCTTATTAATTCCTCATTATTTTAGGCTTAAACACTCCATGACTTGGACCACTAGATGGCAATGTGGTTCCATAGAAAAAAGATTTTTTTTTCACACAGCTTGTACAATCTTGTCTGTGGTATCAAAATGAAGCTCTGGATCTCAATGAAAACCTTAAATGACCCATACAATGATAGTGTGCACATTTAACATAGTTTCAATAATGAAAATGAAACCTGAAGGGAATGGTCCTTATATGGAATTTAGGAGGGAGATAAGCAGGAGTCTGCATCATATGAAATGCTCTCACTCCCAGTGGGAGGTAGAGGTTGTGTCAAGGAAGAAAGGAAAAAGAGCATTTGGAGTCTTTGACCCCAGGTCCTCCTTTGCATTTCAAGGTTATTTGTATATTTTAGCAGACAGGACATAATTTAAGAGTCTGTTGGTCTGGTTGCAAATGGAAAATGAGTGATTACTTGTGTTTTTCCTGGCTGGTCAAGCCTCTAGAGATCTGTGTAAACTTGTGTGCCGGTATGTGAGTCAAAAAATCCAACACATGAATTTTATAGGGTCTCCCAGTGCAGGATCTGTTATCTGGTGTTATGTGATCTGTTATAGTCTATGACTGAGTTTGCTATATCAAATATACACGCGTTGTTCATTAGCAACTCACTACACAAACTTTGAAAAAGTTGTCTCAGGAAGTTCAAGATCACAGGCTTTCTAGTGAAAGAATATCAGAGGGGTGGAAGCCTAGACAGAGCCACTGCAGTTCAGAGTAACACTAAATCAGGACACACTGAGAACTCCTCTGCCTCCCACTACAGCCAGAACAAGATTACAGGTCCAGGTGGTGCCTCCCCAAGGGTCTCCAAGGCCTCTGCAGAACAGCTATGTGGGAGTCTACAGGACCTCTCCAGCCTTAGCCTGAATCAGGAGGAAGCTCCAGGGATGTGGAAAACATCCCTGGAAAACATCCCTGCATTTTGTTGCAGTACCTAAACAATGTAATCTATCTGCCCTTCGTGTCTACAGACTAGTTTCACGAACAACCC
This sequence comes from Odontesthes bonariensis, assembly GCF_027942865.1. NCBI lineage: Eukaryota > Metazoa > Chordata > Actinopteri > Atheriniformes > Atherinopsidae > Odontesthes > Odontesthes bonariensis. Next base: position 34,799,784 of record NC_134515.1, on the reverse strand, counting down.
ACATCATTAGAGCCCTGGAAAGACTGTAACTGTCTCACTTAGGCAGACCAATGCACATCCTTAAAAGTGACATTTCATTCTTTTATAACCTTTTTTAATAATTTGATTTTCTGAAGTTGTATTAAGACGTACAAGACGTGCTTTGGTCAAAATACCTGGTGGTTTAAGCACTTGTCAGCCCTTTTTTCACAGCTGTCCGTTGACAGTCTGTTTTGATGGGAGGAGACTTAGCAAGTGCTAGACAACAATGACATTTACTTATCAAATCAAATCAAATTTATTTATATAGCACATTTCATGTACAAACAATTCAAAGTGCTTTACATAAAATAAAAGCATTGCAGCAGGGATTGGAAGAAGCATTAAAATACATAAAAGAATATAAAGAGAAACAAATAAAATTATTTAAATTAATTTAAAAACAAGCAACAGTCTAGATAAGTTAAAAGATAGCGTGCAGATTTCATGCATAGACACATGAGAAAAGAAATGTTTTTAACCTGGATTTAAAAATGTCTCCATTTGGTGAAAGTTTAATCTCCACTAGCAGTTTGTTCCACTTGTTTGCAGCATAACAGCTAAATGCTGCTTCTCCATGTTTAGTTCCACTTATGATGTAACATAAATGCTATAATCTCTGAATAGATTAGGGAAGTTAATCAGATGTCATGAAAGCCATCAATAAGTTCAATTCTACATTTTCTGCTTATGGCTCTGGTAAAACTTGTGTGTGTTGTTACAGAAGAAGAAAAGTGATCAGCTAGGATTAAAAACCATCTGCACCTGAATGGTAGAATCACTGAGCAAGAAGCAGAGGAGAAATATTTAGATCAGCTCTAAAACAATAAAGGCTCACCTTTACTGCTTTAAGATAAACTGTTTGACATTTGATTGTCTGACCTTGCTGTTTTTTGTTTTTTTTCTGGCTGGACTCGGAGGCAGAGGCCTTAGCAAAGCCAACGCCCACAGTTCAAAGATTCAAAGATTCAAAGTTTTTTATTGTCATATGCACAGTAGAAACACGTTTCCCTGTAGAATGAAAAGCTTACTTTGCCGTCTGCAAGAATGCCAGTCAAATGAGTAAAAAATGCTGGTAGTGCAATTTGTTAGCTGTTGTGGAGTCTGATGGTCCTGCATTTCACACTTCTGTACCTCCGGCCTGAGGGGAGAAGTGTGAACAGTCCATGTTGGGGGTGGGTGGGATCTTTGGTGATGGAGGCAGCTCTCCTGTGGACTCTGCTGTTATAGATGCTCTGCAGAGAGGGGAGTGGAGTCCTGAGGATCCTCTCAGCTGTCTTTACCACTCTCTGCAGGTGTTTGTGGTCCATGACAGTGGCAGGCACTGCCGTACCACACAGTCAGTGGGGTCACATGGCACTGAAAGGATCGGACAATTGGCTAAATTACAATCAGACTGAGTTATCAAGTGCATGTAGACATCTTAATCTGACAAGAAATTGGACCGGATCGGGTTACGACCTCGAGATAACTGGGTTGAAAGTCACTCTAAACCTGCTTGTAGACGCTGAAGCACGTGGTGAATTAGACTTTGCGTTCTGCGCATGCTCCAGATGTTTTCCCGGGGTCGGGAACCGGAAGTCGGAAGAGACGATATTCCTGTTGTTGTCGCCGTCAGAAAGAAACAAACAACGCGATGGAGAATGCTCCGTTGGGCATCGAGTTTGTGCAACAAGCAGCTCATCACAGACCAAATGTAGAGGGACGTAGCTTCATCTGGCTCTTCGTCTCCAATGCCTGAGTTTGTTGTTGTTGTTGGTGGTGAAGAGGTCAACAGGAAGTGGCTCTATTAGCAACAGTTGGAATGGGTACAGCGCCACCTATCGTACCGGGGTATGACACGCTTTGTGCCCATGATTCGATTCATTCACGATTCATTATCAAGGATAATTACCCTGGCTCAAATAAAGAGTCAGGGTAATATCGAGAAATATTAGGGCAGAACATGATCAAACAGGTCTGGGGTTGAGTAAATATTTTCTTTATCATAACAGGTTTTGTTTGAGGTCAGTGTGCCAAACTTTTCCACAAGGGTCACTTTAGCCACAACCTATTAACTGACAATTAAACTATGAATGAAGCTGTATTCTTCCATTGTTCAAAAGCAAAACTGACAGACGGAGGATTATTTAAGATGAAATACAACACTACGTTTTTTTATTTGTGTTTATTGATAGATTGAGTACAAATGTTTGATAGTAAATATTTTTGTGTTTATCTTCAGTGACTGTGGAGGATGCACAAAATACACACACACAAAAAAAAATCAAATAATACATTTGGCATGTTGTGGTGCAGCTAAAGCCTGCCATTTGTGCACATAGTCACACAAAGATACTGTTAAAACATTCCATGCTGGACTTGGCTCTCTCCATCTCATGCAGGAAGTTATAAAACTGAGGCAGGGTTAGCTCTGGAAGAGAAGAGAGAAGAGCTAAGACAACAGCTGAAGGATGACACAAACTGAGATTCACAATGAACAAAAAATCTTTATGCATGACCAACAATGTTGCCTAAATAAATAACAAAACATTTTTTTTCATTGTGTTTGTTTAAATGAAGTTTGTTTGTTTGTTTTTTTACACCAAAAGAAGCACATTTAAATGCTTTGCTTTTTGTTTAAACACGGGCACATCCAAAACAAGTTGATGAAATCCTTTCCATGCCGGTAAAAGCATGTCAACCGTCAGTGCTCTGAGGGTTACAGCAGGTCACTAGGGGGGGGACACCCTTGGATGTAGCCTATAACTACAACAAGATGAGGGGATGGCAGCTTAAGTTAGTTTAGAACTGCAGATGTCAAACCCAAATTGCAGCATAGTGAGAGAGCAGCCAGCTGTCTTATGTAAGATGTTCCAGAACGTAAAAATGTATTTCTGTGAAGAAAAACAACTTGTCACCATTCTAACCCTACTGCTGCCTCCTCAGTGTAAATTAGAATTTTCACCCAGCGTTGTGTTCCAATCTGTGAGTCATTTGATGCGGGATTTAATGTGAATTAAACACTTTCACATTGCTCCACATTTTTCAGCCAAAATGAAGATGAATCTAAGTGCTCATCAAGTGAATGAAATCTTATTCCATTGATAATAAGTTAATATAAAGTGTTAATTTTTATAGGGAGCACTGAATGAGCGAAGAAGAAGGTGATGTCAGACAGTCTGCGTGTTGGGCCATGACCCACATAGTGTGCATGAACTGGTGCTGCTCAGCCCATTCATCTGGAGTAGATGCTGTATCATATGTACCTCTGTGGACACAAAGTATATACTGCAGATACTCACCCATGTGGACGTTTTCAGTGGAATGTCCCTTTCTGACCACCAGCTTTAACTGTGAAAGGATAAAGATTGGCCAACAAAACTGTAAAAATTCAAACTGCATGAGAGTGCTTGTGTGACTGTGACTATTCAAAAGTGTCTTACCTGCAGAAAGATATTGCCCACTTTTTGAATTTCACTGGTGCCAGCAGTCACTATGGAAGTCAGAAAAAAACATGTTGATCTTAGCTGTGTACAAACTGTTCAATAGAATAACATTTTAAAAAAGCTTTAAGAATTTCGTTTAACTGAAAAAGACACTTTTGGAAAAAGAATACTATCATGTTCTTTTTCATTAAATGTTAATTGTTTAATACTAGTAACTATATAGTACTTTGAATGTTCTCCCAGTGCGTGGATGGGTTTTCCATGAAGCATGGGGGCAAACAGAGCTCTGGGGGAGATATTTCAGTCCCAAAATGCTTCTAGTAGGGAGGTTGTACTTTTTCAGACTGAACGTTTCTGTTTTGTTGAGTATTCCCAGCATTTTATTTCTGTCTTAGCAAACATTAGGTTATTTACTCACCACAACTTATATATATATATAACAGTTTGTTCCGTTCTTTTTGAGTCACTGGCTCTGATGCTGCTGTCTCAACAAAGCAGACTGCACTCTCCATCACAGACTTATAGAACATATGCAACAACTTGGTGCATGCATTGAAGGACTAAAGCTTTCTTAATAGACACACTCTATTGTGTCTCTTCTTGTAGACAGCCTTGGTGTTGCATTTCAAGTCCAGTCTGTTGTCCAGGTATCTGTAGTCATCCACCACCTCCACCTCTTCTCCCAGAATGGAGATAGTGTGTGGTTTATTCTTGGTCCTTCTAAAAGCCACAATCATCCTTTTTTTTGTTTGTGTTCAAGGTGAGATTGTTCACGCACTCAGTTAGGGCTGTAGCGATGCACTAATCTCACGATACGATACACGATATTCAGTCAACGATACGATTCGATTCAATATCATTCGATACACTTACATCGTTTTCTGGGGGGGAAAAAGGGTCGCTGATTGGACCGGTGGTCCAACCTTTGAACCGGAAGGACAACACAGCCAGAGAAACAGAAACAAACGAACATGTCACAAATGTGAGAGCTGTGCACTTTATACAACATTTTTATGAACTCATTTATCCCTGTTTTGTATAATGTGACCCCTTGGCATTGTATTGTATTACTTTAATGTTCTGTGTTTTCACTAATTGTAACGTCTGACTTTTCAATAAAGTTTGCTTTAAAAAATTTTAAAAAATAAATCGATACTCACGGCTGAAAAATCGATACTTTATCGGGAAACAAAATATAGATATATATCGCAGTATCGATAAAATTGCTCAGCCTTACATTCAGTGGGGTTACATGGCACTGAAAGGATCGGATTATTGGCAAAATTACAATAAGACTGACTTGCTTCTTATTTGAGCAAGGGTAATTATCCTTGGATATATGGCGGTGAATGAATCGAATCATAGGCACAACGCATCGGATCGGATTAAGGACTCATGCCACTAACAACTGTCCAACTATACTTCGTCGGGGGTAAGTCCAACCTCTGTGAGATAAAGGTGAACATAAATATGAAATGTTTCCGGATATCGGGGCTCGGTCTGACGGATTTCCTGCGGGAGTTCTGTCACTCCGAGTCCAGCGCTGCCATACTTTACATGTGGCCACTAATAAATACTTTGTTTAACTTAAGATTTCTCCAGGGAAGAGTCACGTGATCGTCGCGAGGGATGTAGACGCTTCGCTCCGTAGCTCCGCAGAACCCCCTAATATTTAAACTTTAATTTCATATTCAACGCTACTTTTACGCTTTCGGATAGTTTTCTTTTGTTTTGTAGAAGTTTTGTGCATATTGAGATGCCAACAAAACAGAAAAAAAAAAATCGACAAGCAAACAGCCAGCAACACCTCGTTCAACTGTTAGCGGTGAGACCGCATGGTAGCAAATCCAAAGAAAATCGACAGCCATACAGCTAGCAGCGGTAATGCACCCGTCAGCATGAACACTTCGGCAAGTTCGGAAGCAACGACTAGCATTCAGCCGGCAACAACTCGTTCAGTCGACAACATAGAGATGGCCGCAGATTCGGAAAAAACGTCAGCCTGCCCAGCCGACAACGTGGAGCTTGCCGAGCTAGTTAAGGTAGCAGTTGCAGAAGCTATCAAAGAGGCTATCCCCATGCTTGTGGAAGACATTGTATCTCAGCTGACTAGCAGCACACAGGCTCTGGTGGATGCGCAGGTCGCGGCATTTCGTGGCGAGATGGTTGCCATGCAGGCTGATATTTCTAAGTGTATTGACCATATGGAGAAGGACGAGAACCGCGTGGTGGAGGTGGACTGTCGGCTCACGTCGGTGGAAAAACTGGCAGAAAAACACGCCCGATTGGAGGACAAAATTGCCGACATGGAGGACAGGTCGCGCAGAGATAACCTACGGGTGCACGGAGTCCCTGAAAACGCAGAGACACTGAATGTTCTTGCTTTCCTGTCGGATGCCATATCACGCTGGTTTCCTAACCTGGGATCTGTTGAAATCATGCGTGCACACCGCGTTGGCGCCCCGAGGGAAGACGCAAATGGCAGACCTGTTCCTCGCACCATCATCTTTAAACTACTGCGCTTCACAGACAGAGACAAGATCCTGAAAGCGGCGCGCGGTCCGGCCGTGGAGCTGGAGGGAAAGACCATCCGCTTCACCCCGGACTACAGCCCGCATACGTTCAAGCGCAGGATGGCTTTCTCCGAGGCAATGAACAATCTGCAAAAGATGGAGTTTCGCACCTTTTTCCTCTACCCTGCAAAACTCAAGGTGACGCGAGGAGGAGAGAGCCATGTTTTCAACACTCCACGGGAGGTAAAAGACTTTATCAATTCTCTTGGTGAATAGTCTCCAACTACACAGGTAATCCAGCCAGCTGATTAATTCAACTAAAAGTTTTGCACATAGGCCAATAGGCAACTTTGACCCGATGTTTGGTGTGGACTGTCTGGCATAGCCTGAAATGGCATCATCACTGATTTTCTACAGGGTGCTTTTTGGTTACTATTATTATTATTATTATTATTATTATTATTATTATTATTACTTATTTTTCTTTTTCTTTATTGTTTCGTTTTATGCTCTTTCTGATGAGAAAGGTTGACTTTATAAGCTTTACAATGACCCTGTATGGCCTATGTTCTAAATGTAAACATATTGAGATTTATTGGACTTAAGCTTTTAATTCTCTGAATCAGTCCAGCTGGTTTGATATATCCGTCTTATTTATTTCTGCTCATTTGCTCAGCCAGGAATAAGAAATACTAGTTTTATAATCCTGCACATTGCTACAGACAATTGTTACTGTTGTCTGTAGATTTCAGTTTGACTTTTGTCTAAGATCAAGCTCTATTTTTAAGAAGGAAGGCTGGTGTTGTTCCTGATATGCTGCCAATTCTACTATAAGTTACAATTTTGATGTGTTTTATTTGCATCCAGTTCTAATGTGTACCGATAACCTACCACATGTTTGTATACTCTGTGTAGCTTATTTACAATTGTTATAACATTACTATGGTACTGTAATTGTTATTGGGGGGGACCTGTGCGTGCGCTGGGAAGAGACACGCCTCTCGAGGATCACAGGTCCAACATGGGGATGGAGTCAGGCTCCCCAGGAGGAGTCAAATTTTGTTTTTGTTTTTTCTATGTTTTTACATTTTTGTGGGTGTTTGTTTTCTTGCCCTCTCTTGTTCTTTTGAGAGTGGTGGGTTCATGGCGACAGGGATTTTGGGGTGGTAAGGATCTCTCTCGCACTTTAATTTTACATTTTGGTCAGGCAGCTGCTGTATAGGTTGTCTCTCTACTTTGCATCTTGTGTGTTTCACAATACTAGTTACCATCAGTTATTATGAGTAATATACACGTAATCAGCTGGAACGTAAATGGGCTGAATGGTCAAATTAAGCGCACAGCCTGCTTAGACCTGTTACGCAGACAACATGTGGACATTGCTTTTATTCGGGAATCCCATTTAAGAACTATAGATGTCCGTAGATTTTCAAACAAACACTATTATGTAGCCACCTCAGCATCGCTGGAAACTAAAACTAAAACTAATTAATAGTATTGAAACGTAACCTCTCAATAACTGTACTTGGACAATTTGGTAGCGAGGATGGTAGGATTTCTTATATTAAGACTATTGTATCTGGGCGCAAGTTTGCTTTTATATCAGTTTATGCTCCATCCCAATATGAACCAGAGTTCTTCCCCAGATTAACAGAAGTTTTACTACACCTACAAGGCTTCTCGCTTATTATTGGTGCAGACATGAACTCCTATGTAGATGTGATGTTGGACAAATCTACTCAGCGCTCCACGGCCACACAGTTGCAAGCATCAAAAGACTTCCAGAACTTTCTGTCAGTACTTAGTCTAACAGACCTTTACCGCACTATCAATCCAACATCTAAACAATACACTTTTTATTCAGCTAGACATCAAAGTTTCTCTAGAATAGATTATATATTAACTTCAGCTACTTCTTTTTCGGAAATACATGATGTTGTTCTCAAGCCTTGCTCTTTATCAGATCATAGCATTGTCGCAGCGCGCTTCACACTCCTAGGTACACCACCTAGAGCTCCATGTTGGCGGTTCAATGTCTCACTGCTCAAAAATTGTGATTTTTGTGCTTTTCTCAAGGAAAAGTTAAACATTTTTATAGATGTTAATGCAGGCTCAGTTAAAGATCCTAGATTTTTATGGGACGCTATAAAGGGCTGTATTAGGGACTCCTCAATTTCATTCTCATCCCACGGAAGATAACCGAACTGGAGAATACTCTCGCAGAGCTAGAGGTGCAACAACAGGCCACGTATTCTGATGCGGTTCAAGGCAGAATAGCTGTGACAAGAACTGAGTTGAACTCTCTGTTAAGACGTAGAGCAGAGTTCTTAATGCACAGGACCAGAAGAACATATTACTTCAATGGTGCCAGACCAAGTCATCTTTTAGCTTTAAGATTGAAAGACCATGAAAAATATTCAAATATTACAGCCATTGAAACACCCCTTCGCACTTTGAGCAATCCACTTGATATCAATTCTGAATTTAAATCCTTCTACTCATTTCTTTATAATTCTGAAATCTCACTCGATTCGCAGGCATGTGCAAACTTTTTTCAGGATCTCAATTTACCTTCTCTGTCCGACAATGAATCAGAATTGCTGAAGGCCCCCATCTCCCTAGAGGAGTTGAAGAATGCTCTTGTTAATATGAAAAAGGGCAAATCCCCAGGTTGGGATGGAATTCCACCTGAGCTTTACCTCACTTTCTGGGATATATTGGGCAGACCAATATTGGATATGATTAACACAGCCCTTGATAAGGGTGCATTTAATCCTAGTACTAACACAGCTATAATTACAGTCCTGCCCAAACCGAATAAAGATTTAACCAAATGTGGTAATTACAGACCTCTCTCTCTCCTGAATGGGGATATTAAATTATATGCTAAAGTGCTTGCTTCCAGATTGGAGGTGTATCTTACAAAACTCATACATAACGACCAAACTGGTTTTATTAGAACTCGCCTAGCATCTGATAATGTCCGTCGCTTGTTACACATCATTCATGCATCCAGTAGTATTGATTCCCCTTGTTCGGTCCTATCGTTGGACGCTGAAAAAGCATTCGTCCGCTTAGCATGGGCATACCTCTGGACAACATTAGATAGACTTGGGCTAGGTTGGCATTTTATTAATATGATTAAGGTTTTATATGCAAATCCCTCAGCAATGGTCTGCACAGGCCACATCTGCTCCGCCCAGTTCCCAGTATCAAGGGGCACTCGTCAGGGATGCCCCCTTTCACCCCTACTTTTTGCCCTTTCCTTCGAGCCATTGGCACAGAAAATAAGACAGCATCCAACAGTACATCCCATCACTTTCAGTAACACAGAGCATCGTATTTCCTTATATGCTGATGACATCCTTCTTTATGTCGGCAGTGCTGGTTCCTCAATTCCACATTTGCTTTCCTCCTTTGATACATTCAGCTCACTCTCTGGATACAAAATTAACTGGAATAAGTCCGCACTGATGCACCTAAACTCAGCTGCACTTCAAACTCATCTGCCCTCCCATTTACCAGTTGTTAAAAGTTTCAGATATCTTGGAATTGAAATTTTTCCCTCCACATCGTCCATTGCCAGATTGAGAAGGACTTTGAGCGCTGGTCGAATCTTCCAAATTCACTTCAAGCCCGAATAGCAATAGTCAAAATGGATATACTTCCTCGTGTTAATTTTTCCTCTTCCATGATCCCCCTTGCTCCCCCTCTGGGATACTGGGATAAACTTCAGTCATTAGTTTCTAAGTTTATATGGAAAGGAAAGAGGCCTCGCCTAAAACTTACAACTCTCCAGCGAGACAAACCCAAGGGGGGCTAGCTCTGCCAGATTTTAAAATCTATTTTTGGTCCTATGTGTTACGCCCACTATTTACATGGTTTAACCCCTGTTCCTCTGTCTCTTGGAGACCAATTGAAGAGAATATTACTCTACCCCACAGGTTGCAAGACCTGGTGTATGCTAACATACCATTAAAGAGAGCCAAATTACGGCTAGGCCCTGTTATTTCATTTTTACTTGTGTCTTACCGTACTGTAATGAAGCATGTTGGCACAGATTGTAAATGGCATAATCACACACCGATTTTCAATAATTTCTCACTTCTTACTGGTAATATGCCCTTTTCATTTCCGCATTGGAATAATAAAGGAGTGAATATACTAAAGGATCTATATGGTGTCCATGGTTTACGAGCTTTTAACAATCTACAAGCCGAATTTGATCTTCCTGGTTCATCCTTTTTCTTCTATATGCAGTTAAGATTAGCTATGAGGACATATGGTGTTCCGTGGGGAGCAGCTCTTCCCACACATCCTCTACATAAATTGCTCGCTTCAGTAGGTCCTACACGGGGGATGGTTTCTAAACTCTACAAATTCATTTCCGTACCCTATAAATCCTTACCAGTAGAGGGCATTTGGAATAGAGATTTAAATGAGGTAAATGACAAAGAGATTTGCTGGGACACAGTGTGGAAAAACCTTAGTGGCGTTTCCAAAAACCCCAACCACCAGTTAATACACTACAAATATATTCATAGGATGTATCTCACCCCCAGAAGGCGTTATTCCATGAAGATTATCACATCTCCGAATTGTGATCTTTGCTCACTTAATGCCCAGGGATCATTCTTGCAAGTTTATTGGGAGTGCCCCGGTGTGGTCGGATTTTGGAGGGAAATATCTCCAACTTTAAGTGAAATTCTTAAGATCAAGATCCCTGTTTCCCCAGCCTTACTTTTGCTCAATGATGACTCTTCTTTAAATTTGTCCCTACAACATAGTCGTATTCTATGGGCGGGCCTCACAGCAGCCAAGAAAATGCTGGCCCTTAGATGGCAACCACCACATTCCTTGGCCTGGCAGCATTGGGCCAATTCATTTCTTGAAATTGCCCTGATGGAGTGGTCTGTTGCCCGTGTGCACGGAGCCAGCCACAAGACTTTGCAGGGCTGGGAAGCAGCATACAAGCTAATTAAAGAAAGGGTGCAGCACCACTGACCTTGATTTCTTATTTATTTATCTATTTTTTTTTCTTTTTTTTTCTCTTGTTTGTTTTATTTTGTGGGAGAGATCCTGGGTGGGAGGTTCATACTGAGTCGCCAGGGGTATGGAGGGTTGTTATATTGTTGTTCCTCTAAAATATGTTGGTGATTTCTTGTTAAGGAATAAAACAATGTATTTGATGAGAACATACATATATCTGTACATTTCTCAATAAAAAAAAAGTTGATCACAAAAAAAAAAAGATTTCTCCAGCTTGTTCTTCGGCTTCCAATGAAAGAATCGGGCTAGCAGACCCCTTAGCTGAACACACCTAAAACATTTCAATGGGAAAAAAAATCCAACAGAAAGCATCCAACAGCATAAACTATGCCAATGGAACTGTTTGGCTGCAGATTATGTTTGTCAATTTGCACTTTAAATTCAGAGAACAGGCAGAAAAATAATTCATTTTTTCAACCCACAATTTATTGGGTACTAGATTTGATTTGCTCTCTGTTGTGCTTCGTCTTACCTCCAAACTTCCACTCCATATCAACCAACTGGTTAACCATAAGAGTCTGTCCGAGATTAAGTCTAGAGAGCTCTGCAAAATGCTCCCCCCACTGCAAAATACAGGAAAAAAGTTTTAGACAGAATCATGTGCACGCTAAAGCATTTCTTATCTGAGAGAGTAGTAAGAGTTTTAAAGCACAGAGATAAAAAAATATTTTATTCACAAAATTCACATTTGCATTGTCAAAGTCGTCAGTAAGGGAATACGTCTAAATGTTCGTAGCAAGTTTTGATCATGGGTGATTGTTGAAATGTCCCTACATTCTCAAGATGACTTCCTGAAAAATGGAGATATTTAATCATGTTTATTGTTCATGAGAGTCATAAAAGAAATAAAAGAAATTTATGGAAAGTTACCTGCTGTGAAAAGTGAGCTGCTTTGTCTTCATTTAGTCCTAAGGAATCAACAGTAAAGAGGTTTTGATTTCATGAATACATTCTTTACAATAATGATAGACTTGGTGATTCGGATGTATACCTAATGTCACAAGGTCTTCTCTGATCTGCTCAACTGTCAGGTTTTTCTTGAGGGCTCCTGAGGAAAAAAAACAAGGGAAACACTGTAACACATAAAAAAGGTTCAGCTGCACACTTTATTGGATTTCCACAGCTGAACTTTACTGAACTTTCCTTCACTGATGTCATTCCACCTTAACGCACCAACTGCCTGGAATAATTTGACCTCTTCTTCAAAAGTTTTTATCCCTTTTGCCGTTTGAGATTGCTTTTGTTTTTTCATCTTCAAATAATCTGTATATATTTTTAAATCTAGGTGCATTAGTATGTTTTTATGTCACAAAGATGAAAAAAATCCTTTTTTATAATCATCTTTATTACCATTTTCTTTTATTTTTCATATTGATGCATTTGATCTAGTATTTGCTTTCTTGTACTTAGTTTCAGTTTAAGTGGGTGTGGGTGACTGACTTTATGTATTTGTCCTACTTAGTGTAGTTATTGTCCTCGGTGACTTTAACAAAGGGAAACTCAACCACGAACTCCCTAAATACAAACAGTTTATTAACACATTGAATACCGGCGGTTTTTACAGAATTATGTCGTAGAATCCCAGCGTTCTAAACCATTTTTTGACGTTTTTTGTACAGTCACAGTATATTATGTGATAGGGCCACTGAAACATGTTATGGCTCGTTTGAAAGCTGAGACTTTAAACTCTTTGTGGGTCAAAACTGCGTGTCTCTAGGTGCCGCCATTAGCGAGCTATCCTTAGCTAAACCAAGGCGGGTATCCACCAAAATCAACAACAAACTGAGATATCGGGGCTTTTGTGAAACGTGCGCTCTTTCAGCCTGTCGCACTTTAGATACTTACATATCCGGGTCAGAGGATTTGCATCGTGTCGCATGTTGCAAAGCTAACCTGTTCATAAGACCGCCTCCTTAGACTTAGATTTTTCCATAAAAAAAACATAAAAACGTATTTTTACCATGTGGGAGCCAACGCATGGGCAGTAAAAACGTAGTTTTACGTGACTTGGGAGTCAATGTGTTAAATGTTCGACCGGAGGAGGGAATACTTTGGACTGCTACACCACAGTCAGTGGCACCTATCATGGCGCCCCACGCGCAGCACTGGGACACTGACCACGTCATGCTCCACCTGATCCCCTCCTACAGGCAGAAACTAAAGCTCTGAAACCTGTACTGAGGACATCTAAGAAGTGGAGCAGCGAGGCCGTGGAGGACCTGCAGACAGGTCTGGACTGCAGTGACTGGGACATTTTCAGGTCTGCCACCAACAGTCTGAACGAGTACACAGACGCTGTGATGCCATGCATCAGCTTCTGTGAGGACAGCTGTATCCCATCATGCACCAGGGTGAGTTACAACACTAGCCGCATTCGTACAGAACAGTTCTAAGAACGGTCCTCCTCGAATTCCGTTCTAATAACTGTCCTTCCCCAGCGGAACTGTTTCAGTTTGCATTCCCACATGACTTGGACCAGGTCGGGACTGATGCGGCGCAACCGTCTGCGACAGCGACGTGTTACTTTAGCGCCACATTCAACAACGAAATAAAACAAAACAAAACCCACGAAAAGTAAGGAGAGAAGAAAAAAACACCACCAAGAAGCTAACATGGAGAGCGGGGAGGCCACCGTGTTCATGGTCTGCATGATGGTGATATTAATCATGGATGATCACATAGGGCGTCTAACATGGAGGCTGGAAGAGCTCACAGAGAGTCAGGAGACGAAGGATGGAGCGCAGGCCATACTTCTTCATTTCATGAAGGAAGGAGAGCAGAGCACCGCAGACAAAGGAGACCACGTGTCAGTTTAACTTATTAAACACGCCAAGGTTGTGTTCGTGTCGTATGAGGAAACATTTCAGCCTGACAACATGACAAGGGGCGGAGCTACCAACCACCAAACACCTCCGTCAGATGTGTTCCTATAGAACCCAGAACAGACCCAGCCTCAGAGAAGGAGCTAAAATGGTTCCAGGAACTGAGGGCGATGGCCCTGAGTTCCTGTATGTCTGAATGCGGGAGAAAATGGGCCCCGTTCCTGAAAAGGTTATAGGAACTGCAAAAGGTTCCTACAGTGGGAATGCGGATAATGACAAACCCTGGTTCACAGCCAAACTCAGAAAGTTCCGGTTGGAAGAGGAAAGAGCGTTCAGGAGTGGGGACAGGGACACGTTCAAAGAGTCTAAGTACAAGTTTAGCAAAGCGATAAGAGATGCTAAACCACCGTACTCTGAGAAGCTACAAAAGTAGTTATCGGCTAACGACTCTGCTTCTGTCTGGAGGGGGCTCAGACAGATAACGAACTATAGACCTACAGCCCCCCACTGCGACTGGCCAACCAGCTGAATGAGTTCTGAACCCCCCCCAACCCACCTCAGCAGGGGCGTCAGGCTCTCCTCCACTCACTGGGACACCTCCACACAGTGGGACCTTTCTCCATCCTGGAGAGGGATGTTAACGAGTTGTTCAGGAAGCAGGACCCCCACAAGTCTCCCCATCCACCTTGAAGCCCTGTGCTGATCAGCTGTCTCCAGTGTTCACAGAATGTTTTGCACCACGGCCAGGGACAGAGCCAGACTGCAGCGTGTCATTCACTCTGCTGGGAAGGTGATTGGCTGCAGCCTCCCAAGTCTCCAGGATCTATACTCCAGGACCCTGAGGGGTGCAGGCAAGATTGCATCTGACCCCTCCCATCCCGGACACAAACTGTTTGACCCACTCCCCTCTGGCAGGAGGCTGCGGCCCATCAAGACCAAAACCTCACGCCACAAGAACGTTTATTCCTCTCTGCAGCTGGCCTCATAAACAAGACCAGAGACCCCCACCCACACCACCCTCTACACATTACATTAATGTGTACCATCGAGAGGAGTCAGATGAGGTGGCTCGGGCATCTGGTTAGGATGCCTCCTGGACGCCTCCCTGGTGAGGTGTTCCGGGCCCGTCCCACTGGGAGGCCCCGGGGAAGACCCAGGACACGTTGGAGAGACTATGTTTCTCGGCTGGCCTGGGAACGCCTCGGGGTCCCCCCAGAAGAGCTGGAGGAAGTGGCCGGGGACAGGGACGTCTGGGTCTCTCTGCTCAAGCTGCTGCCCCCGTGACCCGATCCCCGGAGAAGCGGAAGATAATGGATGGATGGATGTACCATCTCCTCCACGGACTGTCTACACAATACCTGTACTTACTGTTTCCACTGTTCTTATCTATCGTTTTTATTTAATTACCCGGAAAACAAAGCACCAGCACACCACAACAAACTCCTTGTATGTGTAAACCTACTGTTTCTGATTCTGACTGTGTTTTCTTTTGTTATGTCATGAAATGTTGTCTTGTAATTTATTTTTAGGTTTGTGTTTTGGGGGACCACCTCTAAAATTAGATGCTACATCTAAATAGGCTATTCCTAATAAACAAGTACACAATTAGCAACAATAACTGAACAGGTATTTTAAGCAGACAAAGGGAAAGAGGAAACATTATCATCAAAATTCTTACCACCATACGAAACCACTGAGTAACAGGAATTTGTGTGTGTATAAGTCTAAAAAAAAAGTGTTTGATGAACAGCTGTTTCTCTCACCCACCTTGTGGCACCAGGAGGACGCTTTTCATTAGGTTTCTCAGAGGCCCAGCACTCATCCCATGTTCCCCTGCAAACTCATTGAGCTGCTGCATGAATCTCTCTGACTACACACACACACACACACACACACACACACACACACACACACACACGTGTATACATGTATGTATATACATACACACGTATATATAATCATACATAGACAAACACACACACAAATCACATCACTGAACCCAAAGCCCAGCTAATTTCAGAATGATGCTGTATGTATGTGCACACTTACCTCTTTTGGCTCCAGGAGGAACTGGAACAGGATTTCTATCAGA
The DNA here is from genome assembly GCF_027942865.1 of Odontesthes bonariensis. NCBI lineage: Eukaryota > Metazoa > Chordata > Actinopteri > Atheriniformes > Atherinopsidae > Odontesthes > Odontesthes bonariensis. Next base: position 34,783,862 of record NC_134515.1, on the reverse strand, counting down.
CGAAAAAATTGCTGCACACACACACACACACACACACACACACACACAAACAAACAAAAGAAATGAGACTTTCTTTATCTGAAAAAATACTGAAAAAGTTTTTTTTGAGAGAAAGTCTTCAGAATAATTTCAAATCAGAAATGTTGTCAATTAGAATATCTTGATTGATTTGGGTTATATCTGTAGCTGCAACTAGACTGACTTTCAATTTGAGAATATTTCTCCAGGATTCTTTCTTTTAACACTCAGGTAATGTGTTATCCTTCAAAAGTCTGCTGTCATACTCAAAGACTACTTGCAAGCGAATACCCTCTGCTCACCCTTAAAATGGTTTGTGCTCAGACAGACAATTTAAATTCCAAAAACTTTATTTATCCCCGGGGGGTAATTAAAGGAGGCACGTAGAGCAGACATAGAATACAGTTTAAGACATTCAACGTCAAAATAAAATAAGAATAAGAAGATAAAATAAGTAGTAAAGGAATGTGCAATAACAAGGTGCAAATGGGCATTGAGGTAGGTAAGTCCGTATGTGCAAATGAAAGTTGTGTGGGATGGGGTGTGTGTGTGTGTATATGTATGAGTGTAAGGAGGGGGGTTATAAATTAAGGAGCTGGACAGCCCTGGGCACAAACGTAGCCTTTCTTATCTGTGTACTGCAGGCAGGGCAGTGAAGCCGGCGACCCGATGGAAGCCACTCAAACGATGAGAAGAGGGCGTGAGGGGTCCTGTATGATCCGGTTCGCTAACCTGCACCTTCGCTAACCTGACTGATGCCAGTGTTCCAGTTACTCTTTGACTGGATTCAGTAACTTCCACTTTCCAGGGCTACCTAATTTCATACTCTTATTATTTCCATTTAGACATTTTAGAGTTAATAAACCAGTGCACATTTAAATATATATACAGTATTTATATTTAACTACCTAATAGAACAGTGATTTCCTGTTGCGTTACAAGAGGGGAAATTGGATGGATAAAAAGTGCGTTTAAAGCAATACTATGTAACATTTCTACCTTAAAATAACAGCTTGAAAAAATTTGTGTGGCTAGAATGAGTTTTAATATTACGATTGGCCTGTCTCCTATGCCCTTCGGGGGTCTGAGTTGGAATAACTGCGCTATGTAACTTTGCTGGACCGGCCCGGGAGCTGAGCGGAAGTACTTCGACTTGCTTTCTGGCACACCTACCGCAAAAACAAATAGACCCCTCTCACGCTCCCAGGTACATTTGATTACTCTTACCTTCTCGGTCGACATAGCTTGCACCTTCTGACTCCTCGCCGGTTCGTCAACAAACATGAAACGTGAAAGCGAAAAGGTGTTGTATTTACGACAGTGTAACCGTACATTACCTCCAAGCCTGTAGGGGGAGCTCCATAGTGGGCTTTTTGAGAAGTTACATTGTATTGCTTTAAAATAGACTTGAGGAAAATGTGGTGGTGCTCGTGTTCATTTACGTAGCATATATAAAAAATTATGATTCTAACCCCAAATGGGCAGAACCCTATTTTTGTACCGTAAGCCTATGTTTATACTAGTTTATCAATGGTAATTATTCCTGTTCCTATGCCCCATCTAAAACTGCTGTGAACTGAAATGACCCAGAACCATCAAACATGGCCAAATTAATGGTAAGTCCATGTATCATTTTCATAATAAATATGACCTTGCTGGCCAATATGTTGTGACAGTTATTAAGGCTTACGACTACAGTGCCATCTTTGAAAGGCAATGAACTGCACAATGTAAGTCTGAATGACTTTGACAATCAAACTAAAATTTAATATGGAGGTCTGGATCATTTTTCTCTATGAAAAAGCCTCTTGGACCACTGAAGACTGTCAAATTGATTTCTTGCTAGTTTTAATAAAAGTGTAAAATTGTAAAGTGAACCCTAATTCATAGGGGTGGGCGAAAAAAATCGATTCATGTACATATCGCGATTTTTAATGGGATGATTTTAAAAATCGATTTTTCTCTCCAGAATCGATTATATTACGTCATATCCGTGTACAGAAAAACTTCATCAATTCATTACATTAAGTTATGTTAAAACTAGCCCACATTTGTGCTGTGTGGACATTTGAATTCATTTTGTAACTGTAAACTTTAAAAAATGTTGTTAAGTACCTCTTTTTGTCTGAGTTGAAATAAATGTCAGCTGCTGGAATGACTGACACATACTGATGTGTATCGCTTATGGGAACGACATTCATTCTAGAAGTGTATGATTCAACTTGTTTTTTTTTTAAGGAGGAAGAAAATTGCAATTACTGATTATATCGAATCACAATACTTGTAGAATTGCAATTATCAAGAATCGGGATACAATCGAATCGTGACCAAAGCATATCGTCCCACCCCTACTAATTCATAGTTCTTTTATGCCATGAACGCCAATTTTGGTACACACCATTGTGGAATTGACCTCCACAACCCTACAACTCTACTACAAATAAGTGGGATTGGTCCATAAACGTTGCTGCTATAGGTGGAAACATTTTGTCATGTGTGGGGCAGCCAATTAGCCATAGTTTGCTGACTTGTAATGCAATTATCATACATTTGGGTAGCTATGTTGGGCACGTATCTGGAAACTTAATCTTTTTGAGCACAACCCACAGAGGGTACTGAAAGTGTCCCAAATACGTCACACAGATTCTGCGAGACAGAATTTCACCAAATTTTGTACATATTGAAGAAAGGTTGTACCAGAATATTAAGTATCATATGGATCAGTGCAAGTAAGCATGGCCTATTCAGAATCTCTGTGAGTGCTGACTGTTGAAACTATGTGCAGACTGGAAATTTACCAGCTTTACTAAAAACAAACAAAAAAAAGTTTGAACATTAAAACGGGACAAGATAAATAAATAAAACTGAGAAAAAAAATCCAAATCTGAATCAGTCTCATGGTGGCACTATGATTAACAGTCAAAAAGAAAATATCTCACACCCCATACACTGCAAGTCTAACCGACTTGAAATTTGACAGTTCATTCTAGCTATAAAGGTTCTACAAAATGAGACACTTGGGCAAACTAATTAAAACTAAAATCTGCATTACCATATTGAGTGGTGCGTGCCGGCGTGGCCTAACCAGAATATAAACTGTTAAAAAACTGTTTGATTACTAGTTGTGGAAATTTGCAGACACAAGACTTGACATTTTCACATTGAGCTGAGCTGTAATTACTCCCAAAAAAAAATAGCTGTTAACCAGCCAAAAGGTTGCACTGCTTTAATAGTAAAAATGTCCACAACCAGAGTAATTTCAACTGAATGTCGTCTACAAAAAAAAAAGCTCTTCCACTGCACAATTTATAGTTAATACAACACATTTCACAGTGACTAATATTAATGGCAATAGGCTATTGTTGCCGCAGATTCCTGTTCCTTAATATCACAGGAAAGTTTGTGTTCATAATTTGTACTATTGTCAAATCTTTTGTTAGGCAAACCATTCAAGAAATGTAAATGGCAAATATGCAACACACCTGAACTCTAAGACATCCTAAATGTACAAGAGGTTTTATTTAGTTTAGTTTGTTTATTCTGTGTTTAAAAAACAAAAAGGATGGTGTTAGTATTTAACCTGTTACTGGTGAACTTTAGCTAAAAGCTAAAAGCTAAACTGTCAAAAGACAATGTTTCATTGTTATATGGAGTCTTGTTAAACTAAACTATCAAACACAAATACTATCCAGTTGAATTTGCACTGTTGAAGGTAAACGGGAGCAGCTGAGAACAGGATTGGACAGAGCAACTTTTGTGTGCTTTCATTAGATTTCCAAATCTAATCCATCTGACTTGTACTGTTTGAGTAAAAAAAACACAAGTCTCAAAGAATATTTAAAAGAAGAAGAATTTACTAAAGAGAACTACAAGGAGAGTGTTGTGCGTTTCTGGGGTAACTGGATATATTATAGGGTCAATACAGGATTTCATATGTTATGTCCAAACTAAAGCCAATTGACATTTCAATTCAAGGGCTCTCTGGTTGTGTCCTTTTTACTTTTTTATCATGCTGTTGCTGTGACAGAACAGATCTCTTGCAGGAGTAATAAGTTGTTGGTATAAAGAACACTAACTAGATTTGTTCTTTATCTACTGTTTGGTGATGTTTATGTGTCTAGTAGAAATAAAGAAATACATCAATATATTTGCAAATCATAAAGTTTTTGTTCCAACATTTATTTATTCAATACATATACATAATATTTAATAATATTTTTGTATGTCTGAAGACACTGTGATTACAAAATGATCTGGATCCCAGCAGGGGCGAATTCTACACCTGGATTTTCTCAGTGGGCTGAAGGACAATTTGGCTGGTAAACTATGTAGAGTTAAATAAGGAAGAAAAAAATGCAGTTTCAAATCTGTTGGTGTGTGCCCTGATCAAGCAGCAGACACTTTACTTTACAAGCCCCAGGTGGATGGGTGGGTGTGTATGGGAGGGCAGGGGAGGGGAGCGTTTTAACATGATTGGCTAGTGTCATTCCTAACTCTTTACCAATTAACTTTGGTCCACGTGAGATACAGATACTTAACAACAGAACTGGTGAGTCATAGATTTAAAAAAAAACAAAAAAAAAACATGTACCACAACATGAAGGTGGTGCAGAAAAGTTTTAAGAATTAAAAAATAAAAATAAAAAGAATGTGCTTACAGCAGCTCCATCAAAATACCTTGAAATCATTAACTTTCTTTTGGTGCTGCTGCTATTTCCGCCACCATGTGTGCAGATGGAAGTGAGGATGCTGGTTGCAATGCTGACTGTGAGATGGAAGTAAATACAGCAGCCAATACAGCGATCTGAGTCGGCAGAGCCCCAAAAGACCAGGAAAAGCACCAGTAACAGGGGTTATTTATGAGAGGAGTCATTTAGCTGGGGTCCTTTTTAATGGGATGAATTATGGCAGCCAAGCTGACAGCCACACAGGCATCTCACTATATTTTGTTTCTTTAGCTTAAAACTAGAAAGGAAATTATTATCCAAACTGCAAAAATGATAAGCTTCTTAATGATTTAGTCTACTGAAGGGCTAAGATGACCCACTCTTCCCCATCCCTACCCCTGAGAAATGGGAAAGTTCGGTCTAACAACACTCCACATGGCATTCTAAACTTGTGTATGGACAGTGTAATAAAACAAAAACACTGCGGAATTGACGGGGCCATTTTCCTGGTTTAATTCTCCGTATATATCCCATTCTTTATTGCATTTATTGCAAAGGACTTCAGCTGTAGGATAAACTTCGGGGAGTAACTAGGTCCAATTGAGATGTTGTGGGATTGAAGGTATGAAGAAGCAGCAGACCGTGGACATACTAATGGACCCTGTTTATAGACGGCTCGGGCTACTGAGCAAATTAAATGAGTCTTCAAAATTGTAATATTTTTTTATAAATCTGAATGGAGATAAATTAACCCTCTAAACATCCCTCATGGCTAAACAAACCGTTGATACGTTGTTTATATGTCCGTAACACTCGCTGTAATTACCTGCTCGTTGAATTTGTTTAGATTCTGAAAGTCAGTGCTCGCAGAGTCCGGAAATCCATCCTTAGTTAAGTGCAGCTGCATTTTTATGATAAGTTTTTCTTAAAACAAACAAACAAACTCGACTGATGGGACACAGCAGAGTTCTGGAGTTCAGTTCCGGGTTCGGTAATGCGCATGCGAATCACGTGTCAGCCTTTGTCCGGCAGAAGGAAAGAAGAAAAGAAGAAGAAAGTCATGTTTTTTGTCATAGAATTGTGGTTTAAAAGTAACATGATGAGTTAAAACAATCTAAATAGATATTCTAGAGAGAATCTAGAAAGGGTTTTACAAAAAATACAACAATTAGTGTTAATGTAACCAACAAAAAGGCAACAGAAAATAATGCTTCCAAAACATTTATGTAGTTGAAACAAATAGCACTTTTATGATTTAACAATGAAAAAATGTATTTTCATGTCAAACTCCCTTCAATTATGTTACTGTATAAGTAGCATACTGGAAAAGACTTTACTCTTTTTGTCAATGAAACTTTCAGTTTCCACTGCTCTAAAGCTTGATGTCCTTCCTCATATTAGGTTATAAAATATGATGTACAGCACATCTTATTCAAAACTGAACCACACATAAAATAATTCCAATGAACTCAGTCGTGATTGCTAAAAATTTCAATTTTAAATTTCAAACTTCAATTTTACACAATGCTATTACTATTTTTAAGATCACATTGTTCCACAGATGCAGCTATATATGTTGATATAATAGATTTAGGGACACAAAGGAACAGTTGACCTGCAATTTTAATTTATTAATATCTGTTTGGCAGCACTGAGAGTTCGTGGGAAATGACATCTTATCATTCATTATACTGTTTCTGTACCATATCAGGTTTGTATTATTGTTTTCATGAAGGCAGTGTTAGGTTTTATTTTCTAAGTATAAGCAGTAACATTAACAATATGACAATTTCAGATTGTATGTAGGCAAAATGCATCTATAATGTTTAGTTAAATATTAATGATCAGCAAATGTTGATCAGTGAACAGCATATGTATTAAGTAATTAGTATTGCATAACTTATTACAGGGCTGAGGTATTATTACTTATGCATTTCTGTGTAAGCAAATTGCATTTTTTTTACAGTAATAATCCAGCAGTGTGCTGTGCCAAGTAATTATACTTGGATACAGTATTTTTAAGATAGTTTGATCTTTGCTCAGGTGTTTTCAATCTTACTTAAAGGCATGGTTGGTAATCCTGTTCAGAAACACATTTTGTAATACTGGGTGAAATGGTCCGTCTGTCCTGAGAGAAATCTATACAAGATGTATTTAGAAAAAGGGACGAAAATAATCAGACCTCTGTGGCAGCTGCAGGACTGAGAAAAAGCTGACCAATCCGAGATCAGCGTCCCGCTGATCTCGGATTGGAGCGCCTACAAAAACCAATCAGATGCCTCTGCTTTCTGCCTACGCCCCCCTCTGTCGGCTCCCTGCTCCGTGTGCGCATGCGGTTCTACCGGCTTTGGATGAAGCACTGACGGAATGGGGAGGGGGGGGGTGGAGCTTAGAGGAGGGGACACTTTCGAATCTTGCTAGCTCTCTTGCTAGCTCTCTAGGATTACCTACCATAGCTTTAAAGGTGATAGAGAATGGTTGAATGGGGCATTAATCCTTGTTCTGTGATGTGATATGTAGCCCAAAAAAAATTGGTTGGGTCTGTAATGGCTCAGAACCTCCCTAAAAGGCTCTCTGAAACAGCTGTTACTATGCTGGGTTTAGAATGCGTCTTTTTCCCTTATTGGCGTCGTTTCAGAGCTTATCTGGCAACCTCATTATGAAATGCAGGTAGGTGTTGGCGCTATTCGGTTGCCGATGCTTGGTTGGCTGCCCTTGCTCTCACTGAAAACAGAGCTATAGAGTAATACACTGACTGGAAAGAAAGCTCATCAGGATCAGAATTCGTTTTATTGCCATTGTTAGTGAACAGTGTTCACTAATTAGGAATTTGCTGCGGCGTAAGGTGCAAACATGTAACATAGGATATAATAATAAAAAATAAAGAATAAAAATATATGAATATAAAATGTACAAGGTGTGTACAACAATACACAGTATCCAATATACAGAGCAACAACAGTGCAGCTTCATTAGTGCAATTTTAATAATGGTAAAGTGACTGGGGCAGGTTATGAGGTGATTATGAAGTGTTCATAAGTCCAACTGCAAGGGGAAAAAACTGTTTTTGTGACGGGAGGTTCTGGTCCGGATGGACCGAAGCCTCCTGCCCGAGGGGAGTGGTGCAAATAGTCCATGTGCAGCGTGAGAAGGGTCAGCTGTGATCCGACCTGCTCACCCCATTGTCCTGGAGACTTGCAGCTGATCACCGGAGCGAGACACAGACGCTCGCTGCAGCACACAGCTCGCTGCAGTCTGTGTCTGTCCCTGTCGGCACTGACCCTCTACTGAAGCCCGCTCTGAATCGTTCAAGCTTTGTGAAACTGTACTCCGTGAAATGCGCAGCGCAAAGGAAAAGTCGGCGGATGGGGATGCTGTTAAAAATAAATAAAAGCCATTGATCGCGAACATTGCTTTCCGGGGGAAGAATATATAACGATCGTAGTCCGCTTTCACAGCCTTGGAAGGCACACCTGTTCCTGTTTCTCACCGAAGGGGCGTGTCTGAAACGGGGTGGCTGTGTGGACTTGGGTGCGGGGTGGGGTGATTGCTGAAAAAGTGACGTCACTTTTTCACAAAAACGGATTGGGGGGTATTCTGGGGGCAATTTTAAAAAGGGGAGTACTTGAAACAGAGGTTCTGACACTTGCTGGCACTTCGTGTGTACTCCCCACAGCGGGGAGACTCAGAACTAACACCAAAAACGGGAAAAAGACGATTTTGATTCTCTATCCCCTTTAACTTTTAATGGATGTAGGCCTTTGCAACTTTTCAGATTTGACATGAAAGATTTGACAGAATTTGATTAGTTATTATGATCATACTTCTCAACAGTATATCTTGAAGTTAAAATTAGCGCCAGCTAAAATATGTTATAGATGCTTACTTTTTGAAGTAATCAATAAAATGTGTTTAGGCCACACAATCAAAACTATTTCCCAATACTTTAAGAGCTATTTATCATTCATTGTTTTGAATGCAGAATGATTCAAGGAGGAATATAACTTTAATGTAGAAAAATGTCTAAATGAACTGCATGTGTTTTTATTTTAAAATGCTGATATGGAAAGTGTCAGAAAAATGTAGAGAAGTTTCAGTGTCTCCAATGATCAATATCACGTTTAAATGCAAACTAGTTACCAATAAAGTAACAACTCAGCACGGAACATCAATGCAGGATGGCCAGAGTGGGTGTCCTCATCTCAGGACACCATAACATTCTGTTCACTGTTCTTTGGTTATACACTAAATGCATTCACTCAGACCTATGTGGGCCCATTACATCTGCTACCCAGCCTTCCACTGGGTGGAGTTTTTATTTTTAAAACTTGAACTTCAAGAACTCCACATTGTCCACTAAGCTTCATCTAAAGACCATTTGGAAATGCAGTGTAGAGCTATGGCCCAACAAACTATCCGTGTTTTTGAGAAACAATGTTATCATAATAATGAATTAATCTACTAATTCGGTATATCTGGAATTTGACACTAGAAATATAAAGTGCTTCCTCCCATAACTTTTAAGTGCACTGAAGATGTGGCCAACAGCCAGACAGTTTAACTATACTTGTAGGGGCAAATAGATTCAGCAAGAAAGAAAGAGTATTTGCTACTTTTTGCCTTTGCTCAACAGCTATTAAATCAAATTATTGCCAAATTGGTCAGTGAACACGTATTGGTTCTCATTTGGTAGGTTTAGGTCTCTGTTTTGTGGAGAAAAGTTGATCTTATGTGATGAGTTATTTTTGTTTGTTTATTTGTTTCAAATCTGTATACAGAATAGAGTTCACAATTAGCTACAACACTGCGATTTGAAAAGGGGATGAGGAAGCTTTGCTTTTAATATACCAACCCCTCACTCGACCGCTCACAACAAAACAATCACAAAATTCACAACAAAACAAACATAAAAACACAATTCACTACAATAACTCTCAACAAAAAACACAGGACAAAGACAGAGACGCAGACAGGCCCAGACAAACTCCAACCCTACACCCCTCTCCCCACAGAATATACATGTGTATTTACATATGCATACACATACACATCTATATATATATACATATATACACACTTAACATACACAAAATCCGTATATTAAGAAAAAAAAGAAATAATAATAATAATAATAATAATAATAATAATAATAATAAATTAAAAAAAGTTATGGTGAAGCAGGTCGACTAAAAGTCATTCTTTTTCACATTTACACCCAAAGGGACAGAACTGGGAGTGGACATTTTCACCTTGGCAAGTGTTGATCACTGTGAGTGACAAATCTCCTTCCCTCCATGTCTGCACGCCTGCTTCACCTTGGCGGGTAGTTGGGATAGTTTCTGCACACTGGGACACGCGCAGTGAAGACGCGTGCAGACAGTGTGGCACTCAGCAACATGCTCTCAGCGTGAACAACTCCAACCACGGGATTAAATCTGCGCATTCGTTTAAGATCGACTTTTAAAACCTCTACGGTTTTTTTTTTTTACCTTTTCTATTGACTCAGCAGAACCCAACATTTCTTTTCAAAATTTTCTGGTGTGGATTCGTGTGAGAATCGCTAATGGTTATGTAAGTATGTAAGTATTATACTGGGAAGGATTTTGTTGGATGCAAAGTAGATATTTAGAGTTTCACCACCACTGCACGCACAGCTGAATCCCGTTCACTTGTGTTGCTCTGTGGATCTTTTTGTATGGATCTTTTTTTTTTTTTTGCTTGTGTTTCCTTTATTTCATCGTGCACGTGTAAAGTTTGCAGATCGTTCGACTCTGCCTATGTGCACGGTGAACGTGGCTCTATCATGTAAATATTGCTGAGCCTGGTCAAATTAAAACTAATTTGCAACCATTAGTTCAGCCAAAAACTCGACTATGTATAACTCACAAAAAGCATGCTGTGAAAGTCCGCAGTGCGTTCATGCGGATTATAAAAGCATTTGATTTCTCATAGGATCCAAAAAACAACTTCTCTCTCTCCAAAAACAACCAACACTTTTTGAACTCTTACTTCTCCTACTCCTTAACTTCTACTTTGATAGTTTGATCGGAACACAGAACAGAGTTTAAAGTGATTTCAGAGCTGGCGAACTGTCTTTCCTGACAATGCGTAAGCGTAAAGTGTACCGTGCAACTCCATCAGTGTATCCTGGTATTATTTTACAATAGACTTGCTAAAAAGATATGTTACATTGTGGTGACATCCTGTCGAGTTGACGACACTGACAGAGATTGTTGGTGATCGCTTTTTTGCCCAGCAGAATCTCATCCTTTTCCCCGCTCCGTGTTGGTTTCCTGGTTTGAAGGCGAACCGGCAGCTGCCAGCATGCACAATAGTGCACAATAGTGCTAGTACAATAAGGCTTGCTGGCTTAACTCCCTTCAAGGATTATTGCCCTGCTGATGATTTATTCATTGTTATCTTGTTTTATTAGACAGGTAGGTATAGGTTTGTCTTTAGACAAAACTAACATTTCATATGTTCATGGCCGGAATGCCAGGGTGAGCCATGCGTAGAATGTGGATAAGGGGAGGAGTCAGCAGGAAGTCAATTACAGAGTTGAATAGGTAATTCATAAGTTTTTTGTCATCAGGCAGGCGGTTGGAAACCTTTCAACAGGGACAGACATGTCTCTCCTGCTCCAGAAACTACATTTAGTATATTTTAGATATATAAAGTTACTGATGTTTGGCATGAGCTGTTCTGAGAGAATTCTTCCTTTTTGTTATAAGCGTTGCTGTTGAATGAGGAACAGGAGAAATACAATCTGATTGGGCTTTCCTTAAATGACAGCAGGGGCGATTTTAGGATCTGGTCTTTATGGGTGCCCAGCCCCCAGTGCTCACAGAGGCACATTATTTCTCACTAATTGAGGCGAACTAGTACATTTATAAATTTTGGAGCCGTATTAGTTTTGCTTTGAGTAGTGTTTTCCCCTACAACATTCAATTTTGACCTCTTCATTTCAAAAGATTTTACTAATTCCTAGATTAATTAGGCTACTATTTTATTATTCAAAGGTGCTTTTAACTCTAAGTAATGTGTTTTTAGGAGGAGATAAACATTTTCATTTTCTACTGTGTCAGATTAAATTCACCTGAAACGTACTTTACTTACTTTTTACCTGCTTTGCTTTATTTTGGGTATGTAATGTCAACGAGGACGCAGAAAAAAATGGGTCTAAATGCATTCTAAATTATATATTTCAATTAATCCTAATTCATATTTGGTGGAGTGAGTTTTTTCTAAACATTTTCCAAAGCTCACCTATGTAATAGATACAATACTATGTGTTACTATGTATTACTATACTTAAGTTGGAAGGGTGGGTGCTTTGTCTCCGGCTTCCACATGTGGACGTGTCCTTAGTCAAGACTCTGAACCTCACGCTGCATGCATGATTGTGTGTACAGTGGGAAAAAAAGCACCGTCGAGCCTGTAAGATTTTATACACTGAGAAATGTAGTGTTATAGAATCATTCAGTCAAAACATTATTTACATAGCACTTTTCAAACAAGTCATTTAACATCATAAAAACAAGGCAAATGGAAGAAAAAGAAAAAAATACAATATAGGAGAAGCCCGTCATAATAAGAAAAGAAGCTATAATAAAAAAAAAGATCAACGGCATATCATAAAACAATCAAATTAAATAAGACAAATTTCTAAACAGTACAGTGAGAGATCGACCATGCAATGGACGAAAGATATGTTTTAAGATGCGGTTTTAGTGCTTTTTCGACCTGTCTGCCACCTTTGACACTGTGGACTATGAGATTCTCTTGTCTCGTTTCAAGCATGTGGTTGGAATCAGAGGCACGGTCCTGAATTGGTGTAAATCCTATTTGACAGACAGAAGTTTTTCGATGCACATCGGAGAATATTCCTCCCCAACAGCACCTCTTACCTGTGGAGTGTCGCAGGGATCCATTTTAGGTCCAGTCCTTGTCTCCTTATATCTGTTGCCTTTGGGGTCTATTTTTTTAAGAAACATAACATCCCATTTCATTGCTTTGCTGATGATATACAGATTGATATTGCCCATAAAACTCAACGGCAACAATCAAATGCTGAGATGCCTAAATGAATAAATAGATAAAACTGAGGTGATTTTTTTGGGGAAATTTGACCCTTCCATTGACTCATCTGCCACTCACAGTCATTTAGCTTATAATTGTCACAATTCAGTGAGAAATATGGGAATTCTTTTTCTCTGTTCACATCCGGTCAGCTCAGTCTTTAACCATCTTCAAATCCCTGATGAAAACACAGCTCTTTTTTCTTTGTCATTTGGCCCCACCAATGCATCCATTTAGATTCCTACACTCTGTGCTCTGTTTTTATTCGGTTTTTGTATTTTATTATTTTCTACTTTGTTGTACATTATATAATAATATTGTTGTTCTTCGCTTTTTACTTAGTTTTAGTTCTGCTTTTAGTTTTTACTGCTTTATTGGATTTAATTGCTTTTTAGTTATTTACTTTCCACATAAAAGGTGCATAACAACTAAAAACAGCTTTCCCTTGATTAGTCCTAGCTCTTGGAACAGATAGCAAAGCTGTACCTGTATATTTAAGCTGTCTAGGAGGGTCATAGGGGACTAGAAGATCTGAGCTGTATTTTGGTCCTAACCCATTTAAAACTTTATATACCAACAGCAGTATTTTTCAATCAATTCTTTGCAGGACATTGAACCAATTTAAATATCTCACAACTGGTGTGATATAATCTCCTTTTTTTATATTTTAGTGAGGACTTGAGTTGGAGCATTCTGAATCAGCTGCATCTGTCTGATTGATTTAGTGTCAGAACTGTAAGTAGGCTGGTAAAATAATAAGCCAATTTTCCTTAAAGTGATACTCCGGAGTAGATTCAACCTGGGGTCATTTGAACCGTGATATCCAGCCAAGTAGCCCACCCGAAGTTTTTTCGATATTGGCTGAACATCAGCTGAGTTACTGAGTTATCCCGAATAGCTTAGTACAAGGGTTAATGGATCCTGGTCCGTATCTCCAAAATTATCACACTAAAATCACATGCCATGACACCAAACTTCCACAGTAGTACAAATATGGTCTGTACTCACAAAGCGATGTATTTGGAAGTTTGAAAATAGTCCAGGAGTTTATTATTATCAACACAAGCCTGATAGCTTCTCTGCAGCTAAAGCTGCGTCGACGTCACTTCAGGGAGCTGGGAGCTTCAAAGTAAGATGAGGGTTGATCTACTACTGTAGACAACAAAGTATATGCTATATTCTACATGTTTTTTTATGAATTTTTATGTTGTAGAGTTGTGAAATTATTTTATCAATGGAGAAATTGAGCAGCCTTGCTTTGTTGTCTACAGTAGTAGATCAACCCTCATCTTACTTTGAAGCTCCCAGCTCCCAGAAGTGACGTCGACGCAGCTTTAGCTGCAGAAAAGCTATCAGGCTTGTGTTGATAATAATAAACTCCTGGACTATTTTCAAACTTCCAAATGCATCGTTTGGTGAGTACAGACCATATTTGTACTACTGTAGAAGTTTGGTGTCATGGCATATGATTTTAGTGTGGTAATTTTGGAGATACGGACCAGGATCCATTAACCCTTGTACTAAGCTATTCGGGATAACTCAGTAACTCAGCTGATGTTCAGCCAATATCGAAAAAACTGCGGGTTGGCTACTTGGCTGGATATCACGGTTCAAATGACCCCAGGTTGAATCTACTCCGGAGTATCACTTTAATCACTCCTAAGTCCTTTGACACCTTAGTCCTTTGATTCTTAAAATATTCTTGAAATGATGCAAGGCTGACATTGAAACTAACTTTATGTGGCTGTTGACCTTTAGGTCTGAGTCCAAGATGACACCCAGGTTTCTGGTTTGGTTTGTGCTGGCTAACATTGTAGTGTAGACTGAAGCTGGGTACTGATTTTTAACTTTTTCTCTTGCCATCCAACGACAATGACCTCTGTTTTGTCTTTGTTTAACTGAAGGAAATTCTGGAGCATCAAGTTGTTTATTTTTTCAAGGCACCTAGAGAGATCTTGTTATGGATTATTATCTCGAGGTGATATGTAATATAAATTTGTGTGTTGTCAGCATAATTATGGCAACTTATTTAGTTTTTTTTTTCATAATTTGTGCAAGTGGGATCATGTAGATGTTAAAAAGAAGAGGCCCCAGACTGGAACCTTGAGGTAGGGTTGGGAGATATGGCAAAAAAATATTATCACAATATTATTTTCTATATTGATCAATCTTAATCACAATATACTTTGTCAATGCTGTAATTTGTCTTTTGATATAAAATATGAAAATACTGTAATTACTGTTGTAATCTCTGCTTCGTTTTGAATGCTTTTCAGAAAGAACCAGTTTTCCAGTTTATAATCTATGAAGGACTATATTTTGGTCAACTGTGTCAAGTGCAGCACTGAGATCTAGTAAAACTAAAACGGTGACAATGCCATTGTCTGTTTTTGAACTGATGTCATTTATGACTTTAAGAAGAGCAGTCTCAATGCTGTGGTATGGATGAATACCTGATTGGTAGATGTCAAAATGGTTGAGGAATAAAAATCGGTTCAGCTGTTGATTGACAGTTTTGTCAATTATTTTACCAAGGATTTGGAGGTATCGGCCTGAAATTATTCATTTTTGAGGCATCCAGATTAATGTATTTTATAGTGGCCTGTTTACTGCTGTTTTACAAGGCTGTTGAAAGACTTAAAAGAGGAGATATGTTAACAATATGCAAAAGGTCTGAAACTAAGCAACTGAAAGCATTTTTGAAAAGGCTTGTGCATAAAACGTGGAGACAGCAGGATGATGGTTTCAGGTGCTGGAGGCAGTATTAGTTGCTGGAACGAAATTCCATCACGATAAAATTCGATTTCTGCAAACTCAGGAGCATTGTATTTCCAGTCGTTGTACTGGAAGCCTTGATTGCTTGTTCAATCAATCAGACTACCTATCAGAAGTAGGCTGCCATAAGTTTATTTTAATTTTATTTTATCAATTTAAGTATATTTATACAAATTTATATGTAAGCAGATACATTTTTTTTCCAAACAAAAACAAGATCAATAATTCGTTCAAATTATTCTGTTGATGAAATAGTTGAGCATATCAAGGATTTCACCACAAATCTGGCCAGGATAAGACAAATTTTTAAAATACCTTTTTTTACTTTTTGTTTTTGAGA
This sequence comes from Odontesthes bonariensis, assembly GCF_027942865.1. NCBI lineage: Eukaryota > Metazoa > Chordata > Actinopteri > Atheriniformes > Atherinopsidae > Odontesthes > Odontesthes bonariensis. The sequence goes on along the minus strand of NC_134515.1, from coordinate 34,767,983 downwards.
CTGAAACTGAAATTCCATTAAGAGCATGACCAAGAGTCACGCTGTCACATTTCACCATTTCACCATATAAACTGTATACTGGGTGGATTGATGGTGTTTACTGAAGAATTTACAGTGGCATAAGTAATCTCAGCAATGGGCTTTGGCTGGGTTGTAACAATTTCATACACATATATATATATATATATATATATATATATATATATATATATATATATATATATATTATACATATGTATAAAATATAAAATCAATGAGTGAATGATAAACGTATCACTAGGAGTTTGATAAGGGGCTACAGTGCGTTTTAGTGGTCAACTGGACTTAACTTTTAAGTTCTAACATTTAAGATCTTTCAAGCTAAGAAGATAGCAGGTGATGTTATCCCATCCCAGACAAAATGGGTGACTTTTCTTGTGCCTTCCCAAGCACTTGAAAACACTAATGGGATTTATTCATAAGAGACCAGCTATAAACTGGATTTGATCTCCTATCACTTTCTCTTGTCACTATCACTTTTATTCGGAGTGGAAGGGTTCAGATAGATATGTATGAACAACAGGACCACTTGAAGAGACAGAATACTAATTCTATTCTTAAAAATTGTATTCTTACTTCCTGTCATCCATTTAAATTCCATTATTAGGATGCACCCAATTAATCTTTCCTTAAAACCTCTCCAAAACCTTCAAAAGTCAGGGTGTCTGTTCATACGCATTACTTAAGTGATACACTTCTTACCAGTTTTAAGATTTATATACCTCACTTTCTTGAAATTATGGGATTCTTTGTAATTAAGTAACATCAGGTTGGAACTTAATGGGTTGGAACTACTGTGTCACTAAAAACTGGACTAGCAGTGATACATGAAACTATATTTAATGTGGTTCACTAGCAAAGACACCTGAAAGAGTTTGTTTCTGTTGCGTATGCTGTTGCATTTGTGAGTCATTCTCCTCTCAAGTCAACAACACATTATTGCATTGTGTTATACTGAAGGATATTGTTATGGTGCTACACTTTACAATCGATTAATGACTTCATGTAAAACAAGGAATGTTTGAATTTAGCTGTCATGTCCTTTTTCTATCCTTTCATATGGATGAAAACTTGTTTTTGGAATCCATAGCTTTCTCAGAAAGTGCAGTTGACAATGTATAAACTGCTTGATCTGATCTGAATGGGGCCATAAAGTATATGACAGATGAGGAATGCAGCCCTCAGAGAAATACCCTAAGGAGCTGACCTACCCTTTCTTACACACATACACACACTTCGGAGAGTGAACAATCCCTTCTTGCGGTCGCTAATCTCAAGCCACCATACACAACTTTGATGTGAAGCCTCCCTCCACTTTGCCCCCTTTTCAGAGGCCCCTCACTTTGTCCTCCATCCTTCCGCAGCTCCTCTAATTCAAACTCACTTCCCTCTTTTTCAGATTCTGTAACTGAAATGCACATGTGGTGAGATGCAGATGAGAACATGTTTGTGTGAGGTTGTCTACATGGACATAATTTACATTACACTGCTTATAAATGTTTTGTAAATGGGGCAATATATTACTTGATGATTTGGTGACACACCACTAAAAGGAGAAAAGGAGGGAATTTATTTGATCACATTATACTGGTGTTATACTGTCACTGTTCTAAAGAAGTAGTTATCCTACCTCTGACTAGAGCTTTCATGCATCACGATTCAATTCAATTACGTTTCACATGTTAACAATTTGCATCTAAAGATGCATCTCATTTTCCTTTTATAACCACAGTGCCAGGAGATGGTACTTGTTTCAGATGTTACGTGTGATATGCCTCTTTTGTTATTTTATTTTTTTCTTTTTCTTTTTGTGAATACAAAACAATACAATACAAAACACCGTAGCAGTATGATTTCTCTTTGGGATTATTAAAATATTCAATTGAGTGCAATATCACTACACATAAAAAAAAGATTTCATCAATGAATACAACCCTCTTTCCAAAAAGGTTGGGATGCTTTGAAAGATGTACATAAAAATATAATGCATTTATTTGCAAACGTCATAAATAGAACATATCTGCCATAAGACTGAGTTATGGGACCCAGGGACCTTGGATTTTACATTCAGTCCACGGACTGAATGTAAAATCCAAGGTTTATCAAAGAATTAATGTTGATAAGAATGTATGAAGTAAGGACTCCAGATGAGGTTGTTTTTCCAGGATGGAAAGAAAGGAGGACATTAAGTAAGTACTTTCACGAGGGCTCTCTAAACCAGTGGGTGCAGACGTGGCTATACAGACAGAGAATATTACTCGATGATGGTAAGATCGGGAACCAGGTTTGTGGTTTGCGGTTTTCTTTAGAGACAAAGAGTTGACATGATTAAACCAGAGAACAAAGTAAGCATTAGAAGATTTTGATAAATGGTAAATGGACTGTACTTGTATAGTGCTTTTCTAGTCTAGCTGACCACACAAAGTGCTTTTAACACCACATGCCACATTCACCCATTTACTCACGCACTTCTTAGTCTATACATAACTACATGCTTCCTACTCCATTTATGTTTGATGGTTGCATCGGTAGGCAACCTTGGGTTCTTGCCCAAGGACGCTTCGACAAGTGCCCAGGGGAAGCTGGAGTTGAACCACCGACCTTCCAATTGGTGGATAACTGCTCTTCCTCCTGAGCTACAGCCCCCCACCCTCTTATTCAGTTCTTGAGGGAATATATTTTTAGGATAGCCAGACTTTCTGACCTGGAGTGTAGGTGGGGGCAGGTTATCCTCGAGTTGTTGGTTCCTCTCCCACCATAGTCTGCAGCATCGGTGTAGATGGTGCTGGACGGATGAAACTGCAATCTTTTCCTGTTGAAGGACCGTTACCAGGGTCAGGTTGTACTTGTTGTGATTCTTTGACAGTCCCTTCCACCTCCCAGGTGACTGCTGCGACTAGGCAGGAAGAAGGCACGATGGTATCCGAGCGGGCTAGAGGGTCTTTTAGACTGAACTGAAACCTGGTCTGTAGGTTATGGAGAAATTGAATTGACCAAAGAATAGTGCCCAATGAGCCTGTTGGGGGTTAAGCCTCTTGGTGGTCTGAATATACTCAAGGTTCTTGTGATTTGTCCAGACTGTGAAGGTTAATTATGCCTGCAACCAGCCAATGTCTCTGCTCTTGTCAGGCTAGCTTCACCGCTAACTATACTGGATCGCCTACATCATCATTTCTTTGAGCTTGTGAAAGACGTTGAGAAAAGACAACACAAGGATGAAGCTGGCTAGTCTGAGATTACCTTTGAGAACTAACCCCACACCTACATCAGAAGTGTCCAGCTCCATAATGAACTGTCTGGTAGTATCAGGTTGGTGACACACTGGAGGAGAAGCAAATCTATTTTTCAGGTCGTGGAAGGCTCCTTCTGCTTTTTCAGGTCACCTGAATCGAACTTTGAGAGAAGTGAAGTGAGTTATTGGTCTACGATCTGACTGAAATTTTTATGAATCATCTGTCGAAGTTAGCAAATCCAATTAAGCATTGAAGCTGTTTAACTGAGGAAGGTGTAGGCCACTCAACCACTGCTTTTACCTTTTCGGGGTCCGTCTTTATCTGCCTGCTTGCAAAAATGTAACCCTAAAAGGTCCTTGAGTCAGTGTGGAACTCACACTTTTCTGCCTTAACAAACGGCTGGTTCTCTCGTAGTCTTTGAGGTACTTGGCTGACTTGGATAATGTGCTCGGAGACAAGTTCTTGGAGGACATCAGCAATTGGGAGACCAAATGGCATGACTAAATACTCAAAGTGTCCCAAGAGAGTGTTGAAGGCTTTCCTCCAGTCATTTCTGTGCTTGATACGGACAAGATGATAGGCATTTCTGAGGTCCAGTTTTGATCCTTGAAGGGCATCAAAGGCTGAGTTGATGAGAGGTAGTGGATATTTGTTACAAATGGTGATCTTTTTTTAAACCTCAGAAATCGATGCAAGGACGAATAGACTTTTATTTTCTTCTAGTCTCTTTACTGACAAATAACAATCCAGCTTCTAATGATGATTAGGAAGGATGGATAATGCCAGAATTCAGAGACTCAGTGATGAACTTTTTTATTGCTATTTTTTCAGGTTGAGATAGATTCCATAGGTGACTGCTTGGTAACGGAGCCCCTGGAAAAAGATCTATGAAGTAATCGTATGGTCGATGAGGTGGAAGGGAGAGAGCTTTAGACATCTGCTAGTTGCTAATATTTGTATGGAACAGATGACAGATCAGGTTTTGTAGTCTCTTCTCTCTGGACATCAGAAGGAGGTAAGGCTGATTTTAAACATGTATGGTGGCATTTGGTACTCTAGCTATAAATGCAGGGCTCTAGACTCACTTTTTTGCACTAGTTGCACTGGTGCGCCCAACTTTTTTTCTTGGGTGCACCAGCACAAAATTTCCGACCGCATCTCATTACAGGTTCACTCTTTTTAAAAAAATAGCTGCCTGTTTTTTTAGCCAATATTGACTGGTAAATGATTAACTAACAATTCGGTCAATATAAAGTTCTTTATTTGAAGCACAATTCCACAAGACAGGTAACGAACTAAAAAGTGTTGGTGCCCAAAGTGCTTCACTGAGCTGAAATTTAAACTTAATGTTTTAAGTTTTAAATTAAATAAGATAATCTAAATTAAAAAATCAAGTGTTTTAAGGACTCCTACCAGTTACTACACTGGTCACCAAGAGCAGCAAATGCTTTCTTTGAGGTAGCATAAATTCCTAAAACAAATAAAAAGATAATACCATTTACTTCCCAGATCAAGAATTTATAATGCAATCTACTTTTTAACACCCCCCGTTGGGCTGGCCGGTTGGACGGGTCGCATGAGTGGGGGTCTTTCATTAATATATATATATGAAATTATGTTTATTGAGTTTTTTCAGGTATCCATATGAGTCAAAAGTTGACTTACAATCTTTACATTCAGGGAGTGTCCATGAAGATACATCAAACAAACATCAAAGACACATCAAACACACCAAAAACTTCACAATGTGCTTAACAAAAGAGGTCGAACAGTGAGGACCTCATTTAAGAAATTACAGGAAAAAAACAAAAATCCAAACACACATACCAAAATAAAACTCAACAAGTAATACAAGACAAAAACAGTAATTATAATCATATAAAAAAAACAAACAAACAAAAAAAAAAACGATAAGACTAAAAATAATGGGGGGGGGGGGTTTGCAGTGATTACTATACACCGTACATCCCAGAACTATACATTAGGTCTGAAATGATCTTCCACATAATCTATAAAAGGTTGCCACACTTTCCAAAACTTCCTTTCTGAGCCTCTCAAGGCAATTCTCATTCTTTCTAATTTCAAGTAGGCCATAACATCCACTACCCAACGTCCATATGATGGAGGGATATCAGCCTTCCAGTTTAATAATATGAGTCGTCTAGCTTACAGAGATGTAAATGCAATGACTTCTGACTGTGAATTTGTAAATGACGATCCCAGAGGAGTTATTCCAAAAACACCCATCAAAGGATCGGGATCTACCTTTCTACTAAAAACCTGGGTGTAGGTATCAAAAATATCACACCAAAATGTTCGCAATTTAGAACAGGACCAGAACATGTGAAACAATGTTCCTGGAGCCAGGTGGCATCTAAGGCAGGTTGCATCAGTATTAGGGTATATCTTTGCCAGTCTTGCCCTTGATAAATTAACCCTATGAAGTATCTTAAACTGCATTAAACCATGCCTGACGCATATAGAGGAAGAGTGTATTCTCTCAATTGCATATTGCCAATTGACATCCAATATCTCTATTCCCAATTCCTCTTGCCACTGTTCTTTAATACGGTCGAGTGTAGGTGTGTTGGCACTTTGGATTATTTGATACAACCTAGACACAGATCCCCTCCATGATGGGTCATAGTGAAGGCACTCATCAATCCAATCTTTATCTGGCTGGTCTGGGAATGAAGGGAAGCTTTTCCTAATATAATCTCTCACCTGTAAATACCTAAAGAAATGTGAATGTGGGATTGAATATTGTTGGGTTGCTAGTTGGAAAGTTATAAATGTGCCATTAAAAAAAAAGTCTTTCACACAAGCTAAGCCTCCCGCACTCCACCTCCGAAAAGTTGTGTCCAACAAAGATGGTGGGAAAAGTGGATTTGCTACTATTGGACTAGATGGTAAGCTAGTCTTGTGCTTAAAATGTAACCTAAACTGAGACCAAATTCTAAGTGTAGCACTCACTATTGGATTAGTAGTTAAATATTTCTTACTAAGAGGTGCTGGGGCACATACTAGTGCAGCCAAATTCACAGGGGCACTCACACTATGCTCCATCAATGCCCACAGTGGTTGTTCTTCCATTGGCCTAGATGACATCCAGAACTGGATTTTGTGTACATTGGCAGCCCAGTAGTAATTAATGAAGTTTGGTAATCCCAAACCCCCTTCCTTTTTATGTCTTTGTAAAGACTCTTTCCTGATTCGTGGAATAGTTTTGTTCCATACAAAAGAAGATATCAGCTGGTCTAACTCTTTAAAGTATGACTTGGGAATAAACACAGGTAGTGTCTGAAACAAAAACAGAAATTTGGGTAAGATAGTCATTTTAACAGAATTCACTCGCCCTGCCAGTGACAATGGCAATTACCCACCTAGACAACTCCATTTTAGTCTTATCCAATAAGGCCTTAAAATTTCTATTAAAGAGATATTTAAATTGACTTGTTACTGCAACCCCTAAGTAAGTGAAACTATCACGTATGACTTGAAATGGATATGAGTCAAAAGACATCTGACTAGCCTGTTTGTTCATAGGAAAAATCAAACTCTTGGTCAGATTCACTTTATAACCAGAAATCCGTCCAAAATCTGATATTATTCGTAATACTTCAGGCAGTGAGCTATTTGGGTTTGAAAGAAAAAACATTGAGTCGTCTGCATACATTGAAACTTTATGTATATACTCCCCTCTTTTAACCCCTGAGATCAAAGGGGAACTCCTAATAGCCATAGCAAGTGGCTCGATGGCGATGTCAAAAAGCAGGGGAGATAGTGGGCATCCCTGCCTAGTGCTACCAATGGGGAAATAGTCTGACACTACTCTATCAGTGCGTACAGCCACCTGAGGGGCAGCATATAGTATTTTAACCCACGTTTGAAATGTAGACCCAAAACCAAACTTCTCTAGGACCTTATACAAGTAATTATGGCTTATGCGGTCGAACGCCTTCATCGCGTCTAGTGAAAGAAGAACTTCAGGGACAGGTGATGAATCTGAGGAATACAGTAAATTAAACAACCTTCGCAAATTGCTGAACAAATGCCTGTCTATTACAAAGCCAGTCTGATCTGTGTGTATAAACTTGGGTAAAACAGATTCAAGTCTAGAGGCCAAGATTTTGGTAAGTATTTTGTAATCACATCCCAGTAGACTCACTGGCCTGTAAGAGCCGCACTGTAAAGGATCCTTATCCTTCTTGAGCAGCACAGATATTATTGCTTGGGTCATTGTTGGAGGTAAAGTTTCGTTGTTAAAACATTCTTCATACACCTCTAATAAAATCGGGGCCAATTTTGCAGAGAACTTCTTATAGAACTCAATGGGGAACCCATCCGGTCCTGGAGCTTTACCTGATTTCAGACATGTTATAACTTTCACAATTTCCTCTTGGGTTATCGTACGGTCTAAAGCCACCTTGTCAGACTCTTCAATGTCTTTAAATTCCAGACCATCCAAAATCTTGCTTATGGAGTCATCATTAAGAGTTTCACCAGTATACAAATTTTTATAGAACTGCTTAAACTTTCCATTAATTTTCCTTTGATCACACGTAACTGAACCATCATCCAATGCTATTTCTGTAATTTGGTTTGCAGAGGCAGACTTCTTAAGCTGATGACTTAACAGGTTCCCCGCTCGTTCCCCATGCTCATAATGTTCACTACGAGAACGCACATACAAGTCCTGCATTTGGCTTGTTGTTGAAATATCATATTCGGTTTTTAACAAAAGCCTCTCCTTGTAAAGTTCAGGGGAGGGTGTAGATGCATGCTGTTTATCAATTTCCTTTATTTTGTCCTGCAATTCTTTCTGCCGTGTATATAATTTCTTGTTTTCACTTGCTGTATACGAAATAATCATACCTCTAATGTAAGCTTTCATAGTCTCCCAAAGTGTGCATCTACTCACTGTAGGGGAGTTATTAGTCAGTAGGAAAAAATCTATCTGATTTGACAAATATGTCACAAAATCCTCGTCTGAAAGCCATCGTGGGTTTAAGCGCCAAACTAACTGAGCTGAAACTTGTCCAGGGAAGCTAAGTACCATATTAACAGGGCCATGATCTGAGATTACAATAGCGTCATAAGTAATTGATCTAAACAAAGGCAATAATGCATCATCTATCAGAAAATGATCTATCCTGGAATATGATTGGTGTACATGTGAGAAAAAAGAATAGACTTTAGAATGTGGGTTGTGGTGTCTCCAAGGATCAATAACTCCATATGCTTGCATGAAAGAGTTTACAGCCTGGGTTGTCTTACTAACCATTTTGGTGGTAGGATTTGAGCGGTCTAATTTTGGACACAAAACACAATTCAGATCACCCCCCAGTATCAACTTGTGCAAGTCCATAGATGGAAGGATAGAAAAAAAATGTTGGAAAAAACCTGCATCTTCCCAATTAGGTGCATATATATTAGCTAACACCACTGGCAAACCAAATAGTCTCCCTTTAATTATGACAAATCTACCATTTCTGTCTGAAATAACTTCACTTTCTGTGAATTGGACCCCTGTGCGTATTAAAATGGCTACCCCTCGAGATTTGCAATTAAACTTAGAATGGTATACCCATGAATAGCCCTTCTTATGCAGTCTTCCATGGTCTTTAAGGCGTAAATGAGTTTCTTGCAAGTATACTATATCAACAGACATTGCCCTTAAATGGGCAAATACTTTAGAGCATTTAACAGGGTGGTTAATGCCGCGGACATTCCATGTGACCAACCTTGTCCTTGGCTCAGCCATGGGCAAACTACTCAGATCATGCGATGACATAGGGAGTTAGAATTCTAATGTATAGCATGGGTATGTAATCCACAATTGTTTTCTGTAAAGAGTCACTGCAAAAAAATAATAGTTTGAGGGAGAGGGACACAAACATAAAAAACGAAAATAATAATAGAAATAAGCAAAAATAGAACAGTGTGGAATAACAACACAAAGAGAAACGAAACGGTTTCTCTGTATAGGATGCTCCATAAGTCCCAAATGCGATTAAAAAGCATTCAGAGAATGGGAGAAAGCTTACCATGTCTCACGCTAGAACTGACACACTTAGGATAACGTTAGAAATGTCCACAATATTAGTGTAATTTCACTCTACTGTCCTTACATCACACCAGTTTGGGGTAACCTTGTAGCTACTTTAATCATGTCAAACCTGTTACAAAACCACTGCAGCCCACCTAATGCATTCTTACTCAGCTGCCGTAATTGCAGCATTGATTATTTTCTCAGTAACATAGTCCTTGGCTTTATTCGGGTCTAGAAATTTTCCTACCGTACCGTCTGGAAGTGTAATTTTCAGCTCAGCAGGATACATGACGCCAAATCGGAGCTTTGCGATTTTGGCATCTTGCAGCATTTTTTTCACGTCATTAAACTTGGCTCGGCGCTTGCTAACCTCCAGGCTGTAGTCGGGAAAGATGCGTATGTTGTCGCCATCGGTCGTCTTTAGAAGTTTCCCCGCCGCCTTATTGAGAATCTCCACTTTCTCTTGGTAGTAGTGGCATCGGAGAATGACAGTTCTGGGCGACTTTTCCTGTGCACTATCACCTTGGTCGACGTTGCGCAGAGCTCGGTGTGCTCGGTCTAGCAGGGGTGCTCTCTCCAATTCCAACGTTTCGCCAAGCATCTGAGACACATATTTCACCGTCCCCTTGGCATCTTCTCTCCCTTCTTTCACTCCGATAATCCGCAAATTGCAGCGACGTGATCTATTTTCCATGTCCTCATTTCGTGCTTTCAATTTGGCTATGTCTTTCTTCATCTCTGCTACTTCACGTTCAAGGGTGCCGATTATGGTGGAATGTTCGTTAGCCGCCTCCTCAACTTCTTGGAACTGCTGCTCCAAAGCACCGATTCTGCCATTTACATTGTCCATACCCGCGCTCAATTCCTCCCTAAACTGGTCCATCTGACTTGTGATGTCTGCCGTCTGAGCTTCCGTTTTCTCTTCGATTTTCGCCAAAAGTTCTTGTTTCAGAGATGCAATCGCTTGAAGTATTGGATCTTGTCCGGACGAGCCAGCCATGCTAATCGGGGTGTTAGCTGGCTTAGCCGATCTGCCACGACCCGACATAACTGAAGATAACTGAAGAAATAGACGATTTAAATTAAAATACAGTAGTCTTGCAGGTTAAATATGGCGTTATCCCTCAACTGGCGACAATTGACCTTGCATTGATTTGTGAACTTTATACATAGGGTCAATTCTAGTGGAGCTCCCCCAAAACACGTCTACATGGCTCTGCTACCGGAAGCGACCCCCGGGTCTTTCATTAATAATATTATTATTAGTGTTGTTGTTATTAATAACTGCTCTGCTCAGACTCATGGGAGACGTGCTTGTTTCCTGCCGTTTCAATAACGATAGAGATAAAGAGAAATTTATTTGAGAATTTTTTTTCAGTGTGAGAAATACAATGTGTGGCGGAAGTTAGTGACAAAAGGCTGAAAAGCGTGACTGTCACGCTCAATGCGTGAGTCTTGAAAGCCCTGGTTATGACCTTCGGACGAATCAGGCCTCAATTTAACAGTTGTCAATCGTTCTTTTCATCTTATCAGCCGCGGCTGTTTCCACTCTAAATCTGATGGGCCTAGGCCCCTCACATCTCTATCTGATCGCAGCGCACGCATTTTCAAATGTAAACACACACATACAGGAATATCTTGACCACGGCCAATCAGAGGGGGGTCCCGCCCTTCACTATCTCTGATTGGTTTAGACCATGATATGGGCCTAATATGTGTCCGTTGTTGAACCAAAGGGAGGCTTTCAGAGTCACAGAGACTTTTTTTTCCCTCAAATGGCTGGTTGCACCTTTGAGAAATTAGGTCGCCTCTGCGACCAAATTGGTCGCACTCTAGAGCCATGAAATGGAGTCTCCCAGTATATGTGGGGATTATGTGAAGATAGCCAGGGATGGCTGAAAAATAGTGGTGATCCAGGGGAGGAGATATTATTGAGCTCTATGAATTCCTTTAGTTTAGGAGAAGTATTATCTGGAGAGGGCTCTTTTTTTGAAAACTAAGGTGTTTGAGGATATATTTTCTCCTTGGCTCTCCTTTAATTGATTATCTACTTTATAGTGGTGAAATTAACTCATCTAAGGTACTTGGGGAATCACGGGTTGCAAGTTTGTCTTTGATAGAATCATTTAAGCTGTTTAAATATTGATCTTGTAGAGCCTCATCATTCCATCCAGAGTCAGCAGCTAAAGTTCCAAACTCCACTGAAAACTCTGCAACACTTAATGCTCTATGTCTAAAAGTTAAATTCAAAGTAAACACAAGAAACTTGTGCTACAAAAGAAAATGGACCCAGTGAATAATTCCATAAATTCAACAATTAATATTCTAATACTGCCTCAGTACCAAATAAAGAACCTCCTGATCCCTATAATCCCTATATAGAGCAGTGAGCAGTGCTGACCAACATGTCATTGGGGTCATCAGGTGGGAACCTAATCCAAATCCACTGACCGGCCCTTACTGCCTCATCTGACATTTCCTTCACTATTTTCCTCACACTCTGTCCACTTACACCCAACTCCCTCAACAATGAGACAACAGACTTTGCAACGAATCCTCTACATCCTACTTCCACTGGACATATCCTAACTTTCCATCCTCACTGCTCTGCTTCTGCCACTAACTCTACATACCTAAGCTTTTTCCTTTCATATGCTTCTACTACTAAGTTCTCCTGAGGAACAGTCAGCTCTATGAAATAGACTCTCATTTTGCTCCTAGACCACAAGACTATATCAGCCCTTAGATTTGTAGAGACTATTTCCTGGGGAACAACAAGCTTTCCTCCTAAATCTACCTGCATCTCCCAATCACAAGCATCATCTAAGCTGCCTTGCCTCCTTATTGTCTTATTAAAAAAATCACTTTGCTCTGTCCCTTCCTCTCACAGGATTGTCAAAGACTAGCATCAAGCACTGCCTCATCAAGCACTGCCTCAGCCCAGGCTAGAGCTCTTGAATTTAATAATCCAATGATGTATGAAGGCTGTCAGATAAAAAAAGTCAAAGAATAGTGAGCATTGCAAAAGAAAACCTGTACATTTTCCCAAAGCACTGTAGTTGTAGATTGCTGAGAGCAAAGATTAACTAGAGTTGACATTCTGTCTGTTAACTTCACCATTTGAGACCGAATCTCTTGTTAGTTTTGACCAAGAGAATGTAATACTGTATCCATAAGTGTGGTCCGAGAACGTTACCTTGACTGGCTACAGCATGAAAGAGTTCGAACCTGGGTCCCAGGTGCTGGTCTGCTGGGTCCATTGTTTGATAGATTGTTCTGTCATTAGGCTGAGTTATGGGACCCAAAGAGCAGCCTGCGGACAGAGGGTAACTCCAAATAGGACAAGAAAATTAATCAGTGAATGTTTCAGAGTTTTTGGGTGAGTCAGTGGCGAGGCGAATGGGCAGACTGGCAGGGACTTCAGATGAGGTTGTGTTTCCGGGACAGAAGGAATGGGGGACATTCTAAGAGGGCGCTCCAAACCAGTGGGTGCAGGCATGGCTCAATAGACAGAATATAATTTGGTTATATTTGGCAAGATTGGGATCCAGGTGCGCGGCTGGCGGTTTTCCGAGATGACTTTCCTAAGAGACAAAGCGATAACTCAATTAAACCAGAGAACAACGTAAGCATAAGAAGATTACAATGTGAATGGGCAGATATGACACTGTGGGATAGATCTGAGTGGTGGTAAGACTGGGGTTGATATACTGCAGAGTTGATGAGCTTCATGGAGAACAGCTACGTCAGGAGAACCTGTCAGGAGAGAGAACAGCCACACCCACACTAAGGAGGGGGAAGATAATACAAACACACACGGAGGAAAGGGAGAAGTAACCCAAGATGGCAAAACATCTGAATCCATAGACTCGTGACAGTATCAAATGTTGAAAATGAGACATTTTACTATTTCATGAGAAAAGGTCTCTCAGAGGTAAAGAAGGGCAGAGGTTCAGAAATTGTAGAAAATCAAAACTGGATGTCGGTGATCTTCTGGAAATCATTGTCAATGCACAGTTTGCCATGCCACTCACAAATGCCACAAAGGTTTCTGTGGGTCAACGCTAAATAAAAATTGTCCAAGGCAAAGTGGAAAACTGTGACAAGATGATTCAAAATTTGATATTCTTTAAGGAAATAATGAACATCACGTCCTCTGGACTAAATAGGAGCGGGCCATCCAGCTTGTTATCAGCTCTCATTAAAAAAAAAATGCATGTCTGATGTAAAAGGGTTACAATAGTGCCTATAGAACTTGCAGCTTGCACAACTGGAAAGGCACCATCAATGCTGTAAGGTATATACAGGGTTTATAGCACCATATGTTTCATTCCATGTCTTTTTCAGGCAAGGCTTTGCACATTTCAGCAACCACATACTGCATCTATTATAACAGTGACTTTGTAGCTCAGCTAAGCTCAGCTCAACTTTATTTGTACAGTACCTTTCAAACACAAAGTGCTTTGTAAAATGTTAAAGAAAAATAAAACACTTTTAAATCAAGATGCATATAGAATTAATATAATTGAAATAGCTATAAAATTAGAAAGAGATAGGAAGAGATATTGATAAAAAACAGATTAAAAGAAACAAAAGGGACATGTTTAAACAGGTAGGGCACCAACAAATTAGTAAATTGAATGCAAGCTTTTTCAAAGAAGTATGTTTGAATTTTTGTCTTAAAAACAAAGGTGGCTGAGGTAAAAAGAAAAAAGTATAATTTACATGGTATTACATCACTTATAGCAACTGCGTAATTGATAGATGACAGATGACTTGAATACACTTGTCATTTGAGATTAATTTGAACTCAGAAGTCAAAACTCTAAATTACTTTTCTTCATCATTATATCAGAGACTGTCATGTCACTGGAGGGTTTGAATGCTCATTTGTTGAAAAATTGACTGATTGCTCAAATTGTGAAGTGTATCAAGAGGACAATGACCTGCTAACTGAACAGAAAAAGGTAGATGATAACCCGCTGAGTTATTTTTAATCTTACTGGAAGTGACACATATTAGCCAAATAATTTGAATAATTCCAAAGGGATTGTTAAGACATTTCTGATAAATGATTTGGTAAGGAACAGGAACATTCAGCCTACAAAAATACCAAACTGCTGTTTTATCCTATTATGTGGCATTTTCATTTCAGTATAAAAGAAAAGTTTGACAATCTCTGTAAATGGTTAGTTTATAACTAAATCATGAATTTATTAGTAATGTATTTAAAAGGAAAAGAATCAAGATACCATTGCTTTTAAGTGGATGCAAGTGACTCTCCTAGAAACTGTGCTTCTACTTTCATTTAGGAGCACGAGTTCTTTTTTTCTTCTATTTTAGTTTGAAATTCTGGTATTATCACAACCTTTCAAGGCCCATCTGTGATTGTAAAAGTAAAACCAACAGTCTGCAGGTTTCTCTGTGCAGACTTGTTTGACAAAACAATTGACCTGCCACCTCCTTGAAACTTAAACCAAAACACATACACACACACACACACACACACACACACACACACACTTATACAGCTCTCTAACTGTACCCTTAAGCATTACAGTTTTAGCCTAACCCTTATCCCTAACTTAACTTCTATTCACACTTCATCTCTGACCTTAATCAGGATGTCAGAGGTAAAGTTCTGCATCTTTTGGACCGGTTTTTGGTACCCATAAGGACACCTTGTCCCAGAGGAAGAAATCCTGACAGGGTAACAAGAACAAGAACACACACACATATTCTGTGTCCATGCACTCGCAGACACTGTGAAATAGTTATTGTATTCATGTACTTTATCGTACCGGCTAAAAAGAATGCATCATCACACATTTGCATTTATGCAACTTGTACAAACACAGTCACCTTTTTTTTCTGTTTTTTTTTAACTATGTTTTGCTTAAACACACACACCCTGACAAACCTGTGTGTCTGTTTACCTGAGGTTTGTATGGGCATGTCAGATCTGCTTGAACCTCCTAATTGAGAACTGCAGATGCTGTTGTTGTACTCTGCTTCTTGCTTTTTCTTTTAATTTACTGTTCTCCCACGATTATTTTTTTCTTTAACCATTGGCTGTTGCAAATTATTTCATTTAACAAGTGTATTATCTTTCAACACATACCTCAGGGAGATTGGGGATTGAGCCAAGAACCTTCCAAGGCATTTCCCCATATGGCGGGGTGGAAGTATTAGATTAGTTTGATTAAATTCAGTTGTCCTCATGTAAAGTGCAGGTACATGACAATGTTGATTAAATGTAGTTAGCATTAATTATTGCTAAATAAGATTTTTTCATTTAACATTGTTTAACAACTGTAAATCGATGCTGTTTTTACAAAAGGGCATGGTGGTAATAGATTCCCTGTAATGGCTTTTTGATTTGTTTTTGATGTTTTTGGTTGCTTCCTCCCTCCCTGACTCTCCTTTCAAATACATGGCAGTAAAGGGGGATGTTGCTTGAGATAGTTGTCTTGGGGGGTCTTTTGCCGTTGCTCTCCAAGCCTCAGGTATTCCGTGTTTGTAGAAGCAAAAAAGAAAGAATTAATCCCTGCAAATTTTTACTATAATTGCATAATAACTATTTTCTTCCATAAGGGTGAAGTATCTAAAGCATTAGACCCACATGATTGTTACAGGTTTCTATTCTAGCTTCACCTCTTTCAGTCCATCTGCATGCTCAGGATGGGAGATTGGATCGAAATGAAGTTTCGGTGCAATCTGTTGGTTTCCTTATCAAGGCTACTTTCTTTGAATTGGCTCTGTATGTACAGTGCACAGTGAAAATGAGTACACCCCTGTTGAAAAGTAACATTTTGAACAATATTTTAATACACACACAAGTTATTCCCAAAACGTGCATAGAGTAAGTTTAATACAACATCTGTTCAGCTTACAACAGAAAAGAAAGGTCAATAATATTACTTAAATGACATATTTGTCCATTTTTGTGAAATTATGCTGGTGCAAAAGTGAGTACACCCCTATGTTAAACTCCCTGAGAATGGGCCGTGTTGGCCCGAAATGTCATGAAATGAAAAGGCATTAAAAGGGAGGTCATCGTTGTGCGTTTCATCCTTGCCTTACATTGAAATTTTACATTTTGAGTCTGCACCAGGCTAAAAGAGACGTGTGTGAGATTTGACTGAAATCCTATGGAGAGTATCATGATCTGCTTCAGTAGTCACAGTACATGTTGACAAGCATGTTTCTTTTGGTGAAATTCAGCATCCTACTGTTGATGGCATCCATACAGCCCCAAACCATGTCACTCCCACTACTATGCTTACTTTTTACCACCACACATGCTTGACACCATCGAAAGCAAATTTGTTTATCATTGTCTCATCAGAGACAAACAAACTAAGGATATGGATTGCTGGAACCATGTCCTGTGATCTGATGACACCAAGATGAACAAATTTGCTTTCGATGGTGCATAGTAGTGGGAGTGACATGGTTTGGGGCTGTATGGATGCCATCAACAGTAGGAAGCTGAATTTCACCAAAAGAAACATGCTTGTCAACATGTACTGTGACTACTGAAGCAGATCATGATACTCTCCATAGGATTTCAGTCAAATCTCACACACGTCTCTTTTAGCCTGGTGCAGACTCAAAATGTAAAATTTCAATGTAAGGCAAGGATGAAACGCACAACGATGACCTCCCTTTTAATGCCTTTTCATTTCATGACATTTCGGGCCAACACGGCCCATTCTCAGGGAGTATAACATAGGGGTGTACTCACTTTTGCACCAGCATAATTTCACAAAAATGGACAAATATGTCATTTAAGTTATATTATTGACCTTTCTTTTCTGTTGTAAGCTGAACAGATGTTGTATTAAACTTACTCTATGCACGTTTTGGGAATAACTTTTGTGTGTATTAAAATATTGTTCAAAATGTTACTTTTCAACAGGGGTGTACTCATTTCCACTGTGCACTGTATGAATTGGACTGATATGTAATGTAATTAATTGGATTAGATTGTATTACAATTAATTCAATACAATACAATTTAACTCCCCCTTGAGCTGTCACCTTACCGTGGTGGGGGGGTTTGCGTGCCCCAATGAGTCTGGGAGCTATGTTGTCTGGGGCTTTAAGCCCCTGGTAGGGTCACCCATGGCAAACAGATCCTAGATGAGGGACCAGACAAAGAACAGCTCACAAGACCCCTATGATGAGTGATACTTTTGGACGCCGTGTTCCCTTGCCCGGACGCGGGTCACCGGGGCCTCCCCCTGGAGCCAGGCCCAGGGGTGGGGCCCGCCGGCGAGCGCCTGGTGGCCGGGTCTGTGCCCGTGGGGCTCGGTCGGGCACAGCCCGAAGAAACGACACGGGTCCCCCTTCCTACGGGCTCACCACCCGTGGGAGGGGCCATGGGGGTCGGGTGCAATGTGAGCTGGGCGGCAGCCGAAGGCGGGGACCTTGGCGGTCTGATCCTCGGCTACTGAAGCTGGCTCTTGGGACGTGGAACGTCACCTCTCTGCTGGGGAAGGAGCCTGAGCTGGTGCGCGAGGCTGAGCGGTTCCGGCTAGATATAGTCGGACTCACCTCGACGCATGGCTTGGGCTCCGGAACCAGCCTCCTCGAGAGGGGTTGGATTCTCTTCCACTCTGGAGTTGCCCGCGGTGAGAGGCGTAGAGCAGGTGTGGGCATACTTATCGCCCCCCGGCTGTGCGCCTGTACATTGGGGTTCACCCCGGTAGACGAGAGGGTAGCCTCCCTCCGCCTTAGGGTGGGGGGATGGGTCCTGACTGTTGTTTGTGCTTATGCACCGAACGGCAGTTCAGAGTACCCACCCTTTTTGGAGTCCCTGGAGGAGGCACTAGAGAGTGCTCCTCCGGGAGACTCCCTCGTCCTGCTGGGGGACTTCAATGCTCACGTGGGCAATGACAGTGAGACCTGGAGGGGCGTGATTGGGAGGAACGGCCCCCCCGATCTGAATCAGAGTGGTGTTTTGTTGTTGGACTTCTGTGCTCGTCACGGATTGTCCATAACGAACACCATGTTCAGGCATAAGGGTGTCCATATGTGCACTTGGCACCAGGACACCCTAGGCCGCAGCTCGATGATCGACTTTGTAGTCGTATCATCGGACTTGCGGCCGTATGTCCTGGACACTCGGGTGAAGAGAGGGGCGGAGCTGTCAACTGATCACCACCTGGTGGTGAGTTGGCTCCGCTGGTGGGGGAGGAAGCCGGTCAGACCTGGCAGGCCCAAACGTATTGTGAGGGTCTGCTGGGAACGGCTGGCGGAATCCCCTGTAAGGAGGAGTTTCAACTCCCACCTCCGGCAGAGCTTCAACCATGTCCCGGGGGAGGTGGGGGACATTGAGCCCGAATGGGCCATGTTCCGTGCCTCCATTGTTGAGGCGGCCGACCGGAGCTGTGGCCGCAAGGTGGTCGGTGCCTGTCGTGGCGGCAATCCCCGAACCCGCTGGTGGACCCCAGTGGTGAGGGAGGCCGTCAAGCTGAAGAAGGAGTCCTATCGGGCCTTTTTGGCCAGTGGGACTCTGGAAGCAGCTGATGGGTACCGACAGGCCAAGCGGAACGCAGCCTCGGCGGTTGCTGAGGCAAAAACTCGGGCTTGGGAGGAGTTCGGGGAGGCCATGGAGAACGATTTCCGGACGGCCTCGAGGAGATTCTGGTCCACCTTCCGGCGGCTCAGGGGGGGGAAGCGGTGCACCGTCAACACCGAGTATGGTGAGGGCGGGGCTCTGCTGACTTCAACTAGGGACGTCGTGAGTCGGTGGGGGGAATACTTCGAGGGCCTCCTCAATCCTACCGACACGCCTTCCGATGAGGAAGCAGAGTTGGGGAGCTCGGACGTGGGACCTCCCATTTCTGGGGCTGAGGTAGCCGAGGTGGTCAAAAAACTCCTCGGTGCCAAGGCCCCGGGGGTGGATGAGGTCCGTCCTGAGTTCCTCAAGGCTCTGGATGTTGTGGGGCTGTCTTGGTTGACACGCCTCTGCAGCATCGCGTGGACATCGGGGGCAGTGCCTCTGGACTGGCAGATTGGGGTGGTGGTCCCCCTGGTAAGGTCTTTTCGGGGGTACTGGAGAGGAGGATCCGGCGGATAGTCGAATCTCGGATTCAGGAGGTGCAGTGTGGTTTTCGTCCTGGCCGTGGAACAGTGGACCAGCTCTATACCCTCCGCAGGATCCTGGAGGGAGCATGGGAGTTCGCCCAACCGGTCTACATGTGTTTTGTGGACTTGGAGAAGGCGTTCGACCGTGTCCCTCGGGGACTCTTGTGGGGGGTGCTCCGGGAGTATGGAGTGCCGGACTCCTTGATATGGGCTGTTCGGTCCCTGTATGACCGGTGTCAGAGTTTGGTCCGGATTGCCGGCAGTAAGTCGGACATGTTTCCTGTGAGGGTTGGACTCCGTCAGGGCTGCCCTTTGTCACCGATTCTGTTCATAATTTTTATGGACAGAATTTCTAGGCGCAGCCAGGGCGTTGAGGGGGTCCGGTTTGGCGACCTCAGAATCGGGTCTCTGCTTTTTGCGGACGATTTGGTTCTGTTGGCGTTGTCAGGCCGTGACCTTCAGCTCTCACTGGAGCGGTTCGCAGCCGAGTGTGAAGCGGCTGGGATGACCATCAGCACCACCAAATCTGAGACCATGGTCTTCGGCCGGAAAAGGGTGGAATGCTCTCTTCGGGTCGGGAATGAGATCCTTCCCCAAGTGGAGGAGTTCAAGTATCTCGGGGTCTTGTTCACGAGTGAGGGACGAATGGAACAGGAGATTGACAGACGGATTGGTGCGGCATCTGCAGTGATGCGGGCTCTGCACCGGCCCGTCGTGGTGAAGAAGGAGCTGAGCCAGAAGGCGAAGCTCTCGATTTACCGGTCAATCTATGTTCCTACCCTCACCTATGGTCACGAGCTGTGGGTAGTGACCGAAAGAACGAGATCGCGAATACAAGCGGCCGAAATGAGTTTCCTCCGCAGGGTGTCTGGGCTCTCCCTTAGAGATAGGGTGAGAAGCTCGGTCATCCGGTAGGGGCTCGGAGTAGAACCGCTGCTCCTCCGCATCGAGAGGAGTCAGATGAGGTGGCTCGGGCATCTGGTGAGAATGTCTCCTGGACGCCTCCCCGGTGAGGTGTTCCGGGCCCGTCCCACTGGGAGGAGGCCCCGGGGAAGACCCAGGACACGTTGGAGAGACTATGTCTCTCGGCTGGCCTGGGAATGCCTCGGGGTCCCCCCAGAAGAGCTGGAGGAAGTGGCCGGGGACAGGGACGTCTGGGTCTCTTTGCTCAAGCTGCTGCCCCCGCGACCCGATCCCCGGACCAGCGGAAGATAATGGATGGATGGATGGACAATTAATTGGATCCTAATTGGCTTGAATTGGACTGTATCTTTGAAGCACCCTGAGATGACATTTCTTGTGATTTGGCTCTATATAAAATAAACTGAAACTGAATTGAATTAAACCTCTCGATCAGATCTGAGCTGTTCTTGCAGTTATATAGAGCTGAAAGGTAGGAAAATGTTTTTCATATGGGATCAAAGTTTATTTCTGATCCTTCTTAGGTTATTGACTCTTGTCAAATTATGCTATATAAAAGTTTTAGTGAACAGTGTTTTTCCATGTACTAGCTTCCTCTTAGAAATAGCATGTAGAGACTACCATATTTTGGCAAAGCTCCAAATCTCCGTTTTGGATGATGGTTGCCTTTTGCTCTATTGTAAGATTATCCAACACTGCTTCATTAATGTTGAGTTCAGTTCTGGGGTTATTCATTACTCCATAAGACCTTGTTGCCACAGATTTTCAGTTCTTGTGTAATTTGGCATACCTTAGCTTTTTATTACTGTTTATCATATTTTCTCTCTTATACTTGCATGGAGGTATCTGTTTTGCTCTCATTCACTACAGTTTTTATTTAAAGAGATAGACAGATGTGCAGTTCGCCAAAAAAATAACAGTACATATGCTTTGGATATGGTACTACGCTGTCAGGGAAGGGGTGGCAGGACACCGATGCGGACTCCAGAGGTGTAAAAGCAGACTTGGTTTATTCACAAAAAATAAAAAGTCAAAACAAAGCTCTGTGGACTCTCTGGCTGCTAGCTCTCTGGGCTGGGAATCTCTGGACTGCAGATCTGTGGACTTTGGGTCTATGGACTGTGGTGTTGGAGAGGTGAGGGAGGATCTGTACAGCGCGGCTATTTTTTCAGGCTTCATGCCGAAAATGTCCAGCAACACAGCGCGCTGCACACTCCTGACCTCCATCCAGATGGGTGACACACCCGACATATTCTGCAGGACCTGCTTCTGCAAAAAGAAGTCCATAAGGTCATTAGCAATGTTCAGCTTTTGCGAGGAGTCCCCGACCAGCTCCCAGAAGGCTGCATAGTCTGCCGTGTCCATGGTTGGTGAAATCCTTCTGTCAGGGTTGGGGTTGGCAGGACACGGATGCGGACTTCAGAGTTGTAAAAGCAGACTTGGTTTATTCACAAAAAACAAAAAGTCAAAACAAAGCGTGGCTGAGCCGGATGATGAAACTAAGCTGTGGGACAAAACATGACTGTGATAAAAACAAAACACATGACGTGACGTGACGTGACGTGACGTGACGTGACGTGACGTGACGTGACGTGACGTGACGTGACATGCACTTGGCGTGGCGTGGCGTGGCAAGAAGGGAATGGTGAAATCGGGGAAAGGATTTCACAACACTGAAGGGGAAAACTGGAAACTAAATACTGAACTGAGAGTGATTGGTGAATGAGTGCAGCTGGGGACAATGAATACAGGTGACGTGAGTGAAACTAATGAGCAGAACATGGGAAGTGAGGGAAAAACAAAGGCAAAACTAAAACATGGCAAAACTTAACTAAACATGGACTTAAAAACTAACACATGATAAAACATGAAACTAAAAACATGGGGAAAACCCCATGGACGTGACATTCGCACAGATAGCTGGAGGGGTGTCAGTCCACCTCCTTGTCATGGCTGAGGTGCCCTTGAGCAAGGCACCGTACCCCCCATGCTCCCCGGGCGCCTCATGGCTGTCCACCGCTCCAGGTTGGCATCTGTCTCTGAGTGTGTGACCCTGTGCATGTGTGTGTCAAACAGGTGCCAACCTGGATGGGTTAAAAGCGGAGGACAAATTTCGTGTGTATGCATGTATGCATGACAATAAATCTGATCTTAATCTTAATCTTAATCTTAATCTTAAATCAAATGCTGCCTCGTTGAGCTTGAGCAGTGATGGGTGTTGCAATGGACGACCTTCATTATTTGAATTAACACTAGACAGTCTGGCAATTTTTTGCTTTTATATTTCCCCTATATTTGTGAGATATAACGCAGGTGTCATATAAACAAATCTGTCTGAGTCCTGCACATGCATAGCCATCCCAGATAGCAAAAAGACTTGCACTGCCTTTGCAACGGAAAACGGGTCCGCCTGGGAGTCCACTTGCACACCGCGCCGGATCCTATCCGGACCCGCGCACAAAACAGCATCTCTGCAATGGAAAGTTGAAAAGACTTGAAGACACGTGATCAATCTTGCGATCTGATTTGTTCTCGGAATGTAGAGGCTTTTGCTACCAAAGGGAAGCACTGGGAGTGGTACTCCCAGTAAGAGAAGTTACTTGCTTCTGGAGCTTGGCAACTGTTTTTTGCAAAGTAGTGATGTTGTCCTCAGTGTCTTCAGTAAGCTGTTCAGCCTACGTAAGTCTGGTCGAAAATTTGCTGAAGTACTGTACTACACCTAGTACTGTAGCTGTACTGCTCGTTGTTTGCCTGAGGGGACAGAGGAAATTGGGCCCATGTTGGTGTAATTAGCTGGTTGGGCTGTCTCCTCCCTCTGCTCTCTGGTTTCCATTTCAAGCACAGCAGATTTTAGCGCATCAAAAAGTGTTTCTAAGCTCAAGGATATAGATTGCAGGATTAGCCGCGCATTCGCAGGGAGCACCCGCAGGCGCGTGTGTTCAGCTTTTTAGAGACATACTGCATAACATACACTATATTGCCAAAAGTATTGGCTCATCTGCCTTGACACACATATGAACTAAAGTAACATCCCATCCTTAATCCAGAGGGTTTAATATGACGTCAGCCCACCCTTTGCAGCTATAACAGCTTCAACTCTTCTGGGCAAGCTTTCCACAAGGTTTAGGAGTGTTTATGGGAATTTTTGACCATTCTTCCAGAAGCGCATTTATGAGGTCAGACACTGATGTTGGACAGAAGGCCTGGCTCACAGTCTCCGCTCTGATTCATCCCAAAGGTGTTCTATCAGGTTGAGGTCAGGACTCTGTGCAGGCCAGTCAGGTTCTTCCACACCAAACTGGCTCATCCATGTCTTTATGGACCTTGCTTTGTGCACTGGTGCGCAGTCATGTTGGAACAGGAAGGGGCCATCCCCAAACTGTTTCCACAAAGTTGGGAGCATGAAATGGTCCAAAATCTCTTGGTATGCTGAAGCATTCAGAGTTCCTTTCACTGGAACTAAGGGGCCAAGCCCAGCTCCTGCATCGACGCTTTGCATTGCACTTGGTGATGTATGGCTTGGATGCAGCTGCCATGGAAACCCATTCCATGAAGCTCTCTACGCACTGTTCTTGAGCTAATCTGAAGGCCACATGAAGTTTGGAGGTCTGTAGCGATTGACTCTGCATTAAGTTGGCGACCTCTGCGCACTATGCTCCTCATTATCCTCTGACCCCGCTCTGTCATTTTACGTGGCCGACCACTTCGTGGCTGAGCTGCTGTCGTTCCCAATCTCTTCCACTTTGTTATAACACCACTGACAGCTGACTGTGGAATATTTAGTTGTGAGGAAATTTCAAGACTGCACTTGTTGCACAGGTGGCATCCTATCACGGTACCACGCTGGAATTCACTGAGTTCCTGAGAGCGAGCCATTCTTTCACAAATGTTTGTAGAAGGAGTCTGCATGCCGAGGTGCTGGAATTGATACACATGTGTTTGTTTGAATTTGTAAAACAGTCAGAGGGTGCTAAAGTTTTGACTGCAGATTCAGAAGTTTGAAGCTGACAAAAGCTGGAAAGAACAGAGAAATATGCAAATATTTCCCAGTGAGTTTGTGATTAGTTTATTGAGTTAGACATAATTGGTCGCAATTCCACCCAAATCCCCACAATTAGCAAAAGAGATATAAAAGTTAATTAAATGTCTTGTTTGTCTTCCTCATTGTTTCCATGTCTTGCCTAGGTTTGAAAAGGAGTCACAACAGCCACTAGACCAGTCAACTGCAACAGCAATGCCTTCCAACAAATACTCTGTTGCGGTCATGGAGGAGAAGAATGATGTGACCGCCATAGTAAGTTACGCAAACACACACATACAAACATTTTACCCTAAACCGAATCATCACAGCTGAATACCTAACCCTTGAGTTTGCTCATAGCATTGGTCATTGTTTAAGCAAACTTTGACTTGAACACAGTGCCATAAATATTTATACCAGCACTTCAGGCACACTGGACTCTGTAGTTTTTGTCCTCAACAGTAGCCGTTGCTTCTGAAATAATGGCACCTCTACACCACAGAAATCACTTTTGGCAAAGTCGTACAGGAAGTTCAATATGCATAAACACACAGTTTCAATTTTACTGTTTCACTTTCATTTATCTAATTTTTTTTTTTTTTTTAATTTTTTTTTATTGAACATAGACAGAATTACATGTTATCACAATTGGCATCAGACACAGGCACAATGATACTTTAGTACAAAAAAATTAATAAGGAATGTACAGGCACAAGCACATGGACAACACAAACTATTCTCTCCAGGCCAACCCACATACCCCCTTTGTTAGTGTCTCCAAACAGTCCGGGCCCAGGTAAGTCATAAATGGCCCCCAGATTTTGTCAAAGTTGTAAGGTTCCTCTTTTAAGTAAAAGCTGAGGTCCTCAAGAGGCATGAATTCCAACACCCCATTTATCCACTGTGTTACATTGGGTGACTCTTCTGACACCCACTTTAACAGAATACATCTTCTGGCACAGAAAAGCAAAATTTTTACAAGTGTCAACTTGGTGGCAGAGATATCTGGGGGGTCCATACCCAGGATACAAAATAAAGGAGAGATACAAATTGTTTTACCCACAATGACATTGATTTCCTTAAGTACATCTCCCCAAAACGTATTAATGTGAGCACAATCCCATAGGCAGTGAATGTATGAGCCTTCCTCAATTTTACACTTGTTACAAAACTTTGATAGGTCCGGGTTCATTTTATTACGTTGCAATGGGGTGATGTGTAGTCTGTGTGTGATTCTAAATTGTAGCTCCTTTGCTTTATTAGTGGTAAAACAGCCATTTAGATTAACCCATAGCTCGTCCCAATCCTCTGTTTGTATTTGAACACCAAGGTCAGTCTCCCATTTTGAACGCACTGTCGTTGTGTTCTCTTTCATCACCTTGCAGAACTCTGTATAAATTCTTGTAACTAATTTTGAGTCATTTTCACCAGTGAATATAACCTCCAGGGGGGAAGTTGTACAACTAGTCTGACACTTCTTGGCAGTGTTTGCAACATAGCTACGCAGTTGGAGATATCTAAAAAGTTGCATGGCTGGTACTTTTTTTTTCAGTTATCAGCTGATTAAAGCTTAACACTGAGCCATTTACCCATATATCCCTCTTGTCCTAATACCTTTGTCATACCACACATTGAAAGAACCTTTCTCAAGACTGGGAGGGAAATCTGGATTGAAATGCAGTGGGGTCAGTAAAGATGTGACTTTATTCTGGCCTTCTATTTTCCTTATCAACCTCCAAACTTTAAGTGTGTTTTGTAAAAGAAAATCTCCCTTTACAGCTGAGCTTGCCCATTTCTTTGACGTGTATAGAATGTTCTTTAAGGTGTAGGGGATGTCTTCTCAGACTCTATATCCAGCCATGTGGATTCTGGATCCTCCTGAAACCAGTCTCGAATATATCTGCACTGACATGCCAATTGGTATAACTTAATGTCGGGAACAGCCAGTCCACCCTTCCCTACTGGGAGTTGTAATCTTGCCAATTTCAATCTTGAGCCTTTGTTACGCCATAAAAAAGATATGAGTTCACTATTTAACTCTTTATGGATGTGCGTGTCAGTATTATTGGAACCATTTGGAAGGGGTATAATAGACGTGGGAGTATGTTCATTTTCAATAGGTGCAACCTACCCAAAAGTGACAATGGCAGACCAGACCAGCGAGCAAGGTCTTGTTTAATACGGCGAATAAGGGGGACAAAATTAGCCTTGTACAGATCAGGTAAGAGAGGAGTAATGTGAATGCCTAGATATGTAAACCCTTAGGGGGACCATCTAAATGGGGAGGCATCAGCAGATACACAGGGATTCTGCTTGGAAAGAGACATTGCCTCTGATTTGAGGTAGTTGATCTTATATCCAGAAAATGTAGAAAACATATCGATGAGTTCAATAATGCGACGGATAGAGTTTACAGGTTTGCTTATATATAATAAAATGTCATCAGCATAGAGGGAAATTTTATGCTGTTTCATTTGTGTCTGGATACCTTTAATGCAATCGTCTGTGCGGATAGCCTCTGCTAATGGCTCTATGACTAGTGCAAAGAGGAGAGGGGACAATGGACACCCTTGAGCAGTACCCCGCCCAAGTGGAAAGACATTAGAACGTTTGCCGTTAGTTAGCACACATGCTTTTGGCGCAGCATATAATACTTTTACCCATTGTATAAAATTATCCCCAAGCCCAAAACACCTAGAATATGAAATAAATAAGGCATTTCTATTCTGTCGAAGGCCTTTTCGGCGTCCAGTGACACTACCAATGCTTTTTCTGTGATCCTGCTGCCATACTGTATTAAATTTAAAAACCTCCTCACATTATTACAAGAGTTGCGGCCCTTTATAAACCCTGTCTGGTCAGCAGACACTAGTTGTGGCATCACAGTCTCAAGTCGCATTGCTAATATTTTAGCTAACAGTTTTCTATCTAAATTTAGCAGGGAAATTGGGCGGAAGGATGCACATTCATCTGCTGGTCTACCCTTCTTGTGAATCAGAGAGATGCAAGCCTCATATGCAGAGCTTGGCAAAGTACCATCTTCAAAGGACTGTCCCAATGCAGAGAGTATTGGCTCTACTAAGCAGTCTTTAAATTCTTTAAAAAATTCTGCTGTTAGGCCATCAGGCCCAGGAGCCTTATTATTATTAAGTTGGCCTATTGCAATGAGAAGTTCTTCCTCACTAATTGGGTCGTTGAGTGATTTCCTCTCGTCTGAGGAAAGACAGGGCGACAGAAAATGCAGCATATGTTGTTTGGACTCATGTGTTGTCTCAGATTTATATAAATTCTCGTAAAAGGACAGGAAGATAGCATTAATGTCCTTGTTATGATATTGTCTATTGCCGTGTTTGTCTTTTATAGCTGGTATAGCCTGTGCTTGTCTTTTTTCTCGTACTAAGTTTGCAAGGTATTTACTTGGCTTGTTCCCATGCTCATACATCCTCTG
Organism: Odontesthes bonariensis; assembly: GCF_027942865.1. Classification (NCBI taxonomy): domain Eukaryota; kingdom Metazoa; phylum Chordata; class Actinopteri; order Atheriniformes; family Atherinopsidae; genus Odontesthes; species Odontesthes bonariensis. The sequence continues at coordinate 34,740,174 of NC_134515.1, read as the reverse complement.
CTTACAAAAAAGTAAAGATTTCTCAGCCTCTGAAGTAAGAATGGTCTCAAGGGCTGTTTTAGTTGCATCAAGTTGTAACCGTATTTCAGGTAATGGACTGATATTAAACTTCCTCTGTAAATCTGATAATTGATTTTCCAGCTCCAGTCGCTTATTGGCTTGAGTTTTTTTTTGGTGTGCCGTGTATGAGATAATGCCCCCTCGTATGAACGCTTTAGCTGTGTCCCATAAGAGTTGAGGTCTTACCTCGGGTGTTTTATTGACTGCCATAAAATATTGGAACTGTGCCCTGACAAATATTTTGAAATGAGGGTCTTTTAACAGATCATTTTTAAATCTCCATCCACCATATTGTCTCTCGGCAGAACATGAAATTTCAAGAAATACTGGTGCATGGTCAGATATCAAAATATTTCCAATTGAGCATGAAATAACATTCCCCATTGACACTTTAGGTGTAAAGAAATAATCAATTCTAGAGGAGGTCTTGTGTACATTTGAATAAAATGTGTACTCTTTAGCATTGGGGTGTAATGTTCTCCAAGTGTCAAGCAGACCTAATTCAGTAGTGATGTGTCGGTCGCGAACGATCCGGCTCTAAGAGCCGGCTCTTTGAAGTGAACGACAGGAACCGGCTCCACAATGGGAGCCGTTTTGGGATCCTATTTGGGAGCCGTTTTTTTTTCTTTCAGTATCTCGCTGTCTTTCCGCCACCCTGTCGTTGCGCTTATGCTCTGCAAGTGCCACAGAGCCGACAGTTTTTTCCCCAAGTCGTTTTTTTTGTCCTTCGGTGCCTCGCTGTCTCTCCCCTCCCCCTCACTCTCCCTCTCCTTGCGCGTTTTGCTCTGCTTCTGCCAGTGTTAGACGGAGAGTTTTTTTTCCTCGGTCGGTGCCTTAATGTCTCCACTGCCCTCATGTCAAGCGTGTGCTCCGCACATCTGACCAATCACACGCAGCTTTCAATTAATAAGGTGACGGGAAACACTGAAAAAAAGTTTGTCCACTTTTTTCCTGTCCTCTGCTGTCCTCGTGTCAAGCGTGTTTGTATTTATAATTGTTTAATTTATTTTAAGTTATTTTTGTGGAAGTGGTGCTATTTTGTGATCATTTAATTGGTTATAATAAAACTTTTATTTATAAAGCATCGTTATGCTGCATTTTTACTCATCATAAGTGCTTAACAATGTCAATAATGAAACAAAATGTTATAAAATTAGGTTTAAGCTATCAATTAATTAATAATGTAAAAAATATATATATGGGGAGCCGTTTGGGAGCCGAAAGAGCCGGCTCTCCACAGTAAGAAGAGCCATTAGAGCCGCATCTCGAAAAAGAGCCGAAAATCCCATCACTATAATTCAGAGAGGCATTGCAAGAGAGACTGACTGAAGCGAGAATTGAGTTGCCACTTATGGGACCTATCAAGGCGATGTAGACAACAGTTGAAGTCTCCACCCACCACTGAGGAGGGGAACAACCAGTCTGAGAGAATAGAGAATACATGCGTGTGGAATGTTATTGGATGGTTTGGAGGTGCATAAATATTCAAAAAAGATGTAAATTCTCCATACAAAAGACCTTTGATTAAAACGTATCGACCACATTTATCTGTCCTAATCTCCACTTCAGTTAGTGGAAGGGACTTGTGTATCAGAATGGCAACACCTCTACTCCTACTGTTAAAAGATGCATGATACACTTGACCTACCCAATCTTTTTTTAATTTGAGGTGTTCTGAGTCAGTTAAATGTGTTTCCTGTAACATAGCTATCTGAATCTTCTCTTTTTTAAGATAACTTGAGATTTTTTTCCGTTTAATTGGGTTATGGATGCCATGTACATTCCATGAGCACACCTTAAGGGCTGTTATAGCAAATTTGATATATTGAAATGTAAGTAGTAAATAATTGTGGTGCACTTAAAATAATCACTTGTACCCTGTAATCTGCCATTTCTACCATAGATATACACAACATGAAATTGTTCTGTCCAAACAAGAAGGAAAAAAAAACATATCAATAAAAATAACACACAAACTAAACCCTTAGAAACAAAACCCACCTCCCCCCGACACTTCCATTCTACCCGTAGAAGTGCACAAGTTGGTGCATTTAGCACTAAAACCATTGCTCCTTAACATAACATTATTGATCTGCAAACACTTACTCTGGAGCCCTGCCAAACAACAGTAACAGCGTGATATCTAGTGTCCAAAAGTGGTATTTTTTTTAATTCTTTTTTTTTTTAACTCTTGCCTTTTAACTCTTGCCTTAGACAGCAGCCGACATGACGTGCGTAACGTTTTGATTCAGTCAGTAGTTTCACTGTCACGTTCGGCCCCAGCTGCTTCATCCATAATTGTCTCTAGGGCAGGGGCGATAGTGTTGGCAAAGAAAATCTCCGTCTCCTCTGGTTTGTCAAAAACTTGTCGCTTACCTCGGAAGGTGATCTGCAGCTTTGCTGGGGGAATCAGGCCATACCGTACACCAGGGAGATCTTTCATCTTGGCTTTTACATCCTTGAATGCAGCTCTCTTTTTCGCAACGTCTGGGGGCCAGTCCTGGAAGATGTGAACTCTGTTGTTTCGAAAAGTCAGCACACCCTTCTCCCTTGATCGCCGAAGTATTTCTTGTCTCACCTGGTCGTGATGCACCCGAACGATGATCGGTCAAGGGGGACGTCTGGGGTCTCTCGCTCCGAGGCTTCTGTGCGCCCTGTCACAGATAAGCAGCTGATTTGGTTGCTTGGGCATGTCTAAAGTCTCACTGAAAAATTCCTCCATAAATTCTGTAATCATTGGTCCCTCCGTATCCTCCGGGATGCTTATCACTCTTAAGTTTTGACGGCGACTACGAGATTCCAGGTCCTGTAGCCTCTCGCTAAGGGCAGCATTTCCTTTAGCTAGCTGAGCACACAGACTCTCCAATTGTAATGTTCTGGAGTCTATATCTCCCAGTGAGTTTTTGACATCCGTCAAGCGTCCCCCAAAAGACATAACAGTTGTTTGTACCGCTGCAATCGAGGTGTGAGTCTCTTCCCTGAACTTTTCCAAAAGACTCATCACGTTAGCCAATGTCGGCTTGGTGTCATTAGCATTCACGTTGTCATCCGTGGTTGGAGTCGAAGCTTGGCTTTTCCCCTTGGTCTTTCTCGTTCCTGACATTTTGCTAGTAAAATGTGTCACTGAGGTTTATACTGGCAGGTTTACAGCTGTTAACTATTAAGTTTGCATTAAATTATTGTCGAATGTTTCAGGAGCTGGTTTTGGACACGTCTACTCGCTATCCATGCTCAGCCACTGTTTCACTTTTAAGCCATTTTTTATATTTAAACATCTACAATAGTTGTACCCTATTGGATTTTGATAGTCTGTACAGATGGACCTGGTCCCACACTCTTCCCTGCAGCTCTTCCTGTTTGTCAAACATGCCTATGAAGATAAATATGCTTAAAAATGTGTGAGCTTGTAGATTTGATGAGAACGGGTAGAATACAATGTGAGAGCCTGCACAACTAAAATCTGAACTTGTGTGGCTAAATTTTCTCCTGTAAAGAGAAATCATATACACGTAAACTGAATTTGAAGTCACAGTAACAGACAGAACATCTGAGAACTTAAATTGAAGTTATAATGAAAACTTTTCACAAGCAAAAAATAGATAAATATGAGTAACACACAGTGCATGTGTGTGCTGCATACAAGCAGCTGCATCCATAGCAGATAGAAATAAGAAATGCTCGATAGATACAAGAATGTAGTTTAAGTTATTACGTCAACATACGTTAGAGGAAAACATACTCCACACATAAACTTTTACTGTTTTCTTATGCTTGCACTTTTTGTCACAAACATATTGAATGAGACTCTCATTGTCCGTTACCACTTCTTCCTCTTTTTCACTATCATATATCACTCTGTCTGAAAGGGCCATTTCCTTTGCTCAACCATCTGCTGTTTTTTATTTCCTTGTCTCTGTTGCTCCTACCATTATTGTATCAATTACAGTCAGGTCAGTAGTCATTAAAAGACATTATCATTATGTTCCTGACAAACACAGATGCATGTAACTGTACATTTCTAAACTTAGACACACACACACACTGTGTCTTTCGGTGTTGGTATCATGGGGCTGTACTATTTCATACAAAGTCTAGCTGTCATCATTTGACAAATCATAAATAAAGTAAAACAATTTGACATTTGCCTCTGAAAATATGCTGAGGGAGTAAGCATGATTTAACTTTAACATTATTTTTTTTCTTTTACAATTAAAAAATGAAGTAATATTTGGTTTAACTAGTGAACATTCACTGCCTGGCCAAAAAAAACCGTCTCTCGCTGGAATATTTTGTTGGACAATCTTTAGCTTTTATTACAACTTGCATTAACCATAGCATCATTTTGATTGCTTGTCACAACATGTCACAACATTTATTTCCATTTAGAGTTGTAGTTGTGAAGATCTTGTATTGATGATTGTCAGACTGCTGCATAAACCTTTCACAAGCATATCCCATAGATTCTCAATGGGGTTTAAGTCTGTAATCTGTGATAGCCAATCCATGTATGATAATTATGTCTCATGCCACACTTTCACAATTTGAGCATGGCATTGTCATCTTAGAATATGCCCATCAGGGAAGAACTAATCTGTTATGGGAAAAACCTGGTCATTCATTAAATTCAGGTAATTTTTTTTTTAAACTTTGCTACACATCCTGACAGGACAGAGGAGCAGCTGCAGTGAGAGGCTCATCTCTCTGCGCTGTAGGACTTAGAGGTTCAGAAGGTCCTTTGTTCCCACAACCATAAGGCTTTATAACAGTGACTGCTGAGTTCTTCTCAAATTGATTGATTGATTTTTATTTATTTGTTTATTTTGCCATTTAGTCATTTATTATTATTTAGTTAGTAGTATTATTATTGTTGTTTTATTGTTGTTAATTCAATCATTGTAAATATTTAAAAAAAATGTTGAGCTACTTGACGAATTTGAATTTCCACCATTGGGGGATAAATAAAGTATTTTTCTATTCTATTTTCTATTCTATTCTATTTCTACACCAAGACCTGACCAACAGAAGCAACCAGGGCTTAATTTGAGGGGGAGCAAGCCGGAGCGCGCTCCGGAACCTCTGACGGTGGCTCCGCCAGCTATTTATAGCCGTCACCCGGATCAAAAATCAAATAATTTAACAAATAAATTAAAGTTTGTTTAGTGTCAGTGTCTGGTTTTGATATCCGTCTTGTTGGTGATTTCTGTCATGAAACGAGATACTGAAAATACGGAAAAGGAGGGTGCACACTTCAGTTACAATGCCATAATGATGTTAAAGAGACAGATGGAGCGCGAGATCAGCGGCAAGTACAGCGCAGGACCAGGAGCAGCCGCCATCGCCAGCCCATTATTAAAATAATAAAACAAATAATAAAATAAATAATAAAACAGTTATTTTATTGTATTCGTCTCTGTCCTGCCGAAATTATAAATACGGGAAATTTAAAGATATCTGGAATATATTGGCGCGCGGCGCCTCCGTTAAGTTCTGATGGCGTTTCCCCTGGCAACCAATATAGCGTCTCGTGCCATGACAGTTAGCCAGAGAGTTTAAAGCGGCGGTGGTGTAGTGTTCTAGCCTGAGAAAATGCAAAAGATTAAGAAGCAAGGAAGTTTGTTGATGTTTTTCAAATCAAATCCCAAACGACCTAAGCTTGAGGTGGACAGTGGTGGTCACGGAGATTGTAGCAGCTCAGTCAGCGGGATTGTCGAGGATCGGGGAGATAACGGTGAGACGGCTAAGGATGACAGCGAAGCTAGTGCACCAATCAGAGGGAATGATGAGCGGGAAGGTCTCATCGTTACTGGTGGAGGTGAGGCAGCATGTGGGGAAATTTGGACCAAAGAACAGTTAAAAGAAAAACAAAAAACCTATCCATGGCTGACTATGGGCAAAACGGGACTGGGGTGTGCTACGTGCAAAAAAGTGGGATCGCTGGGTCCGGACAAATCTGCTGGTATGCGGCTTGCCAAAGAATGGGTTTTGGGCACAGTTAAATTGTCTGCGCCTGACATTGTCAAACAGCAAAGAGCCTTAAGAAAAAAAATCTGTGAGCATGGGAGTACAAAGGCACATGAAATGGCATCCGATATTCTTGAGAAGGCCAAAGAAGACACGCTGACGAACATTATAATAAATAACGAATCTGACCATATCCAAACAACTGCCAGAATTTTCCGTACTGCTTACAAGGAAGCTAAGCGCCATAGGCCAGCCTACGGATTTGAACAGGAGATAGACTGCCAGGAGATGAACGGCCTAAACATGGGAAGGATTCTCCACTCCAACGTGGCGTGTTCACACATACAGCAGAACATCGCTACCGACATGAGAAAGAAACTGCTGGAGAAGATTGTCACTTGTGCTCCAAAAATCGGACTGATGCTGGATGAGGCCACAGGCCTAAATAGAAAGAGTGCGTTGATTGTGTATCTACGCGTGCAGTTGCCAGAGATGGAATCGCCTGAAAACATTTTCTTTGAGCTCATCGAACTGGATGATTTGAGCGCTGAAGGCGTTGTCCGCAAGCTGTTGGAATCCTTACATCGCGCAAACTTCAACGAGGACTTCCTCTCAAAAACACTGGTTGCCCTTACCTGTGACGGTGCGTCAGTGATGCTTGGACGCAAGAGCGGGGTGGCAGTCCGACTTCAAAGTCTCTTCCCAAGCCTTGTGGTGTGGCACTGTGCCGCGCATCGGCTGGAACTTGCAGTAGGTGACGTGGTGAAAGAAATGGCAGCTGTCAATCATTTCAAAATGTTCATGGATAAACTGTACTCATTGTACAGCACATCAAACAAAAATAGAGTTGAGCTCAAAGAATGCGCAGACGCACTGGACGTTCAGCTGTGTAAAATTGGCCGGGTGTTGGACACAAGATGGGTGTCATCCAGTCTCAGAGCCGTCGAAGCAGTGTGGAAAAGTTATCCTGCCCTCCACAGGCATTTTACGCAGGCAGCACAGGATCCAAGCCGTGACAGCACAACAAGAGAAAGTTACAACGGGCTGGCAAAGCGCCTGTCGTCTCATGCATTTGTAACCAACTTAGGCCTTATGTACGATGCATTGCAGGAACTGTCAGAGCTGTCCCTCGAGCTCCAAAAACGAGAGTACAACATCATGATGTCACACAGAGCCATTTCCAGACAGATCCGGGTGTTCGAGGCCATGTCTACGCGGCCCGGTCGACACAGCCAACAGAGCCAGAGTGGGGTCGAGGAGGACTCCTTCTTTGGAGTACCCCTGCACGCAGGACGAGTGACCGACAGAACGTTGGACAGCAGGGCATTTTTTGGAAGCCTGGCAAGAAATTTGGAGAAACGCCTGTTATCACATGGAAAAGACCAATCCGAATATAACAAGCTAATCAATAATGTCAAGGTAGTTTATCCACAGTACTGGCCGCAGGAGGAAGACGAGCTGTTCGGGGAAAAAGAAGTGGAAGCGCTCTGCCAGCAGTTTTCCATACATGACCCACGACAAGTCATCAGGGCATTCAGGGAATTCAGGGAACGTAATGGAGAATTCATCCCAGACGAACTGAAGGGCCTCTTGGCCGCGATCAACACTGTCCCTATCTCAAGTGCTGAGTGTGAGCGGGGTTTTTCGCAGATGAACTTAATTTTCAGTGCAAATAGAGCATCTCTTCTCCCATCTACCATCTCCACATTGCTCTTTCTTTGCCTTGTCGGCCCGCCGCTTACCCGCTTCAATCCCATTCCGTACGTGAAGTCGTGGATTATCCAAGGACACAGAAGTGCACGGGACCAGAGGAGTAGAGAGAGATGCAGGGAAAGAGAGGCCACTGGATCTATGGATGCTGTATGGGCTGTTTTGAACAACTGAGATATATAAGATTAACTTTATTATTATCTATGTATGTATATATGTGTGTATATATACACATATATTATTGTATTATTATTGTCATTAATACTTTCGCTGTGTTCTTCCATGACACGTTCTTATGTCTTGGGCCAACTGTCTTTCTTTGGAATCCATTTTAATAAGATTGTATCGTCTGTTGGACTTATTGAAATCAAAATAAAAAAAAAACTTTATTATTCTCTGCTGTGCTGGTTGCAGTGTGCAAGTCATTGAATGTTTGTTTTCACGCCACGGGAATATCTATTTTTCAAGGACTTGTGTATATTGTTAACTATTTTATCCGGGCACATCCCCATTCTTTAGTTATACTGTATTGTCTTGCTTTGTTGACTAAATACAGCATTGAACATAGGAATTTGTACTCTATCCGGATTTTATGTGACTATCGTTATTAGGCCTAGATTATTTTCGGTGTGGCGCACAGGGTTGCCCCCCCGCACGCTTTTTTTTTTCGCACCGGAGCCACTCATCCTCTGCGCTCCGGGACCTCACACTTTTTACAAATTAAGCACTGGAAGCAACCCCAGGTCATAATGTTGCCCCCATTGGCTTGTACACTAGGTATCATGGGGGATGCAGCAGCTGACCTCTGGGTTTTTCTTCCGTAATTTAGCAACAATTTAGCCCTTTTCACAAAGGCAATATATAATATTATTGGCTTCATTAATCTGTTAAAGCCCTTGCATTCACTCTAGTGAACAAGATACCACGGAGGACTTAAAGTCCCCCGCCTGAGGGAAGGACTCATCCCCAACCTGGTAAAGCCTCTCCGTTACCTCGTACTCCCTCAGCACCCCTCATAGAATCCCTCGGTGAACACGGTCAGAAGCCTTTTCCAAGTCTACTAAACACATGAGACTGAATGGTTAAACTCCCATGATCCCCTCAATAACTCTGCAAGGGTAAAGATCTGGTCCACTGTCCCACAACATGGGTGAAAGCCACACTGAACCTCCTGAACCCAAGGTTCAACAATCAGTCTGAGCCTCCTCTCCAACACCCTGGAGTAATCCCCCTGTAGTTGGAACAAAATCCCTGGTCCCCTTTCTTAAAAATGGGAACCACCACCTCGGTCTGCAACTCTATAGTGACGTTGAAGCCTCCATATGACATTGAAGAGGCGCTTCAGCCAAGACAGCCACACAATGCCCAGAGCCTTTGTGAAAAGGGCTAAATTGTTGCTAAATTACTGAAGAAAAAAACAGCACCTTTTACATTAAAAAACATGTTAAATTATATATATTTTGATATATGTCGCAGGACCAGCCAAACTATGAAAAAAAAGTGACATATACTCCGGAAAATACAGTAGTCTATATCTAGTTTAGTTTTAAGCTACAGCCACCACTGTTCCACAACCTGTATGAAAATGAACAATGGTCCTCCTAAATCCATGGTTTTACAATCAGCCAGAGCCTCCTTTCCAGCACCCTGGAGTTGATGTTCTCAGGGAGGCTTAGCAGTGTGGTCGTCCGATGGATGAAGCACACTCTCCGGCCCCACTTTAAAATAGGACATCAACACCGCTGTCTACCACTCCAAAGGCATTGTTCTAGGCCTCCATGTGACAATGAGAGGCATGCCAGCCAAGAGAACCCTACAATGTCCAGAGTTTTCAGCATCTTGGGGTGAATCTGTTCTGTTACCTGATTAAGCTGTGCTGTTGGAAAAAAAAAAAAAAAAAACCTGGTTTGGCCTACTGGTTAGGACCGAAATGTCTGCTATGATATCTGTTATATTTGCGTATGAACTTATTTGAGCACAACCAATTGTACTTTTTTAAATCATTATGGGAATTTTGCTAATCTTTTCATTTGTTACAATATTACTGGGCATGTATTGTTGTAATGTTTTAAATACTTGAACGCAGTTTTTCTAGAGAAGATAATTGTTTTGTATATGGGAGTATCGTCCATTGACTCTTTTGGGCTTTCACATGCGCGTGCATACCAACAACCGGTAAGTGACATGCTGTTTATAAAGTTGTTTTGTAACGTCCCCATGCCAGTAATGTGAGAACCATGCATATGGTTTTGATGGTAAGGCTTGTGACTTTATTGTCGGATGGTTTATAAAGTGGTGTGACGTTTCTGCAGTGTGCAAGTTGTTGTTTTACGTGGAAGGTTTAGCACTTGCCCCTTGGCCACCACGTATTTGGCTAGCATGACAGGCTGCGCAAACAGCGCAATCGCCGCACAGGGAGCGCAGATTTGCACCTGTCTGTGTCCTACTGTCAGTATTTGACAACCTCTAGCAATGGGATTGCGCTTCAAATGCCCCGGAGTTCCCCTTTAAGGGTATCAAAAATGAATAGATAAATGGATAAAAGCTACATGAGAACAGCACACTAAGGTGACAATGAATTTCACTGAAGCAATAAAATAAAAGCATTTCTCTTTGGCCAACAAGTATTCATGCATAGAAATGAAAGCTGTGTGTATATTATCAATAGCGTGTCAAAATAGCTACGGTGGATGCTAAATTTCTTAGATAATGCTGTTTGTATCCAAATGTTCATGAATATGCCATGTTCTATTTACTTTAAGTTCAATGTCTGTCTCAAGTTTCAGGTCAGGTTTTTGAAAAAATTGGACCCCTGACATATATAGGCTCCATGTCTGCTCATTTAAAATGGATTTACACTCATTTGGAAACATTTATTGGAATGATGGTAACACAAAGACTTGTAGTTAGCTCTATTGAAGTTATCTTCAATGCGTTTTGTTTACTTGTTTACTCCTGGGTGTGTATGAGCAAACCCTGATAATGATAATAAGCCTCAGCAGCTCAAAATAGATAATAGCCTCTTGATTTCACTGTAATTCTGAGCACTGACGTTGCCTTTTAACATGCTTTTCTTGAAATGGAGCAGCTCTCCTCTCCATATAAAAATAATGATACTGAGAATGTTTTGTTTTTTTAAAAAGGCACTGTGTAATTGGGTTAAAGCATGTAAAAACATTTTGAGTGGTCAATTGGACTAAAAAGATACAGTCCACTTATAGTTGGCTTGAAGATATCTCTTGCTTGCAGTGGCCTGATAATGTAACCAATTTAAATAAATGCCAAGTTTAGCATGGGTTTTTATGGTTGCTCTGAGCTCTAAGACCCATCTCCTCACAGAAGAGCTTTGGTAAGGTACTGGTAAGCCATGTCTGCGTCCTTTGAAGAACGCAGCCCCCGAATTGGGACACAAAAGTCAAGAACAAGTTTATTGTACATTTTCCTTGTCCCCAAGGCGATCATTTTTGCCCATATGATTAGTTAGTCTAAAACAGTGACCATGACAACACCAGCACCTTTCTGAAAAATTCAGAGATTTTCAATTTTAAAGGCTCGTGTCCACATATTGCTTTCAGTTGTCTTCAATATTGTTTAACTGCTTTAGGGAGAAGCACTGCACCCAGTGTCTCTTTCAGAGCACTTTGCCTTTTTTGTGTGGCCACCCTGAGAATTGAGAAGTTGAAAACCTCAGAAGTTCTGTATTTTGAAAGGCCCTGGTGTCAATCACATGGGCAGAAGAAGAACCTGTTCTCGCATTGTCATTATACCAAGTGGAAGGCTATGATATGAGGAACTATTGCATGGGTGTGTGAGCTGTGTTAGTGCACAGGGCCTTCCACTACATGGGGCATGCTGCATGGTCAGATATAGCCTTTATATTTAGGACATAATGTCCTATAATCTTAGGACATAAACACATAATAGACATCAATGCTGAAAGGTATATACAGTTTTTAAGCAACATATACTCCCAACCAGATAATGTCTTTTCCAGGGAAGGCCCCTAATATTTCAACAAGACAATGCTAAATCCAATACTGCATCTGTTATAACAGCATGCCTTGATCTTCCCTTTGGACAATCCCTATTCATGTGCAATATTCAAAAATTATGGCCAAACACTGTTGTGTGCAATATATCCATATACTTGAATCTACTAACACCTTATTTTTATCTATTTTATCTATTACCACTAACACCATATTTTATTTATTTTATTACCGTAACAAAAAACTGTGCATCTTACACCCTTCCCTTTTTTTACATTACTTATATATTTTTTATATTTTTTATATTCACACTCTCTTTGCACTGTTTTTGGTGGCTTTAAATTTCGTTGTACCATGTATAATGACAATAAAGGCATTCTGATTCTGATTCATAGTAGAATAATCTAGGTGCTGAACTAGTCTGCCTTCAGTGCATTATTAAATGAAAAAATATGATAAAAAGACTTGGCACTGTTGAGCAGCTAAAATCCTTTATCAGACGAGACTAGGACAAAATTCCCCCATAAAGGTCCAGCAACTGCTCTTTTACGTTCAAAGACATTTACACACTGTTGTTAAATAAAGGATTCTTCACAGTGGTAAACATGGTCCTGCTCCAACGTTCTATTTTCTATTTTGTATTGTTAATAAAATATTGGCTTATGATATTTGCAAATTGATGCATTCTCTTTTTTTTTTAAGTTTTCCCAACCTTTTTGCAATTGGGGTTGTACAATTCTTAGTTCCACAGTGGCAAAAAGTTTCACCTGTTAATCTAGACATTATTACATGTGTAGCCAAGTTCTATTCATTATTTTCATAGGTCGCAGGTCAAGATTTCCCTGAATTATTTGAACACATAAAAACAAATAAATATGATACGACAATAATATGGCGTCTGTGCTGAGAAGCTGAACGCTAGAAGAATGAGAATGCTTGTTCTTAAAAATCACAAGGATTGTTTCTAGTGATGTTAGTAAGTTTGTAAGAAAACCACCTGACCTATGGCACATAGGACTCCCAAGTTGCTCCTGATATATGCATCAGTGTTGGATTGGGCCAATAAAAAAGAGCTGTATATGTAGAATACAAATATGATATTAATTCAAATTAAATTAAAAGAAAAATTACATTTAGTGAAAAAATATTTAATTTGTCCCACAGCGAAATTATCAACAATGTTGACCAAAGTGCTTTGTAGTTGCTTAAAGTAAATAACTAAAAGCAACAATAAAAACCAATAAAACTAGCTTCTAAAACTAATACTAAGTAAGACTAAAACTAGGTAATAAGTAAGAATAACAATAATATCAATAAATCACAACACAGTAGACAGCAGTGAAGAGGATAGGCAGTGTTGTTCTTTATGTTCATGAACTAGTGTATCATTCCTGATTGCACAACCAGGTTCATTGGGCCCCATAACAGTCCCCAGCACAGGATCTTCCTTCATCAGTTTGTTAAGTTTCTTTGAGTCACTGGCTCTGATGCTACCACCCCAACAGATGGCTGCAAAGCAGATTTCCACCACAAACTTAAAAATATGCAAGATTTTTCTAGAAGTACAGTCTGTTATGTCCTCTCTTGAAGACAGCCTCAGTGTTTCTTTTACAGTCTAGTCTGCTGTCAAGGTAGACTCCCGGGTGTCTGTATTCCTTAATTCCTTAGTCAGTCCAGGTGGTTGTGGAGGCCTCTGTGTGTATTTTCTGGAGCTTCTTAGATAACAGTTAAGCCTCAATCGTATGAAAGGCATTGGACAAATCAAAGAACATGATCCTCACGGTTCTGCATAACTCTGCCATTGGCATGGCAACTCATCATAGCAGATGTTAAAAAAATATCACACAAAGAGAATCCACTGAAGCAGCAGAGCTTCCAAACCAGCGCAAAAAAATCTTTAAAAAATAACTCCATTTGCAGGAAAAGAAAGCTTAGTATAAATTACAAAAACACACACAATACTGCCATATTACCAAACCTCTCAGGAAGACTGATTGAGGAAAAAGACACCTGGAGGCTGCACAAACAATGTTTATGTTACAAACTATCATAATATTCATACTAGATTGTAAGAATAATTAGAGTATTACTGTAATTTGGTTTGTTCACACCACAGCTTACTGTATAAATACAATAAGCTGCAGAGTGAAAAGAAATTAAACTGAACAGAATACACAAGGTGGCAAATTATATCACATAAAACAGGAAGCAAGGTTACTGAAGAGCAAGAAACAAATTAGTGATTAAAGATAAACTAGAATACAAAAAAATTAAAAACCAGAGGACCCCACAAAAACAAAACTCAGATCATTACATGAAACTCCAGACCATGACAAAATATGTCTGTTGGAATATTTCTACAGTCTAAAAGCACTATTTCATCTCTAATTATATTTGAATTGTTTATTTGTATTTCGGGATCATCCCTATTTTTTTTCCCTTTTCACCATTTCATGATGAATGGTTGTGTGTTCTGACCTAAAGCACAAGAGTGAAAGAAAGAAAGGTGGGTGAGAGGCAGGATACACCCTGGACAGGTCGCCAGTGCATCACAGGGACAAACGAGACAATCAACCATGCATGTCAATTTGGATTCTCCTATTAGACAAACTTCCATGATTTAGAACTGAGGGAGGCAGCAGGAGTACCCAGGGAGAAGCTATACCTGTTCATTCAAAGTCAGTAACGAAGGGAACTTTCTTGTATGAGACAGTGCTAACCACCACTTGAGATACATGCAGTACTCAATTAAAAAAAAAGATTTAATCACGTAACCTTATCCACTATTTCCAACTTGTTATAAAAAAAAAAAACAACGTACTATGTTTACACTAAGTACTTTTTGCATCATGGCCTGTGCATTATTGACCGGCATTGGATCCCTCACATTTTTTGCTGTGAATGTGCTCTCCAGCAGAAAATATTTCTCTATGAACTGCTTGTGTTCAAAGTCTGGGCTAATTTGTTTGTTTGTGAAAATAGTTTTATGGACCTATTATTATAAATTGGACCCCATTTGTAGAGCACTTTTTTGGTCTTGTCAACCCTTTATCACTGCATGAAAAGAGGGATTTGTGGATGTATGTGGCCCCTTACATGTCCGCATATGTTAAGCCCCTGCATTTGCGGTGGTAAAAGTGAAAACTTTGCCCAAATTGTCGCAAATTGACCTGGCAACTGCTCCCCCATGCCCCCCTCCCCTCCCCTACTTAGGAGAGCCTTTAATATGTAAATGCCAGTGATCAGGTCAGGAGCTGCCACAGTCATTTTCAAGTGGGGTGGGGTGAGGTGAGGTGGGGGGTGGGCAGGCCTGTTTCTACACGTTCATCACTATCACCTCCAACTCCAGCCAAGTTTGTTGCTGTGTTGTCTTGAAAAAGAAGAGGTGCACGCTGTCTGCTGGTGACAGGTGATGCATATCTGGGTTTTTTTCTCCCAAACACCTCTTTTGTAACCGCTTTTTGTGGGCAAAATTCAAGGATTCAAAGGTTTATTGTCATGTGTGCAGTTAGAAACGTGTTTCCCTGAACAATGAAATTATTTTCTTTGTTGCCTGCACTGGATGTCCAAATGTATAATAATAAAGATAAGATAAAGATAAAATAAGCATGCAACAGCAATATTCTAAAAGGTTTCTTAAATAAATAGAAATATAGAAATAAAAATATAGAAATCTGGCCTGTATACATAATGTGCAGTAGTGCGCTCAGTGTTTTATTGTGTATGGCTTAATTCGGTGTCACAATGGTCACAATATCGCCGAGGTCTTTTCTTTGTCCTTGCAGAGTCCATTTTTGTGTCAAAACAGTGCAAATTGCCAGCTGTGGTCAGACAACATTAAATAGCAAAAGGACGGGAGGTTGTCTCGCGAGTATTCCGTGTAATGACGTATACGCATATGATTGGTGGAGCTTAACGGCTCGCATAAGCTCTCGTTCAATCACGTATGAGAAACATTGTGTCGTGCAGTGTAAACAAAAAGTTTAAGGAGCAGATCTGGCGGCAGAAAGGCAGACAGAGTCCCGTGCTGTGAAAACTGACCTGGTTTGCGGAATACAATGGCTGGAAGACGACTTGCTTTCAACTCCCCAGCAACTCTCTGCGGGTCTACAGGTTTGTGTGTTTTTTTCTACTTGCACATGACCATTTGATTGTTTAATTTTAGTCTTGTTGACACTGTACAGCACTTGGGACAGTTCTCGCTGATTTTAAATGTGCTGTGTATTAAACTTACTTACTCACTTGCTTACAGGCAGATAAAATGAAAGTCCTGTTGAATGCTATGACCGGGATGTCTCGTATGGTGGCCAGCACTGTGGATACGGTCGTGGAGAGGGTTCTGGAGGGAATCGACCAGAGATTCGCTAGGTTGGAGGCAAGATGGCCGTCGAGAACGGACTGAAGTTACATTCTAGAGAAGTTGAAGAGCGCACCCCCAAGAGAAGGCGGATACAGAATCCGAAAATCGCGGTAAGAGTAGGTTATTGACTGTGGCTTTAGGCTAAACTCAACTTAATTGTGTCCATCACGTGAAAACCAGTGTGAGTTGCTTTATTTAAAAAAATGAATTTCGTGTTTTCAATTTATAGGAAGCAGTTCGCCGCCTGCATAACTCACCGTGGCATTATAATCCAGGTCAAGGGTAAGAATAAGTGAATGTTCTCCCAATATCTAGTTGAGTTGGACCCGATGTTATGTTACGTTAATGCAGGTTTTTTTTTATTAACCATAGGCCTGTTGTTTTTACAGGCTACTGTCACCTCACAATATGGATGTAACGAGTCGCTTGAAGGAGGCGGTGTCAAACAGTCCGAACTTCAGAGAGGTAGACGGGGACACTATCGAGGGTGAGCGGCGCTGACTTTTACCACGGCTCTGGCACTGATACTTTTAAGCACTGGTCATTTTATTCATTCCTCTTGTTTGTTTTTTTTTAGCTGGGTGACGGACCTGTGTGCTGTGCTACAGGCGCGTCTTGAAGCCAACCCGAAATACTCACAGTCTCACCACAGAAGAGTGAAAGAGAGTAAGAACATATACGCTGTCAATATGACTTTCGTTACTTTATAGACAAGTTGACAATATGCTGTGCATGGCTAGACTATGTTTTGATTATTTATTGGTTATTCCAACAGCTCCCAGAAGCCAGCTTCTGATCCAGGATGAGGACGTCTGACAACTCCCGCAGACCCTGCAGGGACCGGAGTAATGCGGATTCCAAACGGCGGCGTTTAGGCTTATTGTGTATATTGTAGGCTACAGCAGTGTGTGTATATAGTTTTCAATTCTTTATTATCAACATGGTTCTTATTACAATGTAAGCTATGTACATTGTGTGGTGTGGCAATAAAAGCGCTTTAAAAAAAAAAAAAAAGTTTCCTTTTTCATTCTCAATAGATTCACGTCATTCATGCCTGCATTAGCCTAGTCATAGTGCAGCTTATAAGAATGACGTGAATATATGAAGTACACAAACATCCCAGGAATATTAGTAATCATAATCACAATTATTAATCATAATTGCTGAATGATATGCCCATATAAAGTATGCATATATTAACCTTATTGGCCAATGGGCGGACAGCTTTACAGGAGCTTTTTTATGTAATCACGTGCCTTTTTTGTCCAATACCAGCGAGGCCAGTGAGAGGTCCAGGCACTCTCACAGCGGGGTGCTAATCGCTGGGCCATTAGCACCCCGCTGTGAGAGCCCGCCGCGAGCCGGGTTCGTTTCCGACGATTTTCTCGCTCAACAAACTTAAAGTTTGTCTGCCTGCAAGCGCCCAGGTGCGTCCGAAAATTAGGCAAATTCGCGGAAGTTCACTGCCGTCCACAGTGACACAAATCCCTCTTTTCGTGCAGTGTATAGCACTTTTACACTACAAGCCCAATTCTCCCATTCACATACACACTAATATAGAACTTCTTAGTCTATGTAAAGGCAATGCTATAGGGAAATATCGGGTTCAGTGTTTTGTCTAAGAACACTTTAACATGGGGTCTGGGAAAGCCGGTGATTGAACAACCAACCTTCCAATTGGCCGCTTCTCCTGAGCTACAGCCAATAAGATTAACCGAAGGAACTTTTACTTTTGGAACTTTTGGCATTTTAATTAGCTTCTTCTTACCACTTTGCACCTCAATTAAACATTGTTCTCACTCTATCTTTAGGCGGCAGTAAACGGAGACACACCTCTCGCTGAGGCCGTATCAGAAAATGACAGTGGCTTGGAACTGACCAATGAGAACAGCCCTCTGACTGCAGCTGAACCACCCTCCCCCTTCAGCCCCAAACTCAATGGAGATGCTGCTTCACCTCAAGGTAGCACACACTTCAGTCACAGATCTTATTTGTTCTAGAATTGTAGACCTTTTTATCCTCAATCCATTTTCGTTAAAACTGTATTTTTTTTAAGCCACTCAGTTTTTTTGTAAAGGCAGAAACAGATACTATTTACAGAATGACATGGAAAACAGAAAATTGAGCTTATGAATGCTAACATTTGTTATATCAAGGTCATATGCTTAATAATGTGTTAGGAAATTTGGAGGTTTTTCATCATTTAGGAGGAGTTCAAAGTGTACAAATGTAAAGACAACATAATGGAGCTTTAAAAGGGATGTGTTTTTCAGCACGTGTAAAATATATAAGATTAATTTGAATAATTAACAGTTTGTTTGAGAGGTTATATTTAATGTAAGTCTCATAGACTCAACAGTGCGTGATTTTTTTTTGCCATCTCCTCCTTTTTTATTATATTTATATTGTTGTGTCTCTGATCTGCTGTATTGCAGTAAAGTTAGGGGACTTTGAATTGACAGATTAACTTGCGATCAATTAAAATCCAATTAGACCATAATAAAACCCTTCTACACTATCTTCTGAAAATTTTTATTTTTTTCTCATGCCATCCGTTTGACCTTCTGTTGATCTCTCTGTCTCCCTCCTTCGTTTTTGTTTTCATCTCTTTCTAGATGGTAACAAGTGTTCAAGGGGAAGCCGAAAGAGGAGCAAGAAGGTGCCAGAAGAGGAGAAACGTACCTGGGACTCCTATAACAAGGTGCAACCATTTACACAAATTTACGTTAGTGGAAAGATATTTACACATTTTTTTGGAAAAATTAGAGCAGAGATATTCAATTCCTTGAGGGTGTTTGCATGTTTGTGCGTGTGTGTGTGTGTGTGTGTGTGTGTGTGTGTGTGTGTGTGTTTCCAGGACGAACATTCTGGAGCATCACAGTTCAGCTTAAGACAGAGACCTCGACCCAGAACGATTTTCCAGGCCGGTCTGACACCACACACGCACACCAAACCTCGCAGACAGAATCGCAAACAGGAGCAAAGTATATCACTGGTAAGAGCAAAAACAATTCACACACGTTACCAAAACAGCTTTTTTAAAACCTCTGTTGAACAGTGTATTCTTCAGAGAATGGTGCATGAATGAGGCTCCCTGATGATTGTTTTAGTGTTGACATCAGTACCACATGTATTTGAATGCATCCACAATAGTGATTATTAGGGCCATTTCAGACCAGGGCGGCAAAGCGTGGCGGAACGGAAGCGATTTTCACCGGCGGAGGTGAAAATACATGGAAACAGATCTGTCCTTGCACACCGACGCGGCGGTAGTCGGGCGGTAGCGGCGCGGAGACGCCTCCGTCCCGCGCTGCCTTTGGAAAATAGAACTCGAGCGGAATTTGGACGGCAGCGGCCGGCGGCGGCCGGCGGTGTCCCGTTGAAATGAATGGGGAATGCAGACAGGGCTGGAGCAGAACTACCGCGGCCGCGGACTGTCCGGTGTGAAAAGCCAAGTTGAACACACCGCCTGATAACCGGCGTAAGACTGCCGTCGTTTCGCTGCCGCCACGCCACGCTCTGGTCTGAAATCGGCCTTAGTGAATGGACGTCAGCAGAAAGGAGTATAAAGCAGCAACTCCTACAAGCACACGATAGTCATACATTTTTATTCACACGTAATCTTTTTATACGGTGTCCTGAAGGTCTTACGTGGGAACCGGCTAAAAAAAATATGTGGAAGACATGACACTTCCCCATGAGCTGTCACCTTACCGTGGTGGGGGGGTTTGCGTGCCCCAATGAGTCTGGGAGCTATGTTGTCTGGGGCTTTAAGCCCCTGGTAGGGTCACCCATGGCAAACAGATCCTAGATGAGGGACCAGACAAAGAACAGCTCATAAAAACCCCTATGATGATAAAGAAGATTGGACACCGTGTTCCTTCGCCCGGACGCGGGTCACCGGGGCCTCCCCCTGGAGCCAGGCCCAGGGGTGGGGCCCGCCGGCGAGCGCCTGGTGGCCGGGTCTGTGCCCGTGGGGCTCGGTCGGGCACAGCCCGAAGAAACGACACGGGTCCCCCTTCCGACAGGCTCACCACCCGTGGGAGGGGCCATGGGGGTCGGGTGCAGTGTGAGCTGGGCGGCAGCCGAAGGCGGGGACCTTGGCGGTCTGATCCTCGGCTACTGAAGCTGGCTCTTGGGACGTGGAACGCCACCTCTCTGCTGGTGAAGGAGCCTGAGCTGGTGCTCGAGGCTGAGCGGTTCCGGCTAGATATAGTCGGACTCACCTCGACGCATGGCTTGGGCTCCGGAACCAGCCTCCTCGAGAGGGGTTGGACTCTCTTCCACTCTGGAGTTGCCCGCGGTGAGAGGCGTAGAGCAGGTGTGGGCATACTTATTGCCCCCCGGCTGTGCGCCTGTACATTGGGGTTCACCCCGGTAGACGAGAGGGTAGCCTCCCTTCGCCTTAGGGTGGGGGGACGGGTCCTGTCAGTTGTTTGTGCTTATGCACCGAACGGCAGTTCAGAGTACCCACCCTTTTTGGAGTCCCTGGAGGAGGCACTAGAGAGTGCTCCTCCGGGAGACTCCCTCGTCCTGCTGGGGGACTTCAATGCTCACGTGGGCAATGACAGTGAGACCTGGAGGGGCGTGATTGGGAAGAACGGCCCCCCCGATCTGAATCAGAGTGGTGTTTTGTTGTTGGACTTCTGTGCTCGTCACGGACTGTCCATAACGAACACCATGTTCAGGCATAAGGGTGTCCATATGTGCACTTGGCACCAGGACACCCTAGGCCGCAGCTCGATGATCGACTTTGTGGTTGTATCGTCGGACTTGCGGCCGTATGTCCTGGACACTCGGGTGAAGAGAGGGGCGGAGCTGTCAACTGATCACCACCATGTTCCGTGCCTCCATTGTTGAGGCGGCCAACCGGAGCTGTGGCCATAAGGTGGTCGGTGCCTGTCGTGGCGGCAATCCCCGAACCCGCTGGTGGACCCCAGTGGTGAGGGAGGCCGTCAAGCTGAAGAAGGAGTCCTATCGGGCCTTTTTGGCCAGTGGGACTCTGGAAGCAGCTGATGGGTACCGACAGGCCAAGCGGAACGCAGCCTCGGCGGTTGCTGAGGCAAAAACTCGGGCTTGGGAGGAGTTCGGCGAGGCCATGGAGAACGACTTCCGGACGGCCTCGAGGAGATTCAGGTCCACCATCCGGCGGCTCAGGGGGGGAAAGCGGTGCACCGTCAACATCGTGTATGGTGAGGGCGGGGCTCTGCTGACTTCAACTAGGGACGTCGTGAGTCGGTGGGGGGAATACTTCGAGGGCCTCCTCAATCCTACCGACATGCCTTCCGATGAGGAAGCAGAGTTGGGGAGCTCGGACGTGGGACCTCCCATTTCTGGGGCTGAGGTTGCCGAGGTGGTCAAAAAACTCCTCGGTGGCAAGGCCCCGGGGGTGGATGAGGTCCGTCCTGAGTTCCTCAAGGCTCTGGATGTTGTGGGGCTGTATTGGTTGACACGCCTCTGCAGCATCGCGTGGACATCGGGGGCAGTGCCTCTGGACGGGCAGACCGGGGTGGTGGTCCCCCTCTTTAAAAAGGGGGACCGGAGGGTGTGTTCCAACTATAGGGGGATCACACTCCTCAGCCTCCCTGGTAAGGTCTTTTCGGGGGTACTGGAGAGGAGGATCCGCCGGATAGTCGAATCTCGGATTCAGGAGGTGCAGTGTGGTTTTCGTCCTGGTCGTGGAACTGTGGACAAGCTCTATACCCTCGGCAGGATCCTGGAGGGAGCATGGGAGTTCGCCCAACCGGTCTACATGTGTTTTGTGGACTTGGAGAAGGCGTTCGACCGTGTCCCTCGGGGATTCTTGTGGGGGGTGCTCCGGGAGTATGGAGTGCCGGACTCCTTGATATGGGCTGTTCGGTCTCTGTATGACCGCTGTCAGAGTTTGGTCCGCATTGCCGGCAGTAAGTCGGACATGTTTCCTGTGAGGGTTGGACTCCGTCAGGGCTGCCCTTTGTCACCGATTCTGTTCATAATTTTTATGGACAGAATTTCTAGGCGCAGCCAGGGCGTTGAGGGGGTCCGGTTTGGCGACCTCAGAATCGGGTCTCTTCTTTTTGCGGACGATGTGGTTCTGTTGGCGTCGTCAGGCCGTGACCTTCAGCTCTCACTGGAGCGGTTCGCAGCCGAGTGTGAAGCGACTGGGATGAGAATCAGCACTTCCAAATCCGAGACCATGGTCTTCGGCCGGAAAAGGGTGGAATGCTCTCTCCGGGTCGGGAATGAGATCCTTCCCCAAGTGGAGGAGTTCAAGTATCTCGGGGTCTTGTTCACGAGTGAGGGACAAATGGAGCAGGAGATTGACAGATGGATCGGTGCGGCGTCTGCAGCGATGCGGGCTCTGCACCGGCCCGTCGTGGTGAAGAAGGAGCTGAGCCAGAAGGCGAAGCTCTCGATTTACCGGTCAATCTATGTTCCTACCCTCACCTATGGTCACGAGCTGTGGGTAGTGACCGAAAGAACGAGATCGCGAATACAAGCGGCCGAAATGAGTTTCCTCCGCAGGGTGTCTGGGCTCTCCCTTAGAGATAGGGTGAGAAGCTCGGTCATCCGGGAGGGGCTCGGAGTAGAACCGCTGCTCCTCCGCATCGAGAGGAGTCAGATGAGGTGGCTCGGGCATCTGGTTAGGATGCCTCCTGGACGCCTCCCTGGTGAGGTGTTCCGGGCCCGTCCCACTGGCAAGAGGCCCCGGGGAAGACCCAGGACACGTTGGAGAGACTATGTTTCTCGGCTGGCCTGGGAACGCCTCGGGGTCCCCCCAGAAGAGCTGGAGGAAGTGGCCGGGGACAGGGACGTCTGGGTCTCTTTGCTCAAGCTGCTGCCCCCGCGACCCGATCCCCGGACCAGCGGAAGATAATGGATGGATGGATGGATGGATGAAGACATGACAATACATATGTTGCAAACATAGACCTTCTTACATGCTATCCCTCTGGAAAAACCCTTGAAAATAACATTGAGTTGAAATAATGCTCTCAAACATGGAACCACTCATACAGAAAATAAAAATGAACCTGGATAAATGGGGAAAATTGAAGCTCACATTGTGGGGAAAAATTAATGTAATTAAAATGGTGGTTGCACCACAATTCAATTATGTTTCTATGATGCTACCAGTCAATATAGCACCACAGTTGTTTAAACAATACGATAGAATCATTACAGAATTTTTATGGGATAAAAAGAGACCAAGGATTAATATAAAGAAGATGTGGTCACCTAGGGAGATAGGAGGTATGGGTCTGCCTAATGTAAGATTATATAATTTAGCATTTGAAATGTCTAGATTGATAAAACATTGGAAGGAGATAGATCAAGAGCTGAGTTGGATCAAAATTGAAAGGGAACTAAGTAGTCCGTTTAAACGTCTGGATGTTTTTTCACACGGTGTAACAATTCCTGGACGTAATTATTTTTCAAACCCAGTGTTGTCTTATTCTAAAGCATTTTGGAGAGAAATACACAAGATGCATAGTATTTCCCACTTGAGACAACCTTATGCCTCTCTATGGCATAATACAGCCATCCGTATTGGGAAGAAACCCATTTATTGGAATCAATGGCTTGTAAGAGGGATACGCAAACTGAGCGACCTGTGTGTGGATGGAGTATTAATGTCGTTTTCTGATATGATGCAAAAATATAATCTGGAATATAAAGGTAATTTTTGGAAGTATGAGCAAATAAGAGACTGTATCACAAAGGGTAAATTTAGTCATAATAAGAATACACTGATGGAAGTTTTGGACCTACCCAGTATAGCACACAGAGCAGCCATATTCTACAAAACATTTAATGGTTTATGAAAAGATACATGTAAAAATCTGAGGATTGTTTGGCAGAAAGACCTAGGGTGTGATTTAAGTGAGGAGGACTGGTTAAATATCTTATCAAATACAGGGAAACACATGAGAGAGGCGAAGGGGAAATTTATTCAGTACAAGATAATTCATAGATTTTATTTTACTCCTTCAAAGCTACATCGAAAGGGCTTAATAGGAAATAATCTATGTTGGAAATGTCAAAGTGAGATAGGGACTTTTTTACATGTGATTTGGGGGATGTAAACTAGTGTACCCGTTTTGGGAGAAAGTATTGAACCATGTGAGTAAATGGCTGGGTGTGGCAGTACCTGTATCACCAAAACTGTGTTTGTTAGGGGACCAAACAGGAATCCTAAATATATCTAAATATGAAAGAGGGATTTTAAAAGTTGGAATGGTCACAGCTGCCCGAACAATCCTCAGAGTATGGAAGAGTACAGTCGCCCCAGATGTTAAAAAGTGGATGGAAATGATGTCAGAAGTTGCATCATATGAACTCATGTTGGCTAGAGTTAACAATGAAGAGGAACATGTTAGGAGGGCCTGGGAACGTATTTTTTTGTAGGTATGGAAAATGAAAATTTGTAGATATGGTGCTGATCAATGCAAAATGTAAAAAACAAAAGAAGAGTCTATGTACAGGAGGTCTTTGTGTACAGGGCTATAAGCTGGATATACTGTCTGTGAGGCGGCGGCGCGATCGGTTTCACAGCGACCCCTCGAGAGGAAAAAACAGTGTAAAACAGTGTAATTTTCGTGTATTATTGTATTTATATCGTTAAGTTATGTGTCTGAAATCTACAAACTGCACTCAAGAGGCCGCTAAACTGAAACACTCAGATGCAGTATCACAAGTCTACCAACGGAGTCTACCTATGGGACTTAAACACTGCCCAACGGCGTTACCAACGGAGACAAAGGACGCGCTACAGTCTCTCGGCCTGCTTCGTAAATTCCCGCTGTGCGGTAAGACACGAGGCGGGGGACTGTGTGTTTACATCAACACGGACTGGTGTAACAACTCTGTTCTAATCTCCAAGTCCTGTTCATCGCTGGTGGAATACGCGGTCGTGAGATGTAGACCATTCTATTTACCGAGGGAGATCTCCTCCCTGCACATTGTAGCTGTGTACATTCCTCCCAGCGCTAACGCTAAGGAAGCGCTAACCGCATTATACGGGGCCATCAGTGATCTCCAAAACAAACATCCAGATGGACTGCTTATTGTCGCCGGAGACTTCAATCAAGCAAATCTAAGAACAGTGCTTCCAAAATTCTACCGACATGTGGATTTTGCAACGAGAGGAGCGAACACGCTGGATCTTGTTTACATCACCATACCCGGTGCATATCGTGCCGAGCCCCGCCCCACCTTGGATATTCTGACCACATCTCCGTCAAGCTGATCCCAGCATACAGGCCGCTGGTCAGGCGCTCCAGACCAGTCAACAAACAGGTAAAGACCTGGCCGGAAGGAGCCATCTCTACCCTCCAGGACTGTTTTGAGTGCACTGACTGGCAAATGTTTAGGGAAGCAGCAACCACCAACGGCTCCACTGACCTAGAGGAGTACACGGCTTCAGTCACTGGTTTCATCAGTAAGTGCACTGATGACGTCACGGTCATCAAATCCATCACCACGCGCTCTAACCAGAAGCCATGGATGACTGCTGAGGTGCGTGCACTGCTGAGAGCCAGAGACACAGCATTCAGAACAGGAGAAAAGGAGGCCCTGAGCAGAGCGCGGGCAACACTGGCCCAGGCTATCAGGGATGCAAAGCGAGCGCATGCCCAGAAAATCCACGGCCACTTCAGAGACAGTGGACACACACGGCAGCTGTGGCAGGGAATCCAAGCCATCACTAACTACAGGACAACAACACCGGCCTGTGATAGTGATGCCTCCCTGCCCGATGCGCTGAACGTGTTCTACAGTCGTTTTGATGCAGAGAATGATGTGGTGGCAAGGAAGAACACCCCCCCTCCTGGCGAACAAGTGCTATGCCTGACCACAGCTGAAGTGAGAAAGACTCTGCAAAGAGTCAACCCACGTAAGGCTGCTGGCCCAGACAACATTCCCGGGAGTGTGCTCAGGGGATGTGCAGACCAACTGGCAGGTGTCTTCACGGACATCTTCAACATCTCCCTGAGCAGTGCCATCGTCCCATCGTGCTTCAAACTAAAGAGATGGTTGTTGACTTCCGCAGAACACAGAGGGACCACGAGCCTCTGGACATTGAAGGCTCCCCGGTGGAGATTGTGGAGAACACCAAATTCCTTGGTGTCCATCTGGCGGAGAACTTCACCTGGTCCCTCAACACCGGCTCCACCGTGAAGAAGGCTCAGCAGCGTCTCCACTTCCTGAGAAGGCTGAAGAGAGCCCACCTCCCTCCCACCATTCTCACCACCTTCTACAGAGGGACCATAGAGAGCCTCCTGGGTAGCTGCATCACCGCCTGGTTCGGTAACTGCACCCAACTGGACCACAAAAACCTTCAGCATGTGGTGAGGACGGCTGAAAAGATAATTGGAGCCACTCTCCCCTCCGTCTCAGACATCTACACCACACGCTGCATCCGCAAGGCAACCAGGATTGTTAAAGACCCCACCCACCCCTCACATAGACTTTTCTCACCCCTCCCATCTGGCAGAAGGTACCGCAGCATGCGGTCTGTCACCACCAGACTACAAAACAGCTTCTTCCCCCAGGCCATACGACTCCTCAACACTCAGGGACTGATCTGATCACCTCTGTTGTATACTGTCCTGAGCCACTTTTTGGTACTTGTCTGATGCACTACTGCACCTCATGTAAATAATAATACGGTCACTTTACACTTTTACACTTTACAATCTGTAATGAATGAACACCCAGAACAACAAGATGGCCGCCGAAGAGCAGACACACAGTTCAGCAGGTCCTGTGTATTTGCTTAAAAAGTCACATATTCACAAGAAAAGACTTCGGACTTTACCATCATCTTGTCTGCCTATTGTCTTCATAACCCTATACCTTCTGAGCTTAGCCTGTCCTAGAAAAGTGGATAATTTGACTTTGTTACCAGCCAAGCAGAGTCAACTTGCTTTGTACACAAGAGTGCTGCATCATGGCCAGGCTAGGCCACCAGCAGGTAAAAACAATCATTCAATTACAACTCATCCGTTTTGGGGAATTGTTCATCTCCTGATGATACTGCTACTGGCTGGAGATGTGGAAGTAAATCCTGGACCTCAGTTTCTCGGAGAACATGTTTTGGATGTGACACAACCTCAGCTGTTTGGCATATTACCACAACTGCCTATGCCAGTGCTACTTGGAATGCTACCACAGCTAGCCCCATCACCATACTTTGCTGGGCATCCACCATCATTAGTCTGGCATACACTACACCAGGCCAGGCTTTCACCAGCTGGGCCAGCACAACAACTAACTGGGCCCCCATTGTTAGAAGGGTTGCAACTATACCAGGCTGGACTGCCAGCAGGGCCCCTACTGCAGCTAGCAGGCCTCCCACTACTGCTAACTGGGCCTTCACCACCTCTGGCTGGGCTTGCATATTTTGCCTGGCCAAACATACAGCCAGCTGGGTTAACACCATACCCAGGTGGGCGTCCTTTCCTGCTAACAGAGCTACAACTACATCAGGCTCGATTTTGTTCTGGGTTTCCACCACAGCTAGCAGGCCTTCTACCATCGCTAACTGGGCCTTCAATACCACTGGCTAGGCTACTACCACATCAGACCTGGCAAACATCACAACCACCTGGGCCACTACCACAACTACTGGGGCAACTACATCCAGCTGGGCCACCACAACAACCAGCTGGGCCACCTCAACCAGCTGGGCCTCCTCATCCAGCTGGGCCTCCTCATCCAGCTGGGTCTCCTCAACCAGCTGGGCCTCCTCATCCAGCTGGGCCTCCTCAACCAGCTGGGCCTCCTCTCCCTCCTCAATCAGCTGGGCCTCCTCATCCAGCTGGCCCTCCTCATCCAGCTGGGCCTCCTCAACCAGCTGTGCCTCCTCATCCAGCTGGGCCTCCTCAACCAGCTGGGCCTCCTAATCCAGCTGGGCCTCCTCAACCAGCTGGGCCTCCTCATCCAGCTGGGCCTCCTCGTCCAGCTGGGCCTCCTCTCCCTCCTCAACCAGCTGGGCCTCCTCATCCAGCTGGGCCTCCTCAACCAGCTGGGCCTCCTCTCCCTCCTCAATCAGCTGGGCCTCCTCATCCAGCTGGGCCTCCTCAACCAGCTGGGCCTCCTCATCCAGCTGGGCCTCCTCAACCAGCTGGGCCTCCTCTCCCTCCTCAATCAGCTGGGCCTCCTCGGCCGGCTGGGCCTCCTCTCCCTCCTCAATCAGCTGGGCCTCCTCATCCAGCTGGGCCTCCTCAACCAGCTGGGCCTCCTCATCCAGCTGGGCCTCCTCATCCAGCTGGGCCTCCTCAACCAGCTGGGCCTCCTCAACCAGCTGGGCCTCCTAATCCAGCTGGGCCTCCTCAACCAGCTGGGCCTCCTCATCCAGCTGGGCCTCCTCATCCAGCTGGGCCTCCTCGGCCAGCTGGGCCTCCTCTCCCTCCTCAACCAGCTGGGCCTCCTCATCCAGCTGGGCCTCCTCATCCAGCTGGGCCTCCTCAACCAGCTGGGCCTCCTCTCCCTCCTCGGCCGGCTGGGCCTCCTCTCCCTCCTCAATCAGCTGGGCCTCCTCAACCAGCTGGGCCTCCTCTCCCTCCTCATCCAGCTGGGCCTCCTCAACCAGCTGGGCCTCCTCTCCCTCCTCAATCAGCTGGGCCTCCTCATCCAGCTGGGCCTCCTCAACCAGCTGGGCCTCCTCTCCCTCTTCAACCAGCTGGGCCTCCTCACCCAGCTGGGCCTCCTCAACCAGCTGGGCCTCCTCAACCAGCTGGGCCTCGTCATCCAGCTGGGCCTCCTCAACCAGCTGGGCCTCCTCACCCAGCTGGGCCTCCTCAACCAGCTGGGCCTCCTCAACCAGCTGGGCCTCGTCATCCAGCTTGGCCTCGTCATCCAGCTGGGCCTCCTCATAACTTTCCTGACTCGTTATTTGCAGGACCTGGACAACACAATAACAGGTCAGATTTTTCAAAGGACAAATTGAACAGTAGAGTTTCTCATAGAAACCGTGTGTTTAAAAAAAAGCGATGTGTAAAGCTATACCAAACGCTCAATCATGCCAAAGTCATTTGGGATCCACATTGTAAACCTAAGGGCCTGTTAGGAGGACATATTAACATACGTAGTATCCTATCCAAATGTGACCAAATCCAGCATTTACTAAGTGATTCTAACTTGGATTTTCTTTGTATAACTGAAACCTGGCTACATAGTAATTCTCCAATGGGTCGATTGCATGTAGCTGGTTACAAAATCTTTAGATTAGACAGATCTGGGGGGAGGGGTGGGGGGGTGATGTTTTATGTAAAAGAACACCTTAAGTGTAATCAAATACAATGGGCCTGTGTGAACGATATGGAATGCATAGGGCTAAATGTCATTCTTTCAGAACAAATGTCAGTGACACTGGTAGGGATTTATAGGCCACCATCAGCGTCTAATGTTTTTTATGAGAAGCTACAGGATGTGCTTAAAGAATGTAGCAAGAAGTCAGAAATTATTTTAATTGGGGATTTTAACATAAACTGACTTGATAAAACAACTTGCAAACACCTGAAAGCTTTAACTAGTAAGTTTGATTTATCCCAGTTAATTAAAGGCCCTACAAGAATAACTAATACATCACAGACATGCATAGAGCTGATTTTTAGTAATAAAAGTGATAGAATTCAGAAAACATATAATATGCTTACAGGTCTATCTGACCACAACCTTATTCTTTTCTCTAGAAAACTATCAAAACATAGACATACTTGTCCATCTAGACAAATACCAGAGAAACTGAGAATACCAAAGGGTGAGATTGAAAATTTTAAACTTGCCCTAAACAACATAAACTGGAATACCCATCTTATAAAAGAGGATGTAAATGAAAACTTCAGGGTACTTATGGATGTTATTCAAGAAACTATGGGACAGTTTATGAAGAAAATTAAAACTAAACCAACCAAAAAGAATCACTTACCCTGGTTCAATGACACCATATGGTCATTAATGAAACAACAAGATCATGCTCTCAAGACCTCTTTAAAAACTAACACTGGGATAGACAGACAGATATTTACCTCTTTGCGTAATAAAGTCACTAAAGCACTTAGGACTGCAAAAGCAAACTTTTTTATTAGTATAATAAATAGTGCTAGAGGGAACACAAAATAAATCTGGACAAACATTAAGAAGCTGACATCAAATAGTACCATATGTAGGGAAATTAAAGAGTTGAAGCTGCCTGACAGGGTAATCAATGAGCCTAAGGACATTGCGACAGCTCTTAATGTTTATTTTGTTGACTGTGAAAAATATGGAGCAAAACTCAGGTTATGAAGTACATCAACTTACTCCAATGCCCCTTAACACTGATGCCCCAATATTTGATATCCATGCAGTAACTCAATCACAAGTTGATAAGGTCATCTACGGCCTTAAAAGTACCAGAGCCAAAGATACCTTTGACATGGATTCATTATTTCTTAAAACTCACAAAGAGTCTTTCATAGCTCCGCTAACAAACATTATCAATGATTCCATAAACGTAGGTGTTTTTCCAGACTCCTGGAAGGATTCTATTATTACACCAATCCTTAAGTCTGGAGACCCTACACTGACTGGAAACTATAGACCGATCAGTATACTCCCCTCAATATCCAAGATAGCGGAGAAACTGGTTGCAGAACAAATCATATATCATTTAAACACAAGTCCATATATGTTAAACGACCTCCAATTTGGCTTCAGAAAACACCACTCTACAGAGACAGCTGTCTGCTACTTCTTGGAAACCATAAAATCCAGGCTTGATACAGGTGGGGTTGTTGGAGCTGTGTTCCTTGACCTGAGTAAAGCTTTTGACACAGTCAACCACAAGTTACTAATAACCAAGTTGACTCATTTTAATTTCTCTGAGAAATCCCTAAAATGGATGGAATCATATCTTTCATCAAGACTTCAATGTGTCAGGGTTCAAAACACGAAATCTATGCCTCGTGTGAATAACCTAGGAGTACCCCAAGGTTCAATACTAGGACCTCTTTTATTTAGCCTATTCATAAATGACTTGGCAAGTTACTGCCCGTCAACAGTGACCTGCCAACTGTATGCGGATGATGTTGTGCTTTATGTACACACTAAAGACAAGGCGCAAGCTGCAAAACAACGTACAGCTGTTATGAGTAATGTGTGCAATTGGTTAGAGAGCTCTCACCTGTACTTAAATGTGTCCAAGACTGTTTCAATGTATTTCTCCAAAAGGCTAAATAGATCTGACACAGACCCTAATATTTTTGTGAGAGAGAAAAAGCTTGAAGTAGTTCAAGAGTTTAAATACCTAGGTGTGACTTTGGACTCACAACTGAGTTTTAAGCAGCACACAAAAAAACTGTCAACAAAATGAAATTTAACTTGTCCAACTTTAGATATATAAGAAACAATCTTACTTTTGAAGCAGCTAGGCTATACTTTGATGCAATGATCATGTCTCACATGACCTATTGTATAACTAGTTGGGCCTCAGCTTGTAAGACAACTCTAAAGTCCCTTAAGTCAACATATAAACAAGCTATAAAAGTTTTAGATAGAAAACCTAAAATGTATCATCACTGTCAGATTTTAAAAAAACTTGATTTGCTGGATGTGGAAAACACTGTGAAATACACTGACTCTATTTTAGCTTTTAAAATACTTCATGGTCTAGCTCCACCACCTTTACAGGAATATATTAAAAGGAACATAAACAGCACAACCAGAGCAGGCTCCAGAGGTAATTGTACTGTTCCCTTTAGGAGAAGTGCTTTTGGCCAAGCAATTTTTTCCTATAGAGCAACCAATACCTGGAACTCTATACCAAGTGCAATACGCGACCTATCTACTCTCACCTCTTTTTCCAAACATCTTAAAAAATGGCTTCTGGAAAATCAAACCTGTTGTCACTAGCTGGGATAATTTTTTAATTTGTCCACTGCTGCTGATCTGTTGTCTGTTATTATCTATTATGTCTATTATAATGTTTTTACTTTGTTTTGTTTTGTTGTATTTACTAAGTACTATTATGTCTATTATAATGTTTTACTCTGTTTTGTTTTATTATTATTATTATTTAAAAAATAAAAAATAAATAATGTTTAGGGACCATCTACCTGTCAGGGACTAAGGATGGAAATTAGCCTTTGGCTATAATCCTGTATATTTACATTTTATTTTTATTTTTTTTAATATTCATCAATATACTTTGTCCCTTTGTGAAATAAAATAAACTTCAAACAAACTTTTTTTTTTTTTCACCACACTTGCAGTTACTTGTAGCATTTTTAGTATTGTCTTTGTTGTCCCAGCTGTTCTTTGTTGTTGCGCTGTTCTTTGTTGTTGCTGTTTGTTTGCACTGAAAACTTCTCGAGAAACGTTATTTCATTGCACTGTGTACTGTGTATATGGCTGGAATGACAATAAACCTTCTCGAATCTTGAATCTTGAATCTTGTTGATGTTGGTGTCGGTGTTTGTTTTCTAGTTGGAATGTTTTGTTTAGGTGTGTATGAATAATTAAATAAAAACTTTAATGACAAAAAAAAGAAAATAACATTGAGTTAAAAGGACAAGCTCTCCAAGATTTAGCTAGTTTTGCAGCCAAGCAGAGGTACTATTGTATTTTCAAGCATTTTTCACTAAATGAGTGCAGATTTTAAGGGATTGAATTAAGAAACCTTGGGATGAAAGGGAATAACTTCTGGTATTTTTTGTAGTTTTTGTGTACCTTTCAAGCCTGTAAGTCTTCTGATTTGGGCACCAGAAATTGTACTACTTGTGCCTACTCCATTGCTGCGGTTGCCCTCCTCTTCAGCTGCTGCATGCATTTGTCATTGCTGAATGATGAAAAATGCTTTGCTGCTGATGCACCACTTAGAAATGTCACCACAGACAACGGATGTAAAACTGCATTGGAAAACTAACTGGCAACTCCTTGAATGCAGAGTCAGAAATTCATGCAAACTGACCCTTACAAATCTACAGTGGTTGATAGTGAGGATGACACGAGAGTGTAAGTTTGACCCTGTGTTCTGTAAGTTTTAGTTGAGATTTGATCTGTGTGTGTTTTCATCACAGCTTTCTGTAAAGGGTGCTGTCTGTAAAAATACACGTTCAAACACATAATATTCTCCCTTCTTTCTTTTTTACCATCTCAGAAACATCAACAGAATTAAAGGTTTCCTCTCCCAAAAAGACCAGGAGAAACTCATCCATGCATTCATCTCCAGTAGACTCGATTACTGTAATGCTCTTTTAACTGGACTTCCCAAAAAGAGCATTAAACGTCTGCAGCTCATCCAGAACGCTGCTGCTCGAGTTTTAACCCGGACTAAGAGATCTGAACACATCACACCAGTTTTGAAATCTTTACTCTGGCTTCCAGTCAGTCACAGAATAGATTTTAAAAGCCTGCTGATGGTTTACAAATCCCAGAACGGTTTAGGCCCAAAATACATCTGTGATATGTTCAGAGAATATAAATCCAGCAGAGCTCTGAGATCCAAGGACTCAGGTCAGCTGGTCCAGTCCAGAGTCCAGACTAAACATGGAGAAGCAGCATTTAGCTGTTACGCTGCAAACAAGTGGAACAAACTGCCAGTGGAGATTAAACTTTCACCAAATGGAGACATTTTTAAATCCAGGTTAAAAACATTTCTATGCATGAAATCTGCACGGTATCTTTTAACTTATCTTGACTGTTGCTTGTTTTTAAATTAATTTAAATGATTTTATTTGTTTATCTTTATATTCTTTGATGTATTTTTAATGCTTCTTACACTCCCTGCTGCAATGCTTTTATTTTATGTAAAGCACTTTGAATTGTTTGTTCATGAAATGTGCTATATTAATAAATTTGATTTGATTTGATTTCTCTGCTCTCAGTATGCCAGTGGTCCTCGCGAGGCTGCAGTTGTATCCAGTGGAGCCCCAGAGACCCCATGTCCGGAGCTAATGGAACAAGACTCCAAAGACTCGGCTCATAGCACCAGCACTATGTGTGGCTCTGAGACCCAACATGAATACAATGTAAGTCAGTTGTGCCTTGTGGAAAAATTGCCTTTGTTTCCATCAATGGTTTTAGGCACATTTTGAAATATCACATCAGAAAATTGGAAATTTAAAAAATTTACAGAAAGATTCTTTAAGCAATAATGTAGAAGATGTCACAACCAAATACTTTCCGACTTATTTGGTTTTCTTCGTGAAAATTTTGCTCACATCACTGATCAATTCTTTCTGATTTTACAGAAGTAAAAAAAAAAAATTACATTGTGACATACTCTTAAAGGGAATCCCTGAAGACCTTTTTTAAAAATTTTTTTCCTGTACATTTGCTAGGCAACTATCTCTGCAAACTAGTTGTTTTGAGGGCTACTTTTAGCTACTGCTTTACCCTTTTTCTCCGAGGGTATCATCATAGCAACTTTTGCAGTAAAACTAGACCTGCCTTGAGGAGGTTAAGTTTTGAGATAGAAGATCAACGCATTTTATGGCACCACTTCCCAACAAATCAGTTATTTTACCAAATAAGACTCTGCTCTTATGAGTCTCTGCTCTCTTTCATCTGTGACTGTTTGAACCTGTTTGAACCACTGGCGTTACTAAGAAACATCTTTAGCTTGTTTCTGTTTATTTTCAAAGATACGTTTCTAACACGTTATTTACATGATTAGAATCATGACTATATAGAAAAAATTCTTGACATTTTCTTCCACAGAGTATGTTCACATTCATATCTACATCTATTTTATAAAAAGTTTTAAAAAGCAATTCCAATAACAGGACCACCAAAACCATTTGTAAAGCTTGGATGTCAGAAAATGAACATTTACAATAATTCCAATTAGTGGTGTGAATGTTGAGGTTCTTTATTTTTGCAACTGAGGGTCTTTTTGAACTTATGAAAACAAAAGAACCACACGCAGTGTTCAACATTCGCTAGCTCGATCAGCAGCAACCTTTAATCTTCACTCTCAGTTAGAGGTCAACCACAGAACTACTTCCTGTCTAAAGGTCTTAACATTAATACATTGTTACGTTTCCTGCTCAAACATCCCTCTATCCAAGGCTCATAAAAATAACGTGGTGTAAAGAGCACCTTGCACCAAATAGAATGCTCTTTGTTGTGGCCTTAGTTCAAAAGATAAAGTGGTTGTCTGCCATTTGTAAAAGACACAATCCCACATTGCCACCAATCTGCTCATTGATGTGTGTTTATGTAAACACTTTATAGACTCCACAGAAGAACCATTAATGTGTGAATGGGGCCTGTAAAAACCTTTAAGTGGTCAAAAATTACAAAGAGTATCCACTTGTAAATGGTCAGATCTGCTCGGGATTTAATAAAGTGGTAGTGCTATTTATCAGCCAATTGATTTATGCATTTACAAGGTTGGCATTTATTAATTATATACCTTTTCTTACAAGCTCATATTAAGTAAAAATGATGTGTTGTTATTTGTGAGATGGCTCTATGGCTCCAGATCTATGATTGGTCATTTGATGCCATCATCATCCTCTGTACATGACATGAGACACATCACCATTTAGTTCAACCAAAGTGTCTAAAAAGTCTGTCTGATAGTCGAAAGAGTTGTGTGCTCAAAGTTCAAAGGATGAGGTTGGGAGATTATTGCATAAGTACTAATAAATTAGTCCTGTGATGGACTGGCGGCCTGTCCAGGGTGTACCCTGCCTCTCGCCCTATGACCGCAGGGATAGGCTCCAGCCCCCCCGCGACCCGACCGATGGATTCAGCGGGTATAGAAAATGGATGGATGGATGGATAATTAATTAAAATAGTAAAAAATATACAAGACTGATGCTCCACACTTAGGTTAAAGAGTCTGATGGCAGAGGGGACAAACAATCTCCTGAGCCTCTGTTCTGCATCACAGTGAGATTCACACTGAACCACACTGCACCTCCTGAATCCGAGATTTGACAGGATTCGACAGGATGTTTCATCCTGTTTTTATTAATAGACAGTATTCATAATGTATAAACTGAACATTAATAATGGGCGAAAGAAAATAGAGGAGGGGTGAGACACAGACAGACACAGAGAGACTGTCTTTGTCTGTCTGTGTCTGTCTGAGAGAAAATCCGATAGAGTCTAATATAGATTTAAAGTTAATATTTAGGCTGTCATTTTCAACATCTACATGAATATTAAATGAAGCATGGAAGACCTTAAGTTCTGTCTACAACTTTTCTTCTCCAATGTCATAGAATTTCTTCACAGCTTGCAGTGCCTCTGTTGGAATTTTTGCTGTTTTCCAGTTCTCTGGGACTGTCAGGCAGTGGAGGGCATTCAAGATTTCCCATGTGGAGTTATCTTCTCCTTTGAAGCGTCTCTGAAGCTCTTCTGCCATTGTGTCCACAAAAACGTAATACACTTTAACACGGTAGTAGTCTTGCAAAGTTGGGAAAGTGTGGTCAGCAGTAGCTGTTTTGGCAATGACCTTGAACTTTGCTGGCATTTTCCTGCTCCTGGCTTGACCAGGAATCTCAACTGGGGGGTCCAGGCCCACTAATGCAGCCTTTTCTGTAGCCTGTTTATACATGTTATCAAACTCTTCCTCTGTTCTGCTGTGGGCCAGCTTCTGAAAAAGCCAGGTCTATGTCTTTTTGCTGCAAAGCATCAGAAGCCATTGCAGTTGTCTGGAAGATTGGACAGGTGATCTCCAGACACAGGAAGAATTCAAAGTTGATGCTCTTGAGAAGGATCATTGCATCACCTGCTGAAGAGTCTGGGGGATCTTGCTGTGTCATTTCCTCATGACAGCTGGGAGGACCTTCCTCAGAGTGCGAAGGGCAGTTTCTCTGCAGGCCCACCGCCTGTCTGACGGCTTCTGCAGCTCCAGTGGATGATCAGGGCACATCGCCTTCTGCATTTCAGTAAATGCAGAGTGTCGTTTGGACGAGTTGGCCACAAAAGCATGAAGTTTTTCAACTAAGTTGATTGAACTCATCAGCTCTGTCCTCACCACTATCTGTTGTTTGCCAGTCACTGCTGGTGTAGCCTGTAATGAATCTCATACCCCTCCAAACCTCTCTAGTGTTGTAATGATACTGCCTTTTTTCCAGCTTCTCTCTGTAGTCGTCCCTTGTCTGGTGTAGATTCTTCTTCAACTCATGTTACACCTCCCTGAGCTTGCCATTGTCTCTATCTCTAAAGGCATACTTCTTCTTGTTCAGAAGAGCTTTGATGTTGCTGGTTATCCATGGCTTGTTGTTAGAGAAGCAGTGAAAAGTCTTTGTTGGTATGACAGTGTCTCTGCAGAAGTTGATGTAATCTGGAACAACATCTGCTGTCTTACCATTGTTAGCACAATTGACTTGCGGCCCCAGCAGAATATCCCAGTATGTGCACTTGAAGCGGTCCTTAAGAGTCTCACTGGCTGATAGTGACCACTTCCTGACTACTCAGGTGGTGACTGGCTGCCTCATCACAAGAGCTTTGTAGTATGGCTGTAGAAAAAACGTGTTGTGATCTAACTTGCTAAGAGGTGAGGACTTATTAGCATCCTTGATGTTGGCATTCATCAGATCAAGTGTTTTATTGGGGGCCTAGCAGCGAAGCTGCGAAGGCACCCATTGTGTTAGTAGCTTTTCCTATTATTATTATTATTGATCCGTATCCGCTGCAATTGAAGTCTATGGCAGCCAGGGTAAAAAGTTGTGAAATTTGGCACACGTAATTAGCCAAGTGCCAAAGCCAAAGTCAAGAATTTTCAAGCCCCAAGAGTGTACTCTCTAGCGCCACCAACACGTCAAAGTTCAAAGTGCATTCAGCCTAATAACTTTGGACTACTTGGTCCAAATTTCACAAATGAGGCATCGTTGGAATCCTTGGATCATGACGAGTCCAACGGACCCTATGACGTCAATTTGCGTATGCCTAGATTTTCCGCCATTTTGAATTTATCCATCCATCCATCCATCCATCCATCCATCCATTATCTTCCGCTGGTCCGGGGATCGGGTCGCGGGGGCAGCAGCTTGAGCAAAGAGACCCAGACGTCCCTGTCCCCGGCCACTTCCTCCAGCTCTTCTGGGGGGACCCCGAGGCGTTCTCAGGCCAGCCGAGAAACATAGTCTCTCCAACGTGTCCTGGGTCTTCCCCGGGGCCTCTTCCCAGTGGGACGGGCCCGGAACACCTCACCGGGGCAGGCGTCCAGGAGGCATCCTAACCAGATGCCTGAGCCACCTCATCTGACTCCTCTCGATGCGGAGGAGCAGCGGTTCTACTCCGAGCCCCTCCCGGATGACCAAGCTTCTCACCCTATCTCTAAGGGAGAGCCCAGTCACCCAGCGGAGGAAACTCATTTCGGCCGCTTGTATTCGCGATCTCGTTCTTTCGGTCACTACCCACAGCTTGTGACCATAGGTGAGGGTAGGAACATAGATTGACCGGTAAATCGAGAGCTTCACCTTCTGGCTCAGCTCCTTCTTCACCACGACGGGCCGGTGCAGATCCCGCATCACTGCAGACGCCGCACCGATCCGCCTGTCAATCTCCTGCTCCATTCGTCCCTCACTCGTGAACAAGACCCCGAGATACTTGAACTCCTCCACTTGGGGAAGGATCTCATTCCCGACCCGGAGAGAGCATTCCACCCTTTTCCGGCCGAAGACCATGGTCTCGGATTTGGAGGTGCTGATTCTCATTGAATTTTATCAAAAAGCTTAAAAAAGCATTTCAGGTCACAGAGATTGTTCAATTTTCACGAAAATTGGCACAGACTCTTAAGACCAAGCCGCACAAAAGTTATCATGTGGAATTTTTAATTAGGCTTCCGTTTCTCCATAAAAGCCAATCAACCTCAAGGCTAACGCCGCCAAACCGGAAGTGAGGCCATATCTTGGCAACCATTTGATGTTATGACTTCAAACTTCTAACACAGACTCAAAACCACTACGGTAAGAGGCCCAAGACGTTTGATGACGTTTGGCCCATAGGTGGCGCTATATGTAGCCAAAGTGCCTTTTTGCTCATATCTTTGGACCCCTTGGTCCAAATGTCACAAATGAGGTACCAATAGAATCACTGGATAGAGACGGGGATAATGCACCTCATGACGTCATCTGCGCCATCTTGAATTTTCCGCCATTTTGAATTTAATCAAACACCTTCAAAACACATTTAAGGCCACGCCTATTGTCCAATCTCGACGGGACTTGGCACATAGAATCTTCAGACCAAGCCACATATAAATTATCTGGTGGATTTTCTTATTTCGCTTCCGTTTGCCCGTGACAGCCAATCAAACTCTACGCCGATGCGCAAATGGGACATTTGGCCAAATCTCTGCGATGCATTCCTAAGTTGCCCAAGCCTTCCCTATTGTGCCATTCTGCTAGGCCCCCACATTGCTGCTTGCAGCTATATTTATCATTGGTTTTACAGTCAACAAACTGTGTGAGGCCTGTAATGGCGTGTTTCCACTATGCAGTCCGGTACGGGTCGGGTCGGAACGGTTCGCTTATTTCAGTGTTTCCATTACCACGAAAGCGTACCGATCTGTACCATACTGTTACCATTTTCGTAACCCTTCTGCTTGGGGTACCTAGCACACAGGACCGGTTCCAGGCTCTGCTCTCCGTTGTTGGTGTGGAGGCTGTGCAGCGGGAGCTCGATGGTCCTGTGCGAAACGAAAAAATCTTCTGATTGCCGCAAAAATGCCAGAGAGTGGTTTCAACCGGACCGCGAGCCAGTGTCGCATTAAGCTGAAGAAGCTTGGAGGTGGTTCGAAATTATGGATGTTATTTGTTATTTGCTGTTATTTGCTATTTACACTTCGGCATGCACTCCGCCCACCCCTGAGGGTCCCAAAGCGACCCGACCCGCACCGTACCTTTCTGAACCGACCCGTACCGGACTGCATAGTGGAAACGAGGGTTAAGGTGAGAGAAAAGGGTGGCGTGAGTGCTGGGTCTGAATTCTTAGGACAGTTTTGTGTATGACATCACATGCCACGTCAGCATCTGCTCTGGAGTAGAAACAACAATAGTAATGATGTGTGAGAAGGATCGCAATACATAGTAAGGCCTGAGTTCTACATTCCAAGTTGAGATCCTCTCTTTTGGAGTAATATGAGCGGGGTTGCACCACCTGTTGTTAACAAACAAAGCCAGTCCACCACCTTTCTTTTTACCACTCGCTGTGAACTTCCTATCCACTCTCAGCATGGTAAAGCCGGTTAAAGGTGGGGTATGAGATGTTTTCTGGAGCATTTTTTATCATATTGTCTGAAAACCTCCTCACGACCCCAAACACTAAAATAGAATGTTTGGGAAAAAAATTCATATTTTAGTCCATTGTAGAGGGTGTAGCAAGAGGAAATGTCTGACTAATAGAAGTAATGATGAGAGTTACTTCTATTGGATTCTGACATGCCAATCAACCGTCAGCCCCCCTCACCCCTCCCCCCTGCGCGTTCACAGACTCGTGACTCGTTCATGTGTTTTGAAGGCGTGGTTTCGAGGGGTGGGCTGAAGGGAGAGGCAAGGTTGTGTATTTTCAAAAATATAGCTTGCAGGAACCGTTTTTCCAAGATCTCATACCCCACCTTTAAGTCCGGAATTATGTAGTTTAGTCACATCTCTGTAAAGCACACAAGACTACACGTTTGAATATTTTCAAAGGGGGAAGTGAAGCTTTATCAGAGATTTAAAAAAAAAAGAGGAGGTTACCTCCCCTCACAGATTTCTCTGGAACCCTTTCCACCTGTCTTTGTGTTGGTGCAGGTGTCCACACAACCAAAAACACACAGTCTGTCTGTGCTTGCTCTGTATCAAATATAACGTCTGGAAATGATTCAGATTGTATAAGAAGGAAAAGAAAATTGGAGAAAGGTCTGTGGAGCAGTAGGTACCGAATTAGCACAACAAACCTAAATATTCATCAGGTTAGAAGTCATGCTGAATCCCTGGATGTTATTAGTTAGATATTAAACAGATATTTAAGAGGTTTTCCTGCCACAACTCGGTGTAGTAAGAGTGACAGATTTGTTGTCATGATACCGTAGACAAATTAGAACTGTGGTCAAAGATAGCTACAGCTACAAATGTTTGTCATGCAAAATGGGCAGTGTTGCTCTTTATGTTCATTAATGTGTGCAACATTCTTCTTTGCACAATCAGGTCCAGGGACTCCAGAGCACAGAGCCAGCGTCCTTATCAGTTTGTTCAGTTTCTTTGTGTCACTGGCTCTGATGCGGCAACCCCAACAGATGGCTGCAAAGCAGATTACACTCAACACCAATGATTTAGATTAGATTAGATTTCCCTTTATTGTCCCACAGTGGGAAAATTCACATCGTTACAGCAGCAAGAAAGATAAAGATAAAGAAAAACAATAGAAACACATAACAGCAGATAGTATCAACAATAGCAGCAGTTCTACACGGGCTAGGAAATTGCACAGTGGAATAGTGGTTATTGCACATTAATTATAGAAGATATGTAACATCTTGGCAGACGTTGAAGGACTTAAGCTTCCTTGGGAAGTACAGTCTATTATGTCAACCTCAGTGTTGCATTTTCAGTCCAGTCTACTCTCTAGGTCAGGGTCGGCAACCTTGAATACTCTATATTATGTTATTATACTATGTATAAAAAATATATATCGTGTTGCATTCATGAAATTAATTAATTGCTACAGACAAAAACAAAATTTGATTTCTGCTTGCCACAAAAACGATTTGAACTGCGAAAAATGGTTGGCCTGCTGGGGGCCAAAAAGCTCAATAAATCGCGTGTTGCATATCGTGATTGTGATGCATATTTTCAGCAACAAAAAATTAAACACACTTTATTTTAATGTTACAAGATCACCATAATCTTCAAATTTAGAATTACATTAAAAAAGTAACAAACTAAAGTAAGATGAATTTAAATTCGATACTTATTATTTATTTTTCAAAGCTACAGGGAGCTGCAGCAGAGGGCTGAAATAACCACGTCTGGAGCCGCGGGTTATCTCAGGTATCTGTATTCCTCAATGGCTGAATGGCTGCCCACCGCTCCAGTGAATGGCATCTGTCTCCGTGACCCTGTGCATGTGCATGTGTGTGTCAACAGGTGCCAACCTGGATGGGTTCAAAGCGGAGGACAAATTTCGTGTGTATGCATGTATGCATGACAATAAATCTGATCTTAAAGGGATAGTTCGCCTCTTTTGACATGAAGCTGTATGACATCCCATATTAGCAATATTATTTATGAACATTTTCTTACCCCCTGCTGCGTCCTGTGAGCCGAATTCCAGCCTCGTTTTGGCGTTGACGAATGTAGTCCGGCTAGTTGGCTGGGGTCCCGAAAATAAAGCGTCTTGCTTCTCAAAACAATATGCGTTCAAAAGAGTAATACATTTGCATCACAAAATCGTCCCTCCAGAAAAAGTCAGACCTCATATCGCTTGGCGCTATTTTTGCCTCCCCTCATATCAATGCATTCAGCCACCTAGCGATAGCCGCACCTGTTACGGTGTTTACTGCTCGGAAGCAGGGGACTGCTCGGTCTGCACTTCGGTCTGCACAGTTTACACAGCCCGTAGTGATACGAAGCGAGAGAGAAATAGCGCCAAGCGATTATGAGGTCTGACTTTTTCTGGAGAGTAATACATTTGCGATGCAAATGTATTACTCTTTTGAACGCATATTGTTTTGAGAAGCAAGACGTTTTATTTTCGGGACCCTAGCCAACTAGCTGGACTACATTCGTCAACGCCAA
Organism: Odontesthes bonariensis; assembly: GCF_027942865.1. NCBI lineage: Eukaryota > Metazoa > Chordata > Actinopteri > Atheriniformes > Atherinopsidae > Odontesthes > Odontesthes bonariensis. The sequence continues at coordinate 34,697,389 of NC_134515.1, read as the reverse complement.
AACGAGGCTGGAACTCTGCTCACAGGACGCAGTGGGGGGTAAGTCAATGTTCATAAATGATATTGCTGATATGGGATGTCATACAGCTGTCAAAAGAGGCGAACTATCCCTTTAATGAACCACCATTTTCTCCTTGGATGGTGACAGTGTTTGGCTTATGGCTTTTCCTCACCTAAAATCCACAATCATCCCTTTTCTTTTGTTTGTTACTCAAGATGAGATGATTGTGTCCATACCATGACCCGCACGAAGTTCCCTGTACTCAGCCTCATGTTCATCACTGTACACCCAACAACTGCAGAGTCATCTGAGTATTTGTGGAGATGACAGAATTCTGAGCTTTACTTGTCTGAGGTGTACAGTGTGAAGAGAAACGATGTGTACTTCTCCTGTGCTGCTGTCATTCACTCTAAAAAAAACTGGCTCTGTGCTGGGGACTGCTGTACAACTTAACAAATATAAAGAACAATACTGCCCACCCTCAAAATAACATATTGTTGAAACAATGGAGTGCCTTCAGTAAGGCTTATTCAGCTTGTCACGATCTGGACCTTAGGTTTTGTCACATTTTTGTTTTTGTCTGACCATTTCCTCACTTTCCTCATACCTCAGCTCAGTCGTCAGCTCCACCCACTCCACCTGTTTTTCTTTCCTCAGCTGCCGTCGTTGTACCCATGGTTTTCCCCGTCAGTCTTGCTACTGTTTGTTACTATCTGGTTTTGTTATTTTCTGAGGTGTTTTTTCTCGTTTAGTTTTTTTGTGGTACTCCAGCGTTGGCTGGGATTTTGATTGCTAGTCTAATAAAGCGTTTAAGTTTCCTCCTGGCTTCTGTCCCGTGTCTGCATTTGGGTGCTCCTTCGTCTCCACCTCCAAAACGTGACACAGCTCTGCTATACCACAGGACAAAACAGGAGGCCATTCCTGCTAGCAGCAATAAACATGCATAACCACAGCTTATAATATGTGTTTAAGAAATGAAAAAATACTGCAGCACTTCCATTTTTGTATTTTTTGTCTTTTTATATATTTATATATACAGTATATGCAGTCATATTGAATTGGATTGTATTAATGTAGACTTGAATATAACTTTTATATCTTCAGATTACTCATTTTGTTAAGTGGTGCGGTTTGAATTGAATTGAATTTAAACTAAAATTTAGGGATTCCTGGACTCTTGCATAATATAGATATTATTCAAGATTTTTCTCAGGGTATCCGGGTTTGAAACCACCAAGTGAATTCTTTCATCTCTATTAATTTCTTCTGTCATCCACGTATACCCTCTTTTAGTCCTCATTTAAAGGTAGGGTAGGAGATCCTGGATTTTGAGTCCAGCGAAGCTGCATTTTGAAAATACACCGGTAAAAAGTCCCAACCCTTTTCTTCACTTTCCCCCCGAAGGCACGCCTCTAGAGTACATGAACGCGCACGAGCACGAAGGTGCACGAGCGCTGTTCTGACAGCAAGCATCGATCGTTGCCGTATTTAGTATTTAGTATTTAGTTTATGCTAACTATACGTTTAATAATGCTAGGTGCTAGCCAAGCTGGCTCTAGTTTAGCTTCCTGCCAAGCTTCGTTCACGGAGCAGGGTACGCGCACAGGGGAAAGGAGGGGGAAGGAGGGGGAGGGGGAGGGAGGAGCAGATTGCAGTTTGATAGACGGCATCAGAATCCAATCATTGTGAACGGACCGTTCACAATGATTGGATATTGTTTTTCCTAGATTGTACGTTCTAGAGGCCACTAAAACTTTTCATATTTGTGTCAAAACTTTTAATTAATTGGTTGCAATGGGGGTGTGAAGAGTATTTCAAGCAATATGTAAAAAAATGTTCCAGAAAAAGATCCCCTACCCTGCCTTTAAGATAAAAAATACAAAAACACATTTAAAATGTCCTGTTTTTCTACCCGTTTTCTTTACAGTAAGTGTTAGGCAAAGGTAGACTTTTTTTCTCAATGTAAAACCTGTCCTGTGTAACACAAATGTCTTTAGATTTGGTCATAATTTTATTGCTCATCATTGCTCATCATTTATTGGGCATCTTAGTCTAGCCTCTGTATGTTTTGTTATATTTCAGGGACATTCTAAGAATAATTTTGTCTTGTTAAAGCAGTTTTAAAGGACTCTCATTCTTTGTTTATTCTCTCCTCTTTTATTTCTCCATAGGACAATAAAGGTTTTGGAATTGGTGAGCTGGTTTGGGGGAAAATCAAAGGCTTCTCCTGGTGGCCTGGCATTGTCGTGACATGGCAAGCAACTGGCAAACGACAGGCCAATCCTGGCATGAGATGGCTGCAGTGGTTTGGCGATGGCAAGTTCTCTGAGGTGAAAAGGGATAGAAGAAAAGCCACATGGAAGGAGCGGAATTTAAAAATAAGTAATTATTGTGCATCATTTACTTGTGTTTCATGCCATGATCTTTTCAATCCAGGTTTCAGCAGATAAGCTCGATTCCATCACTGCATTCCCCAAGTTCTTCAGCCAAGCTTCGTATACCAAGCTAGCCTCTTACCGCAGGGCTATCTTCCAAGCAGTCCAGGTAACTTTTGAGCTGTATTGGGTGCAACTTTTTGCTTAGTTCAACTTTGCTTGCTGCACCCTCTTGCTTTGAGGTGACAGTGCTAACCACCATACAGCTATACAGCCTAAAATCATATCACCTTCAATGTGAAAGTAAGTGTACTTTGTCATACTCTTTCATAAAAGTAAAGTATATTTGCTCAAGTATTGAGCTTTCCTTCAGGATTCCTCATGTGCTTCTTAATACTTAAACCTTCATTCATCCATCCATTTTCCATATCCCCTCTATCCAGTTCAGGGTCTTATTTGCCACTGGGCGAGAGGCAGGGTACAACAACCATTCACTTTTACATACACGCCAAGGGTCAATTTAAAATCAACTTAATTAACCTTAACGTGCATGTTTTTGGATTGTGAGGAAAAAAACAGAATATCAAGAGAAAACCTAATTTATCAAGCTTCTTTACCGGTGAAATTGTTTCTATCAGAGAGAAGATTCCCACCATTATCACTGAGGTATCATCAAGTGCAGCAGCTTTAGAAGTATCTTTAGAACCTGATTTGTATTTAGATGGCTTCTGCCCAGTTCATCTCTCTGAGCTAACAACAGCAATAGCCTCTTCTAAACCATCAACTTGTATTTTAGATCCAATCCCAACCAGACTGTTCAAGGAAGTTTTCCCCTTAATCGACACTTCCATATTGGATTTGATCAATCTGTCTTTAAAAAACCTACTCTTGATTCAGAAGTGGTAGCTAATTATCGACCTATATCCAATCTCCCTTTTATGTCTAAAGTTTTTAGTTGCAAATAGTTGCAGCTCTACTTTTTGATCATTTACACAGAAATAATCTGTTTGAAGAGTTTCAGTAAATGAAGAATCTTCCTCACACACCAGAATAAGTCATGGAGTTCCTCAGGGTTCTGTGCTTGGACCGATTCTTTTCACTTTATACATGCTTCCATAAGGTGGCATACATTTCCATTGCTATGCTGATGATACTCAGCTGTACTTATCTATGAAACCAGATGAACCCAATAGGTTGGTCAGACTACAAGCATGTCTTAAAGACATAAAGACCTGGATGACTCTTCTGACTCTTTCTGCTTCTAAATTCAGACAAAACTGAAGTCGTTATCTTTGGACCTGAGCACTTCAGGGAGAAATTGTCTAGCTATATAGTTACTCTAGATGGTATTTCCTTGGCTTCTAGTACTATAGTGAGGAACCTTGGAGTTACTTTTGACCAGAATTTATCATTCGACTCATATAAAACAGGTTTCTAGGACTGCCTTCTTTCATCTTCGTAATATTGTTAAAATCAGGAACATCTTGTCTCAGAGTGATGCAGAAAAACTGCTCCATGCATTTGTTACTTCAAGATTGGACTACTGTAATTCTTTATTATTGGGCTGTCCCACATATTCTCTGAAAAGCCTTCAGTTTATCCAAAATGCTGCAGCCAGAGTTCTGATGAGAACTAACAGGAGAGATCATATTTCTCCAGTTTTAGCTTCTCTTCATTGGCTCCCTGTTAAATTCAGAATAGAATTTAAGATTCTTCTCCTCACATATAAAGCTCTTAATGACTGAGCTCCATCATATCTTAAAGATCTCATTGTAAGATATTTCCTAACAGAGCACTTCGTTCCCAAACTGCAGGTTTACTTCTGGTTCCCAGAGTTTCTAAAAGTAGAATGGGAGGCAGAGCCTTCAGTTATCAGGCCCCTCTCTTGTGGAATAAGCTGCCAGTAAATGTCCGGGAAGCAGACACCCTTTCCACTTTTAAGATTAGGCTTAAAACTTTCCTTTTTGATAAAGCTTATAGTTAGGGATGGCTCAGGTGGTCCTTAAACATCCCATAGTTAAGTTGCTATAGGCCTAAACCCCTCGTTTAATTTCTCATATGACATCATGTACATGTGACATTATTGTGGTCATTAACTCGTGTTTCCCTGTTCCAACAGATATCCTTTGAATGGTTTTACAGTGTTTGTTGTCCCCTCTTTTCTGTCTTCTCAAACCCCAGCTGGTCGAGGCGGATGGCCACCCTTCCTGAGTCTGGTTCTGCCAGAGGTTTCTTCCTGTTAAAGGGGAGTTGTTTCTCTCCACAGTCGCCTCAGGCACGCTCAGGACGGGAGATTGGACTGAAGACAAGTTTCGGTGCAATCTGTTGGTTTCCTTAGCTAGGAAATAGTTTTTGAATATGCTCTGTATGTATGAATTGGACTAATTTTGAGTTTTATTCAGTGGATTTGATGTGATTATGATGAATTGGACTCCAATTGGCTTGAATTGAACTGTATTATTGAAGTGCCTTGATTAGTTTTGATTGATTAGTAATTTGGCGCAATATAAATAAAACTGAATTGAATTGAACCTATGCTCGCACAGGCACAACATTAAAACTCCACATAGAAAGACCTCTAACCCTAACCCGAAATTCAAACTGGGAACCTGTTCTCTGCAGGACAACAGCCCTAACCACCACACCTGCCCTGCTTCAGCAATAATCATTGAATACTATTGTGCATTACAATAGTATTACACAGACAGGGGCCATCCTGTTTCTTTACGACTTTTTTTGGTGTACCTTCTTTACCAAAAGAATCTAGATAATTATTGTGCTTCTGGTTATACAGTGAGGGCTTTCTTCTAGCACATGCAGCCAACACTGAGTTCCATGTTACCATCTCTGTTGCTGTCTCAGATGGCCAGTGTCCGGGCAAATAAGACATTTCCTCCGTGCGGGTCAGACAACCCAGAGGACCAGGTCAAACCGATTCTGGACTGGGCCAATGGTGGCTTCCTACCCAAAGGAGAGGAGGGACTAAAACCTACTCACAGTGCCAGTGAGCAAAGCAGCAGCACCACATTGTCATGTTCAATTTATTACCAAAAGCCTTGTCTTCTGGGGAGTAGGCGTTCAGGAAGGGAATAAAAGTACAATGTTTGTGTGTGTGTCTCCAGACAGTAACCCTTTGGACCAGGTCCTCAATGTTTCTCAGACAGAATATTTTCCCTGTGCAAAACGACCCAAAGCGAGTCTCTGCAAGAACAAGGCTGCCCCTGAAGAAGCCTATAGCAGAGGTAGGGCTCAATCGCCATCCTCACTGCACAGTTCTGAAATACTGAATATACAGTATGTGTTGATCTATGTGTATGGAAATATCTGAATACTTGACTGATTAGAGGTTCAGCACCACTGCCGACATATTTGTAATTTTTTTGTTAGATTAGTTTGCGTGCTAGTATCAAAGTTATCTGGTCCAGAGCAACGTTGAATAGTGGAGGATAATTATTTAAGTTTGCCTGGACACGTGTTAAAAAAAGCTAATCATATTTTAATTTTGTCCTGTGTGTGTTTCAACGTTTTCCCTGATTTTCTGACAGAACAAATGGTGACTGAAGTTCAGAAGAATAAAAGAAGTATAGAAGGTAACTACTGTTCTATGTATTTATTATGGTTATTAGGAATTGATTATCAACCATATGACTTAATGTCTTGTTTTTTAAAGCCTTTGTTTGTCTTGATTTGTACTTATTTCTGAATGTTTTGAATGTTATTTGGCAGAGTTCTGTCTCTCTTGTGGGAAGATGAAAGCAGCAACCTTCCACCCACTGTTTGAAGGAGGCTTATGCCAAACATGCAAGGTAAAGCAATAGAAAATCAGACACTTAGATATATAGAGAAATGCATTTTCATGCATTCATTTAGATTGTCTCTTTTTGATGAGTCTATGTATAGACTAGATCGAGATCACAGTCAAATGAAGTAGAATTTTGCAGTGTGTTTGAACTAAAGTACATTCATGCCAAAATAAAGCAGTTTAAACTGAGATTATGAATCTCGATCAGCCATCAAGGTACCATGACCCAGAATGCCGACAGAGTTTCAAACAGTCTTTTCCGCCTGCATTTGTTTGCAAGGAGTTGATCTTCTTCACATTTTGCCGGAGACATTCAGTCTAATTTCATGTTAAGCTGCTTAAATTCCTCAGAGTTCATATAACAACTGGAAATGGCAAAAATTGCACCAAACCCGTTGACATCCTGTTTGATCACGGGATTTTGGTAGGTCATATAGGCTGTTAGATGTTATGTTATTACTGGATTTCGTTCATATTAAGAAGACACAGTGGCAAGGCTGCTTGTGGCATTGTACTGTCGAGCCATTTTAGATCCCAAGTAGGATGTAAATATACACATTAGTCTGCAAATTGTAAGTTTTAGAGCATGTTTATGGCCTTGAAAATTAACATGTGCAAGTAATATTTATAAAACTCTACAGATTCACACCAATCATGCTCAAGCCCCAACAAGGTTTTATTTAGTTTAATTTTTCTCATTGTAGTGAAGACATTTTTATTATCTAACTGTACAAGCTGGTAAGCACTGAGCAAGTATATATCTGCCACCCAGTTTCTAATCATTTACTGCTTTATGGAAACCAAGACCACTTCTAATACTTTCTGTACAGTAGGGGATTTTCCTAAGAAAAATGTACCAGATGCTTCATATGTATGTCAACAAATAAGGAAACTGTGATCAACCAACAAACAGCCATTACATAGGAATTTATTTATATAGCACATTTCATGTACAAAACAATTCAAAGTGCTTCACATAAAATAAAAGCATTGCAGCAGGGAGTGGAAGAAGCATTAAAAATACATCAATGAATATAAAGAGAAACAAATAAAATAATTTAAATGAATTTAAAAACAAGCAACAGTCCAGATAAGTTCAAAGATAGCGTGCAGATTTCATGCATAGACACATGAGAAAAGAAATGTTTTTAACCTGGATTTAAAAATGTCTCCATTTGGTGAGAGTTTAATTTCCACTGGCAGTTTGTTCCACTTGTTTGCAGCATAACAGCTAAATGCTGCTTCTCCATGTTTAGTCTGGACTCTGGACTGGACCAGCTGACCTGAGTCCTTGGATCTCAGAGCTCTGCTGGCTTTATATTCTCTGAACATATCACAGATTGTAAACCATCAGCAGGCTTTTAAAATCTATTCTGTGACTGACTGGAAGCCAGAGTAAAGATTTTAAAGCTGCTGTGATGTGTTCAGATCTCTAGCAGATGTTTAATGCTCTTTTTGGGAAGTCCAGTTAAAAGAGCATTACAGTAATGGAGCCTACTGGAGATTAATGCATGGATGAGTTTCTCCTGGTCTTTTTGGGAGAGGAAACCTTTAATTCTGTTGATGTTTCTGAGATGGTAAAAAGCTGAACTAAAGTTTCCTGGAAGAATGTAATAGGTCATTTCTTCTTTGTCCCAGATATTTTACATTATTCAGCACTTATTATATCTCAGCGTCAGCAATCCCTACACGTGCATGAAATATGAAATTAACAGTTATTAACATCACATCAAAGCAGATTTGTCTGCTCAGATTAATTGTTTCACTGACGTGATGTGACTTTGTTACATTCAATTCTTGCTTTTGTGTGTGTGTGATTTTTATTTGTTTAGGACGTGTACCTGGAGATGTCCTACATGTATGATGATGATGGCTACCAGTCTTACTGCACTGTATGCTGTGGAGGTCGAGAAGTTCTGCTCTGTGGGAACGCTAACTGCTGCAGGTCTGACACACGTAGACACACAGACACCAACCATGCCTTAGCTCCTCCTTCTCTGCCACAGAGGAACGTATCCTTCCATACGTATCACCTCTTTCATCTGGTTCCACCAGGTGTTTCTGTGTGGACTGTCTGGACATTCTGGTTGACCCCGGAGCATCTAACAGTGCTCGCTATCTGGACCCTTGGCGATGCTACATGTGCCAGCCACCTCTGCAGTACGGTGTCCTCAAAAGACGGCACGACTGGAGCCTAAAGCTGCAGGAGTTCTTTGCCAATGACAACGGACAGGAGTTTGTGAGTGAATTTAATTGTTTGTTTGTGTGTTGTTGTTTTTTTGGCTGCAGTATAATTATAAGATATTATTTGAATATAAAATAATATAATGTATATTATATAATATATTATATTATAGAATATAATAAAACGCTGCTGCCTGATTTTTAACCAACACCAACAGACGTGTACACAGCACTCCTGTTCTTAACTCCCCCTTTTAATGTTTGTTTTTAAAGCTCTTAACGGCCTCGCCCCATCATATTTATCTGAGCTTTTAACAGTCCGCAATCCTGGTAGAGCTCTGAGGTCAACAAATCAATTTCTGCTGGAAGTGCCCAGGTCAGAATACAAACCCTGGGGTGACCGAGCCTTTTCCCAAAGCTGTCCCCAGGCTCTGGAATAAGCTCCCCGTCCAGCTGCGTCTTATTTCTGACCTGGGCCTCTTCAAATCTAGGCTAAAAACCTACTTATTTAGGATTGCTTTTAATACCCAGTAGTATGATGACACTTTTATCTTATTTTATCTTATTTGATTTTGTTGTATTTTATTGCTTTCACTGTTCTTTTATTGTTTTTATTTGTTTTTACTTATTCTTCTCTTTATTTATTACCTGCTGTAAAGAACTTTGGTACACTGTAAGGATTGTCTGTAAAGGGCTGTATAAATAAAATACATTTACATTTACATTTATATTTATTTCAGAAGGTGGATAAACAGATGAGAAAATAGAAAAAAGGTCCCCTATTTAAATCTCAGCTTTGGCATTTTTGTGCAGAGTTTGCACATTCTCTCTGGGTGCAAAGGCTTTCTCCTACAGATGTGCAAAAAATGTGCATGTTAGGTTAAATGGTGATGGTTAAATCGTCTAACTTGACCTTAGAAGTGGGTATAAGTGTTCATAGTTGTTTATCTCGCCTTTGGCCATTTGACGGACTGGCAACTTTTCCAGGGTCTGGGATATTCTGGAACAGGTCTGGCCCTGACACAACCATTCAAAAAAAGTCAGTGTCTGACAAAATGCGGTTTGACATGATTATGAAAAGATAAGCAATAACTAAAACAATTGAGGTCAAGTAAGTAAATACGACACTCAAACAGGTTATCAATTTACAAACTATTTTCACATAAGATATTTTCCTTCAAAGAGTCACCTGAAGCTTTTAAAGAAAAGCTGCTGCCACCTTTTTCCGCCGTTGCTGTTCACACAAGCAGAAATTCTGAAGGCGTGATGTGCCTTCTTTGCTGGAAATATGAGGGAAGGTGTGCAGTGGCAAGGCTTTAGAGTGGAGAGCATGCAGGAGGCAGCACATGATGCAGAAATGATGCTATGGAAATCACTGTGTTTTCCTAGGCTCCTGATTGTTTTGACTTGAGTCCTCCATGTATCTGTATATATCCACAATATCAAGAAGCAAGGAGAAAGCAGCATACAGGTCAGCAGTAAGGACGAACTTCACCAGCACACACGCACACGTTTACTCATACACTGGCAGCAAATGCTCTGGAATATAACCCCTTAACGCCTATTGTCGCATATATGCTACAAACCGTTTGACTCAATCAACCAGCTGAGATAGCATCTTTATTCCCCCAATGCCGGTTAGTCCATATTCACTACGGACCTAGGAACGTTTATATAAATAAATATGTAAAAAAAAAAAAAGGTGAATAAAAAAACTTTGTTTTTTCAATGTTATTTAACTGTGTTGTTGTAGCCTGGGAATTCCCATGCTGCTTTTCGCTTTCATTCACACTGCAAAGGCAGCCTGGAAACCACCGCCCTTATTTTTGCCTGAGTTAGGGAACCAATCACAGAACGGGGGGGACAGCAAGACGATGACGACGTCTATGCGCGACACCAAAGCTTGTAGAGTGTTAATCCAACATGGCAGCGGACACAACGTTACCGTTCGATGCAGCCTTAGAAAGTGTTTTAAGTAGCTTAGAACGCAAGTTTACTTTTAAAAAAGAGCAATGTTTGGCGTTGAAATAATTCATTGCCAAGAAGGATGTATTTGCTCGTCGAATTTCTGTCGTTCTACATACGTCATCTGGTATAAGTGATACAATTGGCTATGAATAGCGCGCAAAGCAGCATGGGAAGAACCAGACGCCATTTGATAGACATTCGTAGCGCCCAATAAACGGCTCTAAGCATTCGTAAACCACGCCTCAAATACGAGAAAATGCACACCTAGTTCCCAGACCACCATCTTATCGAGATTGTGGACGCGTCAGCCAGGCTAACATGTATCTGTATATATCCACAATATCAAGAAGCAAGTAGAAAGCAGCATACAGGTCAGCAGTAAGGACGAACTTCACCAGCACACACGCACACGTTTACTCATACACTGGCAGCAAATGCTCTGGAATGTATACTGACACGTGTGAAAATAGCTTTACTTGCCATGTCTTTACCTGCTGCAGTGCCCTGCTCTGAGCAGTAACGGGTCACATGTTGACGGTCAGTCATTGCAGCAATGAGTTGTTGTATCACAGATGGCAGAACTGAGAACTCCTGTCTCTCCTTTCCTCTCAAACTCACTCAGCTGATGTGACTTGATATGTACAGGTATTTTGAGCAGTGGCTTGGTCTGTTGACGTTACAGTGCACTCAACTGTGCTGCATTTGCACTAAAACCAAGGCCCCATCACATCATGAGGCCCTACTTACCCCGTTTATAGACAGGCATTCTGGCTCCAGCACAATAATTTGTCACACTTAGGTGCCATTTATACTAATCTGTTTCTATATCGTTTCTATCGCGGATGCACTGTCCATTTACATTAAAATACTGGAATACGACTTCATAGGTGGAAGGATTCAAAGACGCCGGAGCCCACGTAAGCATTCACATACGATGCTGATTTTAGCAGTTGTAAACGGGGAGAAACAAGGATCCGCAGTGCTGAGCTCTAGTTACTGCGGACGTACTCCTCCCTGATTCGCTAGGCTGGTATCGTTGGTCATGTGACTTGAGTGCTGGGAAACTAAAAACAAACAGGCGTGCTTCACTTCAGTTACACACTTCCTTTCTATTCGTGTCATCGAGAAGAATATGGAAATCATGGACAACCACGATCAGCATGGGAGCTTGCTCCATGTCCTACTGCTGGTAGTACGCTGTGCACAACAATACGTGGCAAGGAGGCGCCAGATTCAACAAGTTTTTATGATGAGAACCCAGCCACTGCAGCAACGCAAGCCGTACATGGAGCGCCGCTTTTGGGTTAGACCGGGAAGAAGCAGCGCATGGTGGGACAATTTCGTGGACCAAGTTGTTGTCGCCGAAGAATAAATAATAAAGAATAAATAATAAAGCATAATAAATAATAAAGCAAGGGCAATCATGTGATGTGATGGCTGATTAGTCATGTGACTAGCGAATCAGCCGATCCCCGTTTGTGTGTAAATGTAAATAGTTTGCAAGACGCCGACACGAAGAAATGGTGAAATGAATTAATGTAAACAGAGCCTTAGACTCTTGACTGGCACCTTTGAAAACTGACCAGTTTTTATATGCCACTCCTGTGTCTGATTTAACACCTGGGTCATCTGTTATATGTAGCCTGATTTGGCCTTTCCCTAAAATAAGACAAGGTTTACATTTTTCTGGTTCAAGTCAGGTGTGACCCACTTAATCACGGTCAACTTCACAGTATTTAGTATTGTCTCGTCACTGCTATGCTACTTTATAATATAGACACAATGTTGGTATAGATTCTCTGTCATCCAGGTCAGTGTAATCCTTTTTTTTTTACAAATATCTTTATTGATTTTTTCTTTTAATTAACAAACAGCCACATACAAAAACAAAGCAACAAGAACAAAAACAAAAATAAAAGAAGGCACATTAACAGACATAATCATCAAGCACAACAGTAAGTAGATACAAAATCCGAAAATTAACATTAGTGAAGAACGTAAAAAGAATAACATGAGCAGAAAAAGAAGAAAAAAGAAAATAAGTTATACAGTCTCCGACAAACCCCCTCCCTCAAAAAACTCCATAAACGAATCTCAGATCTTAACAAATCTGTTATATTTCCCCTTGATCAAGTATCTCCATGGCTATACAGTGTGAGAGTCTTTCAGCCCACATTTGCTTACTTGGCCTATACATAGATCTCCCTGAGAGAGCGATTTTATGTTTTGCTTCAAGTATACAATATATGACCATTGATTTCTCATACTTACTGAGTGTACAATTTTCTGGGAAAAGTCCCAGTATACAAAGCTTAGGGCATAGTGGAAGATGTGTATCAGTAATCTTAGACAAAGTCGTAATTATCTCCTTCCAAAATTCTTGGATAATGGAACATTCCCAAATACAATGAAATAGAGTCCCTTTATGTGTACCACATTTAACACATAGATTAGGTGTGTTAGGATCAATACGATGTTGTACTACTGGAATAATATATGTTCTCATCAGCCATTTGTACTGAAGTAACTTAAACCGTGTATTTATCGTTTGTGTAATCCTTAGTAATTGAATAGGGGGCAACCTTCCTCAGCTACACTAAACTTCCTAAAACAGCTTAAAGCCACATTCCCCACAAATGCACCTTCGTAAAGGGGAGGACTTGGCCGGTACAGTAATTCAGTCATTTAAGTAATTTTGCATCAAAAAATATTTAATTTTTTAATATTTCTTTGAACAACTAAAAAAAAAAAAAAAAAGAGTGTGAATTTAGTCATTCATGTTTTAAAGTGTAGAAAACAGTCGACACTGAGACAAACCTGTGCATGAGTAGGTGCAGCCAAAAGAAAAAGTTTCATTCTTCTAACCAATTTTGAAGTTTGCTCATACTATAGATCAAGGTTTGGTAATGTTGCAGCTTTGTATGCGGCTGACTTTCTAATTATTTCACTGAAACTCGTTCTGTGTACCCTCCAGGAAAAACCAAAGATTTACCCAGCTGTCCCTGCAGAGCAGAGACGACCAATCAGAGTCCTCTCCCTGTTTGACGGCATTGCCACTGGTGAGTATGAGTGTGTGCAAAAAAAAAATTCTGTTTAAACCTGTTATTACTTTCAAAGTATGGACATAAAAAAAAAAAAAAGAAACATGTATCTTTTCAATGCGATGGGAAAGTGTATTCAGCATTTAGCCCTGTGTCAAATGACTCTGCAGCAGCTGACGCTGCCGATACTACACCCTGGTGCAAATGCTACTTTTTACAATGAGCATATTGAAGGAGGCTTTGAAACTGACAGTGACAACTTGGGGGTGTAGTTGATCAATCTTTATCTGACTGCAAGACAAGTGGAAGATCATTGTTGGTCCTGCTATGTGTGGCTTACTTCCAAAGTAATTATCTAAGAAAGTCAGAAACTGTGGTCCAACAGAACCTGCAGAATGCCATCACTTCATGTTATGTGAATGCTGAGTCTGCATGCCACCCGTAAACTTGTGAACATTTTTATTCCTCCATTTGGTTTTTTTTAAAAACGTACTCCATCTGCATAGTTATATGCTATTCAAACCATTCAAACATGAAAACGTTCAGCTAATTCTGGAGATGATTGCCATGATTTTTGGTATTTTTTGCCTTTTACAGTTTATGATTTATTAAAGGATAACTCCGTTATTTTCAACATTAAGCCTCTTTTCTGAGTCGTCTGCAATGTTTAAGAACCCCCCTCACCGCTTTTTTTATGTTTACTGCTGTCTCCGGTATTTGCCTAATTTTGATTCATCTCGACCTGCTTCAGAATGGCAAGTCATATGCATGTCTTAAAAGGTCCGTAAAAGCACCATAAACGTCCGTTTTCAAAATCATCAACTCACCAGAGTGGTTACTGGTGTGCACTGGTAATCCATATCAAATTTCGTTGCGAAAAGTTGCTTCTGTCGTGTTTTATTTGGCAGCTCGTTCATGCTCGAACTATTTTCTTAGCCACCTCACAGCCGTGGATAAACTTCCGCTCAGCAGTTGAATCTGACTTGCTATACTCCACACCACTTGATGGTGGAGTAATATCAACGAACATCCAGTCTTCAATAGAACTCAATGGGATTTACAAAATTTTAAATAAAACACGACAGAAGCAACTTTTCGCAACAAAATTTGATATGGATTACCAGTGTACACCAGTAACCACTCCGGTGAGTTGATGATTTTGAAAACGGACGTTTATGGTGCTTTTATGGACCTTTTAGGACATGCGCATGACTTGCCATTCTGAAGCAGGTCGAGATGAATCAAAATTAGGCAAATACCGGAGACAGCAGTAAACATCAAAAAAGCGGTGAGGGGGGTTTCTAAAACATTGCAGGACGACTCAGAAAAGAGGCTTAATGTTGAAAATACCGCAGTTGTCCTTTAAGCGTTTTCCTGAATTTCAAAGCATTAAAATGAAGCCTTGAATTATGAGCAGAGATTAGCTGCACCAAGAGAGAGTGTCCATGGATGTTCACTGACATTCACTGCAAGCAAAATGATTATTGTTTTGAAAAAGCCAGAATCACTTTTATCGCCGCGTAGGTTTTCACATACATGGAATTTGTTTTGGTGATTGGTGTGAAGAGTAGGAGAGAAAAAATAAATGAATAATCTAGATACCTGAAAATAAATAGAGGAATAAGTTTAAAACTAAAATAAAGGTAAGAGTCAGTGGGGGGTCAGTGTCAAGGTCCTGGTGTCTGGCTTGGTGGCTACCCCATGTACAGATGCCAAAGATGGCTTGGGCTCGTGTTGTATGTTATCCCTACGGCGGCCTGAAGGGTCAACACGATGCAAAAGCCACAACACGAATGTAAGAGTCTCAACATAGCACATAAGCTGCAGCATAACACTGTTACAACCCTCTTAATGGAGGTTAGTCATGGCACTGGGGTGTAACACAAACAAAGTAAGTAAACCTCAAGCAGTTGATGTCCATAGATAAAGTACAATTTATTTTATAATAGTGGAAGGGCAATGTGACAAAAGTATAATCCCAAAACACAGTGAAGCTTTAATTTTCAGGGTCTCCGAGGCCAAAACAACAAACAAAACACCCCCTCTAATTATGAAAACAAAATATCTCTGGCTAAGAGTAAACTTAAAAGTACAAGGGCTAAACTCGCTGCCTGACCATAAAACAGGAGAAAAGAGTTAGAACAAAAATGGCAGAGAACCCCTACCAGCTTCCACTGTGAGAAAACAAAACACAAGTTACTTGTCAGTGACCTAAAGCAAATACCAAACTACTGCACAGCTTTTCAAAGCACAATACACAATCAAGATCACACCAGATCAAGGCCCAGAGGAAAAAGGAAGGGGCTTGGCACATCTGAGGTGAAGCTCTTTATGGAGCACCTGACGAGCTGTAACACCAAACACCTGTGGCAGCAAGGTAGGCCTGAAACACAGGAAAGGGCAAGAAAAGGTGTCTCATGAAGAGAGCCCCCATCCCCCCCCCCCCCGGAGGTCAGGGACCGTAACAAACATCAAAGCCACAACATAACACAGCGCATAAGCCTTGATGGAAGTGAGCTGCGTTCAGGTGTTAACCTAACCGCTAACCCTCCATTATCCCTTACATAACCACAACCACACAGTAAACAACATTGCTCATTTCTAACAGCGCATACCAACATTAATAGACCTCATGCATCAGTGTTTCATTTACTTCTCAGACTTCTTCGACACCTCTCCCACTCTTCCTCCGTCCGTCCGTCAAAATGTGGCAGCCTAAATCTTCATAATGAGCTGAACATTTTGATGTATAAATGGTGCAAATACCATAAACTATAGAGGATGAGTAGGCTGTCAGCATACATAAAGAATAAGTCAGAAAAAGACACATTTGCTTGTGTAATTACTGATTGAAAGCATTTCTAACAGCTAAAGAATGCTTAAGTTTTTAGATTTACTTTTAACAATGACAAACATTGTGCTTACTTTTAAGGCCATTAATCATGCAATCATGCAACAAAATCTAAGCCCACAATCAAGGCTTGGTCAGTCATTTTACTGCTTTGTACAGTGCATCCGGAAAGTATTCACAGTGCTCCACTTTTTCCACAATATCTTGTGTTAGAGCCTTATTCCCAAATAGATTAAATCAATCTTTTACCTCAAAATTCTACACACAATACCTCCTAATGACAAAGTGAAGCGCCGTGAATACTTTCCGGATGCTCTTCTAACAGCTTCATATTTTCTGATCTTCACAGTAAGCACAATGTTATTCTTAAAAAGCTCATTGAAAAACTTCAAGAACTTAAATATCTTTTCAGCAGATTAAAATGCATTCATGCGCTTGTTTCTTAGGAACAGCAACAGTTTCTACAGGTTATTATCCATTGACAGCAGTAGATACTAAAAGAAACTTCCCTTTTTTTGCATGTCTTTGCTATTATTGGCTATGGACAAGGATTTATTTAGCTATTTCTTAGTCAGTGTACCTGATATTAAAAAAAAAAGTTTAAACATGATTCTTTTGGTGTAATAACAGTATATTTTCCCATTGTTACTTAACAATGGGAAAATATTCTACTTCCGTCGTTGATGTGAGATAAAATGGTTCTCTAAATGTGTGCACGTATACATGTCTTTCTGGTCCCAGGCTACCTGGTTCTAAGAGACCTTGGTTTTAAGGTGGACCAGTATGTGGCATCAGAGGTGTGCGAGGACTCAATCTCAGTGGGTGTTGTCAGACATGAAGGAAAGATCCAGTATGTCCACGATGTCCGGAATATCACCAATAAAAATGTAAGGAAGACATTTTCTTATTTTTTTCCCTGTTTGGTTCCATTTCAATTCAAAGTCATCGAATATGAGAATATCTACATTTAACAGACTGTTACACTATTCTGTCACTAAAATAAGCAAGACCAAAATCTTTTTTTTTTGTCATCTCAAAATAAAAAACATAATTTAAATTAAATTAAATTTCAGCATGCTGCTCATGCTCCCTCCTTTTTTCTTTTTTTTTTGTCATACATCTACTGAAGCTGTCGTTAGCCAAGTTGTGAAACTTTAACTTGGCTCATTGTCAGGCTTTAGGGCCTGTGATTAAAATGACTTTTTTATACTGTATTATTTCAATTCTTAAAGGTAAATGAGTACACAGGTACTCAGAGTAGCTGTATCTCTTGCATGTAATGTAGGATTTTGTTTGCAGACTGAGAAATGAATCTAGCTTTTTTAGATGTTTTCATGTGATTGTATTTTCCCATGTGTTTTCAGAAAAATCAGGACAAAGTGTAGCCTCAGCCTCTGTAAATACCCTCAGTAACCCTTTCACTTGTTTGGGCCCATTTACACTTGCAGAAAGCAATGCAGATAATATTTATTCAAAGTAGGACAAACATACAATCCTGGCAGGGGTTGACAACAATCAATTTATTAACAAGGGCAATGAAGTGCCAAAAAATAAATAAATACCAAATCACTGCACAGTTTTTATTATCAACATTTTGTATCACTCCACCACAAAGCAGATTTTTTGTTCAAATTGACTTGCAGCAGAGCTGTGGGCCAAAGGTCCAACAACAGCACCATCAACACCTTCAAGAACAGCCTAATTTGGGTGCTCAAATTATTCAACATCTTTTTTTAAGCTGCCCCTAATTGGCAGCGAAACACAATAACATGTAGATGTGTGATTACAAAGCCATAATGAAGTGTGAGTGTGTGTGTGTGTGTGTGTGTGTGTGTGTTTGTGTGTGTGTGTGTGTGTGTGTGTGTGTGTGTGTGCGTGTTTGTGTGCGTGTGATAGTATAAGAGGGAGATCGAGAGAGACATTCTACGATTCTCAATATTTTTCACATTTTGATATATAATAAGTTTGAAATAAATCAACAAAATAATGCCTGGTGGATGATTTTAATTGGAATTGGCTCTCACCTGTATCTAATGAATTTAAAGCATATTGTCTGTCTTTTAATCCTACAAAAAGGATTGATAGTCCCATTCAGAGGTTGCGCGAGACTTTTTTGTTGTCTGTCATTATGACTGACAGGGTCATAAAAATCCTGTCATAATCTATTTTTACCCGTCGCTTTCATTTTAGAAATGATAAGAATGTCATATTCAATAACATTTCATTTTTTATTTATTTTTTATTACTATTCAGTCTGAACAAGCTGAACAGAGAATCCCACATCGTGCCATCACACGATCAAGCAGATGTATAGCCTACATGTAACCTTTTCTCCGCAGTGATAAAACCACTGACTGTGGCCCCAGTAACTACATATGAAAAATGAAATTAAACGATTACACTTAAAATGTGAACAGTTCACCTGCTGTAGCCTGAACTGCGTCTCACACCTTCCTCCTGGTCCGCGTGGACTTGAATTTCGTGCCCGCTTCTGCATAATCAAATGTCTTGAGTGGTATTGCTGCAGAGGTTTTGGACTTTTTCCTCGGACAAACGATTTTGTCATGGCTGTTTTGATGTCGTTCTGGAGGCTGAACATCATCATTATGGGGCTTTTTGAAGTAACTTCGGACACTCAGCTGCTGTGACTTTTTTCCTAGTGAAGCCAACGAGGTCATGCATCAAGAGAGACAATAGCTATTTAATATGCTCACTCGCCACCAAGTGGTCAGGGGTGTGAATTGCAATATGTCAAAATGACAGATGGCCTTCAGATTTTTCCGTCACCGTTTTAAAAAAACGTCACGGTCACGGAAAAAGTAAATATTCGGTTAACACAACCCTGGTCCCATTGATCCTAATCTTAAATGTCCAGATAAATAATCTTTTATTACTCTTTTTATTACCAATATTACACATGAAAACTCCATTGGGGTCCCTGCTAATGATTTAAGTCAGGGATGTCCAAAGTCGGTCCTCGAGGGCCGCTGTCCTGCAGGTTTTAGATGTTTCCCCGCTTCAACATATCTGATTCAGATTAAATAGATCACTTCAAAATATTGTTAAGTTCTGCACAAGCCTACAAATGTAGGCTCACAAATTCATAACAGTTACAGTTAACGAGAGAGTACAACTCACTTTGTACTCTCTCGTTAACTGTTTATTATTAACCATACGTAGACTTTTGCATTGGTATAATTACAGTTACAAATCCATCCTTGGTCTTTTGCCAACATATTTATCTTTCTACATGTCAGGCAGACAGAGCAGTCATAGCTTTGTTACCTTTTGTGTTCTCTCTCTCTGTGTGTACAGAGTTTGGCAAAAAGGCATTTTCTTATTTATTATTCTTGCAATTTTTGAGCTGTATACCTCTTTGCTCTCTCTTCTTTTGTTTCTGTACACTTCTCATTAACTCCTTGTCGAGCTCCCTGAAGACCGTACTCTTCGTGTTCATGCTTTTTCAGGCCCCTGGTGATCAAGTTCTTGTCCCTGAAGCCTTTCTTCGTTATGATCAGCAGCTTTTTCATACAACTGGCTATCTAGAGCTTGATATTTGGGAAGCACCTCAACATTCTTGTGGAGCTGATAGTCTCCACACAGACGTGGATTTAGCCTGCCAAATATTCAGTCAGTCTGATGTCATTTCCAAGTGGCTCACAGAGTGCATTCAGAGGGCACTACTTCCTGAGGCCACCCCCTCAAAGTCTTTCTTTTGACAGGTTGTCGTTGAACAATGGGTGTGTGGATGGAGGTGAGAATTGTCTGATTTTCCTAATGGAGAACAGGAGGCAGAGGAGCTGTTTGTATCGCTCACATTTGCATTAAATATATCCAAAGTTTTATATTATTTAGTGGAGCAGTTGACAAACAGTTGAATTTTGTGTAAATAATCTAGACCTGAAGTCACAACTAACAACCCAACGTCCTGAGCACAAATACTCTCTTTCACAGTGACATGCTCAGGGTTACACCATTTGTTATTAACAAGCACCGCTATACAACAACTGCTGCTATTTCTTTATTTTATGTTATTCCTCTCTGGTTTGTGAATATGGCTAATACGTTTTTTATGTTGTTTTTTCATTTAGTATAGATGGTTCATTAAAGAATTATAAAAGTTGTGTGCATGTCACTGGAGCTGAAATGTTTATTATCTACTAAATCCATAGTTAAAAAAACAATTAAAATTGTTGGGTCTAAAAGTTAACCCAGCTGGAACACAGTTCACTCAAGACAACCCCAGTGATCAACAAAACACACAGTGCACAAGATTGTATTTTTACTTGCAAGGGGAGCCAGACGGAGTGACAGAACTTACTCCTTCACCCGTGCTCAAACGACTCCACCCGACTTTCCCCGTGTAGTTCTTTTTATTACACAGCTTAGTTACAATTAGCATACGTAAAGCAATCTTGTGAGCAAGATGCAACAAATGTTTCACTGGGACATCTAGTTCCTCACGTGTTGAGTTGTTGCACATTCTCCTGCATGGGAAGACCAGAGCACCCTGTTTCCCACAGTTCCCTTGAATTACTTTGTATCACACTAAGCAAAGTTCACACACTACATGTCTGTCTATAAAATGTTGTTTACTAGAAATGAAAATCTATATACAGTTTTCCAACATTTCCCTCCTGTTTTTCATTTTTAGTTACCAAGAGTCAACATCAACCTAGTACCATTCACATAATGTGTTTTCAGTATTGGTGTCACTTAGACTGTAGCATCCTTGCCGAGCTCCTCCGGGTCATGTTGGACAAGTAAGACATAGTTAGAAAACAGCCCTGCCATCATATTGTTAATCATTGATTTAAGACAAGGAATAATGCACATTGTAAATAGGCAAAGCAGAAACATGACTCAGAGAATAGGTATTGCAATTCGCATTAGGATGTGCCACCATGGTCCTGAAGTCAGCCAGGACATCAAGTCGAGACCTTGAGCATTATTGTCTTGACCTATGGCCTTTTGAAGGTTACGTAGGCCTTGCATAGCTACGGATACATTAGTTCCGATTTCGTCCGGAATGTAGGTACAACATGAAGTATTTATCATCACACAAACGCCACCAGAAGCTGCAGTTAGAAGATCTAAAGCCATTCTGTTCTGAAGAACCATTGTCCGCAAAGCATTTATTTCTCTGTTTTGACCTTCATGCACTATTGATGTAAGATTAATGAAAGCTCCAAGTCTATAGTCTATGGTTTCCAAACGGAGCACATTCTTGCCCACTCCCAGCCAGGGAAAGACAGGAAAGCAAGACTTTGTTGCCGGTTGACCAATGTTTGTGTTCATCAGGGACATCTGAGCCCCAGACTGCATCATGTGGTTTGAACTCGGGAATATCTCTTTTTCTTCTCGCACCCATCTTTAGTTGACCTGGAATTGCATTGATTATAATTGTATGGTCAGTCACGAATATGGGCGCGCACACGCCCGTCCAATTGGCTGGCAGCATCAGATATGCATCTCGTCCACACAACCACCATCCACCTTGCACCAAATAAGTGCCGTTTGAATTTGCATTTATTTTTACTGGAGCCCCTTCTCCACTGACCATCGTTTGATCAGTCAGCAGTCATATTAAGACTGCCTACAGGGACTGAACCATTCTCTTGACAATAACACATGGCATGTTTTCCAGTTAAATTCATAAACACTTTCTGTGGTCTTAGTTCCCCTTTGATGGTGTAGTTGTAATTTATCCAGAACATGGTGTCACATATGCCATTTCGTAGTCCCACTGCGTGGGAGACAGTGTCATCAATTTTGATACTTGAATGTTGATAACCCACGCCAGCAAAGCTTGCCAAACATTTACTTTGAGTTTTGTTCATTTGTTTCCCATACAATGCAGCTGTTGAGCTGAGTGAGGCATAACTGAACACACATAACAATTGCTTCTGTTGTAAGTGCGAGTTAACACTCGCGCATAAGAGTACCACATGTTAGTGTCTATTGGGTGTTTAGGGTCCTCAGGAATCCAGTCATGGTTGGTATGGTATGTCCATCGTCGTGATCGCTGCAGCCCTCCTGCTCCTGACCATGTCCACAGCCTTAGGGATACACCTAAAAACAGTCCTGTAACCACCAGACAGAGTTTTCCCGCCATTCTAAATGAGTGTGGATCAGTTGTTTTCTTCACTGGTTTGAGACCTAGTGTGAGCTATGCATCACACTGCCCTTTGTAGCCAGACTTCCACCACTACTCGTTGTCAGCTGGGAAATGTGTTACCGTCTTGCAGTGGCTTAGATGTATCCACGTTGACCTTTCAGCGATTTTCACTGCTGTGGGGGTCGACAGCAGGACCTGGAACGGGCCTTCCCAGCGTGGACTTGACCAACACTTCCGCTTTATGACTTTTATCAAGACCCAATCTCCTGGTTTGGCATGTCGTTCCTGTGGAGAAATAACAGCATTCGGCAGATCATTTGCACTCACAATTTCTTTCTCTTGCAACATTTTGCACATCCATTCTGCCAGTGTGGTCTCTTCTACTGCTTTATTTTCGTCTGCTGCAAACACAGGTAATCGAAAGGGTCTGCCTTGGACTATTTCAAATGGAGTTAAACCATTCCCTGTGGGTGTGATTCACATGTACAGCTTGACTATGTCTAAACAGTATAGGCCATGCTTTCCACGTTTGCTCCATTGTTTTCCTGAGTCTTAGTTTGATTGTCCCATTTGTTCTTTCCACCAGCCCAGCACTTTGTGGGTGGTAAGAACAATGATTTTTTTAATGTCATTCCCAAATGTTGTGCCATCCTGGACACAACATCATTGACAAAGTGGGTGCCATTATCACTATACAGTTTCTCAGGAATGCCGTATTGAGGTACTATGGACTTACAGAGTGCCTTAGCTACTCTCAAAGCGTCCGCATGTTTGCTCGGAACTATTTCAACCCATTTAGAAAAAGGGCATATCAGGACAAGGCAATACTTGTAGTTCTGGCATTTGTTCAATTCGATAAAGTCCATATGTATATAATGAGTCTGGGAGCTATGTTGTCTGGGGCTTTAAGCCCCTGGTAGGGTCACCCATGGCAAACAGATCCTAGATGAGGGACCAGACAAAGAACAGCTCACAAGACCCCTATGATGAGTGATACTTTTGGACGCCGTGTTCCCTTGCCCGGACGCGGGTCACCGGGGCCTCCCCCTGGAGCCAGGCCCAGGGGTGGGGCCCGCCGGCGAGCGCCTGGTGGCCGGGTCTGTGCCCGTGGGGCTCGGTCGGGCACAGCCCGAAGAAACGACACGGGTCCCCCTTCCTATGGGCTCACCACCCGTGGGAGGGGCCATGGCGGTCGGGTGCAATGTGAGCTGGGCGGCAGCCGAAGGCAGGGACCTTGGCGGTCTGATCCTCGGCTACTGAAGCTGGCTCTTGGGACGTGGAACGTCACCTCTCTGCTGGGGAAGGAGCCTGAGCTGGTGCGCGAGGCTGAGCGGTTCCGGCTAGATATAGTCGGACTCACCTCGACGCATGGCTTGGGCTCCGGAACCAGCCTCCTCGAGAGGGGTTGGACTCTCTTCCACTCTGGAGTTGCCCGCGGTGAGAGGCGTAGAGCAGGTGTGGGCATACTTATTGCCCCCCGGCTGTGCGCCTGTACATTGGGGTTCACCCCGGTAGACGAGAGGGTAGCCTCCCTCCACCTTAGGGTGGGGGGACGGGTCCTGACTGTTGTTTGTGCTTATGCACCGAACGGCAGTTCAGAGTACCCACCCTTTTTGGAGTCCCTGGAGGAGGCACTAGAGAGTGCTCCTCCGGGAGACTCCCTCGTCCTGCTGGGGGACTTCAATGCTCACGTGGGCAATGACAGTGAGACCTGGACGGGCGTGATTGGGAGGAACGGCCCCCCCGATCGGAATCAGAGTGGTGTTTTGTTGTTGGACTTCTGTGCTCGTCACGGATTGTCCATAACGAACACCATGTTCAGGCATAAGGGTGTCCATATGTGCACTTGGCACCAGGACACCCTAGGCCGCAGCTCGATGATCGACTTTGTAGTCGTATCATCGGACTTGCGGCCGTATGTCCTGGACACTCGGGTGAAGAGAGGGGCGGAGCTGTCAACTGATCACCACCTGGTGGTGAGTTGGCTCCGCTGGTGGGGGAGGAAGTTGGTCAGATCTGGCAGGCCCAAACGTATTGTGAGGGTCTGCTGGGAACGGCTGGCGGAATCCCCTGTAAGGAGGAGTTTCAACTCCCACCTCCGGCAGAGCTTCAACCATGTCCCGGGGGAGGTGGGGGACATTGAGCCCGAATGGGCCATGTTCCGTGCCTCCATTGTTGAGGCGGCCGACCGGAGCTGTGGCCGCAAGGTGGTCGGAGCCTGTCGTGGCGGCAATCCCCGAACCCGCTGGTGGACCCCAGTGGTGAGGGAGGCCGTCAAGCTGAAGAAGGAGTCCTATCGGGCCTTTTTGGCCAGTGGTTGCTGAGGCAAAAACTCGGGCTTGGGAGGAGTTCGGGGAGGCCATGGAGAACGATTTCCGGACGGCCTCGAGGAGATTCTGGTCCACCATCCGGCGGCTCAGGGGGGGGAAGCGGTGCACCGTCAACACCGTGTATGGTGAGGGCGGGGCTCTGCTGACTTCAACTAGGGACGTCGTGAGTCGGTGGGGGGAATACTTCGAGGGCCTCCTCAATCCTACCGACATGCCTTCCGATGAGGAAGCAGAGTTGGGGAGCTCGGACGTGGGACCTCCCATTTCTGGGGCTGAGGTTGCCGAGGTGGTCAAAAAACTCCTCGGTGGCAAGGCCCCGGGGGTGGATGAGGTCCGTCCTGAGTTCCTCAAGGCTCTGGATGTTGTGGGGCTGTCTTGGTTGACACGCCTCTGCAGCATCGCGTGGACATCGGGGGCAGTGCCTCTGGACTGGCAGATCGGGGTGGTGGTCCCCCTCTTTAAAAAGGGGGACCGGAGGGTGTGTTCCAACTATAGGGGGATCACACTCCTCAGCCTCCCTGGTAAGGTCTTTTCGGGGGTACTGGAGAGGAGGATCCGCCGGATAGTCGAATCTCGGATTCAGGAGGTGCAGTGTGGTTTTCGTCCTGGCCGTGGAACAGTGGACCAGCTCTATACCCTCCGCAGGATCCTGGAGGGAGCATGGGAGTTCGCCCAACCGGTCTACATGTGTTTTGTGGACTTGGAGAAGGCGTTCGACCATGTCCCTCGGGGACTCTTGTGGGGGGTGCTCCGGGAGTATGGAGTGCCGGACTCCTTGATATGGGCTGTTCGGTCCCTGTATGACCGGTGTCAGAGTTTGGTCCGCATTGCCGGCAGTAAGTCGGACATGTTTCCTGTGAGGGTTGGACTCCGTCAGGGCTGCCCTTTGTCACCGATTCTGTTCATAATTTTTATGGACAGAATTTCTAGGCGCAGCCAGGGCGTTGAGGGGGTCCGGTTTGGCAACCTCAGAATCGGGTCTCTGCTTTTTGCGGACGATTTGGTTCTGTTGGCGTCGTCAGGCCGTGACCTTCAGCTCTCACTGGAGCGGTTCGCAGCCGAGTGTGAAGCGGCTGGGATGAGAATCAGCACCTCCAAATCTGAGACCATGGTCTTCGGCCGGAAAAGGGTGGAATGCTCTCTTCGGGTCGGGGATGAGATCCTTCCCCAAGTGGAGGAGTTCAAGTATCTCGGGGTCTTGTTCACGAGTGAGGGACGAATGGAACAGGAGATTGACAGATGGATTGGTGCGGCGTCTGCAGTGATGCGGGCTCTGCACCGGCCCGTTGTGGTGAAGAAGGAGCTGAGCCAGAAGGCGAAGCTCTCGATTTACCGGTCAATCTATGTTCCTACCCTCACCTATGGTCACGAGCTGTGGGTAGTGACCGAAAGAACGAGATCGCGAATACAAGCGGCCGAAATGAGTTTCCTCCGCAGGGTGTCTGGGCTCTCCCTTAGAGATAGGGTGAGAAGCTCGGTCATCCGGGAGGGGCTCGGAGTAGAACCGCTGCTCCTCCGCATCGAGAGGAGTCAGATGAGGTGGCTCGGGCATTTGGTGAGAATGCCTCCTGGACGCCTCCCCGGTGAGGTGTTCCGGGCCCGTCCCACTGGGACGAGGCCCCGGGGAAGACCCAGGACACGTTGGAGAGACTATGTCTCTCGGCTGGCCTGGGAACGCCTCGAGGTCCCCCCAGAAGAGCTGGAGGAAGTGGCCGGGGACAGGGACGTCTGGGTCTCTTTGCTCAAGCTGCTGCCCCCGCGACCCGATCCCCGGACCAGCGGAAGATAATGGATGGATGGATGGATGGATGGAAATGGGTGTTGAGCTTGCGGGAACTGACCACGTTTAGGTCTGAGCATTGTGCTTCCAACAAATAAGACATGCTCTGCAAAAATTTTTGGAGTATGAATTAAATCCAAATGCATAAAAATGCTTCTGTATCATATTAACCATCCCTCCTGTTGAGACATGGCAAGGCCCATGGCTCAAAATTGCAGCTGTTTCATATAAATTGCGTGGAAGGATTGGTTTACTATTTTTGATATAGAGAGTATTTGAAAAGATGTCATCATTTTGTCCTTAGTTTGATTTAACAGTGTGTGTGGGTCAGGCACATTAGGTGCTGTGCTTTCCACTGCTTGATTCACAGCTCTAAGATCTTGTATCATTCTCCAGTTCTCAGAATCTGCTTTTCTGACTGGAAAGATTTGTGTGTTGCAAGAGGCCTCTTGTGACTTTTCCATTACCCCTGTTTTGGTTATTTTTTTAAAATACTGGTCTAAAAACATTTCTTTTCTCATGTGTCTATGCATGAAATCTGCACGATATCTTTGAAGTTATCTGGACTGTTGCTTGTTTTTAAATTCATTTAAATTATTTTATTTGTTTCTCTTTATGTATTTTTAAAGCTTCTTACACTCCCTTTTATTTTATGTAAAGCACTTTGAATTGTTTCGTACATGAAATGTGCTACAGATAAATTTGATTTGATTTGATAAATATGTCCCTTGTGCGGCCATACACCGCATCTCTCTGTTGCGTATTGTCAGTATGGGGCAGTAGGGCCTGGTCACCAGCAGCTAACCCTGTAAATTCGCCCCTGACCCGATCCCAGTCATATGTCAGACACCTCCTAAAGATGACTTCCATTTCTGAGCCGTTCAGTCTGTATGAATTACAGAGCTGCCTGTGCTTGTTTATGAAATCTTCCACGTTAACCCTTGCATCGGGTGTTAAGATGTTTTTAACTCTCTGTGACTTCTACATAAATATTGTAACTTTTGACATTCGCATAGCATGATGGGAATCTCAACCCTTGAATATTAAAAGTTCCAACCGTGTAGATCTGTCAACCCATCACCATGTCCATGACAAGTGGACATTACTATAACTCATTTTCTGGTGAGACTGGACAGCAAATTCACAACAAAAGTCCATTTTATAGAAAAAAATAAACAAGTTAAAATCAAGTCAAATTTAATTAAATTATAATCCAATTCAATCCAATTTAATAATATTCATAAAAACTCCTGTTCTTTCAGAAAGCTGTCAAGTCTCTCAGCTGGATGATAAAGATCAACTGTTGGTGCTGAGACTAAACACATGGAAATAGGTCCCGAACTCTTCTGGCTTTTGTTTTTGCACTTTTGACCGTGTTTTCATCAAACTTTCTGGCTTATTGAATACTTCCTCTTCTTCTTCTGCCCTTCGTATTCTATGTGCTAGTATATTCTATTCTGAAGTGGCTCCAGTTTCATCATCAGGTTTAATTACTACCACTGCTTGCAACGCTGTCTCATCTCTTCTTTTTTTCCCTTCTCTGAGCTTGTTGGAGCCACACTATTGCCATTTGAAGCTGCAATTTTTTTTCTCTCTCTGCTTTCCTCTCTTACTTGCTACACTCACACGGAGTTTGTCCACCAGCGCCTTACAATCGGCTTCTATCAATTTGCCCTTGAACCCATATTTCTTTTCCCATTTGTCCAAACACATAACACTGTTATCACAGTATTGTTCCATATATACATTTAATATTCAAAATATTAATATAAAATTTTAATATACAATATACATTTTCTTTTATTCTTATCTTGTATTTTTTATTCATAGTTCATATTTTTTATTCATAGTTCATATTTTTTATTCATATTTCATATTTTATTTTAATTATCTTTTTATTGGTAGCAGGACAATGAAGAATTTCACTGCACATTGTACTGTGTATGATTGTGTATGTGACAAATAAAACTATCTTGAATCTTGAATATATTTACAATCCCCTTCTAGGGCAGGTTTGCTTGTGCCGCCCCCCATTATGTCAACTTGTCGTCTCGTACAGGCAACGTGCCTTTTTAGAGACCTAAAACATTTAATCCACTACTTTGTGCACTTCAACAGACCACGGATTTACGTTAACACCGTTAGGTTTCAGTCCGTGCTGCTGCTTCCACTAGTGGCATTCACACTCACACTTGCTCATTCACTCTTTTTACTCTCCCTTTCGGCAGACACGTGTATCCTCCTTCTGGCGGAGAAGCCCTTTTTTACTCTCCCTTACGGCGGAGAGGCCTATTTTATCCTCCTTCTTGGCGGAGTAGCCCTTTTTTACTCTCCCTTACGGCGGAGATACCAATTTAACCTCCTTCTGGCGGAGTAGCCCTTTTTACTCTCCCTCACGGCGGAGAGACCTGTTTTAACCTCTTTCTGGCGGAGTAGCCTTTCGTATACGTTTAACCGCGGTTATAGAGTCGCTCTCTTACCTTATTTCAGTGTTGTTTTGTCACTGGAGCTGTCTCTGGATTCTGTCAATCGTCGTCCAACGAGGGAAGATCAGACAACTAATCACCGGCCTGGCTACGAATTCACGCCCCAGGTCTTTGTCAGGCGTCCTGGACGTCTGGCTGTCGACAGACTTCGGTGTGTCCTCTCCCTCCTCGGCAGACGGCAATGTGTTGGAATCCGGCTCGAAGGACCAAGAAATGTTGGGTCTAAAAGTTAACCCAGCTGGAACACAGTTCACTCAAGACAACCCCAGTGATCAACAAAACACACAGTGCACAAGATTGTATTTTTACTTGCAAGGGGAGCCGGACGGAGTGACAGAACTTACTCCTTCACCCGTGCTCAAACGACTCCACCCGACTTTCCCCGTGTAGTTCTTTTTATTACACAGCTTAGTTACAATCAGCATACGTAAAACAATCTTGTGAGCAAGATGCAACAAATGTTTCACTGGGACATCTAGTTCCTCACGTGTTGAGTTGTTGCACATTCTCCTGCATGGGAAGACCAGAGCACCCTGTTTCCCACAGTTCCCTTGAATTACTTTGTATCACACTAAGCAAAGTTCACACACTACATGTCTGTCTATAAAATGTTGTTTACTAGAAATGAAAATCTATATACAGTTTTCCAACAAAAATCATTTCATCATACTTGATATCTCTTTTACTGAAGAAGTCAAGAAGCCCAAATGTCACGATTTAATGCATTTAAACAGGAATATTTGTGTGTGTGTCCATTTTTATGGGCTTAAACTAAATTGACAAACAAACAAAAAAGGGGGAAATAAAATGTCCTGGATGAGTCATGAAACTAAAATCCAAATGTTTTTAAGTAAGACTGTCAATGATGCATACATAAAAATGATTCAATGAGTGTTATTTGCTGCTTTATGTATTCTGTAGCTGTTGCCCCACCAGTCTAACACAAGGTGGTACTGTTGTATCACTTAGATTCAGGAGTGGGGTCCATTTGACCTGGTGATAGGAGGAAGCCCCTGCAATGATCTGTCAATTGTAAATCCTGCAAGAAAAGGCCTATATGGTTGGTACCTACCAAATTTATTTCTTCTATAAACCTTTATGTTTTATAGCATGTTTAAAGATTGTTTCTGATGACTCAAATTTAGCTCGGTGTTTGAGGAGCAAATGGTTGTTGTTGTTTAACCTATTGAAGCCTCAGGCATCC
Source organism: Odontesthes bonariensis (assembly GCF_027942865.1). Taxonomy (NCBI): domain Eukaryota; kingdom Metazoa; phylum Chordata; class Actinopteri; order Atheriniformes; family Atherinopsidae; genus Odontesthes; species Odontesthes bonariensis. Next base: position 34,667,250 of record NC_134515.1, on the reverse strand, counting down.
TATACAAAAAAGAAATTCTCAAACACTTGAGCTGTGTTTTTTTAAATAAATACATTTTGTAATTTTCTGAGGAAATTGACAGAATTACTTACTATAGAAACATTTTAAATGTTTGTCTCTGAACTGACAACTGCCTGTTGTTGTATTCCTAAGTCATATTATGGGGTAAACTATATACTGCAGGATTACAGATGAATGTAACTGGACATTGTTTCATTGCTGCAGAAGGTACAGGGAGGTTATTCTTTGAGTTTTACCGTCTGTTGAGCGAGGCCAAGCCCAGAGAAGGGGAGGATCGGCCATTTTTCTGGATGTTCGAGAACGTGGTTGCTATGGGGGTCAATGACAAAAGGGACATCTCAAGATTCCTGGAGGTGAGTCACAAAGAAGTATAGTATACACTTGCCAGCACTAGAGATGTTTGTGAAGAAAAGATCTTTGTTCCATGACCAAGATAACGTGTTTCAAGACATCAATTTAAAGTCTAATTTTAGACCTGTACAAACATTTATTTACAGAAGAATCTAAACAAAAAAAAGAAATGTTGATTTACAATTAAATAATTAGAAAGAATGCTCTTTTCAATTCTAAAGTTTTATACATAAGAACATGGCGGGTGAAACCATCTGGCCCGTACTGGCTTCAGATGAAAAGCTCACATAATTGTTTCTTAACCCGCTACACCACCTGTCTACACGGAAGATGCAAAACTTTGTGTATATATATTGAAATCATGGTCAGATACAGCTGTAATTGATACAGGAAGCCTGCCCAGATCAACTGATGACAATGACGACTTAGTACAGGGGTCTGGATCTGTGTGGAGTTAGTGTTACCCAACAAACTTATGTCATGTTAAATGAAAATGAAATGACTTTCTCCAGAACTTTGGATAAAAGGAACAGTTTGGAGATTGGTCAGTAAGACATGGTGTAATATATCGCGTGCTGTTGTTTATCTGAGGTTCCATTTACCAAATTTTAAAACTTGTTATGGGCCAGATGATTTTTTTTATTTTTTTATGTCCTGATCTGTAAAACCTTAGAACTCAAAATTGGTGTACTTTCTTTTTCATATGACTGTGAGTTATGAGTTATTGTTAGCCTTAGTGATTTTTTCATTGATTCACTTTTGACGGATGAAAATTTATGAAATTCAAAGTAATCATTTTGTGTTTTATGTAGTGTAATCCGGTGATGATTGACGCTATCGAGGTCTCTGCTGCCCATCGCGCCCGATACTTTTGGGGTAATTTACCAGGCATGAACAGGTAGGCAAAAACACTTGAGCCCCAATTTTTCAAAGAAATACAACTCAACTTAATAGAAAGCTTTATTGTTATTGCACAGAAGTACAACGAAATTAAGGTTAGTGGTTTTATCAAATCAAATCAAATTTATTTGTATAGCACATTTCATGTACAAAACAATTCAAAGTGCTTTACATAAAATAAAAGCATTGCAGCAGGGAGTGGAAGAAGCATTAAAAATACAAATAAGAATATAAAGAGAAACAAATAAAATGATTTAAATGAATTTAAAAACTAGCAACAGTCCAGATAAGTTAAAAGATACCGTGCAGATTTCATGCATAGACACATGAGAAAATAAATGTTTTTAACTTGGATTTAAAAATGTCTACATTTGGTGAAAGTTTAATCTCCACTGGCAGTTTGTTCCACTTGTTTGCAGCATAACAGCTAAATGCTGCTTCTCCATGTTTAGTCTGGACTCTGGACTGGACCAGCTGGCCTGAGTCCTTGGATCTAAGAGCTCTGCTGGCTTTATATTCTCTGAACAGATCACAGATGTATTTTGGGCCTAAACCGTTCTGGGATTTGTAAACCATCAGCAGGCTTTTAAAATCTATTCTGTGACTGACTGGAAGCCAATGTAAACATTTTAAAACTGCTGTGATGTGTTCAGATCTCTTAGTCCGGGTTAAAACTCTAGCAGCAGCGTTCTGGATGAGCTGCAGATGTTTAATGCTCTTTTTTATGTAACTTTACTGTGGTGATGCAAATATGTTGTTGATCTATTCTCTTGTATTCGTGTTGAAACTACAGCACATGTACAGATGTAAACGTGTAAATCAAAATGTCATAACTTGTCATTGTTGCAGGCCTCTGTGTGCCTCTGGTATGGACAAGCTCGAGCTCCAGGACTGTCTTGAGCACGGCAGAGTTGCAAAGGTGCTTAATATACAGATTAAAGTCGCTGACTGATAATGAAATATGTTCTGTCACTTGCAGATCTTTCGTGCAAAATGATTACCGTTTGACAGCGTATATTGTCTTTTAGTTTGGGAAGGTGCGAACCATCACCACACGCTCCAATTCTATCAAACAGGGGAAGGACCAGCACTTCCCAGTCATCATGAATGGAAAGGAGGACATACTGTGGTGCACTGAGCTGGAGAGGTTCGCAGGAAACATGGACACATTGTTTGAAACAGTTGTGATTCATTGAGTCATTATATTTTGCTATTTGCATCAAAGTATTTTACTTTTTTTTTCTGTGCAGGATTTTTGGTTTTCCTGTCCACTACACAGATGTGTCCAACATGGGTCGTGGGGCCAGACAGAGACTCCTGGGCCGGTCCTGGAGCGTCCCTGTCATTAGGCACCTGTTTGCTCCACTCAAGGACTATTTTGCCTGTGAATAGACACTAACCTATGCTCGCCAACAGAGTCCGCTGGGGAACATACACCAGGCTCTTTATTGAAATTCTGTTCCAGAAAACACCAGATGCCAGCCGTTTTTGTCTTTATTCTTTGACCTACGTTTACATGCATAAAGCTAGTTTCATTTAAAGTATGCAGCGAGGATACATAACCCAAATTCAGCAGGTTGGCTATGGTTTTTCACTATTCCATAAAAGTTAGGTGACAGTGCAGCCTTTCAATGTGACTAATTATATCATCTAGATTCAGGACCTGTGCCTTCAATAACTTCTCTGAAAAGAGAAATAATAAAAAGATAAGAGAAAAAGTAAAACATCTCCAACACTTGTTTTTTAACATCAACACTGTACAGTGATTTTACAGTCATTTCCTCATTTTATAATATGCCCTTGCAAGGCATTGTTTCGAAAACTAGTCAACACTGGTAACCTGTTTAAAAAAAATAGAAAACAAGAAAGTTTGACCTTTTTATTGTTATTCTCAGGAACATTTAGGGACTTACTGTACATGAAAATTAAAATTTGTAACAACAAGGATGCTGACACTGTTGTACACAGTCCCATCAAAATGTGATGGCTATGTGCTCAGTCCTTTACATGCTCCTTTAGTGTTTGAGGTGTAAGATGGAAAAAAAATCCATACCACCCACTCCCAGAGGAAAGGAGGGATATTCTTTCTCTTTAATGCACCATACACTTACAGATCAGTGCCTACTACAAGGGAATTTGTCAATTGTCTATGTAAGCCTTTGAAAGGATATTTTAGTGTGTTTTTGAAGTGGGATTGTGTGAAGTACTAACGAGTTGTCATTGTCTTACCTGCAGTAGGTCTTGGCTTTAACACTATAAGTTTGGAGATTCAGGGTAAGAATTCTGACAGAAAGCCAAGCTATTTAAAGTATCTGTGCTTGAAGAAGTCTATAACCTCTGTTAATGGATAAAAACCTAACTCCAGCAATGGTAGAGAGTTATACAATGGAAGATGGAGTTAACTCCACCAAGAATAATAAAGTCAGCTGTGCTAGAACTCCAGCTGAAATCAGGTCAGTTTACTTCAAACTTGAACTGCGACCCAAGTTATAAAAAAACGTACCTTTACTGCTGTTCATTAATGATATAGCTTTTTTTCAAAATAAAAGAGTCTGCAGGTCTCACATGTTTCTAAACTTGAATCTGTTTAACACGTCTTGTGTTTACAGCTTGCATCGTATCACTGGAACGTTTTGTGTTTGACGTACTGTATAAATGGAAACGTTTACAAATCTTGTTGAAAGCCAACCAACATTTTTTTTAACTGAAAAGAGTAACTTGTCATAAATAAGTTCTTGTGTGTGGAAATGACCATTTCATTTTTATGACTTCTTTGTGGTGCAGGAACCACTTTAACATTTCAAGTTTTTAAAAACCTTGAAAACCTTATATTACTGCTGAACCGCTCTCATATTTTCACTTAAAACAGTAATCAAAGAAGTATTTTTTTCTTTTTGTAACTGCTCTTTTAGAATATGTTATATTGACTTTGTTTAATAGTATGCATTTACACAGTATACATCTTTTTGTTAACGTTTAACACATTTTACTACCATATTGATAAATAGTTCTTATTTTTATAGTCTCTCGTTCATATGATAAACCCTTTGAGTGTGTGTTTGTAGACTGTAGACTGTTAACAATGTTTCTTTTTTTGTTTGTTTTTTTCTTCACCATATTGTGATTTATCAGATTCACATTTGAGTTTTATCTTTTATGCTTGTCCATTGGCCATTTTTTCTGTTGATTTCATGTTCAATTTAAAGTGAACAGATCTTGTGCTATTTTTATATCTTGTTTGAACTATTTTATTTTTGTTGATTACTTCTTGTAGTCACCTGTATATAATTTTTTCCTTATTAAAATATAGCCTGGCAAAAAGTAAATATGGTCATGTTCCCTGTATGAAATTTCAATCTATGCATTCAGTTTTGCTGGTTTTCTTTCACAGTCTTAGAAAGGTTTCCTATAAGACTGGAGATGAGGTTATCTGATGAAAACTCCTTCACTCCCCACATTTCAAACAAGCCCACCAAGTCAACGAAAAACGAGGAAATAGCCTTGGCTACAAATGAACTCCTATCAAATAGTAATGGACAGTACATTTAGCAGAATACACGCACGATGACAAGTTTGTGCAGACTATGATAATGACGTAATGCACGTTAAATAGAGAGAGAGAAAGCAAACAATACAAATACGTCAATTGCATTAAATCCCACAAGGTAATTCATTTGCACCCTGCAAATGATCAATTATCCATTATCCAATGAGCATACTTCCAGCATCTAAACCCTTTAAATATCAGCCGTTCAAGTCCCCCTTCATGATGAGTGAAACAAGTGAAGACACCGTCAAACGCAAGCAAAAGCCCAATTGATCCCAGGAGCAATTGTTAATGCTGGCCCAGATTGTGCTGGAGAGGAGAGGGATTATTAAGGGGAAAATTGGCTCTGGAGTTACCAGTAAAAAGAAGCGGAGGGCATGGGAAGAAATATGCTTCAGCATTTCCTGCGAATCATGGGTAGATCCAGGCCACTTTGCAATAACATCAAGAATGTTCAAATTTGCATCAAAAACAGCCTGCGTGTTGATGGAGTGGACTTTCTTTCGATTGACAAACACTTCCTCGTCTATTGATGGCGCAATTATTTTGATATGCGTCCCGTCAATAGCACCAACCACATTGCATTTGCCTGCAATTGCCATAAAGTTGGCTTCGATTCTGTTTAGTTACTGATTGTCCAAAGAAAACCGGATAAACTGTTGTATGATATGTGGTCCAGAGAGCGCGTTGATGGTTTGGTTTATGGCACGGCTGACTGATGGTTGCGATATTGCTAAATCGTCAGCATTGCAAAGTTGCATTTTTCCTGTTGCTAAGTATGGTAGTGACAAACATTTTGTATCCAGACTGATAAGGTTTTTTTCTGTTAGTCTGGGACGTTCTTGCATCCCGCACTAAGTCTACCATAAGCTGAATACTCTCTTAATACGATCTAGCCTATATGTCTTCATCAATTCGCATTCCTCCATTGCCTCCAAAACATTTCGTATCGCTGCAGCCATTTTCTGATTCTTTGTGAATAGGTCTTACTGAGTTTGGAGCCCTCTCGAGGACTTTTAAGCTCTCCTAAAGTTAGGTGTTACTTTTAGGCCTAAAATCCTTGGTGAATTGCTCTTAGTGAAAAAAAATGAGGAGTCCTAAATTTAAGACTTTCACGCCCATTATTTTTAGGAGTTTCTCCTAAATTCTCCAGTTAGGAGCTACTTTTAGCCCTAAGATCCTTTGTGAATACGCCAATGGTGTGCTAAATGACCACAGTCTAAATTTTGTGACCTTTGAATGGATGATCAAATGCTAATTTGAATGTGCAGTGTATACATTTTTTTGGTGAAAGCGGGATAATGAGTAAATGTAGAAAGCCCAATGCATTTAAATTACATTTGGGTCATTTATTTAGCTTTTACTTTGCTGAGAGATATTTGCATTGCCATATCTTGAGCCTATGTACTGTTGAGACACATTTATTGGTCTGAAAAATAGCAATTTAGTGTCAGAATGTGTAGAGGATGTATGGCTTGTGTAAAAGGGTTCCAATATGTGCCTTGGTTTCTTTGCAACAAAAGTATCAATTAGACATCGGGTTCATGTGGGTCATCTAACTCGACTCGTTGAGCAACCACCCAGTGTACAGAGACTGACGGCCACCGGCCTGCGTGTGTGTTATCCTCGCTCTCAAGTCAGGAAGAACTATCAGACAGAGATACGATAAGCTTACACAGTGTGCAAAATGGTTAGAATGCTGTGGTTGGGATAAAAAATCGGCAATCGTTGTGCGAGCAAAGCAACACGACATTACATATTCACCTCCATGCTTCACGATGGAAACATACAGCACAGAAAATAGCATTTAATTAAAACTAAATTGTACCTGCAGAGGCTGTATCCTTTCCAAAGACATATTACTGATCTGGCCAATGTTGTCAGTAAGTGGTAGGAAATGAGCAGTTGTCCACATGTGTTGAACTAAGTTAACTAGACTGTTGCTTGTTTTTAAATTCATTTAAATTATTTTATTTGTTTCTCTTTATTTTCTTTTATGTATTTTTAATGCTTCTTACACTCCCTGTTGCAATGCTTTTATTTTATGTAAAGCACTTTGAATTGTTTGTACATGAAATGTGCTATATAAATAAATTTGATTTGATTTGATTTGATTTGATAAGTTATCCATTGCGATACTGGCTTGAGGCCAGCAAGTCATTAGCCTCTGTATACTAATAATCGGTTCACAGAAAATCATTTTAGCTGAAAATGAATCCAGTCATGGTTTCACAAACTCTTTTTGGTCACATTACCTCAGGTCAGATCCCTACCACTGTCGCAACCATTGTGAAATTTTCTATTACTTTCTTTCAGCTTATCGTTTCTGATATTTGTTGCTGTGTATTGAGCCTGAGAACCAATATTTTCCATTATGTTTTAACTCCTTTCTTTTGATGTTTTGACCTAATTTTGATTTACTGATTATGTGTTAATCATCCAATCTTTTTTACATTAAACGTTGATCCAATTTTTCTTTTTCCTTCTGTTGTCATTTACTTTGTTTAACTTGGTTGTATATATTTTATACAATTGTATTTCATTTCATCTTTTGATAGGCAATGAATTAACCAACTTCTAAGTTTTTTTAATGTAATCGTTTAACAGATAATTGTATTTTTATGTAATTTCATAGTTTTCAAAGGTTGATTTATAATGGTGTGCAAGGTCACGGGCAGTCAAAAAATAATAAGGAGAGGAGGTGGAGACTGGGGAGGAGCCCCACAGAGTATAAAAGGTCAAGCCCCAAAAGAGCTCGTCAGTCAACGCCAGGGTTGCCTCATCGCATGTTTGGCCTGTAATTCTGATATTGGCTAAATAAATGCACCATCCTTGCACACTGCTATCTTCAGAAGATCATTTGATACCCTTACTGAACAACAATTTTTGAGTAGGACACTTTGACACTTGGATGCACTGGTGTCATGATGTGTAGATGGCCTCTATGGGGACAGTGAAAGTCCCTGAAAACCTAAGTCTGTTCTTTTGGCCCAAATCCCCTGAGTCCACTAGATATTGGAGGCCACGTCCACAGCGACGCACGTTTTTTTTATTCTTGAGGACATCATTGGCAAATACTTGGAAAACTGCTAATGCGTTTGTTAGAGCAAAGGTCATGACAATGATGAAGGCCATTTTTCATTTTTCTCCCTCCTTGGTCTGGACAAAATAATGAGCATTCCAGAGATCTAGTTTAGTGAAGATGGTGCAACCTTGAGGATTTTCAAAAAGGATATTTGTGCTAAGCAATTATCTAATTTGACCCACGGTTGTCAATACAAGGACACAAGGATACAAAGTCCTGTTTTTCTTTGCTAAAATGAAAACCCTTTTGCTGCTTAACCCCAAACTCTACACCCTGTACACCCATGACTGTGTCTCCACCCAGGACAACACCATCATCATTAAATACGCTGATGACACCACCATCCTGGGGCTCATCAAGGGGGGAGACGAGTCAGGATTACAGGGCCCTGGTTGTCTATGGAGAGGAGAACAACCTCATCCTCAACGCAGACAAGACCAAGGAAATAATACTGAACTTAAGGAAGAATCCTCCTCCTCTACAGCCTCTCATCATCACAGGGACTGAGGTGGAGAGGGCCGACAGCTACAGGTTCCTGGGACTGCAGGTTACATCTGACCTGAGCTGGACTCTTAACACCACAGCCACAGTGAAAAAAGCCCAGCAAAGGCTTTACTTCATCAGGCTGCTCAGGAAAGCTGGTCTGAACCATCGCCCTCTCACCCAGGTCTACAGAGGACTGATAGAGAGCATCCTCACCGCAGGCATCCCTGTCAGGTATGGAAACACCACAGAGGCAGAGAGGAAGGTTCTGCAAAGAGTCACAAAGACTGCGGAGAGGATTATAGGGACGAAACGTCCTTCCATGGACTCTATGTACATGCAACGCTGTTGAAAAGAGCAGAGGGAATCATCAGCGACTCACTCCATCCAGCTCACTCCCTGCTCAGACACAAACACTGCACGTCCGACCTGAGACACAGCAGAGCGGACAGCATCATCACACATAAAACTCGCTTTTTCAACAGCTTCTTCCTTGCCACAGTCAGACTGATGGCAAAACAAAACTACTGAATAACTGTAAAACAACACAACATTACCTCACTTTATTTACATCTGCAACATGGGATATATTACTACTACAATCTGTGAAACCGGACTGTGCGTCATATTCCCTTCTGATAAATGTGAAATTCTCTGATAAATGTGAAATATTCTATCAGTGTAATACTCCCACACAACTCTCACTCTCTCTCTCTCTCTCTCTCTCTCTTACCCAAGAATTCCAATGTGTCTGGACTGTTGGTTCATGCACAAAGGGCAAATAAAAAACCTTGAACCTTGAAAAGCCTTCCCCTATGGGTGATGAGGAGGGACACAATATTCCAGCAGCAAGTGCTTCATTTTCCATGATGAGTCTCTCTAGCTGGGACAAGGCGGCTGTAAGGAAAGGGGGTTCTAGGTGATAGATCAGAAGAGTGATAGGGTCTATGTGGAGGAAGAAACAGGGCTTTATCTGTGTTAAATATCTTTCCTCAACCATGATATTCAGATAGAACTGAGGTTAACAGGCTGTTATGGGATTGGTGAGACTGGTTTAAGGCAGGAATAATTACACTTAGTTATTCTGCCCTCCTCCCAGTCAATCTATAGACTATGAGAGCTCAACCAGGGAAGACCTAACACTAGAGAGCAGTTGGATGAAGAAACTTTAATTGAGCCCATCCCTGCTCCCATTACACTTAGATCACCAGTACAGGTCACCAGTCCATCATCACAGGGCCAACATAGAGACAAACCAGACAACAACCACGTACACGCACTCACGGTCCTTCGTTCAACTTAGAATCACCATTTTTATGTCTGAAGCTTCTCACATAACAATGCAGGCTTAATTGCGTTAAAAACTCTGGTGAAATCAAAGAACACAATCCTCATCATGCTGCCTGCTTTGTACAGATGACTGGGCACATTGAAGCAGGTAGATGATGGCATCTTCAACCCCAATCCCAGAATGATAAGCAAACTGTCGGGGGTCTTGAAGTGTTCACTTGCTTACTGAGGTGAGCAAATTACAGTCTCTCCAAGACTTTCATGTTGTGTGATATTAGGGCATCTCATCTGTAGTTGATCGAGGCAGTTGAATAAGATTTTTAAGTGCTAGAACAAGTCATGATGTATTTCATAGAACTGAAACTTTCGTCTCACTCAAGGTTGAACCGGTGCTTTAGAATCAAACATAGCTTTCCCCCACATGCCTTCAGGACTGGGTGGCACTGACATCATCTGGACCTGCACCTTTGGCCTAGTTCAGTCTCTCCAGATGCTCTTTCACTAAACTGCTGGAGACAGACAGGTTGGATCGGAGGCAGTGGAGATCACTCTTATGTTGTGATGAGCAAGGAGATGTTAGTGAAGCTGAATTAAGATCCATGATTGAGGTAAATGTAAAAGTAAATGTATTTTATTTATACATCTCTTTACAGACAACCTTTACTGTGTACCAAAGTGCTTTACAGCAGGTAATAAATAAAGAGAAGAATAAGTAAAAACAATAATAATGATAATGCATTTTGCTGTAGAGCAAAGAGCGTTAAAGCTTTTATTCAGGAAAGACATATTAATTCGATGTCATGGCAAGAAAACAGTCCAAATCTTAATCCAATTGAGAAATGATTTTGGAAATTGAAAAAAAGGCCCATATCAATGCTGCAAAACTGATCTATCAACTGCTATACAAGAAAGTTGAAACCTGATTGTTGAAGAATAATGTTTTTCATTAGTGAATGTAAATGTAAATGTACTTTATTTATACAGCCCTTTACAGACAATCCTTACGGTGTATCAAAGTTCTTTACAGCAGGTAATAAATAAAGAGAAGAATAAGTAAAAACAAATAAAAACAATAAAAGAACAGTGAAAGCAATAAAATACAACAAAATCAAATAAGATAAAATAAGATAAAAGTATCATGGGTATTAAAAGCAATCCTAAATAAGTAGGTTTTTAGCCTAGATTTGAAGAGGCCCAGGTCAGAAATAAGACGCAGCTGGACGGGGAGCTTATTCCAGAGCCTGGGGGCAGCGATGGAAAAGGCTCGCTCACCCCAGGGTTTGTATTCTGACCTGGGCACTTCCAGCAGAAATTGATTTGTTGACCTCGGAGCTCTACCAGGATTGTGGACTGTTAAAAGCTCAGATAAATATGATGGGGCGAGGCCGTTAAGAGCTTTAAAAACAAACATTAAAAGTTTAAAATCAATTCTATAAAGGACAGGAAGCCAATGGAGGGAGTTAAGAACAGGAGTGATGTGCACACGTCTGTTGGTGTTGGTTAAAAGACGGGCAGCAGCGTTCTGCACAAGTTGAAGTGAAGTCTATGCCTGCCTCAAATAATTCAAGCTGTCACAAAAGCCAGACAGCCTAGAGTAGATACCTTCTGAGGTATCCGTCTGTATCGCTCTCAATCCAGCAGTTGGAAATTTTTCAGTAAAAACAGGTTTGCAGTCCTCCAAGCAGCTTCATAGGCTCTGGAGATGATGCTATGCAGTGATAAAATGCTGACTGCTTGCAAAGTTAGCTTGAACTGGCTCGTGCCAGGAGGAGCCAACAAGGGCAATAGGAAAGGATTATTTAGGTAATCAAGCATTCTAACAGTTATTTCATTGCCTAATTGAGTAATCAGATAAGAAATACTTCTGCCTTATTAAAGAGAAATAATACCATTTCAAGAGAAAACAGATGGGTCTGTCAAAATGAGCGTTTCGTTTTCAGAAAATGCAACAGATTTAATCATTAAGCTTCATGTCAAAATATTATATGCGACTGGATTCCTAATAAAGCTTCTTATTGCACAGAATAGTGAATCAGATGTAGAAGCTGAAATAACAGTGGCTCAGGCTACACCTTAAATGAAAGTTAAGCCTTAAGCCTTAACTAGCAGTCACCAATGTTGAAAATACAATACTGTCTGGTAAGATCACCTTTGATAACGCCTGTGCTTTGATTTTGGCTTAACTTTCATGCAAAATTACTGAAACTTTTCATCCACATTAACAGTTTACAAACTGAATCTCCTCTGATGGGCAGAGGGAGATAATATGACAGTGTTTGTGCTAGTGTGGCATTTCTAACAAGATTTCAAAAGCATTGAGGGGCCAACACAGTAAATGCTAGTTGCTTTAAAAAGAAAGAAAAAGGGACACAAATGAATCATCTTATCATCCTAATTTTGTCATTGTTGTCTTCTCCACTTTCAAATCAAGCCTGCTGCAAATGTAACATAGCACGTTGTGTGACAGAAATAATTGTCTGTGTGAAATGTGGTGAAAATTGAGCAGAACATATTTGTGTGAAAAAATCCTTTGCATCAAGAATTTTTTGTATTCTGATTATTGAAGTAACTTGAGGAATCGTTTCACCATAGGGTTGAAAACTACCAGTGTCATAATAAAGATGAGGAACGCCCCAGGAATCAGCACAGGTGTAAAACAATGACAACAGTTGCACTAAACAATCTCCATTATTCTAACAATTGTACTACATCCCATCACAGATCTTTGCCCACTGTGTCCCGAGCACAGCCTTTTCCACAGCAGAGCAAAGCTAAAGGACCGACAACAGCACCAACACTGTGACACATTTTGGGGGGAATGTTTTTGAACAGTTGAATTTTCACTACCAGTGTGTTTGGATTCTCATCGTTTGTGTCTCATTTTATGTACTTTTAAATTTACTGTACAACTTTCTTTAACCGCATGATATTTTATAGACAAAAGGATGTCATCTTTTTACTATTTGAATGTACCTTTATGAATGGAATGCAACGACTCTCGCAAAAGATGTAGCCTATGTATTCTTTGTGATTTTGAGTCTTTGAAACCTTTTAAGAACATTTGTTCATTTGCTCTTGTATTGTATTGTTTTGAATTATTTTGTGAAATATGGACCAAGTGGCTCTCCAATGGTATGTTTCCACCAGTTTTAGTTTGACTATAACTGGCTGCCTCAGTTGTGTGTCCACTCTGACACTGATTAAATAAATTTCAATCTTCTTTTATTCAACTGACAAACTGTAAAATGTCTTGTGTAAAAAAAATGGCAATACATTGTTAAGAATGCACACTCTTCATGCCACAAAGCATAACGAGTGCTTGCATCAAAAGTGAGCTGATTGGAGGTAAAACTTAAGATTAAAAATTCAAATGTTTTGGGGATACATCTACCACAGCCTTTAGTTGTGAATGGTTGTGGACTTTTCATAGTTTTAATCTAGTTTATTTGTTTCAGTGGAGCTAAGCTTGTTAGCCTACTGTGGCACGTTTTAAACGTGAGGGAGTAGAGGTGTATATGTATGTGCTCTAGTGTGTAAAACGTTTAAAATCCTGTCATAACGGCGCAAGTGAGAATTTGTTTTCGGTTTTTATCACTATCGCGGTATTTTACGGTATGAGTGACTACCAACTTCGCATAGCTAAAATGGCGTTGGGTCACTGTTATCGACCACTGGCCGAGCTCGCTGTGGCTTCGCTAATGTAATTTCATGTGAATGACAGCGAAGTAAATAAGAATATTGGATCTCGTTTAAGGATATATTTTGATCACAGTTTTTTTAATGAACGAACTGAAATTATTTTTGAGCTGTTTATTCTGTGAAATATTGCCACATTGAAAACATTGAACGGTTAGCCGTGGGCGGAGAAAAGGCTTTGGGTTGGAGTCAATCATTCGTAACTGGAACTACTACTTGGAACGGGTCGGCGATGGTGAGTTGATGATGTTTGTCTTATCCACATTTTGTAAACGTCTGCTTGTATAACTTTAGGCCAATAGCCAAATAGTTGTGTCTCGTTGTTAGCTAAGTCAGAGCCGACCTAAGCCGCGTTGTTATATTAGCAGTGTTCTGTCTGAAACGTTAAGTTAGCGTTGTTCACTGTTAGCTTTGGGCTTGTTTACACATTCAGCTGTTCACATTCCCAAAGATAGTAACCAAGCTTGGTAGCTTCCCTCTTAAACGTAGATGGATTTTTAAATGGTTTTACAAAACTGTAACACGAGGCGAGACTATTTGATTGCCAACTATTTTCCGTTTCTAACTTTTGTCTGGGAGCAGGTTTAAAAGTTTAGCTATTGTTCCGTGGCTGTTCATGGAGAATGTGAAGCCGTCGGTTCATTGTTAATGTGCTAATTGTTTCTGCTCTAACCCCCCCCTGCACACTAGTTGTCCGCTTCCATCTTCGCACCGTTTTTCTCCGGTATTTAAAAGTTGCTCCCGTTTATTCTATTGGCCAGAAAGCCAACCACTCTGATCTGATTGGTGAGAAGAAAGTCTTGTCTTGTTCCATTGGACAAAATGGCTTCGTTTTCTTCACATGGGAAATTATGTGAGCGCAGTCGGCTACAAATAAACCGACGCACATCTGAGTTTGTTGGCTCGGCTTGCATCGGCTGAAACTGAAGGGCTTTTTCACATGGCGTGAATGAATGAATGCACCACTTTCTTGGGTGCAGCCATTGTGATCGGCGCAAGAGGCAGCAGGTCTTTGATACCACCCAATTCTTATGGCATACAACGATCAATAATGTAGTTTTATCTTATCTTTTAATTTACTGGAGCCATGTTAAAAGTCTCCTGAAAGAAAAGTAGTTTAAGTTCGATTAAATGTTTAGAAATTTACGTAGACTTTATTGTGGTAGTCTCCTGCATTCTCTTCGAGGTTTCAAATCTTAATTCACATTTTATATTTGAATTAAACCCATCTGCGTTTAGTTATTTTTTTCAAAAGTTACTTTATGCTTATTAAATGGATCTCAGTTTATATTTGCCTCACTCTTCTATATTTCTGAGGTGTTAATGATGGAGATGGTCGTGTATGTAACTTTGAATGTGTTGCATTCACATTGCCACACAGTCCTGCTGGCCTGGCTCTAAAAATGTATAAACAGGTTTGACAAAGGTAGATCAGGTATTGAAAAGTAGTTGTATTATTAATCAGTCACGAGTGAGGGCGCAGCTTTGTTTGGTATTACCTAGCTGTAGTTTATAAATCTCAACAGATGCTTGATTTTCTGAAATGGGTCAGTTTTGGCAGGGAGAAGGTAAATACGCATCTGAAGGAAAGCATACCCAATTGTATGTACTTTCAAAGTTCTATGCATAACCTCATACACATTTTCTGCTCCCTGTTGGATCACTATTTTTTTTGCTGTTTGTAATGTCTTACATCTGCACTGACTGTCTAGCTTACTATACTTGAATTTCTGAACTAATACCAATATTCAAGCTGCTATCACTCAGTGGAAACGCTTAGCTTGTAATCTCAGCTTCAGCCATTATTGCTCTTAGAATGTACACATGCATAGCACTGCTATTGTGTTGGGTAGGTTCCCAATTCTAACCCCTTTCACTTGTCAGAGCATCCTCAGGCAAGACACTGAGCTACACACTGATAAAGTTCAAATGTGTCATGCAGATGTGGATATTTCCCATTTCTAAAGACACTGCCAAACAAACCTGGGAACAGCAGACCAACATAAGCATGGTCTCCATATAGCTGATATATTATTGAAAACAAACAAGCTCTGGTCTCTTAGGACTGGTCTCACATAAAGTTGAATTTAAAAAAAAAAAAAAACATGCAATGCAGACGGCCTTAATGTGCAAACTGAAGTGCATTGTTAGTAAAAATTTCAAATGTTGAGCCATAATAATGTACATTACAGACTAAACTGTCCTGTGGCATATTGCGTGCATCTTTACTCACAGATTTACATGGTATATAGATATGACTTTGACATTGTTTTATTTTGCAACATGTATATGATGTTCCCTTGAAGTAGCCCACTTAACCAAGTAAAGGCTGATTTATGCTTCAGACGCAAAGCCTCTGACGCTCGGACGCAGAGCCTCTGCGAGCGTCAAAATCTTGACCACTCCCCCACGCAGAGGCTCTGCGCGCGTTGTCGTGCACCTCAGAAAAATCCTGACTACGCGACAGACGCACGCAGACCACCAACGGAAGTGCGCAGACAAAAGCGGCTGTGATTGGTCCTCGGTGTGCCTTTCCGGTTGTCTGTGTGGCTTCCTCCTTTGCATTTTCGCCAACTCCAATAAAAGAAGCTGTTCTTCTTCGATGTCAAGCAACTCCAGATCCATATCTTGCATACACTTTTTTTTTTTTTTTTTGAAAGATAAACACTTCCGCCGGCGCCGCCGAAGTTCTCGTCACCGCCCACCGAAATTCTCGCGAGGGGAAACTGCTGTGCGTCCCGAGAAATTCCAGACCGAGGTTGCAGAACCATAACATGAAAAGTGGTTCGCGACCAGAGCAAAGCAACACGTCAAGACGATAGACACAGAACTATAATTCGCCCTTAACACAGAATAAACCGGCTGAAGGAAACGGAATTTACATGCAAAAAATCCAGCGGTAAACCATCACTAACAGCTAAACTAGTGTAACAAAGTTGCATAAACTAGAAACACAAATGGAATCATCAGGCATAAGCTGCTTTTCGTCATTGGCAGGATGAATTCGCATGGTTCACAGTGCCAGTTAAAAGTCTGGAGAACGCTTACTCAAAATGAATGGCTAGGTGTGTTCAAACCTTTTACTGGTTCTGTTAATACAGATAGCAGCCCTGTTTGCCCTGGAATTCATCTGTGCTTTGGTACTTATTACTCTTGAACCAGTACAGATTTAGCTCTGTTTTGGAATACTCATTGCTAATTGTGTTTCTTTTTTGTTTTAGTTTTATTTAGTGCTGTGCGATATTACGATATATGTCGTAGTGCGATGTAAAAATGTCTACCGTACAATATAGTACTCAATTATTTTTTATTAAAATTACACGTTGTATGAACAAAGAATCTAATGTCACCCGCAAAGACTCATTTACTGCAGTGCTTAGGAAGCATGCATGGATACAAACAACAACATGGCACAGGAGGAGAGCTTGGCGGCATGGCGATTACGATGGAAACGGAACCCAGAGAGGAATTAGTGCCGAAAAGAGGGAACCCATTGCAGGGAATTCCATAGTGTGGTTTTGGTTTTGATTTTAAAAAGTCAAACGAAGGTTTGCATTTTGCAAAACATGCCGGCAACAAGTCGTTACTAGCGCTTTGAACACGTCTAATCTGTTCTATCACTTAAAGACACGACATGAAGAACAGTACAGAGACAGCGTGACGATGTGACAAACTACCTCAAAACCACAAACGAAGAAAAAAACACACCAAACGAGCCTGAGCGAATTGTTCACCAAAGACATCCGCTATCACAAGCAGTCCCGCAGACGCCGCCAAATTACAGACGCCATTGCCATTCAAAAATTCAGAAATTGCCATTCATTTATATAATTTTAAGAAAAAATACTATTTCAGGATATGCATATATATATATATATATATATATATATATATATTTTTAGTCATTTATTATTATTAGGCTATTATTAGTTGTTAGTAGTATTTTTATTAGAATTGGTATTATTATTGTTGTTGTTAATATACAATCATTGTAAATATTAATAATTTTTTGAGTTACTTGACTAATTTGAATTTTCCCCATTGGGGGATGAATAAAGTATTTTTCTATTCTTTCTATATATATATCGTTATCGGGATATAAAATTTTGTCCATATCGCACAGCGCTAGTTTTATTATCTCTGAAAGGCATGTTGAACAATTATGTTACCAAGACCAATGTCTGAGTATTTGAGACTAATAATGTGCTTATTTCCTTTTTTTTCAGGTACAATAGCCTCTTTATCCCACGACCATCATCAGAATCCAGACCTTACTGTGAACATGGATGGCAAAACAGCAGAAGAACCAATAAAGGGAAAACCAGCAGATTATTTTGGCAAGAATGCAGATGCAATACTACTGATATCAGATGAGGAGGATGATGTGGTGTTTGTGTCAGTGGAGCAGAAAACTGAAAAACTGAAGACGGTGAAGGATGAGTGCGTTGAGACACAACAGAGGGCGAAACAAAAAGAATCGGCAGCGGACAACGGGACTCAAGGAAATGGTTTCTGCGACAGCAATTTGATGAACTTCTCCAGAATCCACTATTGGGATCGTGTTGATGCAACGTACTCAAAAGATATTAAACAGGCCACCTTGCACGCACCTTACTGCCTCTATCTGTATGCAGGGGTGAGGCTGGGTGGAGGACGGAGCACAAGCTTTGTGCTGATTGGCTATTTTGACCAGAGCTCAGGCGTTAGTGTGGTGAGGCCGCTAACCACTCTGCAGATGAGTGTTGACACCGTTGATCCACAGTTCTTAGTGGACAAGGACACTGAAAATATTACACGCAGAGCTGAATCTGATGCACACCTTCTGATTGAGCTGTTGAAGAAATTTGACATTCCATTGTCCAATCTTGCTGTGTTTTATTGTGCTGCTCCATACCCAAGAATGAAGCAGGTGTTTGTGTCTCAGCTCCAGACTTTCAACCCAAAGCTGATATCACTTTGTGGCCTGCCTGGATTGGCAGGAAGAGCGTGCCAGGCTGGGCTCATGGCTTCCTTCAGCTACGTGCTTGACCTGATTAGAGACATCCACCATCACTACTCCACCTGCCCCTCCATCAATGACAGTCTGAAGGAGATATTTGCTAATGCAGACTCTTTTTGCCCATCCAATCCGGTTTCAGTACAGTGCTTATTTGTCATCCACTCTGTGCAAAGAATGGTCAGCTGCTGGCAGGATTTGGTGGAGTATTTTAAATCCCTGACACAAACCGAGGATACTAACCGAATCAGGACCCAATTGATGGATGGTAAAGTGAAGTTGCATTTCCTCTTCCTTTCATACTCTTTGGAGCCCATTAGAGCTCTTCAAGAATTGCAGCAGTCCAGCACAGCAGACGTGGCTGTGGAGCTCCACTTGACGTCCATGCTTGTTCATTCCTATGCAGCAAGCATCCTGCGGCCACCTGTCGCTGAGCGCTTTCTCAGGAGTCGAGACCTAACTGTGCTCCACAGTGATAAGGAGCTCCTTCTTACAGCTGAGGTGAACATAGGCGCTTGTGCCAAAGACTTCATGATCACCACTGCTCTGGAGCTGGGGGAGCAGAATAAGATTTATTTCCTGAAAAATGCACAGTCCTACTATAAAGCAGCCCTTCAGAGTTTGGTGCAGAGCATACCTGAGCAACTTGGGGACAAGGTACTGAGAAATATTGGATTGGTGTTGAAAGATCCAGAAAATATCACCGTAAGTATATTCATTCTTGTTACTTTTTTTCTTTTTCTTAATTGTTTTCACTAAGAGGGAAGACGGCAAACTTATTTTTTTTCCAAAAATAACTCCATGAAACTTAAGAAATTTAAAAATGAGTAGGTATGTCCCTGATGGATAGTGACTGAGAATAAATTGAACAGCTATATCTTTGCTTCATAGCAATGAATTTGACTTCTTTTCATCTGTTCCTATTAATAACAGTTACTAAATACTTTGTCATAATAGCTGGAATAAGGGCAACTGGACTTTACTGGAGTATCAGCTTATAAGCAGAGAGGGTTGTTACAGGCACATGTCACTGAGCCCCCGACCAACATGCATGTCGGGACATTCATTGTCACCTCTGAGCTGCCTACCTGTCTGAAAGGGCGACTTTTGGTCACAGGATCCAAAGTGTGAATGATTATGAAACTGCCTGGAGAGGAGAGACAATGCTGCACTGCAGGTGCTGGGAAGGTGAACCTGAGACCACTTCTGTTCAAAGATGGTTTTCCAGTTTAACATAGATGGCTTCCCTGACTCCTGTCTCAAACCATCTGTCCTCTGTCCAGAATGTGTACATTACTGTCCTCAGAGTGTCCCTTTTCCTTGAGTTGTAGGTGCACTGCAGAGTCTTGACCTGAACAGGTGGCTCTCCTATGTTGTGCCATCCGCTTGTGGAACTGTTGTTTGGTCTCTCCTACATGAGGTCCGCACACTTTACACTCCATACACAACGCCACTCAGATTCTGTTTAGATGTTCTGTCCTTTGGGTGAACCAGTCTCTGTCTGAGGATGTTCTTGGATTTGAAGTGCACTGGAATGTCGTGTTTAGTGAAGATCCTTCTAATTTTCTCTGAGACTCCTGCCACATATGGAATTACAGTTTGTTTGCGTCTGTTCCTCTTAGGATAGAATAGAAAAGAATTGGCTCTTAGCTTCTCTAACAGTGTGCTTTGGTCCATTTGTCATTGCTGATTTGACAAAGGCCCAGTTTGGGTGTCCACAGGTTTGAAAAGCTTTCTTGGACTACTGATTTTTCCCTCGGCCTTAGTGGGTCCACTCTCAGCCCGGTGATGTAGTGTTCTGATGACAGCCAGTTTGTGTTCTAGTGGATGATGCGAGTCCAGAAGCAGGTATTGGTCAGTATGTGTGGGTTTCCTGTAAACCTCAATGTGCACGGCACAGTCCAGAAAAGGCAACTTGTGGTATTTTGCATCCTCGTGTGCAAACTTGTATGAGGTCACATCAAAGGACACAATGGTTTCACTTCGGGACAGTTTCAGATGATGGATCTTCTTCACAAAGTCTGTGGAGTTGTGTATATGATGCAGAGTGTTTCCTACCAGGGGTGCTATGATGGAGACGAGGGGTTTAGCAATGTTACAGGTGACTGAGTTGATGCTGCTGATTATGGGTCTGAGTGGGACTCCCTCCTTGTGTATCCTGGGAAGTCCATAGATGCACGGCCTCCCCAGGAGAGAGTCTGTGGCAAAAAGATTAAATGTTATATATCAAATGTTATAATTGGCTTTGTTCCTAGACATTATGTAAGGTAATCTGTGACTTTCTTCTTATAGTTGTTTGTGGGGCCCCTCTTCAGGGCCTCATAGGTGGTGCTATCACTCAGCAATGTTGTCATTTCTCTGTGATAAACGGCTGTGTTGGGAGCACCAGTGCATCTTCCCTCGCCTGCTGGCAGAATGGTGATGTTTTGGTCTCTGCTGAGGGATGTCCCTGTCTCTCTTTCCTCTGGTGTGAGGTTGGAGAGAGGAGCTTTAGTGCGGGAGAGGGCTGCTGTTGCCTTCATACATAGCTTCTGCCTCAGAGATTCTGTCCTTATTGCAGATTTAGTAGCTGTAATGAGGTCCACCACTGGCATTTGTTGTGGAGAAATGGCAAAGTTGAGTCCTTTGGCTCACACATCCTTTTCTGGTTGGGTGAGGTCCCTCTCTGCTAAACTTTGTCATTCTGGGAAAATATATTTACCTTTGTGGTTATGAAGAGAAAATGAGAAGATTGATGTCACTGAGTATCTGTGACAGAGTATCTCTCTTTAAACCCGCTGCTGGGTGCATATCTCAGCTTGCCACAAACTTTCAGAGCTCTCTGTTGTATCCTGAAAGCTTCTCTAACCAAGAAACTGTTCAGAACAAAACTTCTATTAAAAACACGTAATAGTCTTATTTGTGTTTGAGGTTTTGCAGGTTTTAAAAAAACTGATCCAATCTGATGACCGACACAAAACGTTTGGAGAAAGATTTAGCTTTTTACGTCAAACTAGGGATGGGCATAATTAAACGATTAATCGATGATTGATCATTAAGAATTTGGTCGACGAAATTCACTTTGTTCGACGAACCGAATGTTTTTTTTTTTTTTTTTTTAATTGTTACATGCGAGCTTCCTTACATCATCGCCTAGTTCTAATCATGAAGAGGTAGCGGCGAAGTGTGGCGTGGGAACATTTTCGTTTAGAAAATGACATAGTGCACTGCAATCACTGCAATGCATATTACAAATACAATTCATCGACTACTACAATGATGTATCACTTAAACAATGCGCATCCAAGCCTTGTGATAGACGGTGGTGGTTCATCTTTATCTCAGCCTAGCATTGACTCGGTGTTAGCACAGAGCAGAAGGAGCTGCAGCGCACATCGAGCAGAGAAGATCACCGAACTGATGGCGAAGATGATTGAAACTGACATGCTCCCCATCAGTGCCGTGGAGGGCAAAGGTTTTCAGGACTTAGTACAGTTTCTGTAACCCGAATACACCATGCCGTCAAGACGCACCGTGACGAGGCGCATCGAAACTCATTACAAACAGCGGACGCAGGAGCTGGCTAGTAAGTTGACATGGGCCTAATTATGCTATTTTTTAATATAAAAATGTTAATGATTAATCGATTATTAATCATTAATTCTCCCGACGATCGACGAAGAAATTTTCATCGAATGCCCATCCCTACGTCAAACAATATCCAAAGTTTGATTAGGTTTAGATCTCAATCAAAAAGTCAATGTGTATTTTCCAGAATTTTGACCTATTCTTCAACTCATGACAACAGACTTTTGTGTTTTTTGGGACATTGGAAGATAATCTTGTGCATCTTATCTCATACTACCCAAGGGCGTTGGTTTGACTTTTGTTTTACTTTAGAAATGATTAACATTTGGCAAGTCGGCTCTTCTGAGTGGTTCTGCCCAGTATTGTATGTTACACTGAAAGATTACATACTAATGCTCTTCTTTCTTTGATGTAACTCTCTTCCCATCTCCATTTTTCCTCCGCAGGACTGTAAATTTTCGGGGCCCGTGTTGTCCGAGTTGGGGGTCCAGCTGGGTCTGTGTACTGCAGGGTCTCCAGAGTCGCACCAGCTGGCATGTGACTACCTCAGTTCCATTCAGAGCCTGAAAGAGAACCAGAGTTGGAAGGGTGAAGCTCTTTGCTGGGCAAAGGTAAACCAATTAGAACAGTTAATGAATTAAAGGGATAGTTCGCCTCTTTTGACATGAAGCTGTATGACATCCCATACTAGCAATATTATTTATGAACATTTTCTTAGCTCCCGCTGCATCCTGTGAGCCGAGTTCCAGCCTCGTTTTGGCATTGATGAAGGTAGTCCGGCTAGTTGGCTGGGGCCAAAAAAATAAAGCGTTTTGCTTCTCAAAACAATATGCGTTCAAAAGAGTGATACATTTGCATCACAAAATCGTCCCTCCAGAAAAAGTCAGACCTCACAATCGCTTGGCGCTATTTTTTCTCCATTCGTATCACTGCGTGATTGCCACCTGCCGACAGCCGCTCCTGTTACGGTGTTTGCTGCTCGGCAGCAGGGAACTGCTCAGTCTGCACTTCGGTCTGCACGCTCTGCACAGCAGGCAGTGATACGAAGGGTGAGAAAATAGCGCCAAGCGATTGTGAGGTCTGACCTTTTCCTCCACAACGATTTTGTGATGCAAATGTATTACTCTTATGAACGCATATTGTTTTGAGAAGCAAAACGCTTTATTTTTTACACCCAAGCCAACTAGCCGGACTACTTTTGTCAACGCCAAAACGAGGCTGGAACTCTGCTCACAGGACACAGCGGGAGGTAAGAAAATGTTCATAAATAATATGGCTAATTATGGGATGTCAAAAGAGGCGAACTATCCCTTTAACTTATTCTCTTTTTACTGAAATGAGAACACATGAATTGAATAGAAAATAAAATGTAACTGGACGTTTTACCTAGGGCTGCAGCACATACTTTGAGGTACTTTTTCGGATATTTTTTTTTTTTCGTGTATTTGTTTATTTATTTCAAGCCAGAATTTAAAAAATAAATTTAAAAAAAAATATATATATATATATATATATATTTATAAATAACAGTCACTTATGCCCACTGGGCATAGAAAACAACAAATGATAAATTAAACAACAGAATACCAGCTTGAAAAGGAGTGGGATGAAGACAAGCTTATTTACTCCCACCCCCATCCAATCCGCAATAGTTTACATGTTTTCAATTCCCACTACAGTGGAAACCGCTTATAGTGATCACGTTGGTCCAGAGCCAATTTGATCACTAAAAGCGGTTGATTACTAAAACCGAAGTTGTATTACAGTACAGGTATTTCACTTATTTTTTTATGCAGAATATCATCTAAATGCCATTTGTAAATGCCGTTTTTCAATGAGAAAAATGAAATGAAACGGATAGCTTCAGTATTTACTGAATTTTATTACAGTACCATGCAAGTTTAATTACAATGCGCAGTGCGCAGACATAACTCAAATACGTGCGTCGGCTCTGCTGTGCCGCCGCCCGCCAGTGCATTTTTAACATGTCTGAAAATAAAAGTTTGAAACGAACTGTTTCATAGAACAACAACATAGAACTGCATCAAGAAAATTAAAGCTACCTCTGTTTTGTGTTGCGGCCCTGCTGCGCCGCATTAAATCACTTCATATATTTATCCATGGTTCCCTGGATCAGAGTGTTGTCCAACACCAAGTTCACTTCTTTTTCAAAACGATGTAAAAGGTCAAAGTTTTTGAAACCACCATGCAGGAGACCAGTCTTTAAAATGCAAACTGCATTCCTCATCTCAGCTATGGATGGGACAACGGTCTCTTCTTCTTCATCCTCCTCCCCCTCCTCCTCGCTGTGCGCAGCATTGGTACCCGCACCAAAGCGCTCTTGTACCTCCGAGATGATGTCCTCATCCGTCACGGGCTCTGACACCGGAGTGCTGTCATCACTTACGATCCACTGCTCAAACTCGTCAGCGCTGGTCTCAGCAGGTGTATCAAAAGTTGTCGGTTCCTCCTCTGGTGACATGACCAGACCTCCTTTCTTCCAGCAATTCCTGATTGTGGAGGCCTCCACATCAGCCCAGGCGTCCCGCAGCATCAGAATAGCATCCAAGAGGCTGATTTTCTTTGCGATGTCTGCAGCAGCTGCTCTGTTCCCCTCATCAATTTGGCGTAGTACGGAGCGGGCCATCTCTTTGCGAAAGTAAGCTTTGGCTGTTCTGATGATGCCTTGGTCACAGGGCTGGAGAATTGAGGTTGTGTTCTTCGGCAGAAACTCGAGTCGGATGTTTCTCAGTGTTGAGTTGTTCAAGTTATGGGCTGAACAGTTGTCCACAAGCAGCAGGATACTCTTCCTCTCTTGGCCCAGTTTGCGATCCCAGTCCTTCAACCACTCCACAAAGAGAGCCCCGGTCATCCAAGCAGAAGAATTAGCTGCGTAACGAACAGGCAGTGTACGCACGTGTTTGAAGCAGCGGGGGCTGTGACTTTTTCCAATGACAAAAAGTTCCTTCTTTTCTCCGGCGGCAGAGCAGGCGAACAAAGCCGTAATCCTTTCTTTTGATTTTTTTCCCCCCTCTTTTATTGTCAGATTTGAAGGTCAGGGTGCCATCAGGTAGAGCCCGAAAATAAATCCCGGTTTCATCAGCATTCCAGATGCTTTCCTCACTGTACTCCTGTCTCATCCTGACCCATTGTTGCTCGAGCCACTCATCGCGTGACACAGTGTCAGCCTCAGCAGCCTCCCCGTGCAGCTTCTTAAACACAATGTTCTCCCTCTTTTTAAATCGCTCAAACCAGCCGACAGAAACTTTGAAATCCTCCTCTCCGAGGCTTGCTGCTAATGCCTCGGCCTTCTCCCTGACCAAGGGTCCGCTCAGCGGGGCGTTGCGAGACCGGGCATTATCGATCCACTTCACCAGGGCGGCCTCAACCGCAGGTGCTTTTCCCGGGCGCTGTCGTTTTCTTTCTCCGTTAGCATTCATGACTGTCTCTCGTTGCTTAATGAGACTACACAAGGTAGCCTGAGGAATGCCAAGCTTCGCCGCAGCATCTCGTTGGCTCGTTTTTGGTAATTTTTCATAATCCTCGAGGAGACTACGTTTTTCATTAAGAGAAAATGACTTCCTTTTTCCAGCCATGATTTGCGCGCTTGCTGCCCGGTGTCAACTCGTTAGCTAGCGACTCCGAGCCAGAAGCAGACGTCCAGAAAAAATAAAATAGCTAAACGTAGTTTTAAAATTATTTTTGCACATGTTTACATTAATAAAATGGCCAAAAATGAAAACTATAAGCGGATTTCTTGATCACTATAAACGAATTATTTAAACAGCATTTGTATAGAAATGATTCTGTCCCAAGCCTTTTGATCTGTATAAGCGGTTGATCACTATATCCGTGATCACTATAAGCGGTTTCCACTGTATACTCCGTAGTCAACTGCATCAACAGTATTCATAAGTTTACATATAATATACATCACTGCAACACATAGCCATTACCTACACCTATTATATATCACACATACATACTATACACACGTGATCACCCCATCGGTCATCATCACCATCACCCCATACTCATCATTATTTACCAATTATTATCCTCAAAAAGCAAAAAAAATAATGATGGTGATACTTGAGTGTTCTATTGATTATTCCATTGATTACTCGTATAATCAGATATGTTCTCTACTGGAGTCCATTTCAGCTAACAAGCCTGCTGATGTAGCTACATTGAAATGCTGAAGTGAAACGCTACCTTGTGTGTGTTCCGCTCTGAGGACTGGATGTGTTACAGGGGCCTTTCCCTGTCCACATAACATTTTTCCTCTGTCTCTCTGAGCTCCAGCCTCTCTTCTCAGTTATTAATGAACAGAGAGCTCCGAAAGGAGCTGGGCCCGGTGTCTTATTCCAAGAACTCTGCACAAGATGATCATGTTCTATATATCGCTTTGACAGATTACGTCATGCACTCAAGCGCCATGCATTAATATTATGGCCATGAGGTTGAGTTATAACAGACTCAATCTATTGATAAGTGGAAGTCAAGCGATGGGTAAAAAATATGGTAAACAAATAGTATACTGAGAAATAATACAAGGCATAGGGGAGTCATTTTTATCATAAAAGAGCAGTTGAAGTAGTGATGTGCTGTTTGGATATTGTCATAGAAATGCGAAGCGCTGCAGCGTCAGAATGCCTTCTAATTTGAAAGAATCTTCGGTGTAACAGGCACCTGCAGACAGGGAAGCACTGCCTTTTCGCACGCTGGTGAAGTAAGCACTATCAGAAGAGTTCCAATTATTCGTATCAAACATGGTGAGCACAGTGCAGACCGTATTGGTATGAATTAAAAGAAGCGTTGAAGCAAATAATTTTCATCAAGAATTTTTTTGTAATCAAGTGATTTGTGTAATCCTTTAAAGGGATAGTTCGCCTCTTTTGACATGAAGCTGTATGACATCCCATATTAGCAATATCATTTATTAAATTTGACTTACCCCCTGCTGCGTCCTGTGAGCCGAGTTCCAGCCTCGTTTTGGCGTTGACGAAGGTAGTCCGGCTAGTTGGCTGGGGCTTAAAAAATAAAGCGTTTTGCTTCTCAAAACAATATGTGTTCAAAAGAGTAATACATTTGCATCACAAAATCGTTCATCCAGTCTGGATGAACAATTTTCTGCACTATTTTCTCTCCCTTCATATCAATACGTGCTGCCACCTGCCGATAGCCGCAGCTGTTACAGTGTTTACTGCTCGGTCTGCACAGCAGGCAGTGATACGAAGGGAGACAAAATAGCGCCAAGCGATTGTGAGGTCTGACTTTTTCTGGATGAACAATTTTTTGATGCAAATGTATTACTCTTTTGAACGCATATTGTTTTGAGAAGCAAATCGCTTTATTTTTTAAGCCCAGCCAACTAGCCGGACTACCTTCATCAACGCCAAAACGAGGCTGGAACTCGGCTCACAGGACGCAGCGGGAGGTAAGAAAATGTTCATAAATAATATTGCTAATATGGGATGTCATACAACTTCATGTCAAAAGAGGCGAACTATCCCTTTAAAGTCTCACCTAAGAAGCATTCTCAGTTCTAATCGACTGGTGGGGAGTTACTCCTCTCGGGTCATTATATACTTGATAGTCATTTAATATAGGTCAAATTCATGGTAACCTTTAGATATCCTTTTGCATTACTGTCCCCCAACACGGTGCTAAAGCTCATGGGTATTCACACATCAGTGCCAGGTTTATCACTGATCCATCTACCCACTGACCGTCCTGTGGTTCTCTCCGGCCAAATCAGGATTTTATTAGAGCAGAGCCACAGTCTGGAAGTCCTGGGGAGCCACAGTCTGGGGGGAGGGGCTGTAGGCTATCCCAGCTGCCACTTGGCGAGAGGCTGGCGACACCCTGGAAAGGCTGGCAGTCCATCACAGGGCCACACAGACAAAAAGGAGGCAAACAACCATGCATGCCCACACTCATTCCCAGGGTCAATTCAGAATCACCAATTAACCAAACATGCATGATTTTGGACAGTGGGAGGAAGCTGGAGTACCAACGCATACACAGGGAGAACATGCAAACCCACGGGAACTGAGACATGACAATGTTAACCCCCACACCATCTTACTCCAGAACTGGGGAGCACCCAGACCGGTTCAGTTCTTGCTGAGTCTATGCATACAGGAGTGATTTGGACCCTAACTGCATTTTCTGGGTGTGTTTGTATGGTTTTGTGCGATTTCAGTGTTCAACTAGTGTGTCATCTCTTTGGTTGTTTGTTGCCCGAGGGGTTGCTTGCTTGGTTGTTTTCAAAAGCTTGTCCCTTACCCATGATGCAGTTGGACTACTGAATCTTAACCAGAGGAACTGGTTCTCCTGTGTTCAGCTGTGGGGTGCTTGTTCAGTCTCCTCTAAACATCTTGAAGAGAAAGAGAAGAGAACATTACCATAACTGATCCTTTTCATTGAATTGGAGTGTGTTTTTTCTGTTGCATGAAGAGAAACCCATTTTTTTCTGTGCAATTACAGGATCAGAAACGCTCCAGCCTTTATTTTATTGATCTGTTTTACCTTTTCATTTCACTCACAGCTCATGTTTGAGTCCTTCACCCCGTGTTTCTTGTGTTCTCTGTACAGATATTGCATACAATAAGGCCATGCACCACTCTGCACAGAGTTTTTATGACCCTCCTGGCCCTGCCAAGCTGTCTGAACAAGACAGAATTGTTTGCTCAGGTGAGTATTTAAAGCTAATGAATACATTCCCAAGTGGCCGGTTTCCTAACCGCATCAAATTCAGATAAATGGGTTGAAAATGCACTGGCTAAACTGTTTTTTTTGTTTTTTGTTTTTTGTTTTTTAGCGTGATGGATATTTTTAATTAATTAAGACCTAAGTTGCCACTTTAAAAAATATTCTCAGCCTTGTTTGAACATAAATCTACATGTTTTCCTGAAAAACTTCCTAAGATTGTCAGTGCCCACTAAAACATTAATTTGATGTACATTTATTGTAAATTTGATTTTCCCCTAATGTTCATCAACATTTAAAAAAAAAAAAAAAAAAAAGTCATTGAGTGCCCTGAAAGAAAGTGATGAGCCTGATATGATGTGAGCATTAGGTTTGAAAGAAAGGAGAATGCAAATAGTCTTCAGGCATGAACAAAAAGTGCATGCATATATTGCACTGGATCTTAATGGGGTAAAGGATAACAGCTGTCCATCATATTGCCATTATTTGGTAGAAAATATCACATGACATTTTAGTTTTGCTGAAATAAGTCGATGCTTGTTGTATCGGTTGTCTTGAAGTCTGTAACTGATGTTCATGATGCTTAGACGAACAAGGACTTTGGTGACGACCCCCCACACACACACACACACACTTTTTTCTGTTGCCGCTGCTTGTTCTCAGATACACCTGCCTCCGCAGTTAACATAGAAACAACATTTGGTTCAAATTGAATTTTAAATTGTTATAAATACTTACAGAACTATTTATATTTCTATCAGCATCACACTGATTGTATGATGTAATGTAGGTAGAACTCTGAGCATTGCTGTGTACGCTAAGTCATGGCATATATTCATGTCCCTGTAAACTGACATGGATGTCCCCAGAAACGCCCCTGCACGCTGCAGTAAGGTACAGTGTCACAGCTGTGATTCTTCCACTTTGCACG
This sequence comes from Odontesthes bonariensis, assembly GCF_027942865.1. Lineage (NCBI taxonomy): Eukaryota > Metazoa > Chordata > Actinopteri > Atheriniformes > Atherinopsidae > Odontesthes > Odontesthes bonariensis. The sequence continues at coordinate 34,637,669 of NC_134515.1, read as the reverse complement.
GCATGCTGCTTTCCTGAAATTTAAAGGGATAGTTCGCCTCTTTTGACATGAAGCTGTATGACATCCCATACTAGCAATATTATTTATGAACATTTTCTTACCCCCTGCTGCGTCCTTTGAGCCGAGTTCCAGCCTCGTTTTGGCATTGATGAAGGTAGTCCGGCTAGTTGGCTGGGGCCACAAAAATAAAGCATTTTGCTTCTCAAAACAATATCTGTTCAAAAGAGTGATACATTTGCATCACAAAATCGTCCCTCCAGAAAAAGTCAGACCTCACAATCGCTTGGAGCTATTTTCTCTCTACCTTCGTATCACTGCTGCTGTGCAGACCGAGCAGTCCCCTGCTTTCGAGCAGCAAACACCGCAACAGGCGCGGCTGTCGGCAGGTGGCAGCACACAGTGATACGAAGGGAGAGAAAATAGGGCCAAGTGATTGTGAGGTCTGACTTTTTCCTGGACAACGATTTTGTGATGCAAATGTATTACTCTGTTGAAGCCAACTAGCCGGACTACCTTCGTCAACGCGAAAACGAGGCTGGAACTCAGCTCACAGGACGCAGCGGGGGGTAAGAAAATGTTCATAGATAATATTGCTAATATGGGATGTCATACAGCTTCATGTCAAAAGAGGCAAACTATCCCTTTAATGCCCCTGTGGAACAGAAATGTAAAATGCTGTAATTCTGTCAGTTGTTCTCTTAATGCTAAGACAATAAGACAAAGTTGTACCTCCAGCTATTTTCTCATTTTAAAACATCTGCCAGTCCATTTAAACACAATTTAACATTTACACACACTGTCTTCTCTCAAATGGTCCCTCTCTCCCGTGTTGTAGTAAATTCAGCTTCAGTGACTATTCAATATGTTTTACCTCTTATACCTTTGCTTTTAGCTTTCATTGCTTGAAGCAGTGGCAGAAACCAACTAGGGTTATGGGATCCAAATGACAGACGCATGTAGACACGCCTCGCTGTGTTAGAAATAGGTCATTTACATAGGCTCCGCCTCGATCTAATGATGAACCATAAACCTTGCTTTAGCTGATGATGGTGCTTTTAACATTGAACATTCCAGACTGATTTGCTATAGCAAATGTTGATGGCGATGAGGAGAGCTGACCAAGCGTATTTGTGTTTGTGTCACAAGGTATTCAAAAATACCACTGTTCCGCATGAAAGAGCAGGGACCCTCAGAGCCTCGTCCGAACCAGCACGGTGGTCAAGGAGACCCTCTGTCAGCAGGAGGAAAAGTTCTACCCAGTTAGGTTATGATGGCAAGAATAGAAAAAAATGGAATGAAGAAAGTTCATCAGAGGACAGTGACAGTACTGTGGCAAAAAATCGACTACCTAATCCTTCAAAACACTTCAACAGTATGGAGGACTCGGACTACACAGACAATTCCTCTGGTAAGACTGCAAGTATATCTGCAATGTTTTGGTTGTTTCTGGAGCCTCAACAACATGTTTTTCTCGACTCATGACATAAATCTACTGTAAACAGAAACTAATTGGTGTGACTGTGTTATTGTTACCAGATGTGGTTGATATTACAGAAGAGTCCAAAATATCTCAGAGCAGCAGACTGATGAAGGAAAAAGGTAAGATATGTCTAATATTCTTAATAGTTGCTTATGTTCATTTCACCGAAATAGTTCCTTTTCATGAGGCAATCCATCCACCATAAAAGCATATTTTTTTCCTATTAATCTACATTATTGGACGTGACATATAAGAACATGTGGCGATGTATCGTAGTTAGGGCTGGGCAACGATTAAAATGTTGAATCTAATTAATCACATGATTTCCCTGATTAATCACGATTAATCGCATTTGTACGCAAAATCCAAAAATGAATCCAAAAGTAGTGTATAGCCTTTAGCATTTAGTTTTATTTTAAATGTGCTGCCATATGAATGAAAGTGCCATAACATTTGTTGTGCAAACACACTTTTAACATCAGCATCTTTGTGTAGTTTTTATGTAGAAGCTTCGCTCCACTGTCTGTTTCCTTGAATGACTTGCTGCTATCAGTTGTGTGTTTTGCCTTTAAGTGATATTTCAGACTGGAACTACTACGCTGAGAAGACAATTCAACTTGGCTGTAAATGCAGAATTTCCTTTTAAAATTTATTTTGAAATGCGTGCTTTTATGTTGAAACAAGTAAAACGGGAAGTAGCGCCGGTTATGGCCCTGTCACACTGTTGCGTATGAGAGAAGCGTATGAGTTGCGTATGAAAATTAATAATATAATTTTCATACGCACGAAAAGTCCTTGAAAATAAAGAATGACTAGCGTATGAGTAGCATATGAACTGCGCATGCCCAGCGTACGTTTCAACGCGCCTATATCAGCAGCCTTTCCACATTGCTCCATTATTGCAGTAGACGACGCGCTATCAACATCTCTCGAGACATTCATCTCGATCATGCCTCCCAAGAAGCAATCGTCGTTTGCCCGGGCCCTGGGCCGAGGAAAAGGCAAAAAAACACAAGAATCATTCTCACCCAAACCTGCTGAAATGCCTGATGCACCTGCGGCTGATGAGTTACATGCTTCTGAGCGATCAAGATCCCCAACTCCTCCTCCTGACCGCTCCCGTGAATCGTCGGTTGCCTGCCGCCTCCATCTCCGCCCATCTGGCGGAGATGGAGGCGGCAGACGGGCGGAGGCTATACGCTAGCTGTACGGTACACCTTCATGGCAACATATGGCAATTTATGTCCAGCGTTCTCGACCTATCAGTAATGTACCTATATCGTATCTCTAGCGTATTCAGCGTATGCCTAGCGTATGCTTAGCGTATTAACCATACGCACAAAAGTTTTGAGCATGTTCAAAAATGTATTTCTGCCTCAGCGTATGCCAACGTATGCCAGCGTATGCCAGCGTGCTTGAAACGTATACAACCTATGCCTAACGTTCCCCTGGCGTATGTCAGCGTATACCAGCGTATGAGTGATAATTTTCATACGCAACTCATATGCTTCTCTCATACGCAACAGTGTGACAGGGCCTTTAGCTCTGTGAGCTTCACACATAGACTGAGGAGCACCTGTAGCGGTGATGTCCAACTTTAAAATGAAAATGGCCGAGTATAAGTTCCGTACACTTCTCCATGTTTGGTGGTTCCGCAGCAGAAAGCAACAGACTTTTACAATAATAAAACCTGCGCTAATGCGCGATAAAATATTTATCGGCGTTAAATAATCAACAAGTTAATGCAATAATAACGAGTTAACTCGCCCAGCTCTAATCGTAGTGTTATGTAATGTATGCTACTGACAGCAACACTGTCACAACACGCCTCAGTGTTTCGCAGGCTTTAGCCATCGTATTGGGAGGTTAACCATCGTCAAACATCACGTCTGCAGTTTCTTTCATAAGGCCAGCAACTGGTCTGGCATTGATAAAAGGGGTGAAAAAACAGGGACTTTGTGTTGGACAATCAAGGACCAGCCAGTACAAATAAAGTTTTGCAAAGAGCAGAAGTTCGTATTTTGGGGCAAACTAAACGACAGCCAGGAGGTTAAGAGGGACTTCTGGGTTCTGTGAGGCAGAGCATCCTTTGGGCTGAAAAAAGGAATGTTCTGTGATTTCTGCAAAAATAGAACAAAAGTAGCTTCAGTGTTTATGATAACACTAAACTCTGAAGTGAAATGTCAAGAGAGAATGAATAAATAAATGGCTTGCTCCAAAATCAAAGCTTTGAGGGTCAACCAGAGGGTGACAATTTAGGGGGCAAAAAATCGAAATGACAGCCGATAACGAGCACAACAGAATTGAAACATTCTTGTCTCTCAAAAAGATGGAAATGGAGGAGGTCTAATGTGAACTCAGGTCAGTTCATCTGGTCCTATGTTGTGCAGCTGAAGAAACATTCAGAATTCAGTATCTCATTTCTCAGGTTTTTCAGGTCAAATATTTCAACACAGAGAATTTTCATTCATTGTGACAAGTGACGAAGAGGATCGCTGTTCGAGTTCAGCAGTCACACCCCCGGGCTCAGGGTTTCAGCAAAGCCCTGTGGTAAGTTTCTATCAAATAAACACAGTTTATTAGCAAAACCTGCCAGTTGCCACGCTTCATACCTCACTTACTGCATACATACATTCTGTATTATAAAGCTGAAACAATTAGCTTATCCATCACTATCTGACAAAGTAGTCGGCGTCTTATTTGATAAGCTGATAATTGTGTATTTTATGAAAAATTGACAAATATTTGCCAGCAAATAGAAGAATTTGATAAGTTTCACTGTAAAAAATGATTTATTATAATGCAAAACTCATTGTTGGGGTTTCGGATTGACATGCATTGAAAGAAATGACGCTGGATTGTTGCAAATAGATAAGTGATGGATTGTATTTTATGCTGAATGCTTCAGGTGTTTTAGATTTTTCAGTTTTCACCAATGGTTTCACAGGAACTATTCAATCATAGTTCCACTTAAGAAGTCATTTTTAAATGACTTCTTAAACTAACAAATGCACAGCCACCATGCATCCCAATTGTACTGTAGGTGACATACAACAAAATGCTGCCTTGGCATGGAAGAGATGGGCAATGAGAAAATATGCAGCACACACAGAGAAAGAGCATCTTCTCACAGATTATAGTTATCTAAATATCTTTTTTTTTTGTTTCATTTTTTTTAGCCCCTATAATTACAGTGAACTTCATTTCATTGTGTGCTGTAATATCTCACTAGGGGGAGCTGGTGTGGGGGCATATCGAGGGCTTCCCTTCCTGGCCAGGCGTCATTGTACCCTACAGGAAGGAGAGCCAGCTTCCAGGGAGAAAGATGGTAGAGTGGTATGGCCAGAGGATGTCTTCTCAGGTGAGTCGGATGTAGGCTGCTAAAAGGATTGAAGCAGGTCGTCCAAGTTTATAGGAATATGATGTATCATCGTATATTTCATTGTCGATGCAGTAATGGTGCCATATTTAAAAAAAAAAAAAAAAAAAAAAAAAAAATTCCCCACCGACCACAATGATGGAAAAATACGAGACTGCCAGATTACAACAGGGGGAGCTGTACTGATAATAGCCTCTGGTTAGACCACTGTTGTGATGTTGACAGCACCTGTATGATCTGAAAACTTAGATCAGGGGTCTGAAACCGGCGACTCCGGAGCCACATGTGGCTCTTTCATCCCTCTGCTGTGGAGGAAAATAAATAAGTATTACATTTCAATTTATTTTAGTTTAGTTTGTCAGCTTTTTTAAATGTGAAGATTATGTTGATCTTGTAACATTAAAATGAAACGAGTAATATGCGTCTCAGCCATCGGTGAGCGACACCCGCTGGCACGCGATTTATCAAGCTTTTCGACCACGCTTCATTTTTCAGTTCAACATGTTTTTTGTTGCAAGCAGAAATAAAATCTTGTTTTCTCTGTAGCAGTTCATTGATTTCATAAATGCAACTGTGGCGTTTTTACTGCCACTGTGGGTTCTTTCAGCGGTAAGTTAGGACTGAGACTCTTTGACGGTTCGTCAATGCTTTATTGGTATACACAATTCTTCTGTGTTCCTCCTGCACGGCCTCCTTCCCAGGCTTCGTCTAGGCTTGTTCTCCTTCTCCTTCTCATTCTCCTCCTGGTTCCAGCACGCTACTGTTTATAAAGGAGAGTGATTAGACGAGTGGATGCTGGCGTGCTAATCACTCACCTGGTGCCGCTCCCCTGAGCTCTCTCCACACCCCTCTCCTGCAGCTGATTCGCCACGCCCCCTCCACAGCAACACACTGTAGTTTTTTTTATTTTATACATAGCATAAAGGTAAAAGATGATGTATGCAGTGTTATCTTCATTTTAGATTTAGTTTTTTTTTTAGGTTTCTGTGAGAAACGGTTCCAAATGGCTCTTTGAGTGTTTAAGGTTGCCGACCCCGTCACAGAGGTGTCGCTGCTACGTGAAGGTTACCGCTACTCTACAACCACGAAAGTGGAGAAGAAAACAATGAAGAGCAGGAACACTGTCATTAATGATACTGCTGCAGTATCTGGAAGCTGAAATGCTTCGTGTGTTTCTGTGTTTCACGAAGTTCGTGAGCCAACACGATTCAGTCAATAGAGCTGAAGGTCTGAAGCCCCCGGATTCACCACTTGGAGTCTCTGCCCTCTTCTTTGCCTTCACGTATCTGTTCCGTAGCTTCTTCCACACATTCTTACAGAACTCTCCCTCTTTTCCCAAAGTTCTGCCAGTCTCTGTCGACGAGTTTTGGGAGTTTACGTGGTCACTGTGCTGTTTCACTGCAGTTTCGTACAGGTGCCTGTACGAACGCACCTCCTGACTGAGCCTGGTCTCACATTGGTCCATCCGGTTTGTCGTTCTCGGCGCAGCCAGGTTACAAAAATCGACTGGTGCACGACAACGCGCTGCGCCGTCTTTTCAAGGCCTGAAACGTCATTTTGACGTCACGGGTCGGCTGCGCCGTGAGCAACGCATCAACTGTAAATCCAGCTTTAGACTGTGGTGACATTAGGGTGCCGCTGCTCTCATGGAGAGTGAGCGTGTGTTTCCGGATTTCTTCCTTCTACTCAAGTCAAAACAATTGTCATGATGGTGCTTTTAGCTCCAGACTCCAGTGAGGCAGCGGGAGGAGGTCAACCTTTCAGGGCAAAATTGAAACTATCTGAAGTTGTATGTATTAGTTTACGACACAATACCTAATAACAATCATTTCTGTGTTGTTTTAATGCCAGTAACCACCTTAAAGCCACGCAGACTGTGAGAAAGTTAGGCTAAAGCAGATCAGCTGACTCTGTCTAAGCTTTGGTTTCCTGTCAGGGATTTCTTCTCATTTCACTTGGAACTGCTCATATTAGCTTGTTAAGGTTTTGTTTGTTTCCCTCCGTTGTGTCCGCTTTGTGTCACGTTGACATAGAAGATGAGAACACGGTCAGTGTTCATATCTTCTCTTGTGGCTGTATGTGGGTTTCTTCCATATTTATGGTCAATGTAACCAATTTGTTTCTGAAAATCAAATACCAATACCAACTAAGCCGGTCTTCAAAAACAAAAAACATGAAATGATGGACTGATAAATTCTGTCACTTTAATAGCCATAGACAAAGTGTAGCACAATCTTTGCTCAGATGAATATCAGCTTGATATAAAGTACTGTGCTTCTGTTAAAAATGTTTTCTCAACACACTTTTCCTGTACAGGCCAAAACACATTTTTTATTATATAATGAAAAGTTGAAAAATGCTCCTTGTATTGTAAAGTTGAACTTCCCTTCTTTGCCCATCTCGTTTCAGGTCAGCTCACAGACTCTGGCACCGTACAATGCCTTTGGCCAGCGCTTCTGCGCCAAATCCTTCACCACCCTTGTCACCTACCGAGAAGCCATCTTCTTGTCTCTGCAGGTCTGTGTCGGCATATCTTCTCATATGACTGAACAAAACATCAAAGATGAGTGTTGCTGAGTAGACGACCCGTTTGTACCTGTGTGATTGAATTTAACCCTTCGAATATTTTGAAAGTCATTGAAGAAACTGATCAGAAAATGCTTGCAGGTTGTGCTTTATTCTGCCGTGTTTGTCTTTGTCTATCAGGAGGCAGCTCTGCGTTGTGAGAAGCAGTTTTCTGCATCTCTCGAGGATAGGGATGAACTGCTTAAGCAGATGTTAGACTGGGCTTTGGAGGGCTTCCAACCATCTGGCCCAGATGGACTCAAACCAACAGCTTCAACTAACAGTACGAACATTTGATTAAGCTCCTTGTTAGAGAATAGGCAATCAGTTTAGTCACAGCCAGGGGGGGGTGATGCGTCTTCTCATTATTACATCAAAGATAAGTCCATCTTTTGTCAACAAACAATGCAGTCCCTCCCTTTTACTCGTATCATTGCAATCTCTGTCCATGTAGTCTCAGATCTGCGTTAGAAAGCCCAAAACATTTTATTGCTCCATTCCTTATATTCTCGGTGTGTTCTTGTCAGCACTCAAAAGTCACATTGTCCATGTTGAAGGAAGAAACGGTTTAAACTTCATCTTCCCTGCTCTCTGTTCCTATCGTGCAACAAAGCCATTGATGAAGCCATTAATATTTGAGATTACATATTGATTCCAAACGAGTTTAAATGAGGTTTCCCAACCTCTTGAAGAGCCCTTAGAAGTACTGGGTTCAATATGCAATACGAAACAAACCCACCACAGATAACATGACACACCCTTCCTGAGTCTGGTTCTGCCAGAGGTATCTTCCTGTTGAAAGGGAGTCGTTCCTCTCCACAGTCGCCTCAGGCACGCTCAGGACGGGAGATTGGACTGAAGACAAAGTTTTGGTGCAATCTGTTGGTTTCCTTAGCTTGGAAATTGTTTTTGAATTGGCTCTATATGAATGAATTGGATTATTTTATAAATAATTATGATTACAATGAATTGAATTCTAATTGGCTTGAATTGGACTTTATTATTTAAGTACCTTGAGATGACATTTGTTGTATTTGGCACTATATAAATAAAAATTAATTGAATTGAATTGTGTAAAATGAATAAATGGATCAAGTAAAAAGTTGCACAAAGTGATGCAGATACACGGTACCAGTCAAAAGTTTAATTTATTCTGAACAGTGAGATGTGTCCAAACTTTTGACGTGAGATAACCCGCTCATTAGTAATGTGTGTAATATCTGATCTGATGGTATCTGTGTGATTGTCTTCTGTCCAGGGGCGACTAAAGCAAACAGCAGGCCAAAGGTGAAGAAGAAACTCTTCAGGAAAGCCGGTTTTCTTCCTGACTCTTCCAGCTCTTTCAGCCAAAAGGGCAACATGGGCATAAAGATGAATGAAGTGGCTGTCTCACTCAACAAACTCTCATGCAGTTCCTTACATGAGTCACCACAGTCCAGCGTTGTGGCCAAAGAAGGATTTGGTTTTGTGGAAAAAGGCCCCGAAGCACTGAAGGTGAAGGGAGCACAAGCGGGATGGACTGTGGAGATTAAGAGAAAAGGAAAAGGAGGATGGGGAAAGAAAAGGGATAAGATATCCAGTTTGTTTTATGGATTCGATGATGATACGTCTCCTGACTTTGTGCCAAACAAGAAGAGGAACTACAGCAAAGTTTACAACAAGGTCAACCAGTCGACCCGTGTGTACACACAGCCGGACCAGAAACTCAGAGGTATGAAGCAGAATCTAATTACATTATCCTTTCATTCACTTGGGGGCCGGAGCCCTCCCCATCTGTGTTCGGGGGGGGGCATGACTTGAAGAGTTTATGTTTTTCAGACTTGTTCACCACTAAATACATTCATGGTATAAAAAAAAAACTACACCCTTATTTATTTCTGCAGTTTTTCATATTGGGACATAAAAAATGGCCTGATTGTTACCAGGAAAATACAACCTTTGATGAACAGCAGCATGTTACAATGCAATATTCATTGAACAAAAACTGAGTCAAATAAAAGAACCCCAGCAGCTCACAGTAATTTGGAAGTAATTATTTTCTGAAGGAAAAAGAAAAACTTGACCCTGAAGGTCAAAAAGTCAAGAAAAAGAGCTCCTTTTTCTCCTAACAAAGGGGAAAACTGTTAGGAGTTGGCAGGAGGACGTTAAATTGAGAAGAGATGTGCTGCAGACGATGGATGACAGACAAGTCATGAAATTAAGTTTAAAAAAACTAAAAAAAGAACAGCAGGAAATGATGTCTCCACAGTACAAAAACGCCAGAAATGAAAGCAATCACTCCAGTAAGTATTGTGCAACGGGTAAAAAGCGAATCTGCAGTCGGGATGATTCGTTTTGGTCACATACGTATGCAGAGGGCATGATCACACAAACTGTTACCACACTTTGTAAGACTAGTGTTCATCACTGTCATTTACTGTTTATTTCAAAATGATCAGCATGCTACAGGCTTATAATTTTCAAAAATGCTCTCTTTTATCTCTCTGTTTGTTTTTCCATCAAACCAAGTTCAAACTAAATATCCTATGTAGCATATATGTAGCAATGGGGTCAGCCCGACCTCTTCTATAAGACAAGAGTTTGTCTTTTTCTGAGATTGTTCCTAATGCAAACTGAGCCTAAGACTATAACTTAGGTCTCTCAGAGGATTCGTAGAATTTTTAAGAATATGGCCCTTTTAATGCTTTGATATTTTAAAACTGTAGAATAGAAAGAGTGTACAGACTTTTTACCATGCCAGTGGTCCTAATGTTCAAATACTGTGTCTTCCTGAGGTCTCAAGCTAACACTTCACTACGGGGATTGTCTTGTTAGAGTGTATTTACACAACAATAAATTTTATCCCAATAAAACTGACTCATTCAGCTCACTCGCATAAATTTTTCAGTCAGTTGGCTAAATGCGTTAGAAATTGTAACTGAAAAGCAGCTCATAAGGACTGTGTCACCTTTAGTTTGCTTAAAGCGTTCCCAGACTAGCACTCTGCTCTTTAATAACTGTAGCCTCACCTGAATGTAAATGTACTTTATTTATACAGTCCTTTACAGACAATCCTTACGATGTACCAAAGTGCTTTACAGCAGGTAATAAATAAAGAGAAGAATAAGTAAAAACAAATAAAAACAATAAAAGAACAGTGAAAGCATTAAAATACAACAAAATCAAATAAGATAAATATGTCATCACTCAACTGGCTATTAAAAGCCATCCTAAATAAGTAGGTTTTTAGCCTAGATTTGAAGAGGCCCAGGTCAGAAATAAGACGCAGCTGGACGGGGAGCTTATTCCAGAGCCTGGGGGCAGCTTTGGGAAAAGGCTCGCTCACCCCAGGGTTTGTATTCTGACCTGGGCACTTCTAGCAAAAACTGATCTGTTGACCTCAGAGCCCAGGATTGCAGACTGTTAAAAGCTCAGATAAATATGATGGGGCGAGGTCATTAAGAGCTTTAAAAACAGTCATTAAAAGTTTAACATCAATTCTATAAAAGACATGAAGCCAATGGAGGGAGTTAAGAACAGGAGTGATGTGCACACGTCTGTTGGTGTTGGTTAAAAGACGGGCAGCAGCGTTCTGCACAAGTTGAAGGCGACTGAGAGAAGACTGGGAGACGCCGACATAAAGTGCATTGCAATAGTCTGACCTTAAAAGGTTAGAAGGGAAAAAGGGATTAATTACACCTGATGCATCGGTCTGACCAATTATTTAGGTCCCTGCCCCAAATGCAGTGCAAAGGCCTGTTGTATTTACAGTGTTTACTGTTGTTCAGCATTTTCGGGGGCCTAAATATAGTCAAAAACGCTTGATTTCTTTCGTTGGAAGGGGAAAAATGGCTCAACAGTACCACCTATTCTGGTAGCATTATCCTTGCACTCGCCTATTCTATACCTCAGTTTGACTTGGCATTGCCTAACTGAGGTAATAAATATGTCGATGATAGTCAACCAAGGCAGCTGTATTCTTACCTTTCTTTTTCTTCTTCTTCTTCTTCTCTGCAAGATGAAATTTGTTGTGGTGAGGCATTATTAATGTATCTGACACAGGGTAACTGCTTGTCTGCAAAAAGCTGTTTTCTAATTGCCTTGAGAATTGTTCAGCATTTTAGGGGGCTAGAGAGTTACTGGACAATTAAACATCTGTTGGCTTTTTTTAGATATATGTACTTATATACTCTAATTATAATTAAATATATATTTTCCCTTCTTCTACTTGCATGCAAAGAATGTTATGTATGACAACGATCAGCCATAAACGGGTTAAGTGGGTAACACTGCTCATGTTGCAGTGCAGTTTTCTGCTGGAAAAGCCTGCACTGTTGGATTCACATGAATGTTACTTTGACTTTTTTGCCATCCACATTTCTACTGACGAGGCACACTCACCCGGTACAGTAGGAGCGTTGGGCCCTTTAAGCACGAAAATGTGTGGAATTTCCAAAAATGAACCTCTTTAAGTGGTCAAACTGTGTTAGTACTTTGTTTTACAGTATGCTGGATCATTAGCCCCTTTCACACTGCCGAATAACCCGCGTTTAATTCGCGAATTTAGCGTGTCCGCTGTTGCTTTCACATTGCCGACCCGGGCTGGCATGTCAACTCGACTCGCCTTTCGACCCGCGTCGGACCCTAGTCTTTTTGCCGAGCCGAGTTTGGTGTGAACGCAATCGACGCGGGTCGGACGTGGGCGTGGCGTGAGGAGTTTAAAAGACAGAATGGACAGCTGATTCAGAACAATAGCGACAGGTGAGGACAAGTTTTACTCTGTTTTAGTCTACATCAAGTTCGAGACATTTTTGAAGATGGCCAACTGGGGAGACAAGGAGGTCCGTGAGCTCCTCAGCCTCTGAGCAGAGGACGTTATTTTCCGCCACGTCGGGGACGGTGAAAAATTGACCTCTGCTGGAAGGGCTGGCGAGAAAGATGGGAGAGCGCGGTGACGCAGCAAGACGCAGGTGACCAACAAATTAAAGGCCATGAGGAAAAAGTTCCACCCTACCTCCGACGCATGGCTTGTGCCTACGTCACTGTACACGCCCAGCATTTTATGTGTTTCGTGTGACGCTCTGCCACTAGGCAACGCCCCCTGAACTCAGCTTCAGGCGACACGGGTCACCTAACACGCCAAGCTTTCACATTGCTCGACGCGGGTCGAAGGTGCAATTTGGACCCGCTAAGGTAGCGGGTCTCAGTGTGAAAGGGGCTATTGAAAAATCCTTTTTTTTTTTTTTTTTTTATGTTTGTAATATATACTGTGTAGTAAGTTATGTAGTCTAACGTCACACATCCAACTTATTTCATGTTCTGTATTGAATGCAACTCAAAGTGCTTTTTAAGGCTTTTTAAGGCTTTAAATCATTGTTAATCCATTCTTCTGTCTTTACAGAGGAAACCCTCCGTAGGATCATGGATATGAAACTGAACATCGAAGGTGACTATTCATTTGAAAATGACACGGTGGTAGTTACATGATGATTCCATTTGTGCACGTTAATCACATGCATTCCTCTGCAGCTACTTGCATTGTTTGTGTAAAGATATTCTTCAGCATTCGTTTTTTACAGTTTGTCTCGGTATTATCTCTGCAGGCTACTGTTTGTGTTGTGGAGCTGAAAATGTTGCAATATCCCACCCCCTGTTTAAAGGAAGCCTCTGCCTGAGTTGCAAAGTAAGGAATCATCGAGCACTCTTTGTTTTCCAGCTGCTGCCGGTTCATGCGGCGTAGCTAGAATGAATACGTGAAAGTAAATCGTGAGATTATCAGTGTATTTCTTATCTCACCAATGTTGCTGCTGTCTGTATCTCCAAAGAATAACTTCACAGAAACTCTGTTTCGCTATGATGAAGATGGATATCAGTCCTACTGTACGATCTGCTGCTATGGAATGGAGGTGGTACTGTGTGGAAATGATAGCTGCTGCAGGTTGGTCCGATAATTCCTTTTTGGTGTGTATGTGTGTGTCAGTCTTGTTTAAAAAGTTAGGAAGCTGAGAGCAGTTAGTTGATCAATCTTTATTTGCCCCCCCCCCCTCCACGATGCTCCTTCCGTATTTTTCTCCCTCTCCAGATCTTACTGTGAGGACTGTCTCAACATCTTAGCTGGTCCGGGGACATTTGACTCTCTGAAGCTGTTGGACCCGTGGATCTGCTACATGTGCCAGCCTCATAGACCTCACGGTGCTCTGGTTCCCAGGGAGGACTGGAGCATTCGTGTTCAAGAGCTATTTGCAAACAACAGCGCCATGGAGATGGTGAGTTATCCGAAGATTTGAACAATTTTAATAATTGTGTGTGTGGGGGGTGTGGGGGTGGGGGTGGGGGGTGTGTGTGTGTGTTCTGATATAGGGTACATGGTACATGTAAAAAGTGTCTCTGCTTGCTTGAACTTGAATGTTAACACCCTACCCTGCAGTTCCAATAGAAATGTAAAAAGTATCAATAAAATCCATAAATTTCTTTTTGCACATAACCAGTTAGTGGCCTTGGCTTACATTACGCTTTAAAATAACTACCGTAATACACTGTAAAATATTTTGCAGCACAGCTTCAAGTAGATTTTAGAAACATGCAATACAATCAGAATAATGCAAGTCAACATAAAGTTCCACTTTACAGACCTCAGACGTTTGACTTCTGGCTGAGGTCAAAGCGATGCAAACTGGCATAAGATTCCCACGAGGCGTCTCAAACTTCCACAGTTTGGTGCAGTCCCAGAGCAGCTGTGCATTTGTTGGCTGCACAGTTGGATTGAGCCCATCCCATTTAAGTTCTATGGGTTTGTAGACGCTATACATGCGTGCAAGCATACAGCAAACATGACGGAGAGCATTATGATCAAACTAGGTTTTGCTCCGGAAACTGAATAGTTTTGTAAAAATTGGCAACCACCCCCCACTCTGATGTTTCCAGCATGCAGTAGTTCTAACAATCCCAAGAAACGGGCCACGGACTAAAACCGCCAGCTCTCAGCAACCATGTGAGCAAACCTGAGTGAGTTAGCGGGAGCTAACATGCTAGCATGGGTGATGAGAGAGGGACTCGTTTTCATGACACCTACACTAAGTTTCACAAAGAATCTTGTAGTGTGGGACTGTCACAGATCAGCTATGCAGTACATAGCCTACTATGACTTATGAATCCTGAACGCAGTCGAAACGCAGCATATAGTGTAAGCAGCGCATCGGTCAACCTGGCTTCTAACATACTGGCAGACGGCAGAATAAGCCAGGTACTGGCAGGATGACAAGGAGAAATATCTTTAACAACAGCTCAAACCTTTGTTGGATTTAACTGACTTTCTCCCAGAATATCATTAGCCCATCAATGAGGGATTGTACCTTCCCACTTACTGCTTGGTTTTTTGTTTTTTTGGGGGGGTTGGTTGGCTGGTTTTAGGAGGCTCATCGTGTTTACCCGTCTATCCCTCCCAACCTTCGAAGACCACTTCGAGTTCTCTCCCTGTTCGATGGCATTGCTACAGGTACAGACTACAGTTTTTTCTTCCATCCTTAACGGTTTTGGGAAAAATGTTGCCATGTCTCTTAGAAACTCACAGTAGATGCTTGTCTGCATCTCTTCAGGCTACCTGGTGCTGAAGGATCTTGGCTTCAAAGTTGAGAATTATGTGGCCTCTGAGGTTTGTGAGGATTCGATTTCTGTGGGGACCGTCAACCACGATGGGAAGATCATCCATGTTGGAGATGTTCGATTTATCACCCAGAAACTTGTATGTTCATCCCCTCTGCTTGCTTTACTTTTTCAGTAAAGTTGATAATGTGGAAATCCAAATACTTAATAACTATATCCATGTTTGCAGTAGTATGTTTGATCGACAATTATGTGAACGCAATTTGAATTAATTTCGAAATGCTTTGAACAATCGTTCGTTGGTTTATAGCTAGCTATAACATTATTACCACTTACCAAAAGATGGGCAGGTCGTCTTTCTGCCACCCAAAGAGTTCTGACCAGTTAGGGCATGGGCCGAGAACAGGATGATGGTATCAGCACAGGAGCAATAGATCCTTTGGGCTCCTCTAATGTGCACAACATAGCCCACCCACAACATAGCCCACCCTTGGTGAATGACTGAATGCAGATGCACATCCTGAGCAACAGAGTTTCTGAGTTTAGAATTTGCTTTGCCCGAAAAGCTTAAAGGTGGGGTCTGTGACGTTTTCTGGAGCATTTTTTATCATATTGTCTGAAAACCTCCTCACGACCCCATTGCACCCACTAAAATAAAATGTTTGGAAAAAAAACTAAATCTTTTAGTCCAGTGTAGAGGGTGTAGCCAGAGGAAAAGTCTGACCAATAGAAGTACTGATGAGAGTTACTTCTATTGGATTCTGATATGCCCATCAACCGTCAGCCCCCCTCCCCCCCGCGCGTTCACAGACTTGTGAGTTTTGTTTTTTTTTTCTTTGTGGTTAGCTAGTAATAGACGTGAGTACTCTCGCCTCATCTTGTGTCGCGAGCACTCGTGAGGTCTCGTCTAGTTTCGTTCTCGATCTCGGGAACATCCAAACACCTCGACCGACAGCATGCGCGTTCATGTGTTTTCAAGGCGTGGTTTCGAGGGGTGGGGCTGAAGGGAGAGGCAAGGTTGTGTATTTTCAAAAATATAGCTTGCAGGAACCGTTTTTCCAAGATCTCATACCCCACCTTTAAGTGCTTTTATATTCTGAGGGTACTGCTTTCATGCACATGTTATACGTCACTTCCACTTTTTCAAATTCCCTCTTTTGCGTTCCATCAATTTTACCTTGTCGGTTATCATAAAGAATATTAATATTTGACATTTGTAAATTGGTTCATAATCTTCTGCATCTCGATGTATCTAAGGTGGGACTTCCCTTTATTACGTGACAGTGTTTACCTTGATGTTCTTAAGTTCTAACTAACCGTCAGTGTAGATCGTATGATGCAACAGACTGAAACTGATTTAAACCTGTTCATTGTCCCTCTTTGATTTTCTAGATTGAGGAGTGGGGACCATTTGATTTGCTGATCGGGGGCAGCCCCTGTAATGACCTTTCCATTGTAAATCCAATCAGGAAAGGCCTCTATGGTATGAAACCTTTCTGCATGTCAGCAACATTGTTGCTTTTGAATTAAACATACTTTTATTATCACTTTCCTTAAAGGGATAGTTCGCCTCTTTTGACATGAAGCTGTATGACATCCCATATTAGCAATATTATTTATGAACATTTTCTTACCCTGCTGTGTCCTGTGAGCCGAGTTCCAGCCTCGTTTTGGCGTTGACGAAGGTAGTCCGGCTAGTTTGCTGCGGCCACAAAAATAAAGCGTTTTGCTTTTTAAAACAATATCTGTTCAAAAGAGTAATACATTTGCATCACAAAATCGTTCTCCAGGAAAAAGTCAGACCTCACAATCGCTTGACGCTATTTTGTCTCCCTTCGTATCACTGCGTGCTGCCGACAGCCGCGCCTGTTACGGTGTTTGCTGCTCGGAAGCAAGGGACTGTACGGTCTGCACTTCGGTCTACACAGCAGGCAGTGATACGAAGGGAGAGAAAATAGCGCCAAGCAATTGTGAGGTCGGACTTTTTCCTGCACAACAATTTTTCAAGTACAGAAAATGTAAATGTATTTTATTTATACAGCCCTTTACAGACAATCCTTACGATATACCAAAGTGCTTTACAGCAGGTAATAAATGAAGAGAAGAATAAGTAAAAACAATAAAAGAACTGCGAAAGCAATAAAATACAACATAATCGAATAAGATAAAAGTGTCATCATACTACTGGGTATTAAAAGCAAGCTTTTTAGCCTAGATTTGAAGAGCAATTTCTTTTATATTATCACCCAGTTGCTGTAAATCATTTTCTTTTTTTAATAATTAATCCAATTAACATACCAGTGGCATCTTCTACTAACTTTTTGAGGGGATTTTCTGCTTTAGTGTACTGTTGAAGGGGAGCAGGTCGTTTGGGCCATTGGCGTTTAGGCCGCAGTCGTTTAGGCCCCCCTGCAGTCGTTTAGGCCAACATAGGAGTCGTTTAGGCCAGGCTACCTGCAGCTGAAATCTTTATTATTGTACATTCGTTATTAGTCAGTCACTGACGATGTAAGTTATGTTCATACTGATGTGAAATGAATGTGTACATGTTACTTACCTTTCTGATAGTGTTTTCTTGCTCCTGGTGTGTATTTGCACTCTTTAAAATGTCCGTTTCTGCTCGTTAGCATGATCGCGATTTAGCATTGTTAAGCTAACCGAATTTGTATTATACAGCATTATTGTCCAATGAATGTGGCAATGCGGATGATTATTTCCACAATTTTATGAATTTATAAATCACCATTTATTAAATAAAAAAAAACGTTTCCACACTAAAGTTGGTTATTAAATAATTTACCATAGTTATGTAGGCTACCCAGACAGACCAGTAGAGCTGACTTATATCTTATAATAACGAATGTACAGTAATAAAGATTTCAGCTGCTCAGGTAGCCTGGCCTAAACGACTCCTCTGTCGGCCTAAACGACTGCAGGGGGGCCTAAACAACTGCGGCCCTAAACGCCAACGGCCAAAACGACCTGTATCCCTGTTGAAGTACACATATTTGAACTATTTGAACTGCTATTGGCTGTGTTATATACGCCTTCAATTTACAAATGTGAGCACACACATTTTACTGTGATTGCACAAAAAAACCCACAAATATTTGGCCAACGAGCTGCTGATTATTTGCGGACCCACCAAACATCAGCAAATAGCTCAGGACAAAGGACCCACTGGAAGATATGTTTTAGGCTTTGGAAAACATTTGACAAATATTTTTGTTCAACTTTTCTTCGATAATTAAATGAAATTCTAAGCTAAATCAAAGTAAGATTAAAATTGTTTTGGCGTATTCTTCAGTCCAACCCCAGTAAATCTAGGGATGGAGCGTTTTCACTCCTCTGTCCTTGCTATAAATCCCACTCTTGTGTTGCAGAGGGCACTGGCAGGCTTTTCTTTGAGTACTACCGCATCCTTCAGCTTTTGATGCCCAAAAAGGAGGATACCAGGCCTTTCTTCTGGCTGTATGAGAACGTGGTCTTCATGAATACGCACGACAAAGTCAACATTTGCCGCTTCCTTGAGGTTTTCCCTATTTATTTCAGAATGTCCTTAATTTATTCTTCACTTTTTTGTCTGCTTTGTCACACATTTGTTCATATTGAACCAACTTGCTTCTTCTTTTTTTTTTTTTTTTGTTTAACAGTGTAACCCAGTACTGGTAGATGCAGTCAAAGTAAGCCCTGCGCACAGAGCTCGTTACTTTTGGGGAAACATACCGGGCATGAGCAGGTGAGAAACTTTGACTGGTGTCTTATGTTTATCGTACTCCCTGTTGAGGTACTTTAGCATTTGTGTGATCATATGTTGAGAGTGGTTGTCCTCTAACCAGAACGTTGTTCGTTTGATGACCAGCCTTTCACATGTTTTTACTGCTCATCAAGTAAATTAAAGGTTTCCTCTCCCAAAAAGACCAGGAGAAACTCATCCATGCATTCATCTCCAGTAGACTCCATCACTGTAATGCTCTTTTAACTGGACTTCCCAAAAAGAGCATTAAACATCTGCAGCTCATCCAGAACGCTGCTGCTGGAGTTTTAACCCGGACTAAGAGATCTGAACACATCACAGCAGCTTTAAAATCTTTACTCTGGCTTCCAGTCAGTCACAGAATAGATTTTAAAAGCCTGCTGATGGTTTACAAATCCCAGAATGGTTTAGGCCCAAAATACATCTGTGATATGTTCAGAGAATATAAACCCAGCAGAGCTCTTAGATCCAAGGACTCAGGTCAGCTGGTCCAGTCCAGAGTCCAGACTAAACATGGAGAAGCAGCATTTAGCTGTTATGCTGCAAACAAGTGGAACAAACTGCCAGTAGAGATTAAACTCTCACCAAATGGAGACATTTTGAAATCCAGGTTAAAAACATTTCTCTTCTCATGTGTCTATGCATGAAATCTGCACGATATCTTTGAACGTATCTGCACTGTTGCTAGTTTTCAAATTCATTTAAATTATTTTATTTGTTTCTCTTTATATTCTTATATGTATTTTTAATGCTTCTTCCACTCCCTGCTGCAATGCTTTTATTTTATATAAAGCACTTTGAATTGTTTTCTACATGAAATGTGCTACATAAATAAATTTGATTTGATCAAAATAACATTTATTTGCTGTTTACTTCTCGTCAGGCCAATTATAGCCTCCCAAAATGACAAGTTGAGTCTCCAGGACTGTTTAGAGATTGGTAGACTTGCGAGGGTGAGTGTCTGAGTTTGCAATTCAAAATAAAATAATTTATTTTATTAGAAGCATTGATTTTGCTGTTTTTTGCACCAATAATCACTAATGTATGACGTTTGTAACCCAGGTGACAAAGGTGAGAACGATCACCACCAATCCAAACTCTCTGAAGCAGGGCAAAGGTGTGTCTCTGCTTCCTGTCATGCAGAATGAAAGAGAAGACAACCTCTGGATCACTGAACTAGAAAAGTAGGTTTTATGACAATTCTTTACACTGTGTGGAAAGGTGACGGCAAACCAAAAGAACACCTGTGTAATTTGCCTGACTAATGACAATGTTCATTTTGCAAAGTGGTTTTCCCGTATGGTTCAAGAACTATAAATTCATTGACTATTTTTGTGATGCTTTGTTCTAGTAATCTACTCCACATGAATGTCCCCTGAGATTTCTTCTTTGAACATTAAAAAAAAAAAAAAAAAAAACTATTGTGATATCTTATTTAGTTTAATCTTAATGTTGTTTTGTCCATCAAACAGTTCAAAACTCGAAAAGATTCAGTCTGTTGTCATTAAATGTTGGCAATCGACTTGCAAACAAACATTACAGGACTCATCTGTTTGTTTGCATTAGTTTAGTGTTGCATGACAACAAGAATTATTTTGTTTTCACAACATAGAACGGGGAATTTATATGTAGAGACTCCATGTTGACCTCCTCACCCCTCTGTCATTGTTTTAACACCATCTTACAACAGTAGCCCAAACTGGCGAACTGAACAGTGGCTCTGGAGTAAGCCTTTTGTGATTTTCACGCTTTTCACAGCTAGTTTTAAAGTAGTTTTTGGACATGTAGTTGGATACAGTTTACAGTCTGTCTTGCCAGAAGTCTCTACGTTCTGCTCATTGCACCTTTAAAGCTAATGTGTACGCAGGCCGAAGGTTTCACTTCTGGCCTGGTTGGTGGGACTGAAGGTCAGTCCTGGGACCGCTCCTACTTATTCTATATATAAATTTTCTGGAAGGAAATGGTATTGCACATTTTCCATTTTATGACCATTACTTTGGCATATATTGCTCGCACCTTCACTTGATTAGGCGCTCCGTCAGCTGCAACTCTCCTTCAGTACAATTCACCACAAGTTATTTGATTTTAAACTTGTTCCAAATGCCCACAGAACTAAACTCAGGATGATGTTGCCTAATGGAAAATCTTGGTCATTGGATATTCCATAAGTCTATTTGCATCTATCTACTACTCTATTCTATCTGTTACTTCACAGAGCTCTCGTTAAAAAAAACTTTTTTTCTCATTATAAATATCTTGGGATTGTAATGGATGATTATTTATCCTTTGTGCCTCATATCCAGCAATTAGGAGCTAAAATTGGTTCTTTATACCAAATAGGCTTGTGGCTGCTACTCTCTTGTGTGTGCTGGATTATGGTGAGGTCTAACATGCATGCCTCCTCACAATGTTATCGCATACTTCTCCTACTGCCCATACTAACTTTTTGAGTTGGTGTGCGAGTTTGAGTCAGCGAGAAGTTCCCGGATGCATACTAGATTCGCCGAAATGTTGGGTATGCATCATGGCGTTACTACTCATACTCAAACTACCCAAGATGCAACGTAACGTGACGTCGCCGATCGTCATTTTCTGTCAAAACGGCAGTTTCAAGCTAGCTATAACAAGGGTAGGGTCACTTCCTGTTTTCAAAACAAAAGCACCAATTTTATCGTAACCGGAAGTGCGTTGCTCACTACGGCTAGCTTTAGTAGTGCCAAATTCGTCGGAACAAAATGGTAAATAGCCGGTATTTTGTCAGGTTTTCAACACGTTGGGGATCTGAACGACTACTTTCTCGCCTGAAAATGTTTCAAATGTTACTAAAGTTATATATTTACAGAGTTTAGAGCTTAAAGCTGCGGTCGCAACTTTTTTTTAGTCATATTAGCTTGAACTGTCATGGGATTCTGGAAGTAGAATATTAAATAGGCTGTTTAGGAAAAATAACGAAATCTGTAGCTCCCTCTGAAGCCTGTAATCATGCTTGCAAAAACCGAGCGCTCCAGCTGTTTTTAACCAATCAAGTTAGGGTGGAGGAATCCTACCTGTCAATCACAGCTTGTGCACACGCTGCTGAGCGTGAGTCTGCCCCAGCTTGTGTGCGCTCACACTGGTGTGAACTCACGTGCACAACCTCGTCCACAGAGGGGGAGGGGTTTGGGGGGCGAATCGGAGCTTGTTAGAGGTTGGGGGAGGGACCTGAAAGTTGTATCAGTTCGAATTTTCCGACTTTAGACTCGCAATTTTGAAAACCTGCCGACTGCAGCTTTAAGTGAAATCAGCTTCAGGCCGGCTGATTTCTGCTCGGGCAAGAGCGAAATGCATTTTGGGTAAACGCTCTGATTACGGTCTGATCGATGAGTATGGAAGTATGCCCTATGTAGTATGCGGTTTCGAACACAGTCATAAACTCAGTCAGCTGGTGTGTTCTTATCTACAAGCCCATTCTCTGTCTGCTTCCTCCTTATTTACAGTCCTACGATTTTCCTTTTTTTTTTTTTTCTGCTTGGCTACATTTTTCTGAATAGGTTTATGAATCAGTTCTCTTCATACTCAGGATTTGTTCTGTTCCACCAGAATTTTTGGTTTCCCCAAACATTACACTGATGTAAGGAACATGAATCGGCAACAAAGGCAGAAGGTGCTTGGGAAAGCGTGGAGTGTGCCGGTCATCCGCCACCTCTTCGCTCCCCTGAAGGACTACTTTGCTTGTGAGGAGCTGCCATCTTTGACCACACCTTGCACCTTCACCTCCACCTCTGCATCCTCCCCCGACTCTCCAGACCTGCAGCAACTGAGATAGCAGAGGTTGGTTATATTTTGCATATGGAGTATGTTTGTGTGTCTGTGCGTGTGAAGGCTCCGTTTTAACACCATGTGTTTTGTAAGATCTAGATGGAGCTCACATGGTGTGTGCAGTCGGCCATTACTTCAAGACCAGCTCATGGAAAGGCTTTTGGAAGACAGGGGCACTTTACCGCTGTGCGCTGTCTGAAGAAAGAAGTTCTGCATGCTGTTGGCGTGCTTTTAATGGCCCCTCCCCCTTCAAAGCCGTTCTGGATCCTTGACAGAATATGGCATCCTACACTCCCTGCAGTTCTTGGCTAAATCTTTCCTCTTGCTGTGTTTTAAAGACGGTGTCGAACCTGCCTTTTTCTTCCCCAGTTGCTAAGACATTTCAGGTGCTGTTTGCTAACGACACATTTTTGGTCTCGGATAGCGAAAGCACGGGTAATTCATGATAACCTTCTCAGTTGAAGTCTGTGAACCTTCTGTCTTAAGACATTTTATTATCCCCTTTGTCAACTAATGACTCAACACGCATCTCAACTCATGTTGACGATATTTCCGAACATTAAAGATTCGGATGAATTTAGATGTTTGTCGAAAGAGAAAATGATGAAAAAAGTTCATATTTTCGTGGGTTATTTTTCTTTTACTCTTCTTTATAATTGCTGTATAAAATATGAATTCACAGTATTGTGATCTATGTAGACTGATGATTGTAAATTGAAAATTGTTTTGTTTTTTTAGATTTAGTGACTAACACATTTTGAATAAACTCAAAGAAACTAATTTCAATGTGCTGTCTCTGTGTTATTATCATCAAAGAGCTAATTAAGTTGAGGAATGGAAATATTTTAATGGTCCCAGATTTGTCCTCTTTATTTCACATTTGTCCCATAACTGAGCTGTAGGTATGAGTTAGAATGCCGAAGTCATCCTTTGTTTTAGTTTTGGAACGCACTCAAACAAAAACGCAGAAAGCACCGCCCAGGTACTCCCCCAAGATGCTACAATTGTACGTTATTCTTTGTACGGTTGTCAGTTCTGTGCCCTTTCATACCTGTTTTTTCAGATTACTGTTACATAACAGCAAACAATTGCACCACATGAAAAAGTGTTCATCTGGTAAGGGGTGTTCAACAAAGCTGGATTAAGGGAAAGCCTGGTTTATCTCGATAGTTCTGCCTAATCTAAGAGAGAGTTCTGTTCCACCAACGTCGCTTATTTGAATGCCCGCCGAGTAACCATGGTAATTTATGCCGCAGAACTAGACTGCTCCTGAGCAGGCCAACGTTCAAGCTTAGCTTAGCTGTGTCTCAAAGAATGTCTGACCGGCAGAGACAGACTCCCGAAAGAAAGTTCCACCTGGTAGAATTCCACGCTCCCATAACTCATGTCTTGTATTAAAAAACAAAAAATTGGGGTTATCATGTCACCACTTTCACTGTCTCGGAAAATCAATATCAATCAGTCAGTGCCAGTGCAACTAAAGAAACGCAATTATACAAGTAGTGAAGATGAAATTAAATGAAAAAGAACATAAACCTGGCTTCACTTGGGGATCCCCGACAGCCGCTTTCGGACAGAGCCGTTCTAAGAACGCCGTTCTAAGAACGCCGTACTAAGAACGGTCCACCTCGAATTCCGTTCTGATAACTGTCCTTCCCCAGCGGAACTGTTTCAGTTTGCATTCGCACATGAGTCGGGACCAGGTCGGGACTGATGCGGCGCAGCCATCTGCAACAGCGACGTGTTACTTTAACGCCACATTCAACAACAAAACAAAACCCGCGAAAAGTAAGGAGAGAAGAAAAAACACCACAAAGAAGCTAATATGGAGAGCGGGGAGGCCACCGTGTTCATGGTCTGCATGATGGTGATATTAATCATGGACGATTACATGGGGCGTCTAATATCGAGGCTGGAAAAGCTCACAGAGAGAGTCAGGAGACGAAGGATGGAGCGCAGGCCATACTTCTTGGTTTCATGAAGGAAGGAGAGCAGAGCGCCACAGACAAAGGAGACAACGTGTAAGTTTAACTTATTAAACACGCGCCGGTTGTGTCCGTGTCGTATAAGGAAACATTTCAGCCGTGACAACATGACAAGGGGTGTAGCTACCGACCACCAAACACCTCCGTCAGACGTGTTCCTATAGAACCCAGAACAGACCCAGCCTCGGAGAAGGAGCTAAAATGGTTCCAGGAACTGAGGACGATGGTTCCGAGTTCCTGTATGTGCGAATGCGGGAGAAAACGGCCCCGATCCTGAAAAGGTTATAGGAACTGTAACTGAATGCGGCTATATATAGCTGCATAAGTTGTTGAGGTAGCAGGCTGCTCTACACACTGCAGTGATTGGACCAAAGGCCAAGATAAGAGCCACTGCAGTAGCTTGTGTATCTATGTAAATAATAACTAATTCACAAGTGCTGCCACCGTGGATTGTCACTTGGACATTCTGATCACTTGTCACTCTTCCTGATCCCAGAATGCAGCCCCATTGTTAAAAAACTGAAGCCCTCCTCTTGAACAGTTGTGAGCAGGCCTAAAGTTGCATCCATACAGATGCAGGACTGCTTTGAGAAGACTAATTGGAGCCTCTTCTCTGATCCAAATGTAAAGACTTACACCACCATCATTCTCTGCTACATTAGAAACTGGATTTAAAATATAACTACCAACAAATGCATCTGAGTCTTCCCAAACAGGAAAGACTTGGATGACCAAGGAGGTCCAGGCTCTGCTGAAGAAGTGAGATGCAGCGTTCAGGTCGGGGGACAGGGTGAGTGTGTCCTTCACCGGCCCTCTTTGACCATCTAATCTAACCAACTTTATTGATTCAAGGGACAAACTTTATTGGGAAAAAATGAACTGAGAAATGCCCTAAAGGAAGTGGACAAAGACAGAATGACGAATAGCAGAAAACCAATGTGACTTCATTATGAATGTACCTGATGCCAGTGATGTGAATCATTTGGGAGCAACAAATTAGAACAGTTAGGAGTATTACAAGCTTTGACCTCTCACAAAGTGGTGGTAGATTAGATGATGCTTCTTTTAGAACATTCTTTTATGAAGCAATGTCAATGGTAAACAGCTGCCCAGAATCTCTCACCCAAAAAACCTACTTACCATGAAAACCTCAGTTTCATTGACTGCACCAGGAAGATTTGTGACTTAAAATATATATGCCAAGAAACATTGGAGCAGAGTGCAGTACCCGACTGAACAATTCTGGAGTAGATGGAGGAATCTAGAAAACAATACCTTCAGGCAATGCTGGCCCTCTCCAAAGCAAAATGTGAAGATTAGGGACTTTCTGTCATGATCCTCAGGTTTTTGGGTTTTGTTTTATATGTTCTGGTTACTCCCTGTTTTATTTTGTAGAGCTCCCCCCGTTGGTTATTCCGTCGAGTATTATTTTCTTTCCTGTGTTAGACCTGGTTTTTGTTACTGATAATATCTCATCAGTTTTCAATTCCCTCATTTCTCCCTCTGCATAGATACTTCTGGTTTTCAGTTGCTCCTTTGTCAGATCCTTTCATGTTATCCGCATTTACCCATGAGTTCTCTGCTTGTTTTGTTTCAGTGTTTCATTATTAAAGCATGAACACAGTCTGTCAGCTACACCTTGCTCTGTTCTTAGTCTCACACATGGGTCCGCACCTCCACAAAACGTGACAGAATAGTCAGCAGGACCCAGCGGAGTATTATGGCCACAGCCATCAGGCCCCACTTGACCTGGACCTCGTGGTGCAGCTCTTGGGGTGGTTCATAAAGGTGTAAAAGCCCATATTGACACTTTAGCTGAGCTCTCTGGACCCTTGGCGAGGCTGAAAGTCGCAGGTGACTTTCTGAAGGTGCTTTGAGAACGACATCAGATCTTCTCTTTAGGTGTGGCTGAACTGGAGGAGGAAACAAGGGCAGTGCGTAGCCTTGGCGTAGATCTTCAGTGTGGTGCCAGTGAGTTTTACTTCCTTCCTCTCACCTGTTTTTAATCCCTTCATCACTCCCATTGCATCTATACCCCTGGTTTTCATTTGCTCCTTCATTGGATCATTTCATGTTGCTTCCTTTCACGTTACCCGTATTAACCTGTGAGTTCTCAGTTAGTTTTTTTCAGTGTTCTGAGTGTTTCATTATTAAAGCGTCAAGACCATTTGGCAGGTATGCCTCGCTCTGTTCTTAGTCTTGCACTTGGATCCGCTCCTTCACAAAACGTGACAATTTTCATTTTCAAAGAGTAGGTGATTTCCTAGAATGAATGGATACTTGGAAAAGTTCTTGATGTTTGTGCAGATGATGATGGACTTCTGTGAAGAGCAACAATACAGGGGCGGCTGCAGTTCAGGAACAAGACCAGTTGGCTCCAAGTTGGAAGGTCAGTGGTTTGACTCCCCACATGTCAAAGTGTCCAAGACACATTGTTCACATTGCCTAGCATCAGTGTATGAATGTGTATGGTAGAGAAAAAGAAGCACTGTGTAGCCTGTAAAACTGTATCGACTAAGACATGTATGTAGCGTAAAAAGCGCTTTGAGTGATCAGCTGGACTAGAAAAACACTATATACAGCCCATTTACCATTATATTACGAAACAGAAAGCTGGGAAAAGACTCACTATTCCCAGCTTTCTTAGCTTACTAATCCATCCAATAGCAAGCTTACTATTCATGGGATTACTTAGTACTTACTTACTTACTTACTTAGGGATTCCAATGAAACTTAAAAATACCTGAATACCTGTGTTTGTCACAGATACTTTTACGTTCTTGAAATTAGTAGATTTCTTAAATTATTTTCATAAATCATAGTAATTTGGTGGAAGTGTACCTGTCTAGGTGATATGTTAATTAAAATGTTTATTTTTGATATTTCTCATAAATTCATAGTTCCTACAGCCATTTAAAATGTTGTACATTTAAAATTTGCCATTGTAAAATAATTTTGTTACGGAATATGCTTGTAAGATTGAATTTAATGTCTAGTGTAATAGGTCATGTGACCAAAGTTTAGTTAAGAGCATGATCTGTGGCATTGTGGGTCAGATCCAGCATGGATGCAGAGGAAGGAAGCACATCTACAACATAAATGTTATTCTACATGTGGTCCAAAGGCTCACACGGTCCATTAATGTTTATATTCTTACAGTGGTAATGCCATGCCTTTCTTGGACAGTTTAATACACTTTTGTGAATCCATTAGAGTCATTTTTGAGTCGATGGCACAAATGTGTTTTCTGGACTTTTACAATGTTGGACACTAGCAAGAGGCTTAAAAAGAAATTAAAGATGCATTGTTTCAACCTTAGCGTCATTTAAAAAAAAAAAAATTATATAGTTTTCATGTTGTCGATTGAAGAGAGAAAAGAGAGACCAAATAATACTTCAAAAGACATCTGTATGATGCATGGCAATTATTTCAATGGACTGGTGCAGCAACAAATAGACTGATCAAAACCTATTTCAACAGTTTCTTTAGAACTAAAATCTAGAATACAAGTTGATTATTTACATTAAGATGTTCTTGTTAGTTTAATGGGACAGAAATCTTTTAATTTTTAAAACGTTTTTGTGATTTGCAACTCAAGTATTTTTATTTATCCAATTTGAGTGGTTGGGGAGTACCCAGTCTTTTGGGGATTTTGGCAGGGTGGCAGCAGGTGGGAAGCTGCAGAGAAGTGCAAGACTGCAACTCTTCATCTTTGTCTCAGCCCTGGATCATCATGAATTTGGATAAGTGATAAATGTGGCCATACTTCGAGAAAGGCATAGCTGCCCTATCCAAAGTGGGATGGATCCTGTCTCTCATAATCAGAACAAGTTTTTCCCCTGAAAGTTTGCCAATTATATATGTTGCATACACTGTTGGTTGGAAACCATCTAGACAGCCAGCAGTTGAAGGATGACATATCATCACTGGTCGGATTTGGTAGGTGTACAGAGAAAATCACGAAGTAATGCTGAGGGGTGGCTTAAAGGATTAGCTAAACATGGTAGCACCACACTAGATAATAAACAGCGTGGAGCTGTGATTTCAGTTTAGAGAGCCTCACCTGAAAACTACATTTATTACATGAAATATTATCACTCAGTGAGCGAGAGGAGTGGTTAAACATCTGACACACAAGCGAAAAGAGAGAAATGTCAGCATCAGATCATGGCAATTTCAGTCCTCCATACTCATGTACATGTGGAAGACGCATCACGTTGTATTGGAAGCTGGGATATTAATAATAATAATAATACATTTTATTCAAAAGCGCTTTTCTAAATACTCAAAGATACTTTACATAAAACCAACAGAAAATCGGCAAAACATGTTAACACCTTCTTGTGATGAATGCTTTCCCATTACCTCTTTTAAAGACCATTGTTTCCTAATTAGATTTTCTTTTGTTTGGCTAAAACAGGCCAAATCTAGTGGTACATTGATGATGTCATTAAATTTTTAGTTTTAGTTTTTACTTGCAGTGGACAGATATGTTTAACATTTGGTTATGATGGTTAAAAATGGTCTCATCTGACTCTGTGGTTTGAGCGTTGAAACACTAATCTGAATGTAGAATTCATTGTCTGTAGCCTACAAACAAAAGACTTTTGTTTCTACTCAAACAAAAGTGTATGTTGTGTATGTGTATGTTCTTTGACTACTCAAAGGACTTTTGTCCTTTGTTCCCACAGCCATGTGGCTTTTTAACAGTGACTGCTGACATGTTCTTCTCAAATTTATTTATTTATTTATTATTATTATTATTATTATTATTATTATTATTATTATTATTATTAATAGTTGTGTTTTTTTAATCATTATTATTGTTGTTGTTGTTGTTAATATACAATCATTGTAAATATTTATTAAAAAAAATTAGCTACTTGACTAATTAGAATTTCCCCCATTGGTGGATGAATAAAGTATTTTTCTATTCTATTCTATTCTATTCTATTCTATTCTATTCTATTCTCAGAGCAAGCCAGAATACAATATGGCGTCCAAATAAACGAACGCGTGACGTCAGCCTATCGTTCTCAATTCAATGCTATGGAACGCCGATTGGCTCCGTTTCGTTCTGACGTCATCACACGTTTCTTCCGCTGCCGGTAGTGAACTGCCAAGAAGAGAAGAAGGCAAAGCAGAAGTAGCAACAACGGACAACGGTTGAACAAATTTATAGGCTTTTGTCGGATACGGAACGATAGCCGAAATCGTAAAATCATCGTGTCTAAAAACTGAGAAAGCTTATCATTTCAAGGTAGGTTTTGTGCGTCTCACAGCAACCTGAATTTATTTAGCCTCATGTGAAACGGCGACTGGTTGAGGACTCAGCTATGATGTTAGCTGACAGCTAACCGGAACATCAAATGTTTTAATCCTCAAACCTTGCCGAAACTTTTGTAAATGTATCACATCTTTATCTCTTCAGTTTTATCTGAACGATATTCGCTCCAAGGTTGCTCCCGGACTTCATTTTTTAAAACTTGTTGATGGCTACACGTTAACTGAAGCTAATGAGGCGGTGTTCAATGATGGTTAGGGCGGGGAGACCTTCTCGATGTCCGTTGGAGCTACTTTTCATCAGGCCAAAGACAGAAACGTGGCTCATTTATACCGACGGTTCTGATAAACAACGACGTTGAGAATGTGGAGTAATTAGAATAGAATATCTTTAGTTACAGGGGGCTTTGAAATTGTACAGCTAAGTAAGAATGGTAAACTGCGTGGCTATCTGCCGCTAACGTTAGCTTAAAAGTCTCTAAACGCTACTGTTTTGAATGCAGCTGTAATTCTTAACTCATGTCGTGGACAGTAGTAACCTCTTACTTTTCCTTAGTCCGAACCCATATACAACCCCCACCCCCAAACTAAGCCGTTTTCTCTGCTCCTGCAACGTTAACGGAGCTTAATCACGGCGAGCGGAGAATGAGGGTTGGGCGGCGACTAAAAACGTAACCGAGGTTCAGGCCGTCATTTTTGAAGGTAACTAACTTTGACACAGAATACGAATGCAAGTTGTTGTGAGAAACAACAATTTGTTGATGAACAATTTACAGTTATTTTTCTAATTTAAACCTCTTGAACAAAGATGATTGTTTAGTTTTTTAAATGGCATTTTAGAACGCGTTATTACATCACCAATATATGCAAAACATTGTGGATCGTCAGAATATTGCAATCTTTCCCTTATCTCCCAACCTCTTTAAATGTTCCTGTCGCTATGTATCTGTCGATATCCTGCCGTCTGTTATTCTACTGGGAAATCTTAATTTCTCTGCTTTGAAATGGGAATTCTTCCCATTTCCAAATGACTTTTAAGCTTGTGGGGGGAAAAAAAACAAAGAAAAAAATAGTGCCTGCAAAGTCAAGTCTTGCAGTGACAGAAATCATTTAACGGAGCCTCTTTCAGACACTCCTCTGACCATATATCAGTATTTTCATCTGCTTCCATCAGCTGTCGTATTAACACAATGGAACTTACTTGTTAACTTTGTGTATTTTCTTGTGGTAAAACTGCATGTTATGAGTTAGTGATGGGATGTACGGAGCATGTTTTCTTTGACTAGCCTATATTATAAGCAACATTGAATGTTGTCATAATCTCTAACTCCTGTGACTCCATCAATTTGGTACCAAGTTCTATCAGCTATTTGGCCTGAATTATTTAATCAGGTGTCACTAAAAGGGCTGAGGGAAGCTGTGTCTCTAACAAAGCCTGTTAGAGGGAAATTAATGCAGTGAAATTAGTCTCATAATGGTTTCAGATGTGTATTAAACCATGTACAAATGTGCACAATTTGTGAGTAACTTTGGGTACTTGAAAATGTGTGTTCAAATCCACACACAAATACCAAGCAATCTGAACATGGGTAAAATAATTTCACACATTCAAACATTACAAACTACACAAACATTAATATTGTCCGTATAGATATATACCCTCAACCTCGCAAAATCCGATCATTTTCGTGTTCGAAAAGCTTCCTGTGCATACAAATTAGATTACATTTTTGCATGGATCAGCTGGCGTGTGCACAGGGACTTCGGGACTCCTCACAACTCCTCACAGATCCACAATGATGCAATGACATAGATGAAATGTAGACCTGTTCAGGACCTTACTATGATCATGTGTATATAATTTGGTGCATATTTGATAAATAATATGTTGAAATGTTAAAATTGAAGGGGTCCTCACACCCAATGCCATAAACCAAAGTGTTCAATAACTTTTAATCAAACACGACCTTAGACTTTACTGACCAATTTTGAGAGCAAAATGACAAAATCTGTTGGACTTCATTAAAATGTAACGTCTATAAAACGTTTTTGAACCAAAGATGGCTAAAACCAAAAACATACTTAGACATCAGATTTTACATTGGAGCAACATGTAGTTCCATTTCTGGGGAAATGCACGTCATGCTAAGGGGCAATTATAGAATTAGGCCTTTTGCCATTAAAAGCCCAAGTTTGCAATATAGGAGATATCTTATTAACAGTTGTCTTTTTTTCAGCAACTTAACAAAATCTGTATCATACATGAGCTGTCTTCTTCTTGTCAGCAGGTGACCGGCAATGGCTGTGAACGTATACGCAACCTCTGTAACCAGTGACAATTTAAGTCGTCATGATATGCTGGTCTGGATCAATGAATCTCTACAGATGAACCTCACTAAGATAGAAATGCTGTGTTCAGGTAAGGATTTTTTTTAGGAAAAAGTGAAGTGCTATATCTTTTTCAAACTTGAATAGTTAAACTGTCTCATTCGCCTTTATGATAGAGGAATAGGGTGCTCTCATTCACAGTATCACTCATTTAGTATGATGCACAGTATGATGAGAATTCCTTTGACAAAATGAGAGAAAGATGATTACATTTAGTTTCTTAAATATATGAGGGATTAAAACATACTCTGGAGTACAGCTTTCATCAACGACGTAGAAGGATGGGTTCCATTGAAAATGAAGAATTTAAAAAGACTTGTACAGAATAGATGTTGAAGTAAAATAAAGTGTCTCACCTTAGAGTGTCTTCTATATGAAATGAGATAAATGTCCTTATTAGTACATATCAAGTAATCAAATCTTTTTGTTAAAAAAAATCAATTGTCTTTAGGCAAACTTTAGGCCTCTGCCATTCAGTCTTTGTCATGACTCTAGAAGACGCGGTGTGTTTTGTTTATTTTCCCAGGTGCTGCCTACTGCCAGTTCATGGACATGCTGTTCCCTAATTCTGTGCCTCTGAAGAAAGTGAAATTTGGTGCCAAACTAGAACATGAATACATCCATAACTACAAGCTTCTTCAAGTTGGCTTTAAAAAGATGGGAGTCGACAAAGTAAGTTATAATTCATGCTTACTGCACACACAAAATGACATGGCACACCCCAATTTAGCACAGCACGGTTGGGAATCTATGAACGAAATGAACGATATTAAAGGCTTAACTGTTGAATTTATTTAACTTATACGTACATTTCAATAAATTTGTTGTAAGGAAGAAGAAAAAATTACTTATTTGAGATTGTTCATATTACACACTCATGTTCCTTGAAAGTACTTGTTTTCATTTGGTGTATTTTGTAACAAAGATTTAAAATGGACATGGCATAATCATCTGCAGTCTTTGAATTCTTTATCTTGGGTACCTCTAGATAAACTTTGCACACTTTATAACTCCAAATAGTTGGAAGTCTCTTCCTGAGAACAAGACGATCTGGGTAAAGTGTCTTCTGATTGGTCAAATTTCAGGAGTTATTTTTTCTCTTTTTTTTTTTTTTTTTGTAGCTTCATGTGATGTTTGAGGTTATTATACATTATTTTAATACATATTGTATACATTATTTTAACACTGCTGATAAAACGCCCTGGAAAGGCATGCTATGGTACCTTTAAGAACTACAGGGCTAGACCAGCCAGCTAAGACCATTTTGGCCACTAGATAGTCTGAGGTGCTTATTATCTTTGTTAATTTTGCTCTATTTTGGGATATAGCAACTTCCTGTGTCATGTGGCCAGACAGAGTAAGTTTTTTCCACCAAAGTTCCAGTGCTGGTTCAGAATCTATCTTTGAACCTGTTCTTTGTGTTTCAAAGTCAAATCATTGGACCTAGCGTTGAAGAACCGGTGCTACAGTAGGGACAACTCTTTGCTGGACCAGAGCACAGAACTGCTTATGTTTGGTGCAGGGGGCAGGATTATGGAAACCAAGCAGACTGGCTGAAATGTTTTAACTGCCATGTTTAAGAAAAAAAAAATCAAAATCCAGCATAGCATTGAGTCTGCCTCATTCAAGAGAAAACAATAAAAAACTGAGCTGCAACATGAATTTGATTTCAAAGCAGCAGTTGAAGAACAGGAGCTAAGTTTTTCTTTCAATTACCTTCTTTTTAATTTTTTATATCATGGGCAGTGTTGCATAAAAAGCACATTCACAGTCACCTCTTTCAACTGAATTTGCAGATAAGTTTATTGACATTGTTGGATGTTTATAGATCATGCATGAAACTGCGTGTATACATTTCTTTTGTATCAACTTGTATAAACGCTGGTAAGTGTTTGGAGTTATTGGTTACCATTGAAGAGAGCGTCCGTGAACACAAATGGTTTTAAATGGTGCTTAAAGGCTAGACTGATATTAAAGGAGAACTGCGGTATTTTCAACATTAAGCCTCATTTATGAGTCGCCTGCAATGTTTTAGAACCCCCCTCACCTTTTTTTTTTAAATTTTACTGCTGTCTCCGGTATTTGCCTAATTTTGATTCTTCTCAACCTGCTTCAGAATGGCAAGCATGGGGCATTCCCTAAAAGGTCCGTAAAAGCACCATAAACGTCCCTTTTCAAAATCATCAACTCACCGGAGTGGTTACTGGTGTGCACTGGTAATCCATATCAAATTTCTTTGCGAAAAGTTGCTTCTGTCGTGTTTTATTTGACATTTTGTAAATCCCATTGAGTTGTATTGAAGACTGGATGTTCGTTGATATTACTCCGCCACAGAACCCGGAAAGAGGAGATGTTTGTAGTTCTCTCGCACCGGAAATGCAAACCAGAATAATACACCTAGCAGCATTTCTGTCATGGAAGAGTGAGATCACTGACAGATAAAATGTTGCATCCCGATGAGGACAGGAATTTCTGAAAGCAGTATTATTTTTCTCGAGACATGGCTGCGTGAAGAACTCAAACACCTGTCCACTCAGCTTTTGAGTCTGTGCATGTAGACTGCAGACAGTGAGGTAGCCGCGAAGGAGTAGGATTACAGTGCTGGTTGACAACAGTTGGTGTAATCCTGGATGTGTCACTGAGTGGGAGCATTTCAGTACCCCAGATGTTAAACTGTTGGCTGTGAGCTCCTGCCCATTCTGTCTACTGAGAGAGTTCACCTGTGTTACCTGTCAGTGGTGACTGCACTCATCAGCTAAATTATTGCCAAGCTACTAAAACACCCCGACCCATTGATGGGGACCTACACTTTAACTTTCTACATGTTTGCCAGCTGTTGGATATTTTATTTTGCTGTCTACATATAATATTGGGATGTATTCAATAATAATTAATACTGCAGCAATGTAATTTCCATTTTAGGCTCAATAAAGTATTATTGAACTGAAATAATGAAAGAGGCATTATGAGAGCTCCCTCATTAGCCTGTCGACGACAAAATAAGTAATAAAAAAACTAGTTCAGTCAGCTCAAATATGGAACTATAAGATCTTTAGGATACAATGGAGCTTGGTAATCAAGAACTTTACATTAGAAGAATTGTAAATTTTGTCCTGGATTTTACTTGTACTCAAGGAAGAGAAGCTAGAATTGTAGAAATATATAATCTGCTAATTCTTGTCAGAACCCTGGCTGCAGCATTTAGAAGCATTTGGAGGCTTTCCACACTGTTTGTGCGACAGCCTGATGAGAAGGAATTGCCTTAGTTCAGTCTTGAAGTAACAATTGGTATGGTAGTTTTTCTTCATCACTCTTATGCAGGTGCTCTTATGTTGCTAAATTTGGCAATATTACGTGGGTAGAAGAGGGTAGTTCTTGAAACCCTATTTACATGCAAGGTACAGGAGAGATCCTGGTCAAATGTAACTCTTAAGCAAACTCCAAGGTTCAATGTAGTACTTGGAAGTCAAGCTAATCAAGGCAATGCCTTCAAGAGTATCTACATAGCTAGGCAGTGCCTTCCTGAGGAACTGTGGTTTGAGGACAACAAAGGAAGCACAAGAGTAGCTAAGAATCTGACACGGCAAGTGAAGACAGAAGATGGAGGGAGAGAGCTAGTAGCCATGCTAAGCTAGTGAACCCTAGAGACACTGATGGAACAGCAGTGTGTGTCAAAACACCAACATTCCAAGAAAATTGGTGTTTGGAGCAGAATAAGATTGTGTTGAGTCTTAAAGGCCTACAGAAAGCTGACACTACACCCAATACATAATGATAATACACAGAGGAACAATAATGATCTTTGGACCCTACACCAAAACATTTCATAAACGCATGAAATGTGCGATTTTGAATTTGCCGCTTGGAAATCCTTCCTGGAATTCCAAACTGGGGGCGGGGCTTCCGTGTGACGTCACAGGTGCCATGGTTTTTCCTGGCTGCCGCTATTAGTATGCTTGTTGAGTGGTGAAGGCAATAAAACATTGGGTTCAGTGCAATTTTTATCACACCACCGGGGACAGAGGAAGCAGAGAGACCCGCGGTCTTGTGTCTGTGTCTCCCTGTCCGCCTGCCTCCTCTCTGGTGAAATCAGCCGGAGCCATCCCGCCGTGTTCAGCTCCCTGCGGTGCGGACACTCAGGGGGAATCCACCTGGCGGAGAGCGGATACACCGCGGGATGGTTGCCCTGAAATCAGCTGGCGAGATTTCCACTCTCCACTTTGGATTGTGGATTCCCCCTGAGTGACACAGACACAAGACCGCGGGTCTCTCTGCTTCCTCTGTCCCCGGTGGTGTGAGCTGCTGGTGCTGAGGGCAACACACGCACTTCGTACATCTACTCGCAATAAAAGTTGCACTGAACCCAACGTTTTATATTTCCAAGCGACGTCCCGCGGCACACATCGAAATTTGCCGTGAAGAAGCTGTCCAGGTCTGGCAAACTGCTGGCTTCGCTACTAGAACTACTGGGGGTTGTTCCAGCAGCTGGCACTCGCGACGTCACGCACCTGTCGTTCCAGTTTGCCAAATTCGAGTCAAATGTGGTGATAGTTTATTGGGCTTAATCAGGACTATCCAGGGGCCTAAAATTATTTTAAAATCATAAAAAAATTCCATGGTATATAAGGAATTGATCTGCTATTTCAGTTTTGTGCAAAAAATCACCTTTCTGTAGGCCTTTAAGCTTGTTTTAAGCGGAGAACGACTAACAGGATGGACCAATTCCAATCTAGACTCAGCGAGGAAGTGTGTCGTCCGTACTGGCACCTGTACGACACTGCACTGAAACAACATAGGGACTAGGGGTGGGCGGTATGCACGGTATCATACCTTGTGCGGTATTTTTCACCAACGGTAGAGATTTTTTTGGCATACCTTATACCGCAATAGCTCATGAGTCCGGCAGTAATGCAAAGTTTTGAACATCCGCTTGGATATGCCGGGCGACAGTAATCGCAAGACAAGGTAACACGAGTAATTTGTTTTACCACCTGCGGGCTAACCATGCTTCGGAATATGAAACGAGTCAAAGCCGGTGTTCTGTCGACTTCTCCTACTTGTCGAGATTTGCTACTTTGTGGTTTTGCGCATGCGCCGAGCCGATTTTCTAAGTTTCGTTTTCACGCCCATAATGTTTTGCTACCCTGCGTCTCAGCTGGTGTGTAACGGTAACATCCTCAAAATCCTGATTATTTTCTCTTTTGGAAGACATGCAAAGTAATAAAAAACTTATCGTATTAACAAGCAGTTAGCTTAACATGCACAAATGGGGCGTCTGAAACATGACGCATATTTGAGCATGTTGAATAAGTGGAAGGCGCCTATGAAAGTTACGTTATCCAAGAGGCAGCAGCTTTTCTTTCACAGAGTTTATTCGAGGAAATTGACCTTTTCTTATTTTTTAAATATAAATATAACGTATATATTTTTTATATTTCCTGTGTTTTCTGTTTTGCACAATACATTTAATTTAATATTGCTGCAAACATCCTGATTGAAAGTGTTTATTTGGTGCTATGGTAACCACTGAGAAACTGTTCTGTTGTAATTTATATACAAAAGTACCATACTGCAATATATACCGTCAGTGGCTCAAATTTTACCGGGGTATACATTTTAGGCCATAACGCCCAGCCCTAATAGGGACCACATCAACTCCCAGAACTCGTGGACGAAGATTGGCAGAACTCTGGGGAATTTGCGGCTTTGAGTATTATGAAAAGTGCTCTATAAAACCGATCTATTATTATTATTATTATTGCATCCTGAAAGGCAACGATAATTCCTAAGGTCCTTTACTGTCTCCAGTAAAGGACCATATACAAGAAGTTGACTATCGGCCATCAGGCTCTTCTGGAGCTGATTCAACTTGTAGAATCTACGTTGCTGTTGGTGAAAAAGCCCACACTGATTGTCTTATCAGCAAAGGTAATTAGGGGGCAGTACAATGACTATTTAGCTCCTGGAAGTAGCTATGTACTGGTAGTAGGTGGCTCTATTCTTGCCCAAGGCAGTATCTTATATAAACAGTGATGAGCAAATGCTGATAACCAAGTGTACGGCAGTGGCAAATAAGAGGGTGACTACTTATGACCTGGTTGGTAACTGATGCATCAAATGTAGCAAAGTCTCACAGACTCAACTACCGTATGTATTTTGCAAGAGATCCTGTAACAATCAAATTCCTGTAGTAACAACCAATTCAACAGTAGGTAGCAGCAGTATCTCACACAATCTGCTTTGATGGAAAAGAAGACTAAAAGGCTAGCATGAAGGCTAGCATGGTGGCTAATCCAGTTGGCTTCATCGTGCTTAAGCCAAGGCATTTGACTATTATGTTGTCAGTCTCGATATGATTGTTGCCAGCTTAGAGATGCTATTCCTCGCTTCTCGAAGCTAATGCCCAGCCATGGCATTGAGTATTTTATTGGTTCACCAGCTTAGGGTTGCAAGTAGTTAGCCTCTTCGAACTAATGTACAGCTGATACATTAGAAAATCCAGCGAGTAGCTACCTTAGATGCATGAGTTACTGCCAAGGTCAAATGAAAAGAATAGTCGTTTTAATCACTTGCCACTGTTGGCTGCACTTATCAGTGCAGCCATTACATTGGTGGGATCAGTCGCCACCTTCAGCAGGGATCTAGCCTGCTGCCACATGTATGTAGCCTGGTCAAAATTCTTACATTTGACCTTCTTATGTAATAGCGAATAAGTGCATGAGCGGGGAGGCAGCAGTTAATGCAGAAAGTTAACAGCTAATTGACATGTGACAAAATCACTTTCTTTTATCTTAATTCCTCCAACACAACCATGCTAACTCAACAACATGGCCATATTGAGTGAGGAAACTGAAGACTCAATAGATCAAGTTTGACCTTATCAAAACCAACAAAAATGCATGCTACTATCTTTCTTCTTTTTCTGTTTGTCTTTTGTTTTATTCACACACTTGTGGTTTTCTTGATTGCATAATGTACAAACTCCCACCCTGTTCTGGAATGGCAACTTTTGCTTGCGCAGGCAGCTATTATACTTCTTGGCTGTCAGTTGGAAGCTGTCTTTGCCTTGTGTTCATGTGCTGGTGATGTGAGGAAATAAAGCAGGTGGCCTGTGATTGCTGCCAGTTTTTCATGTCAATTTGGTGTATACGAGCCATAACCCTAAATATAGTGTTACTAACAGCATACTGCTCTAACAAAAATGTATTTTCGCTTCAAAACAATTTGTTCCCATAAAAAGATTTAGACTTTATCTGGATTTGTACTTGACCTGTTTTTAGGTCCTTTTTGGAATCTGTGAACATATTTGTGTTGGTAAAAAAAAAAAACTGACTGGCCAATGTCTATGCATTACAATGTGCACAGAAAATATGAAAGAATCTTCACTTAAGGTATAAAAATTGTCTTAAAATCCAAAACGTACTTTTGAATTTAAAAGGGATTTTTAAGGGAGTTTGTTTCAGTGGTTAGAAGCACACTTCAAAGTGGCTTCACAACATGTTAATCATTCTAATTTTAAGAATAGGATTTGTGAACATGATGCTCAAAACTTTTTCTCCAAAGAGGAGAAAACTGTTGTTGATGGTTTAAGTATGTAAACACAGAATATGTTTGGAATGCTGACAAAAACTAATTTGCTGATTCCGTATCTCATTCTTGCTGCAGATCATTCCAGTAGACAAACTCGTTAAGGGGAAGTTCCAGGACAATTTTGAATTTGTCCAGTGGTTTAAGAAGTTCTTTGACGCGAACTACGATGGAAAGGAGTATGATCCAGTGGAGGCAAGACAGGGACAGGATGCTATGCCCAACCCTGCCGCCTCCGCTCTCAATAAACCCCCTAAAAAGGCCCTGAGCCAAAGTGAGAACTCTATGTCTGATTGATTGGCATCTGAGTGGGAGTTTTGCATGAGGAATGGATTATAAGCAGGTTGGGAAATGAAAAAGTGACATTTTTATCTCATATGATTTTTCTTTTATCTTGTCTCCTTAGCTCCTCAGAGGCCACCCGTTGCAAAGGTCGCACCTAAGTTGGCTCCTGTCAGTGCAAGGAGGCCAGGGATGGGTGGGGGTGATGAGGAGAGGGCAGAGCTCCAAAATGAGGTCAGAACACTACTGTGAGAAAAAAAAAAAAAGGAACTAGCTTAAAGTGATGGTTCGGAGTAGATTCACCCTAGGGTCATTTGAACCGTGACATCCAGCCAAGTAGCCCACCCAAAGTTTTTCCAATATTGGCTGAACATCAGCTGAGTTACTGAGTTATTCCGAATAGCTTAGTACAAGCGCTAATGGAACCTGGCAGTATCTCCAAAATTACCACACTAAAATCACATGCCATGACACCAAACTTCTACAGGAGTACAAATATGGTCTGTACTCACAAAACGATGCATTTGGAAGTTTGTACATAGTCCAGGAGTTTATTATTATCAACACAAGCCTGATAGCTTTTCTGCTGCTAAAGCTGCGTCGACGTCACTTCCTTGATCTGGAAGCTTCAAAGTAAGATGAGGGTTGATCTACTACTGTAGACAACAAAGTATATGCTATATTCTACATGAATTTTTATTAGGCTTGTGTTAATAATAATAAACTCCTGGACTATGTACAAACTTCAAAATGCATCGTTTTGTGAGTACAGACCATATTTGTACTACTGTAGAAGTTTGGTGTCATGGCATGTGATTTTAGTGTGGTAATTTTGGAGATACTACCAGGTTCCATTAGCGCTTGTACTAAGCTATTCGGAATAACTCAGTAACTCAGCTGATGTTCAGCCAAGATCGGAAAAACTTTGGGTGGGCTACTTGGCTGGATGTCACGGTTCAAATGACCCCAGGGTGAATCTACTCCGAACCATCACTTTAACATACTTTTAAAGTGCTTATTCAATCAGATTTTTTTTTTCTTTTTCACCAA
The DNA here is from genome assembly GCF_027942865.1 of Odontesthes bonariensis. Lineage (NCBI taxonomy): Eukaryota > Metazoa > Chordata > Actinopteri > Atheriniformes > Atherinopsidae > Odontesthes > Odontesthes bonariensis. The sequence goes on along the minus strand of NC_134515.1, from coordinate 34,596,534 downwards.
CAGATGGACAATCTGAAATCTACCATTCAGGATATGGAGAAGGAAAGAGACTTTTATTTTGGCAAGTTGAGGAACATTGAGCTAATTTGCCAGGAGAAGGAAGGAGAAAGCGATCCCACACTGCAAAGGATTATAGACATCCTCTATGCCACAGATGTGAGTTTGTTTTTGGAAGTTTAGCTGTGTTATACTCTGTTCTGAAGGCAGTCAATAATTGTCTTTAAGGAGACTGTTACTCACGGACTTTTTTTAAGAAATGTACCACATTAACCCTTTTGGATTACCCTGCCCCCCTTATTTCAACAGCTCTGTCAGTTAAGTGGGCATTTTTCAGTCAGTGAGTGTTTATCGATGTGATTTTTCTCTCCGTTAAGAGTCCTTGCAAACCTTTTGTACAGAATTGAGTCATTGTGTAATTATTTCTTTGTTGGCACACTAATTCAAATTATGGACAGTATTACTTGCAAGCTTCAAGTCTAATTAGGCAACCATACCATACAACTGAAGAATGCCCACTAATTGTAAAATAGCTGCTTTAATTATAATACCCACAAGGGCTCTGTACAGACCTATTTGCCCTCATCTGTCAAGTAGCACAGCATTTTGCATGTTACGTAACTTTGAATTGATTTTAAAGTTGTGTGTGACTACTGCTATACATGTAGTCTTAATGATTATTCCAGTTGCCGTATTAGAAAGGTCTCATTATATTTACACTTTATGTCTTATTGTAAGGCAAACGAGGCATAATGCATAAACAAGGAAAACAGAAAACATTAGCCAGCAGAAGTATCTTGCCCTCCTCCGCAGTCGGTGCATTGTAGACCCACCTTTTATGGTCCCTTACAATATGTCTGACCATGCTATATGTAGCCACTGGGATTTTTGCCTTTTCTGCAAAGAAAAAACTGCTCCAGCTCCTTAAAGTTCGATGGGTTTACAGCAATCTTTAAGTCATGCCACAGACTGGACTGCTCCAACATTTAAACATTTCCCCTTAAACCACTTGTGTTTTGTTTTAGCAGAAAGACTCGTGTCTAGTATAAACCAGAATTCCCTCAGTTCTTAACATTTTCTGTCCCTGCTAATGGAAAGTCATCATGGCGTGATACTGTCACCACCATTCTTGTGCAGTTCTTGTGGGGATGGTGTTCTGAGGTGATGGGGATCTGCACCAAAAAGCGTTTTCCATGATGACCAATAACTTCAGTTTTAGTCTAATCTCACTAGAGGATATTCTTCCATTGTTGGGGAGTACGCCACATGCCTTTTGTCAAAATTTAAACTCCCCCATGAAGCCTCAGTGCGCTTCAATGGACACAATTAGGAATTATGGTTGCCACTCTGTGGAGTGTACAGACCCGACAGATCTACCAGCCTAATGTTGTTGCCTCTTCTTAATCCCAGTCTGTCCTTTGATTGACGGCCCTCGCTAGGCAGGTATGTCGTGGTGTTGTATTTATATATTTATTGGTGCTCGTGGGATTTTCAAAGTTTCAGATAGTATTGTAAGTATATATTAGTTGTGTTGCAGCCTTTGGGCACTTTCAGAACAGCTCAGGTTACACAGGTCGACCTTTTGATAATAACTTGTAACACCTGATCTTATGTTGAGGTTTACAGCACAGGAGATGAATACATTTGCATGCACCACTTTTGACCTGTTAGAATTGTTTTCTTTCTTTCTTTTCACTTCACCCATTTTGTGCAGGTCTATTACGTGAAATAAGCAAATGGTCAATTTAAGGTTTGGTTCTAATGCAAAAAGTTCAATAAACTTCAAGTGGGGTGAATACTTTTGCAGGCAATTATAGTAGCTTTAGGAATTAAATTTAGAAACTTTATTTTTACTTTTCAGCATGTAAATACATCTAATTTAGTTGGTAAATGCTTGTGAATGGAGCCATTTTGGATGTATTTAGTCTGTTTAACTCAAACTAAATCTGGGTTATAAATATCAAGAAAGGATCGTTTATGTGTCGTATGTGATGATAGCAGGCGCTTGAAGATTTCAGGTCTGCATACAAGGATCATACCACTTTGCCTAATTTGTGGGTTTTGTGCCAAAGGGATAACTTGGTCATGGCAAGCATTAATCTGGGACTCCTACTCTTCCATGTTTCCTTCTCTCTCTGTCCCTAACTGCTCAGGAGGGTTTTGTGATACCAGATGCTGAGGAGCAGGAGGAGTTTTAATTCAAGACTGCAAGCAACCTTTCACTTGGATGTCCTGGTCTACAGCCCTCTTCGAAGTCTTTCATCGAACCGAGATAGTTTGGTTTTATGTCCTATACAAAGACTGACTCAACTTGTGTCCTCCATGATAATCGAGAAAGTCTGTCACTGCCTCCCTCTGCCGCACCCTCCAGTCTGCAAAAAGCAAAGCCCAGCACTCACCTGTGATACCATTCTTCCCCAAACCAGACGATGCACTGCATGTTATTTGTGATGGACATTAGTTTGAAAAGAAAAGTGTTGTGTGTGTGTGTGTGTGTGTATATATTTGTGTGTGCTTCAAAATCAATTTGAAACAAATGTAACTAAAATAGTTTCTTCTGAAGACCCAGCTGTCAGTTCATTGCTTTGTTTCAAACTAATCTTAACGGCCTTTTCATTTTATGGTGCTGTAGCTCCTCTGTGCCTTTCATGTAGACAATTTTATTCATTTGAGGAAGGTGCATGTACAAAAGTCAAGTAGTCAAAAGTAGAAATCTAAAAACAGTTTTGCGTCATTTTGACAACACGTTTGGGGTGTGTGGAGCATCTTTTCTAAAGTGTCCCGTTTTTATCGAGCTGTTTGAGTAGGCCTAAAATGCCATTTAAAAGCACTGCTAGCATCCTGTGCCACGCTGATATACACAAGCGAAGATGAACGAGGAAAACTTGTAGACTACATACACTGATACTTAAGGGCTCTTTGTTTAGTATTGGACAAAGTAACAATCGGGTCTTTTGGCCTTTTAACACGTGACCATTTGTTGCCGCCAACGACACCGTCTTAATTTGGTGGAAAGTGCTCCTGTTCTGTCGCATCTTCTCATCACTGCTTCCCTTGTTTTTTTCTTGCTAACATTCTTGGGCATCTCATGACTACCTTTAGGGGAATGTTTTTTGTTTACGCTCGCTAAATGATTTTGGTCAAAACAATAGAAGTTGTATAGAAAGCCGTTTTTCCAGCCATCATTTGTTGAGAAAGGGTTTTAGATACTGAAAATGATTGTGGTTCTTGTATTTCATGTGTTTCTGTTGTCACGACACATGTACTCCTCCAGAGCCTTTTGTGTTCACGTTTCTGGTTTCTTAAATCTGCAGTTCTTCATTCCAGGAAAAAGTTGCTTGCTCTTGGAGTTGATGTGAAAAAAAGTGTTGCATTTTTTTTTTTTTTTTTGCAGATGGTAGCTCCCTGACCAACATACCAATGATAAGTAAAAAGTGCGAAAAAGCAATGATTGTTTTGTATGTTTTGTGTTTTGGAACATCTGCCAGGCAGTAGCCTTTTATAGAAAAAAAAAAAAAAATCAGTTGCCCTTAACCTGGCCCTAACTTTTTAATGGAACTGGAAAACTTAAGACAAACTGCATGCTGAACACTGAGATCTTCCTTACTAATCGGTGTGTTTGCAACATGCCGCTGGCCCTGAATACTCATATTGGTCTCTATTCCCCAAAGCTTCTGCTTTTTCTTACTGTGGGATCAATAAGATAGAAACATGTCACACTGTTGGTGAATTCTTCTCTTTTTCCACACCACAACTGACTGATTTTTAGTAGGAATATTACCTGTCTTGGATTTAACTTGCAACCTCGTTTCCCACGAGCTTCATGATGAATTTTTCCATATTTGAACCAAAACATTTTTTATTTTTTTTAAATATCTACATAAGATTGCTTTAAAGGCCTTAATTATAGAAATATTTTTAATTTGCTTTTTTGGCAAATGTTTGTACTGTTAGTCAATTTTTTTTATGTATTTTGTAAAAAAACAAACAAAAAAACAATACATCAGACCTTCTGGGCAAAAGCTCAGCAGTGAGGGGCTGCAGCTGGCCACCAGTCTTCCAGCACATCCTCATAAAACAAACAAGTTTACATATTTCAGACAATATCTTTCTTTCTTTGCCATCAAACAAGTAATGCACCCAATCTGTTTGGCGGACAAAAAAATAAAGAAATCAGTCTTTGGGGTGCAAAGTGAAAAACTCCTGTGCTAAAATCAGTATTGGAAGTGGTGTAGCTCGCAGTTTGGGTCATTCGAAGCCCTTTAACAGTCAGATGTACAAGGACTGGTTGTTGCACAGAATCAGAGGGTACCTGACCTGAGTTTGTCTGTAATTATAGCCTTGTGTTGTACTCTTGTTTTGTTGTTGCCTTTAATTTGAAGATTTCTGCATGCTTTGTGTTTTCTTAAAGCTTTTACACTAATCTCCTCAGTTCTTGGAAATTGTGGCAGGAAACATTCAGACAGGTCAACTAAAACGTTTTGTGAGACTAAACATCCACTTTGAAAGGCAAGAAATCATCAAAAATACCCTAGAGATAGTTTAAAGTCTGAAAATCACCAGCGATGAAGAGGAATCTGCTGATTTCCAAGTGGTTGACTCGCATGGATGTGACATTTCACATTAAATGTTGAATTACTTCCTCACAGTTAATAAGTCAAATTAGAAATTAAACGGTTTTATGCAAAGTCACCGGGTATGATGTGCAGCATTTTCCAAAATCTTCCTCCCTCTGCACAGCTGGTGATCATACTGCCTTCTTAATACCTTTCTCTTTTTTAACTACTCCACTACAATTTAAGCAAACATGATCATGACCCGATTCGTTGTAATCTGATAAAAGTTGAACAATTAATGATCACATATTGGTGTGTTCTAAACATTTCTTAAATGTTGAATTCGTTTTTAGAAATGACGAATTGTGATGTAAAGTGTCACCCATATACAGCCAAGCGCTAACACCTAAATCCCACTGAATGTAAAATGATTATTTACAGCAAAGGTTAGAGGCCTGATTCCACCTGTGATCGTTTTACTTGATCTGCATGCGGCAGGACTTTGTGGCTCCCCCCTGAACAAAGCATAAATAACCGTCACCTTCTGATTGTACTGTGATATTTCTTAATGCAGGAAGGCTTGAATCTTCAGACAGAAGGGACTTTCCTTTTTGAAAGTGCTTTTAGTTATGCAATGGTAAAGGGGAATAAGTGTCCCCTCCTCAGTGGCCTCTGAACCCAACGTGACCTCCCTTCACACCAACCGGTCGTAGCTGATAAACCACTTTTGTGACAACATAATGAGATGAGATTTACCTCTCATTAAAGCTGGGAATTCTTTTGACAGTTGACTGGTTTTGTGGTATCAAGATGTATTCCTGACGAGTATTGGAAAGTTTTTCAAGTAGTGTGTTCACTTCTTTCTGGTGTCATGATAGTTGTAAAGTGTATTGTGTTAGCAAAAGGACTGACTGAAGACTTTTTTTTTTCATTTTCTCACACCTGTAAGAGCTCATAAGTTCAGACAATTTGGGCTCTCTGGGATTCATTAATTATTATGTCCAAGTAATCGTGATGTTTCTGCTGGTAACAGTATATCCCCAGTTTGTCCAACTTCCTTTAACGTCTTGCAGTTGTTAGTTTGCTGCTTTGGTTTAGGCTAAATACTGGGCCAAACATCACCCCAGCTTATTTACTTGATGAACTCCAGGCTTCTATCTTTGATGTCTTGTACTAAATTAAATACAATTATCTTAAATCATGTTTTTGTATAAAACAGCATTTTCTAGTCAAAGTTGGAAGCCCCACCCTATTTTATTTCCCTGAAATATAGATATTCTTTTGTATGGTGGAGCATTGAGTTTTTAAGGAGTCTTGTCAAATAAAACATTTTTCTTAACAGAAAGGCTGTTCTGCGTATGTTTTTAGAAGGCAAAATCTGAAATGTTTCCATTTTGAAAAACAGTACAGAGATGACAATCCTACATGCCGTAAACCCATTTTGTTGGGACTTCCTTTACCTTTGATAACAACATGCATTCGCTGTGGCATCATTTCAAGTTTAAGGAACGTCACAACATTCATTTCCATCCAGAGTTGCATTCATTCGTTGCAAACATCTATTGATGATAGAAGAGTCAGACTCCTGGGCCCATCACAAAGATTCTCAGTGGGGTGGGCCTCTGGTCTCCGTGATGGCCAATCAATGCGTGAAAATCATGTGTTATGGTCCTTGAACCATTCTCACAATTTAAGCCAGAGGAATCCTGGAATTGCCATCTTGGAATTACCTGTGCATCAGGGAAAAGAACTTGGAAGAAATAAAAGAGAATAAATAAATTTACATTACACATTTTCATTTCTACATAAATGCTCTTTGATGTGTTTGGCCTTGTTCAGCTTAATTTATCTTGTATTTACTTGAAGATGTATGTTCTGTTTTTGTTAATAGCCTAGTTAGGCCTGTTTCAGGTTTAAGTTGCTGGTTTGGGTTTCATTGCATTGGGGCCATGGGATGCTTTAATAGTCTTCCATTCTGTGACCGCAAATGTCACTGTTATGATCATATTTCTAATCATGTTGTGATGTGTAGTGTCTTAAGTTCCTAGAACATAATAATTAAGCTTTTATTTAACTGTATTTCTCCCTGTCCCAGCCTGTGAGATTGTATTTTGGCCCTTCCTTAATTTGTTACAAGAATGTTACAAATGCCATTTTGAGTTGGAGAATAGGGTGTGGTTCAGCTGTTTCCGTTTGCCTGCTAGATTATAGATTGGGAGGAGCAAAATAAGACCCTGTGAGGCAGGCTTAATGGTGTGTCAGAATTTACAGAGCTGTGACGTGGATGGTTGTCTTATTTAGATTGGTAAAAGGTTGTTGTGCATAGATCCCATTGGAAGCATCTAGATAGGGAAAAAGTTAGGGCAACAACCTTAGCTTGAGTCAAAATTAAAATAGCTTGAGCATTAACCTATTCTGACTAGCAATAACAATAGAAATAAGCGAAATTAGCCCAGCATTCAATTAGCATTGGCTTCAGTTTAACCTAGAACAGTGGTTCCCAAACTTTTTTGGCCCGAGTACCCCCTGAGCCTTCTTGTCACACCACGAATACCCCCTCACACATACAACGCGTGCGATGATTCTCCAAAAATAGAGCAACACAGTGGTTATTACATGAAAATCATTTTATTTAATATCCTTAACTTGAACATAAAATTCTCAGGCTTTCTCTCTCTTTTTTTTAACCTCAGTTGAATTCAACATAAGAATAAAAAACATTTTCTTGAAATATAAATAATTAACCAAAATAGTATAAATACTAAATCAAAATAATCTTCCTTTGTTATCTAACTTAAACAAGTAACATTTCTCTTTTTTTTTAAGAATACATGAACATAACTCATTTCTCTCTCTTTTTAAGAAAACATTAACAGGCCTAACTCATGTAACATTCATCACAAAACTGGAGTCTCCTTCATAAACAGTCCTCCATAAAAGTGTGACGCCTTAATAAATTAAATTTTTTTTTTTTTAAACTCCCCGTGCTCCAAGTATCCCCTGCAGTACCTCCGCGTACCACTAGGGGTACGCGTACCACAGTTTGGGAACCACTGGCCTAGAACATAGGCCTCCTAAGCTAACATAGTTCAACATCAACATTAGCACCAGCAGTAGCCTATCCATAAGCATAGTTGCAACATCTAAATGAACCTAGCCTCGTATCGAGCGAGCCTCAGCATGAGCTTGAGCCTGGCCTCAACACAGGCATCCAAAAAGTTTCCCTTTTTTTTTTAACGCAACCTTGAATCAGTCTTTTATGTTCAGAACAATCAAGTGTGACAAATTTAAAAAGTAAATTTCTAGGGCTAATTGATTATTGGAAGATTAAAGAAAACAAAAAGGGGGAAGAGAGTGTTATCAGAATACAGATTAAAGCAGTTTTTAGTTCATGTCTTTGTTTAGACATATTCGTATGTATAACTGTGGGCTTGACAGAAGTTTAGACGTGTGTGGAAGAAGTGTGGTTTTGATCCCAAATTTAATTGACAGGAATTAATTGTTTTTATTCATCATCAACTTTGAGGTCACTACGAACAGACCAACATAAGAGAGAAAAAAAAGATGAACAGAGTTGGAAGCTTGGTCTGAGAGCAAAGTCTCTAACTCAAGATCAGCTGAGCAGCATGACAGTAAATAATGAATCACAAAGCTTAAAAGCTCCAAACACTTTTTTAGATGACAGATAACCTCCAGACCACCATACTGCTCCATAATATTCCAAAATTAGGTTTTTTATTTGTTCTGGTATCCCTAGCATTGTCACAAATGCTCTCACACTAAGATTATCTCATCTCAACCCTGCTTCCTTCTTCTCTCATTCAGCCTGGAGAGTGCGGACAGTCCAAACAATGAGCCTCATGCAACAACCATTCGTACGAACAGATTTTTTCTTAAGTCGAGCATATGAGTGATTTAAGAGAATTTGCACATTCACCAATCTTTTCGTATTTTACGTTTTCTTTCAGGTACGAACAGAATTTACGAGTGATCCAGACCTGTCGTAGGAGTTTCCTAAAATAGTCCGCTGTTATTCCAATCAAGTTTTCTTGACTAATGGATTGTATATTTAATTACTTTGAAGATATCATAAATAAATGTATACATTATACCCCATAATGATGCTGACATTATTCTGTCTGACTTAAATTGTGCACTAATTGAAGGTTAATTTGACTCTGTATATAACAAGGTCAATGGGAAGCGTAACCAGCGGCTGACTTTCTACTTTTGGATGCCTTAGTGCGTCAGACTCTTGGAAGAGAGCTTGTGTTCCGAGACTGTGTAGATATCCTTGCGAAGACAGACGAATGGCTGACATCGCCATTTAGATTGCCAAGGACTGTGCTGCTGCAAATATGCAGCTTGCAAGAGCCACAAATCCAGAGAGAAACACGCCGATCAAACCCAATTCCACCACACGTCCAGGTCCTCACCACCCTTGGATTTTTGGCCACTGGAACCTTTCAGAGGGAGATTGGAGACAGATCGGGGGTGTCCAGTCCTCTGTGAGTCGTACGCTCCCCTTGGTCATCAAAACTCTCATCAGTTCATCACCCATGGTACATCAAATTCCCATACACCGCTGTCAAACAAATTAAGAGGGACTTCCATGCCTTGGCTGGACTGCCAAACATAATCAGAGCACTAGACTACACACATATACGCATCAAAGCAGCCGTGCAGTTGTGGAGCGCACTGAGCTGAAGGCCAGGTGGGTGTGTCTCCATACAGTTGGAGGTAAACCAAATTACTCTGGCATGCTGCCTTTTTCACAATATTGCCATGAACAATGGTCTCCCACTACCTGAATCAGCCCAGGTAGACAAAAGACACCAATCATGGACTGCCGCCCCATCAAAGAGCCATCATGATGAGGCAATAACTGGTTGCACAGCTTTAGTTGCAGTCATCGAGCGCCTGGCCATGGCTAGACGTTTTTTTTAAAGCCCTTTTCATATCAAACCGTTTCTCCTTTATTTCAGTGACAATACGAGCTACAGGTCACATGGAATTAACAGCCCTCGTAATTGCTTCCCATTTCTTTGCTTTAGCAGGTCCCGTAATTCCACTGCTGACACTGGGCGGCTGTAGCTCAGAAGGAAGAGCAGTCGCCCACCAATCAGAAGGTCGTTGGTTTGACTCCGGCTTCCCCAGCTCCGGCTACATTTCGAAGTTTCTTTGGGCAAGACACTGAACCCCACATTGCCTACCGATGCATCCATTGGTGTATGAATGTGTGTATGAATGGTTAGAAAGCACGTAGTTATGTACATGAGTGTGTGTGAATGGGTGAATGTGGCATGTAGTGTTACAAGCGCTTTGAGTGGTCGGCTTGACTAGAAAAGAGTTATACAAGCACAGTCCGTTTACCATTTACTCTGCTAAAAATGACAAATTTTCCTTTTTGGATCTCTGGAAGCAGAACTTCAATCTCAGAGCCCGTAAAGTTGTTCTTTTTGCGCCTTGATGATATTTTCATGACTCAACACTCAACACTTCCTGGCACAGGACAGAGGAAGCACAGCCTTATATGCTATCGGGGGGCTTATAGGAAGCTTTCTACACACGTGTCAAATGGGATGACTTCATCGACGCGCGCCGCTGCAGCACAGCTCATTCACTCCGGTAAGGACGTCCATCGTACTCAAAGTCGTCGTCCACGTCATCAAAATCTGCTAAATATCCTGCCAAGTTGCGCAAAACTAGCAGTAGCAAACTCTGTGTGAAGTTAGCCGACTGTCACAGAGCAGGGAGTGAATGAGTTGTACTGCAGCCAGTAGATGCGTGTGTAGAAAGCTTCCTATAAGCCCCCCGATAGCCCCGTATAACAACAACACGGCAGCTATGAGCCAACAGTGCAATAGTACGCGTTCAATCATTCATTTGTCTTAAAGTATTGATGAAATAAAGACAGATAATGCCTTATTTAGAGGCTGTATTGTCTATGCCCTGTTCTCTCCTGTTATGTGGATCTTGAGTAGTCTAAATATCTTCCGAAGGACGCCGATTTTCACCAAACTGTTATTGTGAGTAGATTAACTTATTTTATACCAGAAATAAGGTCCAGGTTTAAAAAAAAAAAAACTTCTCCTTTAACTGCAGCAGATCTATTAAACAACTGATCTGTTCTCTTAACAGAGCAGCAAAGTGCTTTACAGAAAGGTTTAAAGCGAGTTAGATGACTAGGATATCAACAGAAACACAGCAATGAAATGTGCTACGGGAGTCAGATATCACCAATGGGTTTCTTAAAGAGGAAAAGTCGGAGGAATTTAAAGACAGCTGCGGTGAGTCTGAGTCATAACAAGTCAAGTCAAGGTTTGTTTTTATGGCACATTTCAAAACAGCCACAGTGGTCCAGAGAGTTGTACAAGCAGAACAATATATCAATACTATTAGCAGTTTCTAAGCCTTCAGATAAATATTAATTAGATTAAATAGTAAAACATTGAATAAAAGGAATGAAATAGAAATAAAAAACAGTGTTTACAGTTAAAGAGATGCCATCCAACCAGGGGCCCGTTGCACAAAAGTAGGATTTAGACATCCAGGATGAATTACTTAGCCAGGTTCAAGGAATCCAAAACATGGGCGCCCATGCTTAGTTGGTTGCACAAAGGCCAAGCCAGGATGAGCAGACACGGATTCATTAAGCCAGGTGAAACCGATCCCGGATAAGTGCTGCACACGGCTTGCTTAAATAGACCCCACAATCGATCATAGATTCACTGATTCACCATGGCAACAAGGGCGGCGTATTTCTCCCCAGCGGAGCAAGAATTATTAATGGAAACCTATGAAGAGGTGAAGGAGAAAATAAAACGAAAAGGAAGTACTGCCACAGTCAAAAAACAAAGGGAGCAAGCGTGGCAAACCATTGCTGACCGCCTGAATGCGTAAGTCAGTGTTTCCCAACCGGGGGTACGCGTACCCCTAGTGGTACACGGAGGTACTGCAGGGGGGGGAGTTTTTTTTAAATTTATTAAGGCGTCATACTTTTATGGAGGACTGTCTATGAAGGAGACTCCAGTTTTGTGATGATTGTTACATGAGTTAGGCCTGTTAATGTATTCTTAAAAAGAGAGAGAAATGAGTTATGTTCATGTATTCTTAAAAAAAAGAGAAATGTTACTTGTTTAAGTTAGATAACAAAAGAAGATTATTTTGATTTAGTATTTATACTATTTTGGTTAATTATTTATATTTCAAGAAAATGTTTTTTATTCTTATGTTGAATTCAACTGAGGTTAAACAAAAAGCCTGAGAATTTTATGTTCAAGTTAAGGATATTAAATAAAATGATTTTCATGTAATAACCACTGTGTTGTTCTACTTTTGGAGAATCATCACACGCGTTGTATGTGTGAGGGGGTACTCGTGGTGTGACAAGAAGGCTCAGGGGGCCAAAAAAGGTTGGGAAACACTGGCGTAAGTAGTGCACAAATACACACTCACCACTCCACTGAAACTATCACAATTAGGCTACAATCCAAATAAAATGTTAATTAACATATCGTCACCTTCCTAAAATAATCGCCCAAGTCATTTTTTGGCATCAAAGGTGTGGTCCAAAAAATGCCTAAGTCATTTATTTAATCTTAGTTTTTATGAAAAACAATAAGTGTTCTTATGTCAAGCATCCTTTGATACATACTTACTGACTGAAATTATTATTTTATGCTATAATTTAACTTTTGGGGGGAGTTTTTTGTGTTTCCTGAAAAACCTGAAAAAATGACTTGTGCGATTATTTTAGGAAGGTGACGATATTTGAAAAGATATTTGTAGCCTACTTTGATTATGAATAAGTTGAAATTTACTGCATGTGAGTGAAACTATCTAAATGTAACTCCATGCTCCTCCACTGTTTCATTGTGCGTGTGTTTTTGTGTGTGTAGATTTAACATGACTGGGCCAAAACGGACATGGCAGCAAGTCAAAGTGAAATATAAGAACATCCTGCAGAATGGTAAGTCCCCTGACAAATACTTAACAAGTGTACTTTTTATTAAGAATATGCCTGCCCACACATTGCCTGTACTGTGCATTAATTGGTTTAACATCTTATCATTTCAGATGGTCTGCAATGCTAACTATTTGTTCAGTAATGTTGTGTATGTAGAGTGACAGAAATTCGATGAGGAAATACATCCTTCTTGGCAATGAAATCTTTCAACGCCAAACGTTGCTCTTTTTTAAAAGTAAACTTTTCAGTGTCTGAACCACCTGAGAGTCAGCCCAGACAGGGCATATGATATCATTGTGGCCTGTGCTGTCCTCCACAATGTGGAATGTGCAATGCCTGCCTGAGAAAGGAGAGGCCCCCCAAAGTGCCAGCTCTCATAGACTGGGACATTCCTGCCATCTTCCCGGATGACGACTGTGGTCGGCTGGTCAGAGACCAATATGAGTTAAATTATTTTAATTAATATGCATGTTGATTTAAGTTGGGCCTGCAATGGCAGAGGAATTTTTGTTAGGTTTTTGTGCTGTATAGGCAAGGCAATTTTATTTGTATAGGCCATTTTTACAAACAGTTTGTCTCAAACTGCATGCTTTGATTCTGTGCTTTTCGTCTTGTAGAGCACTGTGTGACTTCAGTTTTGAAAGGAGCTGATGGTTTACTTGCTTTGATTCATCCTTGTTCAATAAAGGAACATCATGGTACACTCTAATGTGTATTTATATTTATATGGTGATGTACTTTATGTGTAGTCTGTGGGAAACTAAATTATCTAGTGGTTCATCTAAAATCATCAGTTATCTAAAATGATTATAATTAATTATCAAAAATGTTTCAATAATGATAGTGGGTATAGTTAAATGTTTTAACAATATGTTCTAGGCAGTGGAATAAATATTGGTTTCCATTTGTGGCGACCGCTGACTGAGATAAGGAATGAGATTAAATAGATCCTGGAATTTAGCCTGGTCTGGAGCAGGCTAGCTTCACAGAATAAATCTCCATGGTAACTTACGTCTGAACATATCCCACTTCCCTCTATCCCACTTTTGTGCAACTGGATCACGGATAAATTGATCCAGGATAGCCAACATATCCCGGCTTAATCCCATATCCTACTTTTGTGCAACGGGCCCCAGATTAACTAACTGAGAAAAGGTGTGGGCTTTAGAAGATTTGAAATAATCAAGGATCCTCTGAATGGAAAAGGTAGATTAATCCATCTGTAGAAGGTTCAACATTTAACTTAACTCAATTTTACGAGTTTACTTCAACTACAACAACAAGTAGTAAAGTTAATTTTATACTGAGAAATATACACTCTGCCAGATATAACAATTCAGGCCTACATTTTAATTTCATCCCAGGACTTTATTTGCCGTGGCAGACACTCGACCTTATAGAGCTGCTCAGTATGAAGAGACAGAGGACCAATAGTTGATTCTGAGTGACACTGAAGCGGTGTGTACAGGTTTGGGGACTCATGCCACAAAGGACATTTTGAACAGTTTTCCAGCAGTGATTGGATGTTGAACCTCAGAACATTTGGAACTGAATTTAATGCTTTTTGAGGTGCAATTTTGGATTATTGCAAGCAGAACAAAGACCTCAGAGGGAGAGCCAGAGACTGTGAATCTGACCATAAACATCACACAAAGAGTAAAGGAAGTGAAAACAAGTAACTTCAGGTGGGTGACATCTACATCGGCCTTAAAGGAGAATTCCGGCCATTTTACAAACATATCCCATCTGTTGGAGACCCAGGGAAGTTTGCCAAAGGGAAAACCGCGAGAAATTTTCATGCCCGCTGCGCAAAGTTGTCCAATTGCTCTGATTTCCATGAAAGCGGGCTCTATCGGGCAAGCATTTAACCTTTCCTGAGGCTCTTAACGTGTATCAAAATACTTTTGACCGAATTGGCCGTGGTGTCAGTAGCAATACAATTCAACCCAGGGGCTAACCATACCATTACCATCACGCCGGCCCGGCGGGATAAGTCCCAGAAGTCCAGACGGCCAATCCGCCCCTGAGCGAGAGGCCCGCTGGATACTGGGGCAGGGCCAGACTTCAGAACAGATATTAAAATACAAATATTGATTCCAATTAGACACCTAACTCATTAGGGAGAGACACTTTTTATGAAACTGAATTAGAATCTGGTGTCCTACCCCAGGGTGTATATTTTGATAAACTATTCAAATAAAGCTTCCAATAGTCAAGCAAACAGGAACAACAAAAGTTTCCTGTTTAAAGACATAATTTATACAAACTGCTTCAGAAGTTAAATTGTTTATCAGCGCTTTTTAATTACAAGATGCAACAATGATCAGAATCCTGTGTGATGCTAGCCTGGCTGACGCGTCCACATCTCGATGAGATGGTGGTCTGGGAAATAGGTGTGCATTTTCTCGTATTTGAGGCGCGGTTTACGAATGCCTGGAGCCGTTTATTGGGCGCTACGAATGCCTATCAAATGGCGTCTGGTTCTTCCCATGCTGCTTTGTGCGCGATTCATAGCCAATTGTATCACTTATACCAGATGACGTATGTAGAGTGACAGAAATTCGATGAGGAAATACATCCTTCTTGGCAATGAAATCTTTCAACGCCAAACGTTGCTCTTTTTTAAAAGTAAACTTGCGTTCTAAGCTACTTAAAACACTTTCTAAGGCTGCATCGAACGGTAACGTTGTGTCCGCTGCCATGTTGGATTAACACCCTACAAGCTTCGGTGTCGCGGATAGACGTCGTCATCGTCTTGCTGCCCCCCCGTTCTGTGATTGGTTTCCTAACTCAGGCAAAAATAAGGGCGGTGGTTTCCAGGCTGCCTTTGCAGTGTGAATGAAATTGCGCACAAAGCAGCATGGGAATTCCCAGGCTAGTGTGATGCATCAATGGTAGCAAAACCACAGATAGAGGCCGTTATAGCAAATCAAAGAGCCCACCATAAATCAGATAAAATCAGGTAAAAAGCGATGTGTTGAAGGAGATGCTAACACACATGTACCAAACAATTCATGGTCCAAAATAAAACTTCTTACCAAGAGAGAATAGGGTTAAAAAGAACTCCAAATTAGACAGAAATCAGAAGACAAAGAGGGAAAGAAGGGTAAGATTGTTGAGGGATTAAGGCCCCATCCACACGTAGCCGGGTATCTGCTAAAACGAATATATTTTTCTACGTTTGGACCTGTCATCCACATGAAAACGCATCATAAACAAATATTTTTAAAAACTCCGGGCAAAGTGAAGATTTTTGAAAACTCCGTTTATGCATTTGCGTGTAGACAGAGATAACCGGAGTTTTGCGTTTTCGAACATCACAATATGCGCCAAAACAACAACAAATCTGCTCTGACGTCAAACGTGCGACCTTTGTTTACTGAAGAAGCATGGATGCCTTGAGAACTGTGGTGGTTATTATTGTGCAGGCGCTGTTTACTGTCTTGATTTTACACGCCCAACTACTGCTCCAAGAGCACAGGCTACGGGCAACATTGCGGTCGGTGATTTACCCCCTCATAACATCGATCATGGTACTTCATGATCGATTGCTTCTCCCTGTTTACCCGGATGTTAAGTCTGGTTCTTTTTCCAATGAATTTTTGGAAGTTGATTTTTTTTCCACTGAATTTTTGGAAGTTGAATTTTTTTCCACTGAATTTTTGGAAGTTGAATTTTTTTCCACTGAATTTTTTTTTTACACTGTTGGTTTTTCAAATTCAAAGTCTGATTTTTATGCTGTAAAAATTCGATATTAGAAATTCGTATTCAAACTCTGATGGCACAGAAAAACTTCCATACACATTCGCCCATTGACTCACACAGCCCGCCTCTACGCAGCTACGTGCTTCCTCCCACATTCACACACACACATTCACCGGTGAAGGTAACGTGGGGTTCAATGTCTTTCCCAAGGACGCTTAAGTAGTTTTTATTCCGAGCCTTCTCGTAGTTCATAAATGCATCAGGGGCTCTTATTGGCTGCTGCTCGGAGCCAAACAAAGTTCAGTGATATATGGTCGTTCTTTCTAGCACACTGAAAATCTGAAGAATAAGTACCGTCAGAGCAAGGATAAAAAGGTCTTCACTACACTGGAAGGCATGGAATATAACTCAACTGACTGAAGAGCGTTTTCATTTTATAGTAAAAGATACATTGTCTCAAAAGGTAAAGCAGAAGGCCTTCCGTGAACCCACAACCTCATCTTGCATGTTTTACTATTCTTGAGCAAGTTAGCTGTGCCTGTTAGCTTAGCAGGAGACCCACTCACCCGTGTACGTCGGTGCAGGACCTTCAACATCTGAAGCGGCGATACGCACTCGAAGCTTGAACAAAACCCACCTGTGTTTTGCTATTTAAATGTAGCTGCAGGCTTTGTGTCCGGACATAGCTTTTGTACATTACGAATTTATTTTAAAAAGTGGCAAAAATGTGTCTGCAAACAAGGAAGTCTAAATGAAAGTGGTCACTAGCATGCCTTCTAGTCTTCTACCCATCCCTGTATTTTGTGTGCGCGCTATAATAGACTTTTGATCCAGTGAGGTATCGGTAAAGAGCCAAGAAAGGAAGTTTAGTTGCTTGCTATTAAAACACTCAGAATTAGTCTGCTGTTTAGCACTCAGCTGTTGCTGTAGCAATAACTTCTTTTTCTTTTTTCATTTAAAGAAACTAGCCTGTAAGTGAAGCGCTCTGCCAAAGGATCTCTTAGCTACCAACTTGGAGAGTCAAGCAGACAATTCAGACATGATTCCCGACAAAGTCCCAAACGAAAACGTTTTCCACGGGTCTATGGACTTGAAGAAGGAGGCTCACATCCCCAGCTTTGAGAAGTACAAAGAGATGTACGTGAATTCCATTGAGAATCCAGATGGTAAGTCACTGTTCAGTTCGTTTTTATTGAGTGTGCACTGCACATATCACATACTAAGTAAATGCACATATCACATACTAAGTAAATGCACATATCACATACAAAGTAAATGCACATATCACATACTAAGTAAACGCACATTTTGGCATTGAAGCCATACATCCAGTTTAAAAACGGTAGTGCAAAAACTTTACAGTTTTCTTAAGGGTAAACAATAACAAAATTCTTCACATGGCGTGTCTCAGCAGTGTAGAAGGTAATTATGTTATTCGGGTAGATCCATGTCCTTTTTACGCATTTTAGTTATTATTACAGATTGGATGTCTGCAGAGACTTTTATTGTCTTTATTTTTTTCCTCTAATAACTTGCTCATCATTTATAGAGAATGAAATACTTCTAAAAACATTTCAAAACCAAAGTTGTCTTCTCCAAAGGCAGTTCAAAACCTAAAGACATTTACTTAAAAAAGCATTGTAACATTCGATTAATCAATAATTAACATAGCCACAGATATATGGGTTACTTTACTTTTTTAAGAGTTGACCAACCTCTTCAGCTCGACATAGATGTTGAAAATGTGAGAGATAACATACTTCATTCAGTTCTAAATGAATAATGTTCTGACATGCATTCTCCTGCAGTACAATTGGAATTTCTAGTTGTCCCTGTTCAGACATGAGATATGCATGGCGTCTATTAAAGTGTGATCATTCGGCAACGTAATCCGAGAAAAAATAGAAAATTTTCGTCAAACCAAAATTTTATAATTATTGTAATTATGGTAATCAGAAAAACAGAAATGTATAAAATCGAAGTTCTTAGTGGTGGACTAACATACCTAGATGATAAAATTGTGGGTTGAACTACTTCTACATGTATATGCCCAATAAGAATCAAAGAGGCTAAGGTTCTCTGCACATCATGCTTCTCTTTTCCAGCTTTTGACCCAGAAATAATTTGATATGAATAAGAAATCCCTTTTTAGCATAGTTTTCTCCCATTCATTTTGCTTGGATAATGAGAAAAAACCCCACAAAAAAAACCTAAACAGATGCACATTTAATTATTGTATGTAAAATGATTTAGGGAGGAAAGCTTTATTTATTGAATAAAGCAGTCTATTTATTTCCTCTGAGGAGCTTATGTAATGAACCCATCCCTGTTCTGTCCGTTGGTCCATGAATGTAACAGCAGTTGACTTATTTCGTGAAGTGCAATGCGGTGAGATTTCGCAACACGCACTATTTCACAAGTGAAGTGACATTTCACAAAACACAAAATTTCACAAAACACGACATGTGCACACTATAAAAGGTGTTTATTTCAGTCTTTTTAAGTTAAATGAACCCCATCAGCTGAAAACAATCCCTGAAGTCCCCTTTAGTTTTTCTCTCGTGTACAGTCATGGAAAATGATTTTATTTTAATCTTTTTCCTTCAAGTTTGCGGTCCAATTGGAGACCAAATAGCATTCTAACTATTTTATAGCAAAATTCTAAATGGTTATAATGCTGTGCAACCTAGTTTTTTTTTTGTTTTTTTTTTCACTCCATGCTGATAAATTGAAACATTCCACCTTGCCCCTGTTAAATGGGTAAAGAGGTAAATGGTGATTATTTTTTCCTTATCGGGCCTACGGAGGAGCAGATAAAGATGGCTGTGAAGCATGATTCGACGGCAAATACAAAAACTCTACATGCCTTCACCAAGGCTGAATAAAAATACTCTCCAGTCCAGATCTGGTTCCGGACACACATCAACCACTAAATTGGGCCATGCATCATCTGTGGTAAAATTTTCATGCAAGTCCATACTTTTCTGAACAATTTTGCTACTTTCCCGAGAGTTGTAGATGCGTAACGGGTTTATCATATAACTACAATCAACAGCTAGCCTATACACTTTGACCCTTAGAAGAAACTACTTACTCGTTTGAGTATAATGACTATAAAAGTCAGCAATTCATAAAGTGTGCTTCATAAGCTTTTTTTTTATACAGGTTGTGATGCATGTGAACAGGCATGTTAAAAATGCTGGGTCCACAATAAAAAGCTTGGGGCTGTACTGTTGGGAAGAGCGGTAAATATGAAGCTACAGATATTTTACTTTGTTCCCCTTGTGGAAATCCAAGTAATGAAGCTTTAAAATTATACTACAAGTTTAGGCCCAAAATACATCTGTGATATGTTCAGAGAATATAAACCCAGCAGAGCTCTCAGATCCAAGGACTCAGGTCAGCTGGTCCAGTCCAGAGTCCAGACTAAACATGGAGAAGCAGCATTTAGCTGTTATGCTGCAAACAAGTGGAACAAACTGCCAGTGGAGATTAAACTTTCACCAAATATAGACACTTTTTAATCCAGGTTAAAAACATTTCTTTTCATGTGTCGATGCATGAAATCTGCACACTTGTTTTTAAATTCATTTAAATAATTTTATTTGTTTCTCTTTATATTCTTTTATGTATTTTTAATGCTTCTTCCACTCCCTGCTGCAATGCTTTTATTTTATGTAAAGCACTCTGAATTGTTTTGTACATGAAATGTGCTGCAAATAAATTTGATTTGGATTTGATTTACAAGTATTTTAGCATCATCTTATATTTACAAAACTTTCTGGCCTAGGATTCTAACAAGCTCTATTTAGGTTTTTTTTTTTTTTTATTTGTAAGAAACAAACATGCTCAAACAACTTATTGCTTTACTAACCACATTGTTCCTGTCTTGTAGCGTTCTGGGGTGCTGTAGCGAAAGACTTTTTCTGGAAGACCAAGCCCACTGGCCAGTTCCTTGACTACAACTTTGATGTGACCAAAGGAGAAATTTTCATCAAATGTATGGAAGGAGCCTCCACAAACATCAGCTACAACCTCCTTGACCGCAATGTGTATGAGAAGAAGCTTGGAGACAAAATCGCTTTCTTCTGGTAAGCATGATGCAGTGATTGTCCTCAGTGTGGTGCTTTAACACTTTGTGACTGCAGAGTTCTGGATCAGTACTTGGATCAGTACTTTGCGCCATGCTTTTTTTTATATATTTATTAGGGCTGGGCAACGATTAAAATTTTTAATCTAATTAATCACATGATTTCCCTGATTAATCTGCTAAATCCAAAAATGAATTCAAAAGTAGTGTATAGCTTTTAGCATTTAGTTTTATTTTAAATGTGCTGCCATATGAATGAAAGTGCCATAACATTTGTTGTGCAAACACACTTTTAACATCAGCATCTTTCTGTAGTTTTTATGTAGAAGCCTCGCTCCACTGTCTGTTTCCTTGAATGACTTGCTGCTATCAGTTGTGTGTTTTGCCTTTAAGTGATATTTTAGACTGGAACTACTACGCTGAGAAGACAATTCAACTTAGCAGTGTTTACAGATGACTTTGGTTCTGTCGACTCCGCCGTCTGGAAGAACTTTAAAATGAAAATGGCCGAGTAAAAGTTCCGTACCCTTCTCCATGTTTGGTGGATTCGCCGATTACTTTCTTTTCCGGTTCCACAGCAGACTTTTACAAAATAAAAGCCTGTGAGCAACAGACTTTTACAATAATAAAATAAATAATAAAACAGAGGTGGTTGGTGGCGTAGTGGGTTGAGCAGGCGCCCCATGTACAGAGGCTATAGTCCTCGCTGCAGCTGGCCCCGGTTCGAGTCCTGCATCGGACGGCCCTGTGCTGCGTGTTGTTCCCCCTCTCTCTGCCCCCTGCTTCCTGTCTCTCTGAACTTTCCTATCCATTAAAGGCACAAAAGCCGAAAAAAATACATTTTTATGTCTATTTTTTTTTTTTTTAAATAAATAAAAAAATAAAACCTACGTTAATTCGTGATAAATTAAAAATTTTAATCGTTAACCAGCCCTAATTTTTATTTATATTTTTATATATATATATATATATGTATGTATAGTAGTGTTTTTCCAATTTTAGGTTGGAACAAATGATGAGAATTATTTCAATAGTGAAAATAAGGTGTTTCTTTATAAATGTTTGTATATGTTTAATTATGGCTACAGGGAAGGTAATGAGCCCGGTGATGAGTTGACGGTGACGTACAGAGAGCTGCTGAAGAAAGTCTGTCAGTTTGCCAACGTCCTGAAATCACAGGGTAAGTTGAAGTTAAGTGACTAGTAAAGGCTGTTCTTGTGAAACAGAAGTGTGAATGCTGATCGTGAATGAATGCAATTAAAATTGCCCAAAAAATATTTAAAAAATGCTTTGTTGGTGAAATGGCTTTTTTAAAATGAAAAACAATTAGACCTGTAGTAGATGGCCTGTGCTGGGACATGAACCAGGCCCTCCTTCATAAAAGCACCTTGCAAAGCATACGCTTAACTAGTTAAGCTGCACAATACACCTGAAGTTGCTCATTGTGAATTTTTTTTCTCTGATCATTTTACAGCTTTACAAAAGAAACAAAAACAACATTCTGTTTTAAACAATGAAAAGGAGTGAGAGCTTCTATTTATCATGTATTATATTTATTATTCAAGGTCAAATTGTATTAGACTTTTTTTTTTTTCCACAACATGGACAAGTTTTTGATGGGGCTCCCACGTAAACGCAAAGCAGAGGATGAAGCATTGCCAAATGTGCTTCCAAAGCAATTTCCTTCCATGACAAAGAGAAGAAGATATGATGACACGTTTCTTGCCTTTGGCTTCACCTGTACAACGGTGGGTAATGAGGGGAGACCGCAGTGTGTTGTCTGTCTTAAAGCGCTCTCTAGTTTTTCAGACAAAAACTCGTAAACTGCCGTGCTCAACAGTCATTGTTTACTAAAGCTGCATCCGTGCCGGCAAATGCTCAACTCGGCTCGTATAAAGTTACCTACCGAGTGGCACAGTGTAAAAAGCTGCACACAATAGCGGAGGAATTAATAATTCCCTTTGCTATGGACATGGTTTCAATTATGCTCAATAACTCTGCAGCCAACACTTTAAATAATTACAATGTAAAGGCGGTTTGTTATTTTTTTTCTTAGGTACCAAAGGGGGGCCCCGCAGAGAAAGCTTGGGAACCACTGCTTTAAAGAACATAAAAAAATGTTTTAAAGAAAAGTAGTTACGTGTCGAAGAGAATTATGTTGCACCATGGGCCTAGTGCACTAAGTGCTTTATAAGGCCGCTGTTTAACCAGTTCAGATGACTTACTGTATCTCTCTTAGCTACCATTGTGCCTACTATATAAGGCCCTAAACCTAAACTCATGGTGCAAGCAATCTCTGAGGATTGTCCATTCATTTTTACAGTTTTAGATTTTTTTCAAATGCTGAAGAATTGAAAAACCTTAAATGTTATCTCCTGAATTATCTGAATATTTTATAGTTGAATGGCATAAATGGCTGAAAATGTGTAGTAGTAATTAAGTCTAAAAAAAGTAAATCATAATGATAATAATGAATGCTTTTGGCATTCACACTTTAGTGATTCTGATCCTGTGAATGAGTGGAAAAACTTAGCCCACTTTGTAGCCACATAACTCAGCCAGGCTTAATCATAGAGAAATCATTCAAAGTTTAAATGGGTCATGAAAGATTAAAATGTATGATATTGCCCTGGAATGCTCTCACTCTAGTGCAGGGATATCACCCACTCTAACTTTTCACTATTCATTAATCTGAAAGGCATTTTAGTCTTCTTTTACCCAATGCGTTATCATTGTGAGGGGCTTTACAGTTTTCTCTCAAATTGGCTCAGAGCGAATGTGGGCCCAAGCAAGCTGCCATTGACATCCATTTTAAACAAGGTCTGCTTTTTTTTTTTTCTTCTTCTAGAAATATGAATGCAAGGGGTCTTTTTTTTTTTTTTTAATTTTTTTTACAATATCTTTATTGAATTTTCTTTGTAAAAAAGACATACAAGAACAAAAAACAACGGACAAGAGTGTAAAATAATGCAGAAGTGTACCAACATGCATCGTCAGGTCCAATTTTCATGCAGTACACACTTGGTCCATACAGCAGTACCAACTGAAACACAAACATGGTGGTCAGAGAGCTTCCTCTATGAAGGTACATAATCATGAGTCCACAGAAGATATATTATCACATTGTATAGTCCAGGGGGGCAGGGGAAGAAAGAACTGAGTCATGCAGAAGTTGTTATATCGTTCCAGGCCCGTCCATCAGATATGACAAGTCATTGTCCTTCATATAATTAATGAAGCGACCCCAAACATTATGAAATACCTCCTGTCTGTCTTTGAGAGTAAGAGATTTTTTCCAGAGGTAAACAAGAAGTTAGTTCCCTAAACCACACAGCGATAGCGGGTTTACCAAAGTTTTTTCATGATGACGCTATTGTCCTTTTTGCTTGTAGAGAACACATATTTATAAACATTTTTTCATGGCGTTTAATCCTATGACCCTCTGGGTAAAGACCCAGCAGAAAGAGCCTAGTTTCCAGGTCCAGACTAATTGAGAGAATCTGTTGTACAGTCAGTCTAATCTCCTCCCAAAACTCAAGTTTCTGTATCCCTTCTTGCACTCACGCTGTCCAAATAATTTTCATGGCTCTCATAGTTTTCGCTCAGGATGTCAGAGTTTCTCTCAGTAATTTCTAGTATTACGTATTGCTCTTCCTTTTTTGTCTCACAATTTTGAGAAAACCTATACAGAAAATACGTCACAATGTGCATCCCGGCTGGTGGAAGTGTGCTATGTCTTTTGCTGGTGATTCATCTTATAGTGTTTGCAAAACTCGCATAAAAACTGCAACATTTCTCTCATAGAAAATGAATGTGATACTGCTGAAACCAGTGAAAACCATGCCCACTTTGGAACAACATAACTCATACATAGTTTTATGATAGAGGCATCATTCAGTTTAAGTGGGTAACGAAAGATTAAACTTTTACTGAATTATATGGTTCTATGATATATTTTACAGGTTTAACACATTTACAGTTTAAGTTTTATGAATAGTTAGGGTTTTGCCATTTTAGGGTTTTCTCTTAAATCGTGTGAGAGCGCCCATCCAAAACCTCATCCTCACCCTAACACAGTGCCTCCGTGTGCTGTGCCTCCCTCGTGCTGCCAAAGGCGGGCAGGTTTCGCCATTACAAGCCAGTATCTCATATCTCTTATCTTGTAAGATAAGATGAGCTTTATTGTCACTATCAAGGTTCAAGATCCCAGGTTTTTTATTGTATCAGGATACAACAAAATTTGTTTGGTACTTCTTTGAGGCACTAGCAGCAATACATATAGGATACAATATGCATTAGCACAGTGTACATGTATCACAATACAAATGGTAAGGAATTTTTTATTATTTATATGCACGAAAGACAGCCAATTTCTTCAAATCTGAATGTGAGGGGTGTTTTTTACTTGCTTTGCTTGTAAACAGTAGCTTTATAAAAATTCCATGAATTTCTTCTGCAGATCCTTCTGTCGCTCATGGTTCAAGGCTGTTTTCTATACAACATAGTTTTTGAAGAGTGGCTGTTTGTTTGCGGGGAACAAACTAAGGATTGCATTGCAATGTCCTGTCTTTTTTTAAAGTAATAGTTATGTTTGCTCCCCTCCCCATTGTCTAACGCATCTCCATAGAAATCAGTTACACAGCTGCTCCTCGTTCTTCACTGGAATTTTCCATCATAGCTGCACCCTTATAAGTAAGTAAGGAAGTAATCTTTATTTGTACAGCGCCTTTCACAGACCAGGGTCACAAAGCGCTTTACAGGTACAATAGAAAAACACAGTTAAGAAGTACATAAAAGTATAAGTTTTTAAAAGGCCCAAGCAACTCAGTGACAGTCATAGCAGCCCCAAGACAATTAAGAAAAAACCTGAACAAATAAAAAGGTCTTAAGTTGCCTTTTGAAGGCGTCAACAGAATCTATCGAGCGCAGAGAGAGCGGAAGTTCCAAAGCCTGGGAGCAACAGCTTGGAAGGTTCGGACGGTCTCCTCTGGTCCGGAAACGAGTGCGTGGCACCATCAGAAGATTCTGATCCACAGACCTCAGATCCCGAGCTGGGGTGTAAGACTGGATCAGATCTCTGATGTAGGGTGGAGCCTGACCATGCAATGCTCTGAAAGTTAAAACCAAAATTTTAAAATTTATCCTAGAGGAAACTGGTAGCCAATGAAGAGCTTTAAGAATAGTGGTTAAGTCCTCCTATTAGAGGACTCACAATATAACATGTTCAATGGCAGCCACTGCATAATCTCAACTCAGAACTAATAGGCAAGTTTTTGACCCGTTTCCGCTCTACTTCCTAAACTCCTCCCGTCGATGCTTTCCTCTTCCGTTCTGGCGGGCTCCGGTTTGTTTTGCTAGCTAGCTCCGATATCGACGCAGTGAGAAAAAGGATGGAAAACCTTAAGAGGAAAAGTGGTTCGGGAATGACGTGCAGTAGTTGGCTGTACAAACTCAAGAAAGCACTTGAACGAGTGGTTAGATGGAGAGCTTTGACAAATGTCCGCATATATGTGGAAAGAGCAATCCAGAGACTGAAGATCTATAAGATTTTATCCCAGACCGTTCCCATCATGGCACGTAAACTGGACAACATCTTGACCATCTGTGCTGGCCTAGTTAACCTGAGAAGTCCACTGATCAGAATGCCTCATGAGGTTTAGAATCTTGCCTTGTGTCCCTGTGTGCATAGTATATGTTTAACAGTTAATATTGTAAATTATTATTATTATAGCGATGTAATTGTGTGGGGTCGTTTTGTATTTCACTTACACGATGTTAGGATTAAATACATGATCTTTCTAGTTGAAGCCATTTGTTTCATTTCCTCAAAACAATTAATTAATCCAGTGTTATTAATGTAAAATATGAGTTTACTATGAATGAACTGTGTTAAAAGAAATTGTAACACTCTAAGGAAGATAGGGCACTCATGATCGTAGTTCAGTGCAATTATGAAATGAAATTACATAAACTTTTATTTTCAATTTTGTACAACAATATATTCAACATTATATTACATTATGTAAACAACAGACATCTGTTGGCACCCTTGGGCACCTACATAGGGCAGTTTATTTTGGTTTTAAATTGCTGAGATATTTACTTCAGAACTGTAACCTTCCCTCAACAAAATCATCAACGATTTTCGGGAGCATGTGGGAAAAGTAAAATGTACGCAGCCTTGTGATATGCTCCTGAACAAAGCCTTGGTCGTAGGGTACTTCTATTTCTAGGTGCTATGTTTTGTATGTTATGTTGGGCCACGTCGTCACGTTATCCTCCCAGTCCTGCACCGAATTCGGGTGGGGGATAGTAACTCCATCTCCAGTTAACGTATTTAAACTCTGTTCCCATTGTAAGGACATTATTAGCTACACGATCTGCGAGTGGGCTGTCAAAGCTAGCATCATCTGTTTATATTGGCAAACGCTGCGCAAACTACTTCCGGCGGAAATTAAATGCATTTGTGGAGGGTAATGGCGCCGCCCAGGGTTTGTCGCGTAAAATTGCCTATAGAAAAATGAGAATATCTGGACAGGGTCGGTCTAATTTGGGATTTCAGGTTGCCACAGCACTTAAAGGGCTAATATGGCAGACCTCTCTCTTTTTAAAAAAAAATAAAAGCCTCTGTTATGAAAAATACCAAAAGGAAGACCAACTAAGTCTGATGTTCAAAATAGAAGCCACTGTTACTTAAATGAATATACAAACAGGAAGGCCTCTTGAGTTTGAATTTCAAAATAAAAACTCACATTTATTTAAATGAACATACAAGCAGGAAGGCTTGTATGACATCTTCCCCATGTCTATCTGAGAAGTACCGTGTGAATTTTGCTCATCTATGGCCAGCAGGTATCTTAGCAGGCACTAGTTGCATTGGCACCCAATTGCCAATGTCGAAGGAGCCAGCATACAGAGACTTGTAGTAATGCACAGAAATGCAAATGTTTAATGAAGGAAACGCATAACCACACAGACAAACATTTATATCACACTGTGAGAACATCTTTCTTATAGTCTTCAGCAGCCCATTGTTTTTTTTTTTTTGGCTGTACTCAGAGACACAAGCTCACAGTGTCAGTGCTTTCATCATGGTTTACAGCACCATGGTATTTTTATATTTATTTTTTAAATAATATTTGAAAGGAGAAATGAAAGAAAGAGGGGTAGTGAGGAGGGAGGAAAGGAGAGGGCTGGAAAACATAGCCACTAACAGCCAAAAAACCACCAGGTAACCAACTGCTACATCTGTGGAGAGAAAAGAAAGCACACTGTAACCATCCACAGGATCATCAGGAGAACCTGCAGACTCATAAATGGAGAGAAACGCACAACAAACAAACAAACAGCAACAACGTGACCAGCAGCATGTATAGTTGCAGATTATTATTAAAACAACAAAGTTGGAGTAAGCATGTTATTGAATGAATGGTTGTGCATGTGTGCTTGTCAATTATATGCCAAAGGTTTTCTAAGAATTGTGTATAGTAATAGGGGAAGGGGGCCACAACCACACCCCATCCATAGATTAGGAGCAGACATGAAAGGTCCCTGGACCTGGGCAACCAGTAACCCCAATGAGGCAAGGAAAAGAGACACCAGGCAGCCCATCACAGGACAGCCACGCTCCAGCCCAGCGGATGGCAGAGGAAGGCCCCAGATAGGAGCCAGGGAACCAGGGGCAGGACCGAGGGCCCCACGTGCCTGAGGACCACACCTCCACCCGGCAGAGGCCCCCTTGCCTGAGAGGACCGGGCCACGCCAGACAGCCACCCACAGCGATCCAGCACCTGCCCCTACGTTCAAGGAAAAAATCCTCGAAGAACCCAGATGCACCCGCCAGCGAGAGTAGCAGGGAGGAGTGGGAGAAGATGAGGAGGAGACGAGGAGGAGACGAGCAACCCCCAGGAGGGAACGGCACAGGTGAGCCAGAGGACACCAACTCCCGAACCCAAGCCAGACCGTGGACAATCAATGCTCACGATACAAGGACACACATTCACACACACATTCACACACACACACACACACACACGGACTCTCTCTCTCTCACACACACACTTACACTCAGACACAAAGACATAGACTCACACAGACAAAAGAACACAGAATCCGGGCACACATCCACTCACTATGTGGTCCCCAGGAACCATGCACCAGCCAACTGAATGGAGCTGCAGGTGCCTGATTCAAGGGAACTCCACCCGCCCAAGGCGGCGCGAACACCCCCCAGCGACTCAGTGAGCGCAGAACCGCAGACGACCAGTTCCTCCTCCTGGTCCCTCTGATCTGGGCTAAGCCCAGGAAATGAGGGTGTGGGAAGACCTCCCCCTGATCCCTACTGCTCCCCTATTTTGTGTGTGTGTGTTTATGATAGCTATGGTGCAGTTAAAGTGTATATATAATATCCCCACTGCTTGTAGATGACAGAGACCCTCCACAGCGTCACCTCGCTCCCTCCCCAGGCCTCAGTGTCTAGTGATATGCTGTTAAAATTTAGAGGCAGGAAACCGTACAGTGTTGGCTGTTCCAACAGGCCACCCCGCCCATCTCTGCAGGATAGCCCCTCCCGCAGGCCACCAAAGCTCTCCAGACACAAAGCCGTCCCACAACTACTAGCCCAGCCTCCCCTCCCCCGATCCCCTGAGACCCGACTCCCAGCCAACACCCAACCGCCTTGAGCAGCCAGATCACAGCCCCCTGCCCCCACTAAGTCATGGACTAATAAACGGGAGCCAGAGAGAATGTAGTTTTTAGGAAGCAGACATCTCATTACTGATGTGGTCTGATAGAAGATTTCTGAATTGATTAATACATAGATTCTTTTTTGTTTCTATTTCATGAGAATAGTTTTCTTTGCAATACATGAGGCAGTGAGGACCATATGTGTCGAGTTAATTTCCATGCTAATGTCGCCCAGATGACACGTACCGTATATTCAGGAGTATAAGTCGCTCCGGAGTATAAGTCGCATCAGTCAAAAAATGCGTCATGAAGAGGAAAAACCATATGCAAGTCGCAAAGGACTATAAGACTATAAGAAATTTATTTCATAAAGTCCAAGACCAAGAACAGATATTTAATCTGGAAAGGCAAGTTATTCAACTACACAATAGCACACAGAACAAGAGGCTGAATGGATGTGTATGTTAACGTAACAAATGAACAGTTATTCACCTACACAATAGCAATTTGGCCCATGGAGATGTCGGGGGGGTGGGGGGGCTGGCTGGCTCGTCCATCTTGATAATATAATCCGGTGACCTGTTGTGTTCAGTCACCTGCTTTTCAATGAACTCACGGAAACTGTCCACCTTTGCTTGGAAGTCTGCCGGCAGTTTCTGACACACCTTTGTCCGTGCTCTGATAGAGGCGGCTGTCATGTTGCCTTTAAGTTTTCGGACCCACATGCAGAATCAACACGGAAAACCAGTAGATTTGAATGCTTTTATTGCTGGGACAACAGGGATCCAGAAAACAGGACAAGGGATGTTAAATGGTGGTGAAGTCTGAGGAAGGGAAGCAGACGGATTAGTGGTTGTAGATGGGTCCTTAGCAGATGACTGAAGGATAAGCTTACTTGGTTGTTGAAAGGGGGAGACGTGGACGGGGTGGAAGACAGATGTGGAGGGTCTGCAGAAGGTTCCCTTGGTGTTCCAAGGAGGGGTGAGAGGGGTCCGGGAGGATAAAGTCTGCTGGAGGCGTCGCACTGGAGAGTGGGCAGGCAGAGGAAGGAGGTATGAGACAGCTGTTTGCTCGTTGCGTCTTTGAGGGAAGGTTGAGGACAGACTGGGCTCTCGGATTGTTCTGGAGGGAAAAAGTAGATTCCACATGAAAGTACACAAGAAGTTCGGAATTCACAAGGATGCAAAAATCTTATTTAGACTACTCTATACACGTTCTGGCTGGAAGTACCGTCTGGGTTAATCATCCGGCGGCGCAAGGTGATCTTCCTTCTTCTTTTAAGCACCAGCCAGCTTGATGATGGATTGGCCTCAGGTGTGCAACCACTCAGAACTGGCTCACTCTCCAGTGAAGATCCTCTCTGCAGCCAGATCGCTCACTCACCCAAAAACATCATATCCTAACAGCGGCTGCGTTGCATGAAGCGGTCACAACAAGAAGGCCCGCCTGCAAAGTCATTTATATTCATCTTCTGGCAAGTACCGGGGTGTGGAGACGTAACTGCACCGTTGATGAGCCTCTCCCGGCAGGACGTTGTTCAAGCTGTGGACTCGCTCCTCCACCTCTGGCCATCTTGCTTTCAGCCCTCAATTAGCTTTCTTTTCTTTCTCCATTGAAGTTAGATTAACCTCTGCTTAGCACCCTCACAAATTTCTCACTCACTCCAAACTTTCTTTCTGCTGCTCGATTACCGTTTTCGGCTGCATATTTTACTACCTGCAGTTTGTAATCTGCAGAATAGGATTTTCCTTTTGGCAACTTTTTGTTTGTGTTCAGTCTTTCTCAGTTGTCTTTGAGTTATAAGTTAAGCAGCATATAGTTGCCACAAGCCTCGAGTGTCCTCTTGTGGCTGTATAGCAATGTTTATTCCTTGGTTCATGTCAGTCAGTATGAATTAACATTTAAAAACATGTTAAATTATATATATGTCCCACCTGACTGAAAGTTGCAGGACCAGCCAAACTATTAAAAAAGTGCAGCTTATAGTCCGTACCTATGGTACATAGTGTGGGGCAAGCAGGAATTCTGCACTTCAGCCATGTTGATAAGTTTTTGTAATTGTGCACAAAACATGCATGTAAAAGGCAGTGCAATGCGGGGAGATGTTTGAGTGTGTAAGGCCCACCTGGAACATCCTGTGTTATGTTTTCTGTGAAGAATTTAGTATTGTCGACTACAAGTTGCAAATTTAGATTTTTAGTCATGCTGAAGGTATTTAAACATATTTGTGACCAGACGTTTTGAATAGGGTTGATGGATAAGTCTGTTTCCTATTTCAGGATTGGTAGAGGGAGAGAGTTGTCTGTTTCGGAGCGTAATCTGAGTACTATTCTGCTACTCCAGAGGGACGTTTTAGGGATAGTTGGCTGACTGTTTATTACTTAAGCGATTTAACTGCTGCATTGATTTACATATTTGAATTGTTTATTTATTTTAACACCGGCTCTATCATCTATCAGACTGCCCTGCCCTGTCGCCCTGTCACCATGACAGCTGGGGCTTCCCTCTGTACTTCCTGCCAGCTCCAGCATGTTCAGTCAGAATTATGTTGCACTTTTAAATAGCTTCTGCTGAGAGGTATAATCACAAATATATGAAATCCTTTGGCACGGCCATAATGCAGATGATGCACATTTATAATTAAAAGTTCCTCACTCTAACATGAAAAGAGAATGATTTTATTTAGTGCCATGGACTAGAATAAGCAGATAAACTTGGTCAAATCTGTATGAACTTCTATGTAACATGACAAACCCTGATTTTGCTGTACCATTTCATGGTTGGAAATGACTGTGTTCTTATTTTTTTTAAATGCTAGAATGAAGTTGGTAGATGCCGGTTTCTGTCCCTCATCCGTTTGTTTTTTCCCAT
Source organism: Odontesthes bonariensis (assembly GCF_027942865.1). NCBI lineage: Eukaryota > Metazoa > Chordata > Actinopteri > Atheriniformes > Atherinopsidae > Odontesthes > Odontesthes bonariensis. The sequence goes on along the minus strand of NC_134515.1, from coordinate 34,564,661 downwards.
TTCCAGGAGTGAAGAAGGGCGACCGTGTATCCATATACATGCCCATGGTGGTTGAACTGGTGGTAGCCATGTTGGCCTGTGTCCGTATTGGAGCAGTTCACTCCATAGTGGTGAGTTTGAAAGTGACGTAAAATGTAACATGATCAGTAATTTTTTAGTTTGAAATAAAAGAGGAATACTGTGTACAATGCTGTTTCTAGTTTGCAGGTTTCTCCGCTGGGTCTCTGTGTGAGAGGATCCTGGACTCTCAGTGTTCATTGCTCATCACAGCAGGTCAGTTTGAGGTTTAGAAAGAAATAATGTACTGTTGGGGCCAGGTGGGTGATAAATTCAAATCCAGTAAAAGGGATTATTGTGTCTAATTTCAATTATTTGGAGTTCAAAGGAAGAATAGAACCCTGAGTTCACCAACCAACAAGAGAAATGTTTTCTAAATACCACAGCAAGTTGTCCACTGCAGCCTGAAGCCCTTTGTAAGCTAGTAAATGTGTAATCCTCAGGACAGACTTCAGTTAGAAGTGTAATCCATAGCCCACTGCCATGTTTGTCAGAAACCAAAAGTTTAAATCTTTAAAGCTATTCATGTAATTCAACAAAAACTGTGGGTTATTGAGAGACCGATGACTCGTGCCATCCTAAGAGATGTGTCTTCCTGACTTTCTGTATGGGAGCTGTAGGAAGAGTACAGCGTTGACGTGATTTCACAGAGCGAAGGCAGGACAGTCTGCTATATATTTATGGAGCAGTCAAATGCAGACCCATGGGTGGGTCAACACAATGCTGCACATTTGCAGTCAGAGTCACGTTCTGGCAGTGGAGGCGAAGGAGATGCAGATGCAGACACGGGACAGGAGCCAGGAGGAAACTTAAATGGTTTATTATAGTAGACATAAAAATCAAAGCCAACGTTGGAATGCCACTAAAAACTAAACCAAAAAACGAAGAGAATAACCAAACCAGATTGTAACTAACGAGCAAGACTGACGGGGAAAACCATGGGTACAATGACGGAGGATCTGACAAAGACTGAAAAGAACTGGGAGACTAGGGCTGTGTTCGAAACCGCATACTACATACTTGCATACGGCATACTTCCATACTGCATACTCATCGATCAGACAGTATGCAGAGCGTTTACCCACAATGCATTTCACTCCTGCCCGAGCTGAAATCAGCCGGCCTGAAGCTGATTTCACTTAAGCTCTAAAATTTGTAAACTTTAGCAACATTTGAAACATTTTCAGGCGAGAAAGTAGTCGTTTGGATCCCCAACGTGTTGAAAATCTGACAAAATACCGGCTATTTGAAATTTTGTTCCGACGAATTCGGCGCTACTAAAGCTAGCCGTAGTGAGCAACGCACTACCCGTTGCCTTTTTATCATAGGGAACGCCATTGCGATACAATTGGTGCTTTTGTTTTGAAAACAGGAAGTGAACCTACCCTCATCATAGCTAGCTTGAAACTGCCGTTTTGACAGGAAATGACGATCAGCGATGTCACGTTACGTTGCATCTTGGGTAGTTTGAGTATGAGTAGTAACCTCATGATGCATACCCAACATTTCGGCGAATCTAGTACGCATCCGGGAACTTCTTGCTCATTCAAACTCGCATACTAACTCAAACTTGCATACTAACTCAAAAAGTTAGTAGGAGTAGTAGGACAAGTATGCGGTTTCGAACACAGCCTAGATACTGTGGGGAGAGTGATTAATGAGAAGGTACAGCTGAGGAAAATTAACACAGGTGAAAGGAGTGGAGCTGACGACTAGCAGGAGGGAACTGAGCAAAGGTTAGGAAATGGCAAGACTGTTTTAGAAAGTGAGAATGCTCATCCAATAAATTAAATAGTCATGTGTAACTTTATTTAACTTTTTTTGTTAAAAATAAAACATAAATGAACATCCTCTTATATTGGGAATTTCATAAGTTTCTGCCAGGGGTTAGAAACGTCATGCTCAAGCCAACACGCCATCAAAATTACAGTTCAGTGAAGTCATATTTAACAAATACCCACCGGCAAGTTACGTTGTCGCAGTTTTCAGTACCGTGCAAAAGTCTTGAGCCACCCCTCATCTCCTTATACTTAGCTTTTTAGGAGCTAATCTTTTTAAAAGTAATTACTGGAGGTCTTTCAAAGTTCTTTGGACAAGTGCCGCTTCATACTTACTTCAAGGGATGCCAGTACTGTGCCTGCACATAACAGCCACCCTGGACAAAAAACAATTTTAAACCGTAATTTTAGGCACTTTATTACTAGTGGTCTGTCTCAAATAAACATGATTTGTTCCCATTTCTTTAGTCATATTTACCAAGAAATAACAGCTTAACAGGTATAGAATAGTATGATTAGGTAAGTAATTTCTACCTTGTGAAACACTACATTGTTTCCAATTTCACCTGCTTTTAGCCTGAACCAACTTGTTTGCTTTTTTTAATTGCCAAAGGTGCTCTGACTGCATAGATAAATCTAGTGTTCTGTGCTTTTATTTCTCCCTTGACCAGATGGTTTCTATCGAGGAGATAAGCTGATCAACCTCAAGGTCATAGCTGATGAAGCACTGCAGAAATGCAGAGACAAGTAAGCTTTTTAGACATTTAGATACACACACACACACACATACATACAGGTGCTGGTCAACGAATTAGAATAATTTGAAATAGTGCAATCAATAAATTCTTTGAATGCATTTTTCGTGCAGAAAGCAAATCAGGTGTTCACCGCACCTGTCCTACTCGTTAGACTAATCACAGAACTCGTTACCTGTAAAAAAATTTGCTCAGCTGATCTTTCCAAAAGGCCCATTTAGGCCATTTAACTGTGACACTGTTGTTTTATTGAATTAGAATAATGGAGAAACCGTTTCATTGAATTAGAATAATTTTTATTATAATTAGAATCATCACTTTCTCAGTATTTTGTGGCTGCCCCCTTGGCTTGTATGACTGCCTGAAGTCTCCGCGGCATCGATTTGACCAGCTTGTCGCAAGTTTCCGCACTCACAGCTTCCCAGGCAGTGGCGATGTTCTGCTTCAGTTGGTCCAGCGTAGTAGGCTTTCTGTCGCGAATTTTCCGCTTGACGATGGCCCAAAGGTTTTCAATGACATTGAGGTCAGGCGAGTTGGCCGGCCATGCCAAAACTTCAAGCTGTTTTTTAGTGAACCAATCTTTGGTCGACTTTGCCGCATGAGCCGGTGCAAGATCCTGTTGAAATATGAAGTCTTCTTCGCCGAACTGTTCCTCAACAGTCGGAATCAGGAACGTTTCCAGAACATCTTGATATACGGCAGCATTGACAGTCTTCTTGAGGAAGCAGAGTTTCCCTACACCTCGAGCGGACATGCATCCCCAGACCATAACGCTCTGGGGAAACTTGACGGATCTTTTCACGCACTCGTGGTTGTAGGTTTCGCCACCACGACGCCAGACACGAGGACCTTGGTCACCGAAGGAGATGCAGAAGCGTGATTCGTCACTGAAGACCACTTTCTGCCAGTCTTCAGCAGTCCACTCGCCGTGTTCTTTGGCCCACTTCAGCCGTTTCACCATTTGTTTCTTGTTCAGCATCGGTTTTACTGCTGGAACGCGAGATTTGAAGCCGAGTTCGCGCAGACGACGGTAAGTGGTTGATCTGGAGACGTCAGCGCCGGTCTGCTTGTTCCACAAGTCGGTGAGCTCGGAAGTGGACTTGAACCGGTTGCTGACTGCGATCTTTCTCAGCTGCTTGTTGTCGCGAGCAGAAGTTTTTCGGACGCCGGAACAGTTGGTGCGCTTGCTGCAGTTTTTCTTGAGAGCTTTGCAGACGGAAGACTGGCTGATGCCGAGCTGCTCAGCAATTTTAGTTTGGGTCAAGCCTTGTTGGCGAAGGGCTTGAATTTGAGCCACTATTCCGGTTGAGAGGTCGCGCTGCTTACCCATGATTGATTTTACAACTTAGAAATTCTACTCAACCCTGACTTTATACTGCACAGTGAACACTCTTCACAGAAAACAAACATTCGAGCATTTATTCTAATTCAATGAAACGGTTTCTCCATCATTCTAATTCAATAATACAACAGTGTCACAGTTAAATAGCCTAAATGGGCCTTTTGGAAAGATCAGCTGAGCAAATTTTTTACAGGTAACGAGTTCTGTGATTAGTCTAACGAGTAGGACAGGTGCGGTGAACACCTGATTTGCTTTCTGCACGAAAAATGCATTCAAAGAATTTATTGATTGCACTATTTCAAATTATTCTAATTCGTTGACCAGCACCTGTACACTATATTGTCAAAAGTATTCGCTCATCTGCTTTTACACGCATATGAACTTAAGTGACATTCCATTCTTAATTCACAAAGTTGGGAGCGTGAAATTGTTCAAAATCTGCAAAAGCAGCAATTCATTTTCCTTCCTTCAGCATTTTGAGGATGTGTTATTAGGCGCAGGCCTAACGCGGGGCTATTCAGCTAAAATTTAATTAGGTTCTGTTAGAGAAAATTTCCTCAAGCAAAGGTAAGGAACATCATAATGTCTAACTTGCATTATGATTTAGTGTGATATGTGTTAAAGTAGTGTCAACGTCTGCATGTAATCATCAACTGACTGTCAAATCAAATAAAGAAAGAACCACACAAAAACATTTTTGACAATATGTATTGCCACTTAAAATTTAATTCTACACATATTGTATATAATACTGTAGATATGTATTGTTTTATTCTCTTTATGGAAAAGAAGGGCTGCATTTAAAGAGAATGTACTGAAAATAAATCAAATGGCTTTTTAAAAATTGTGCCTCTTAAAATAGAGTGTAGCAACGGGTTGAGTTTCCCTTTTTCTTTGTTGATGTTTCATATCTTAACAGTCTCAACCCGTTTTACAACAGATACATCTCAACAACAGTTTTACAGTTTCTCTTTCCTTCCCTCTTACATCCCACTTTCGGTTGCTCAGTGGGAGAATTGAGCTCGAGCTTGTCCTGCCAGGATTTGAAATCTGGGCTGGAATGGCGTCGGGCCGTTCTCATACACACGTGCAGGTGCTCATTGGTGAGCCTGGAACGATATTTAGTTTTAATTATGTTCATTGTGAAGAAAGCTAACTTGCAGCTGTATCTGGAGCCAAACACGATCAAGAGGTATCGGGCTACTATTTGAAGCCAGAAAGTGGCAGTGTCAGTTCTTCCAAACTACTCTTTCAGGGTCACATCTGCTTGGAGATTTGTCAGTTGCATCTTGAGTGGCCTAGTATTTGCCCACTTGAATTGCTCTGTGACTCCTTTGAGAACCCAATGACATCTGTGATGAGAAACTAAGAAACAGCATGGAGAATTTCCATATCACGCCATGACCACAAAACTCATTAGAAAACTCATTCGGGTGCCTTTTTTTAGGCCTCATATTTTAGTAAACTCCTCCTACAGATTTGAATATATCACCATGAAATGTGCTCAGTATAAGCATACAGCCCTTGTCATTAAGTTACTGAATACTGTACCTTTTGTGGCACCACATTGATGATGCTTCACCCAAGAAACTTCAAGCTTTCAATGCAAGGTGTGTTCATGGCAACGTGTCTAAATTCGATGGCACGCCATTACCACAAAAGTGATTATAAGTCATATCACCTGAAATCCATAACATTTACAGAGTTTCGCCACTGTTGTGCCCTGATTAGATCTATATGACAAAAACCTTTCAACGCCATAGTCTCGCCCACTGTAAACAGGAACAGGTTTTTACTTATTTACCCCATTCTCTTAAAAGTTGGTTAAAAAAATGCGTATGACTTTAAAGGTACTACTTGACTTCATTCCTGTTTGTTCACCGTACGAAGCATGAAAAATCGCCATGGAACACGAAGTCATTATAACTGGCACATATATGCATACGATCTTCGGCAAAGTTGCATATGTTTCAAATGTTTCATTATGGTCCCAACTTGAACAGATGTTTTACTTAATATACTCGTATCGCCATATCTCTGCGCACTTGTATGAGGACTTTGCCATGAGAGAGGAAGTTGCTCTAACTCTTACTGCATTGTTCTTCAACACTCATATTTTGCATGATTGACAAATGTATTTGCCTGAACACATTTGCACATCAGTATCCACTCATGATCACAGCGCCCGCTAATGATTACTTAGAGGAACCCATCCATACTTCTTTCAAGTGTCGTCCTTGATGAGGTGGGTGATGAATGCCTCATTACAGAGGTCTCCAGGGCCCTCTGTCATGACATGGGCCGAAGCACCGCCAATGTGCAAGGGCTGTTCATTGCTGCTTACAGCTTTAATTTAATGATTAACTGTTAGACTGTGAAAGTTCCTTATCCTAGTGTTCCTATTAAAACATCCAGCTGAAACTCAAAATGCTTAGACCTAAAGAACTGGATTACTTTATTGATCAATTTCTGAAAGACCCTTCACCTACAGCTTTACAATGGGTTCGTCTCCCACCATGTCTGTAACTTTCTGAACAGCATGAAGTATGTAAATATCAAAGGTTTCTCTCTAGAGTCTACAGCATTTTAAATTAAAGCATTAAGAAATGTGTGTGTGTGTGTGTGTGTGTCCCCATTTTTAACCAAGTTTTGAATTTTATCAGCTATTTACTCTGTGTTTAGGTTAGCATGAACACTAAGACAATGGTTGGTGAGAGTTGGATTAAATGTCCAAGAAGCAGGAACACTTGGTAAACAAAATACTAATTATGACATTAATTGGAAAAGCATTTGATACATTTCAAGTGCAGCAATGCAAATGTCTTAAATAGGGCTGGGCAACGATTTAAAATATTTAATCTAATTAATCACATGATTTCCCTGATTAATCGCATTTGTACGCAAAATCCAAAAATGAATTTAAAAGTAGTGTATAGCCTTTAGCATTGAGTTTTATTTTAAATCTGCTGCCATATGAATGAAAGTGCCATAACATTTGTTGTGCAAACACACTTTTAACATCAGCATCTTTCTGTAGTTTTTATGTAGAAGCCTCGCTCCACTGTCTGTTTCCTTGAATGACTTGCAGCTATCAGTTGTGTGTTTTGCCTTTAAGTGATATTTTAGACAGGCACTACTATGGTGAGAAGACAATTCAACTTGGCTGTAAATGCAGGAGTTTTTTTAAAATGTATTTTGAAATAAATGCTTTTATGTTGAAACAAGTAAAACAGGAATTAGCGCCGGTTAGCTCCGTGAGCTTCACACCGAGACCGAGGAGCACCTGTAACGGTGATGTCCAACTTTAAAATGAAAATGGCCAAGTAAAAGATCCGTACCCTTCTCCATGTTTGATGGATCCGCCAATTACTTTCTTTTCCGGTTCCGCAGCAGACAGCAACAGACTTTTACAAAATAAAAGCCTGTGAGCAACAGACTTTTACAATCACAAAGCCTGCGTTAATGCGTTAAATAATTAACACGTTAACGCGATAATAACGAGTTAACTCGCCCAGCCCTAGTCTTAAACGATGTCTTACTTTTATCTTCCTTCTCTAACCAGTAGATTATACCGCAGACAATTCTTTAGATTCTCCAGATTTCTATAAAACTCCTTGAAGTTAACTTTTAACCTCATAAAATGTGCATAAAGAGTGAAAAATTCCAGTTATGTTAATTGAATATGAGGGTATAATAAATACTATGTTTCTGTATTTGTGCAGAGGTTTTCCCATTCAGAGGTGTATAATGCTTAAGCACGTATCCAGTAAACCAGTGGAGATTGTGGGTGCTCATTCTCCACCTGCCAAACGATCGTGCCCTGATCTTCAGGTAAACACCTTCGAGTTTAAAGATTTTCAGTCCAGCTCAGAAAGTCACTACAACGTGTGGTTGAAAACATTGTTTAATTTGCTATTGTTATGTGTCAATTTAGCCAAAGTCCTGTCGTGGCATAACCCGTCAAGTTTCTAAAATTCAATATTATTTATAAGTTCATGATCTTTTTTTGTTGTGTAATAACTTATTCTTCAACTTAATATTTTGGTGGGTATGGGATACAGAGGTCACGCTACAGTTTGCCGTCTCATTTGTTACAATGCCTAAATCTAAACACAGTGATAGATGTATGTCTATTTGTCCTATTGTCACAGCTTTATGATGGAGGGGCAGTTGGTTTTGTTCTAGATTGTATTTCGTTTTGAATTGTTGAGTTTTGTTGAAAACAGATTTGATATAGGATTATGAGGAGTAATTAGTTTTTGCATCGTTCATGAATCAGATTATTTAAAAGCAGAAGTAGAGCATGTCAGTTCCCAATTTCATTCACTACAGGATGTGCACTGAAGGTCAAACAAGTCTTAACTAGTACTCATGAGAATTTTGGACTGGCGATGAAAACTTAGACGGAGAGTAGTTTGCCCGGGTGAGGTTTTCCAGTTTACAAACCCAGGACTTCCTGTGCAGATTCCTATAAAACTGTACTTTTCAATGCTGTGGCCATGGTTGGAGAAAGGAGAAAAGTCCCAAGAGCTGAAGGATGTTTAAAGAATGTGTAGGTTGTTCTGAACTGGAATGACTTCTGCTACAAAACTGCTATGGAAATGCTGGAAACTCCTCAAAATCCTTAAAATGGAAGTGTATAATCAGTGCAATAATAAGATTGTATAGTAATCACTAATCACAGTAAGATAGTCATGATTTTTACAAACTGATTTTTGTTTGATAGGTGTCACACTATGTGAAGATAGAGCAGCTGGTTGCAAAGTAAGACATAAACATAGAATTTATCGGTGCACATGGTACAATTTCTGCTCAGCTCGAGTTGTTTTGTAAATATTTGTTGCTGACTTTTCCTCAGCTGTTTCCCTTTTAGCTTAATTGCCCCAGTGCATTTTTCCCCCCCCAAAAATTGTCAGTCGTAATTTGATTTAACATCAGAGACACTTGCTTTCCGTTTTGTGCTCTTGAGTTTTGTTTTGAAAACTACTGTCCCTCATTAACTTCCTGTTCCTCCTCTTTTGCCTTTTTTCTCTACCCATCCAACAGGAGAAACAGACAGGAAAAGTAAAGAAAACACGTCCTCTTCTGCAGGTATTTTCAGAACCACTTTCCTCCACTAATCCCCTCTATCATCTTTGTTTTCATTTTCAAAGGGAATTTTCACCTGTAAGCAGATTTTTTTGTAATACTCCTGTATGGTTACAGGAATAAATGTAAAAAGAAAAAAAAATTATGGAATTCAATTTTTGTAGAATCTGTTTTGTTCACCATTAAGTTTTTTTTTTTTTTTTTTTTTTTTTTTTTTTTTTTTTTTTTTAGAGAATTGTCCTGCTTCTTTAATATCCTCCTTAGTTGATCTGTAGGTTTCCCCTTTTACAGCCTTTCCATTTCATTCCTACTTTCTCTAAATTTCACACAGCTGACTGGGAACACCCAACATCCTTTTCCACAGTCAAGGTTGAATTACCTTCTTGAAGGAGTTTAATAATCCTGTTCACTTTTTCCACTGATGGCACTCTTGGTGCCATGTTTCCTCCTGTTTAGCCAGCTGCAACAGCTTGCTAATTTGTAACTGCAGACTCATTTTTAAGCTTTTGCAGAAAGAAATGCAGATGACAATGCAATTCCATTATTTTTCTCTGACACCTGAATGATTTCCATAGACAGTATTGCTTTAGTTTAGATGCTGTCATGGTTTGCCAGGTCCCTATGGTGATGAGCCACCTAATGTGCCTAGCATAGCTAATCCTGTTAGCTGTCTTCCAACATGCCCGAGCAGGCGGATGATGGTCAGGAAGAATGTTTTAATCAGCGATACACCCGCTGATAATTGGCAGGTCCATAGTCAGAAACGTGGCCTTTTACTAATTTTACTAAAACAACATCGGACTCATGAGATGACATATTTAGCCGCATGTCCTCCTTCAATCGCTGGTTGTCTAGATGGTCCAGCAAACAACATGGGCTACATAGATAATTGGCTTTAATAATCTTTCTGTGGAAAACCTGGTCTGATTAGGAGAGATGGCATCCATCCCACTTTGGATGAATTTATTAGTCATCCAAAAACATGACAACCCAGGGTTGAGACCAGGATGCAGAGTTGGAGTCTTACACACTTCTCTGCAGCTTCCCACCTGCTGCTACCTGTCAAAACCCCATAATGACTGTGTCTGCTCCCACACCACCCAAATTAAATAAATCAATAAACACAAGAGGAGCAAAACTGGAAAACGTCAAAAAAAATGAAGACAAAAAATGTAACTAAAAAAAACCATCAAACTATTAAATGTGATTTGTAAGCATAATTTTATCTTATCTTGGTAAGTGTTGACGGACGCTCAAATTTTACAATAATTTCTAATTTCTAGTTAAACAAAATAAAATAACATTTTTGATAACTAAAGTTTTTTACTATGATCCTCTACTAGTCTGCATGGAACATTTCTGAACCTAATTGGGGGTCCTAGCAGCGAAGCTGCAGGAACCCATTGAGTTAGTAGCTTTTCCTATTATTGGGGGTCCTAGCAGCGAAGCTGCAGGAACCCATTGGATTAGTAGCTTTTCTTATTATTATTATTCCTCTACTTTCTTCTGCAATTGAAGTCTATGGCAGCCCCATGAACGCTATGGTAAAAAGTTGTGAAATTTGGCACACGTAATCAGCCAAGTGCCAAAGCCAAAGTCAAGAATTTTCATGCCCCAAGAGCTTACTCTCTAGCGCCACCAACACGCCAAAGTTCAAAGTGCATTCAGCCTAATAACTTTGGACTACTTGGTCCAAATTTCACAAATGAAGCATCGTTGGAATCCTTGGATTATGTCGAGTCCAACGCACCCTATGACGTCAATTTGCGTATACTTAGATTTTCCGCCATTTTGAATTTGATCAAAAAGCTTAAAAAAGCATTTCAGGTCACAGAGATTGTCCAATTATCACGAAACTTGGCACATAGACTCTTAAGACCAAGCCGCACAAAAGTTATCATGTGGAATTTTTAATTAGGCTTCAATTTTTCCATTAAAGCCAATCAAACTCGAGGTTGACGCCCCCAAACCGGAAGTGAGGTCATATCTTGGCAACCATTTGATATCATGACGTCAAACTTATAACACAGACTCAAGACTGCTAAGGTAAGAGGCCCAAGAAGTTTGGTGACGTTCGGCCTATAGGTGGCGCTATATGTAGCAAAAATGCATTTTTGCTCATATCTTTGGACCCCTTGGTCCACATTTCACAAATGAGGTACCAGTAGAATCCCTGGATAAGGACGAGGTCAACACACTTAATGACGTCATTTGCGCCATCTTGGATTGTCCGCCATTTTGAATTTAATCAAAAACCTTCAAAACGCATTTCAGGCCCCTAAGATTGTCCAATCTCCACGAGACTTGGCACATAGAATCTTCAGACCAAGCCGCATAAAAGTTATTATGTGGATTTTTTTATTTAACTTCCGTGTAACCGCGGCAGCCAATCAAACTCCATGCCGACGCGCAAATGGGACATTTGGCCGTATCTCTGCGATGCATTGATGTATCGATGCCAAACTTGGTGCATGGACTCACGACGTCTTCCTGAGCAGCCCAAGCCTTCCCTATTGTGCCATTCTGCTAGGACCCCCACATTGCTGCTTGCAGCTATATTTATTATTATTATTATTATTCCTCTACTTTCTGCTGCAATTGAAGTCTATGGCAGCCCCATGAACGCTATGGTAAAAAGTTGTGAAATTTGGCACACTTAATCAGCCAAGTGCCAAAAGCAAACTCAAGAATTTTCATGGCCCAAGACCTTGCTCTCTAGCGCCACCAACACGTCAAAGTTCAAAGTGCATTCAGCCTAATAACTTTTGAATACTTGGCCCAAATTTCAAAAACAAGACATCATTGGAATCCTTGGATCATGACGAGTCCAACGCACCCTATGACGTCAATTTGCGTATACTTAGATTTTCCGCCATTTTGAATTTTATCAAAAAGCTTAAAAAAGCATTTCAGGTCACAGAGATTGTCCAATTTTCACGAAACTTGGCACATAGACTCTTAAGACCAAGCCGCACAAAAGTTATCGTGTGGAATTTTTAATTAGGCTTCCATTTTTCCATAAAAGCCAATCAAACTCGAGGTTGACGCCCCCAAACCGGAAGTGAGGTCATATCTTGGCAACCATTTGATATCATGACGTCAAACTTATAACACAGACTCAAGACTGGAAAGGTAAGAGGCCCAAGAAGTTTGGTGACGTTCGGCCTATAGGTGGCGCTGTATGTAGCAAAAATGCATTTTTGCTCATATCTTTGGACCCCTTGGTCCAAATATCACAAATGAGGTACCAATGGAATCCCTGGATGCAGCTTAGGTCAATGCACATCATGACGTCATCTGCGCCATCTTGGATTGTCCGCCATTTTGAATTTAATCAAAAACCTTCAAAACGCATTTCAGGCCACTAAGATTGTCCAATCTCCACGAGACTTGGCACATAGAATCTTCAGACCAAGCCGCACATAAGTTATTATGTGGATTTTTTTATTTCACTTCCGTGTAACCGCGGCAGCCAATCAAACTCCATGCCAACGAGCAAATGGGACATTTGGCCGTATCTCTGCGATGCATTGATGTATCGATGCCAAACTTGGTGCATGGACTCACGACGCCTTCCTGAGCGGCCCAAGCCTTCCCTATTGTGCCACTCTGCTAGGACCCCCACATCGCTGCTTGCAGCTATATTTATTCTTCTACTTTCTGCTGCAATTGAAGTCTATGGCAGCCCCATGAACGCTATGGTAAAAAGTTGTGAAATTTGGCACACGTAATCAGCCAAGTGCTAAAGCCAATGTCAAGAATTTTCATGCCCCAAAAGCTTACTCTCTAGCGCCACCAACACGCCAAAGTTCAAAGTGCATTCAGCCTAATAACTTTTGAATACTTGGCCCAAATTTCATAAACAAGACATCATTGGAATCCTTGGATTATGACGAGTCCAACGCACCCTATGACGTCAATTTGCGTATGCCTAGATTTTCCGCCATTTTGAATTTTATCAAAAAGCTTAAAAAAGCATTTCAGGTCACACAGATTGTCAAATCTTCACGAAACTTGGCACATAGACTCTTAAGACCAAGCCGCACAAAAGTTATCATGTGGAATTTTTAATTAGGCTTCCATTTTTCGATAAAAGCCAATCAAACTCGAGGTTGACGCCCCCAAACCGGAAGTGAGGTCATATCTTGGCAACCATTTGATGTTATGACGTCAAACTTATAACACAGACTCAAGACTGCTAAGGTAAGGGGCCCAAGAAGTTTGGTGACGTTCGGCCTATAGGTGGCGCTATAAGTAGCAAAAATGCATTTTTGCTCATATCTTTGGACCCCTTTGTCCACATGTCACAAATGAGGTACCAGTAGAATCCCTGGATGCAGCCGAGGTCAATGCATATCATGACGTCATCAGCGCCATCTTGGAATGTCCGCCATTTTGAATTTAATCGAAAACCTTCAAAAAGCATTTCAGGCCTCTGAGAGTGTCCAATCTCGACGGAACTTGGCAAATAGAATCTTCAGACCAAGCCGCACATAAGTTATCATGTGGATTTTTTTATTTCACTTCCGTGTAACCGCGGCAGCCAATCAAACTCCACGCCGACGCGCAAATGGGACATTTGGCCGTATCTCTGCGATGCATTGATGTATCGATGCCAAACTTGGTGCATGGACTCACGACGCCTTCCTGAGCAGCCCAAGCCTTCCCTATTGTGCCATTCTGCTAGGACCCCCACATCGCTGCTTGCAGCTATATTTTTATTTCAATTTTGTTTTGTGGTCAAGATCGTAGAAAGATTTGTTGCTATGAATGTTTTTTTTTTAAATTCCATTTTCTACGTTTGTCTTGTTTGTTTGAATATTTTTCTTTGTTGGTGTCTGTGACTGATCTGTGTGTTGTCATATAGCAGGTTCCTTGGAACCCAGAGGTGGACTTGTGTTGGCACACACTGATGCATGGAGCTTCAGATGAGTGTGAACCGGAGTGGTGCGAGTCTGAAGATCCTCTCTTTATTCTGTACACCAGTGGTTCAACCGGCAGACCAAAGGTAGGGGGAGCACACAAACTGACATACTTTATTACCATCTGAGTGGGTGGATTTCTTTTGCGGTGTGCTTTAGCGTGACTGTATAAAAGCTAATAAATGTTTTCTGCTCAGTGAGTGCTGATTGATGTGGTCTTTCAAAATGCTCAGCTTAAATATTTAGCTAGTGTAGCATCCATTGTAGAAATGGAGCTAGTTACTGAACACACTCAAACTTTATCCATACTAAGGTCCTTACAGCCAAACATGTAAAATATATATTTCTGTAAACAAGCATACACTATTTCCCCAGTTTAACAGCTGGTGCTTGTTGTGCAGTAAGAGCTGGACAAATTACAACATGAAAGGAAGCGTGATCTGACTCATTTTTATTTCTTCGTTTTAACAGCAGTTTCCATTCCAAGATAAGTATAAACGAGCAAAAAAGTTTTTTTGTTTGGTTCAAGCAAGCAGAATGTGAGGATTTGTTTATCGTCTAAGTTGAATCCTTGCAGTCTGGCTGCTATTTTGACCAGCGTTATTCAAAATACATGTTTCAGAGATACTTCCACATAATAGAAAAAAGGTATAAAAGGTTTGTATTTGGTTATATCTTTTGGTTAATGATGTTCATGGTATTTTTTGCCTCATATTGTTGGCACTGTATAATCTATGTGATGTATTTTGTGCCTCTTCGTGACTTGAGGACAGCAGCTCTATTTTTTTCTGACTTTTTCACGAAACGGTGAAGTATATTTGCACATTGTTAAGGTTTTGATGTGTTTCAATGGAAGAGTTAGTTGATGTTGGTCAATGTATCAACTTTAGTAATATCTTTTGAATCGGTATATATGAGAAGTTTATCCATATAAAGTGAAATTGTGTGCAGCCGTGGCCTAGTGGTTAGGGAGGTGGACTTAAGATCAGAGGGTTGCAAGTTCAAATCCCGCCATTACCTCTCCCTACACCTCTATCCATGGCTGAAGTGCCCTTGAGCAAGGCACCTAACCCCACATTGCTCCAGGGGCTGTAACCAATACCCTGTATCTAAATAGCTGTAAGTCGCTTTGGATAAAAAGCGTCAGCTAAGTGTAATGTAATGAAATGACACGGCCCAGTTTAGGGAGTTTCCATATTTTATCTAGACTTATCTAGACTGTTGTCCACAAAGTTTCAGAACTTTATAAACTTATATTGGTTTTAAGTTTTCATTAGACATTCATCATAGTGAGCTTCTTTCAGCTCAGAATCCTCTCAAAGGTAAAACCATTCCTCTTATTTTGTGATTTTGAGAAAGAGATGCCTTCTTGACCACTGAAACGGTCTTAGTTGGCCTCTGCCGTCTCGCCTGCAGCTTGTTCAAAATGTGGCCGCTTGGCTACTAACAGGCGGACGTAAGCGTGATCATATCGCACCAATTTTCTGGCTCCCAGTCAGATCTTGTTCTTTATTTTTAAAGACATGCTATGCAACTTTTTCATGGTCATAAAATTGCTTGGCAATCATCAGTTTGCTTGGCTGACCCGTTCAGATGAAAACGGTGACATTTCCATCTCCATCTGGTGGCCCTAGCCCGAAACAGCGCTTGCAACTTTGCCTGTGGCGCCGCGTGCTTTGTTTAGCTCTGGAAGTCTCACGACACACGAGAGCCGAGAACTACTGCTTCACGGCAGGTCGTAAAGGGCTCTGAGCCGAGCCAGGTAGCCTGAGAGACACACCCCCTTTCCATTAGCTGTCGACGGCTAAATTGAATGCGGTTAGCTTCTAGAGTTGTAATATAGTTTGTAATAGATATCGTGATGGCAGAACCACCGCTACTTGCCCGTCTGACCGCTGAGTCACCTAGAGCCAGCGATTCAGCGGTCAGACGGGCATGTAGCGGATCCATGCCAACTCGGAGTTTCGATTCTGTCTCGTGACTTGACGAGCGAGCGCCCAGTCGGCAGCTACAGGCTCGGTTAGCGTGGCTTCATGCATCTTGTACAGTCGTTGAAAAATAATCATTTAGTGATATAGGGAGGGCAAGATCATTCCATGTTGTTTACTTGTAGGTCTAAACTCAGCATTGCCTCACCTAATGCTACCACATTTGTCGCTGTGTAAATGCACACACTAGCTGTTGTGTCTGGCTTTCAGATAAAATGGCATTGAATTATTACTTGACAAAAATAAATGAATTAACTTGTAGCCGTAGGCTGCTCTTTGATTTATCAAAATGAATTGATAAATGGGACAAAAAAAAGGCGAGGCGCATAGCCACTAAACGGCAGAAAGGTTTTTTTTTTTTTTTTTGTTTGTTTTTAATAAGTGATTCAAGTGGTCCGTATAACTCGAATCCCCTCCTCGAAATGATCGAATCAGCCCGGATTGCCCAAAAGATTCGAGTTAAGCATCTCTACTTCTCCAACTCTCTGCCAGTGTCTTGAAAAATAAACCGTAAATTGCCTCTGGTGGGTTTACGACAGTCTGGCTAGACTGTCGCCTATTTTCTACGGAGCTCCCCCTACAGCTTTGGGGTGTGTATTGCATGGTAAACAAACCCCATATTACTGAGCCCTGCTTTAAGTGTTAAAATGGGTTAGCCACTTCTTTTCTCTTGAATGTTTTATCTGCACCCACTCCTTCAAGATCACTGAGATCTACTGATCAGATGCTTCTGGCTGTCCCAAGGTCACAGGGGTGAAGGAGCATTTTCAGTTTGGCCCCAAACTGCCTTCCCTGCCACATTGGGACGTCGCCAACAGTGGATCATTTTAAAGCTAACTGGAAAACTCATTTCAGCTTGAGCTTTTGACATTTAGTTATTTGTGTTGTTTTCTGATATTTGATCTATTATTTGTGATGTTGTTCTCTTGTTTCTCTTATTGTACAGCACTTTGGCCAACCTCTGTTGTTTTTAAATGTGTTCATAAATAACTTTGACTTGAATTGACTGTATTAACTTCTTAAGACTTGAGTCAGAAAAATAGAAGGACTCATTAAATTTTCACTCAACAATTATTAGATTCTTTAACACGGGGTTAGAAGAAGCAACAAAAAGCAACGAGAGACTGCATGTAAAGTGCAATTTCTGCATGAGCCACAGAATTTTTGATTTTTACTGTCAAACACTGATGTACACGTTACTCCGAATGAGTTCTTGCCTGCGAGCTCATAGCAAAAATGAATATTTGAAGTTTGCAGAGCAGATTTTGGATGTCTGAGTCTCTGTGGCAGAGCTGCTGTGCATCTTCAGCTTCTCAGCCCTGTCTACGTAAATTGCACAAAGTTCTGCATACAACTGCATGAGGCCCAGATAAGTTAGAATACATGAACTAATGAATGAGTGAAAAGCTAAATATTTAATACAGATTTTAGTTTGGGTTTTCGGCTTCACATACAAGATGGACATGTCAATCTGACAAATGACTGACTTCATTTTAAAGAGGAAGTGAAATGTTGACTACAATTTAAGCCTGACTGTTATTGTATGCAGATTTGGTTAAGCCATGTGAATATTTGAGTGTAACTGTGTAACAGATTATTAATCTGTCATAATATCATATCTAACTAACTAACTTTTTTCTGTTTGCCAACCTTTCCTTCTGCAGGGAGTTCTTCACACAGTCAGCGGCTACATGCTCTACTGTGCCGCAACCTTCAAAATGGTATTTGACCACCAGTCTGATGATGTTTACTGGTGTACAGCTGACATTGGTTGGATCACTGGACACTCCTACATCACTTATGGCCCCCTGGCCAATGGGGCAACCAGTGTCCTGGTGAGTGCCATCGTAAATATTATTCAGTTTTCTGTTTTCATAAACTACAGACAATTTGGCTGATGGAATGTGACGTCACAGCCATCCAGAGTTGGCAAATGAACACATAATTTGTGAGAATTGATTTTCTTCTCTGTGCTGTTTCTGTGCACAGTGTTGTTTTACCCATGTCATTAGGTTTACTGTGTTTTATTCTCACGGACATCACATTCCACTCTCCCTATTGTCTGTCAGTTATATTCCAATTGTTATGTCTTGTTTGTCATGCCGATGCATACAGTTAAAGAGCATCATGTCTAAATATTACATTCCCATCTATTTAGGTTAAAATTGGTCTTCATGTTGGGAAGGTGCACAGTGATACAAAATTAAAAAGTGAAAATTAGAATCGGAGGCTAAAATGGGATGTGTTATGTTGAAGGGCACTGTGGTTTTAGAGTTGCACCAGTTGTGGCACATGTGTGCCACATAGACTCAAACATCTGACTGCAATCATTTGACAAAATGTAAATAAAACAATGTTATACACTCCTTTGCATTGTGCACCAATCGATTGCAAACTTGATAGTCTTTAAACATTTCTGTGAACGCTCTCTGTGGTCTATTTGTATCAGTTATAGAAATGGTGTTGCCACTATACCTTACAATATTACAAAGTAGAAAGGCTGCAAACACCTATTCAATTTTTCATGACTTTTCAGAGTTCCAGAAAGTACCAGTCACCCCTTCCTTAAACTATTGGAAAAACGTACAAAAATCAAAAAATGTACAATTGGCTTTGTCGCAGCCTTTAGAAGTCTGTTAAATTCCCTTCCGTTTGCTTCACTTATTTCTACACTCAGCTCTGAACCTAAAATATGCAAAATAAATCTTTCTCACAGATGCATTTTCTGCTGGGTTCTTAATGTGAATAGTTACACACCTTTTGTTCACGGTGATTGGTAATTGCATATACATGTTTGAGTGCTTTTTTAAAACATTTTTTACCTCCTCTGATTAGTACTGTTAATGCACACCTTTTGCAACTATGCAGTTATTTATATACTGCTGTTGTGCATTGTGCGTAAATTGCTTGGAACCCCAATTTTTGGACTCTTTCAGTATATTTTTCTGCGTGTTTAAGGGTTATACTCCAAGTCCAGCAGCCCCACAGTTTGAATACAAAGAGGAATTTAGCATGGAGCTTCAAGCCCCGGCTGCAAGCACACGCTTACACGGTCTTGAAGATGCCTCCAGCTCACTTCTGGCTATTGATTAACTTGATTTGATTTCTGTTCCTAGCTGTATATATTTACAGTAATGGTAAAAGATTAGATTCTAAGGTTTTACATATAAAAAATCTCCTGGTTTAAAATTGGTTTAATACAATCTCATTAACAACAACACATGATATATTACATATTACATTATTTATTTAACAAAAGCCAAGTCAAAGTGATGAAGCAATGTGTGGAAAAAAAACAAGTACATCCAATAATTCTGTCGCTTCCAAAACTACCTTTTACAGCAATAACTTGGAAGTAATAGTTGTGGAGAAATTTTAGCTGACTCTTCTATACACTGTTCCTTTTTTCATTGAGGTTTGCAGGCATTTATATCTGCACAGCTCTCTGAAGGACCTGCCACAGCATTTAAATCAAGCTAAGGTCTGGACTTTGCCTGGGGCATTGCAACACCTTGATTCTTTACTTTACCAAGTCATTCTGTTGTAAATTTTTCTGCTGTCCCAGGGATCCTTGTCCTGTCAACTCACCCAGTTTTGGCCAAGCTTTAGCTGCCTTATAGATGACATCCCATTTGACAGTAGAATACTATGGTTTACAAAGGAGATCATGGTTGAAGAGACAAATCATCACCCTTCTGTCACTGTGCTTGACGGTTCATATGAGGTGTTTGTCCTGATATGCTGTGTTTGGGTTTTCACCAAACTTGGTGTTGTGCATTTTGTCCAGCATCTCCAGCTTGGTCTCTTTTCTCCAGAAAACATTGTTCTAGAAGTATGGTATGTGCTCGTTCTTGTGGTTAGTTCAGACGCATCATTGAAAACTTCAGCTGTATATTTTTTGTCAGAACAGGAGGCTTTTTTTATGGCAACCCTTCCAAATAAGCCTTACCTGTGTAGTCCTAGTCATGAATTCTTGAATTTGAATATTTTCTCCGAGCATTGCACAGTCTGACCTTGGGGTGACCTTGTTGGGATGTCCACTCCAGGCAAAGATTGGCAACTGTTCAAAAATGTTTTCCACTTATGATTAATCTTCATTATTGTAGAATCCAGATTGTTTGGAATTAGCCCTGAGCTCCAGACCAGCAAACTGGCCAAACTTCAGCTTTTGTAGAGATGGTCACACTTAGAAAGGATCAATTAATCAAGTACATTTGATTATTAGAACTTGGCTGTTTTTTACCTTTAAAATTCCTATTAAAGAAATTAGGGTATAATATGTGACATGACATAAGATGTCTGTGTTGTTGTCCATTCGAGGTTGTTTTTAACTACATTTATGACCTGATAAGGCCCAAATATTTTTTGTCACGATTCTAATATGATACTGTATTCATATTTGCAGAGCTTGATGGAACCAAGGCTTTAATTTCACTGTCATAGAAACTGTGGTAGACATATTTGGTAGACAGCCTGACACCTCATCCTGACTGAACGCGAGCTATTGATTTAAAAAAAAAAAAAAAAAAAAAAAAAAAAAAAAAATGATTAGAATGCGTACTTTTCAATCAGCCTGTCCTGACATGCCGCGAGCTATATCGCTCCGTCCAGCGATGACGCCGACCCCTTACAATATCGCCCGCACTGTCTCTATTTGGACGACATTTCACGGCAGCGTCCCGTTCTTATTGGTTGAAATGAACACGCTGCTTCCTGTTGACAAGCTAGTTAGCAACAGGTCAGCATCACTCAGGGAAAAATGGACGAGGAGAAGCTGATCTTTACTGTGGAACAGCACCCAATGGTTTATGACCCAAACATCCGTACCACAAAGATCTGAACCGAAGGGAGGCCGTATGGGCGGCAATCGCCAGAGAACTCGGTGTTTCAAGTGAATACTTTCTGAACCAATAGAATCACTCCCGACATAATTGTCACGCTGCATATCAGGACACCCTCGCGAAATTTCGTCGTCGTATCGCGTCAGTTTCGCCCGCTCGCTTTCAGTCAGGATGAGGTGTGAGTTTGAATTTGTAAATGCCATCATAATCATTGGTGCTCAAAACAATATATTTTAAATAGGATCATTCTGCTTTCCTATATTTCTGCAAAGCCTGAATTGAATAACCTTTTTTTTTTTGTTAATCTGTTGTGTGTTTCATTGTTTGTTCCAGTTTGAGGGTCTGCCTACTTATCCAGATGTGAGCCGTTTGTGGGAGATTGTAGACAAATATCACGTAACGAAGTTTTACACAGCTCCTACTGCCATCAGACTGCTGATGAAGTTTGGTGTTGAGCCAGTGCAGAAGTGAGTCTATATACTTTTTTTAATATTTCTTTATTTTATTCGTTTATTAAATGTTGTTCATAGCTTTTTTTCAGTTTCTACCAGAGGTAGGACCAAGTCATTATTTTGCAAGTCTTTCTACTCAAGCCTAGACTCAAGTCACAAGTCAAGACTGAAAAGTCCAAGTCAAGTACAAGTCCTCAACACTGAGTTTCAAGTCACAGCCAAGTCATCACAAGCTCTTCATCAAATACATTTTTTTTTTTTTATTGAATCTTGAAATATTAAGTTTACTACCATTTATTCAAGCAGCATTTCACCAATTAACATTTAAAGAGCTGATGTTTTGTTGCTAATTTAACGGCCAATAACTTATACAAATCATGCCAAGAAGAGTTCATATTTATACAAATAAGCAATCAAAAGATTAATTTTTTTATCAAGATTACTAGTAGCATTGCTGGCATTGGCTTTGAGGTGGGTTACACTCTTGATCTGCACACAGAGCCAAACAACCATTAGCACTCTGCCTGCAGCAATTTAAATCACATATCAACCTAACATGCATGTCTTTGGAGTGAAATATATTTGTGAGGTTAAGTTACTGTGTTAACCATCAAGTGACAAGTGGTAAGCTAGCAGCTGGACATTTCTGATTAGTATATAGAATAAAATCCTTCCTCCTGACAACTTTTGCCGAGCCAGCTCCATGCTAATCTTGGATTCACTGGCTGTGTCTGGTAATCAGTAATAAAACACCATGTAGATCTTATTAGCGGCAGTACGAGGGAAACTTTTAGAGGGGCGAATGACTTTAGGATTGGGTTCTTATGTCCTTGCTGTAGCTTTTGCAGACTGCATACTTGTTGGTTAAAACTTTTGTAGCATGTTTCTGTGTACTGGCTGGAATGGAGTCTGTGCAGCCAAGTAAAAATTCTCAGTCTAACTCGAGTCTCAGACATTTGACTCGAGTCCACACCCCTGGTTTCTACTCGGACAAAAAGGATGGTTTTAAAAATGAAGAGAGAAATGGGTTGTATTACCACTGTAAGGGTGCTTTCATACCAAGATGGTTTTGGTGAATGCCAAAGAATTCCTTCACTTGTGGTTCACCTTCACACCGCTTTAGTAAGTGGACCAAACCGCCTGGACAACATCATGCAAAGGCTGCTCGTTGGGGAAGGATTGCCTGAAACGAGCACTGACCAGGAAGTAAAAAAACATTGGGAGGAAAGAAACCCGGGTTTGGCCAGGGTTTGATTGGCCAGGACCAAAAACGGAAATCCACCCCCTTCAGCTGGCTTGAGCACAACAAAAACAAATAATGGAGCAACACTAAAAATATGTCCCCCGTTTTTTCTTTTGTCACGACAGGCACCTACACCCACAAATCTTGGAGACACAGAACATTGCACGTTCAGATTCCATGCCCCAAGTCCTCCCCTGCTACGTATGGGAGACCTCTAGAGTTGTAACTATGTTTAAGCTGTTCTTGTACCAAGTATACTTATGAACTGACTTATGCTCGAATATGGTGTGAGGTATTAGCAGGCCATGACTCGCACAGAATGACGCCTCCAAGAGACTCCATGAAGATCAGGTAATACAAACTGCTATTTGGTGCATTTGCACAAACCCCAATCAGAGCCATCCCTCTTGCCATTTTCAGCCACAGAGTTATGTCAGTCTTGCTCACTTAAGAGAACTCAACACCGAAGCACTCAGCTGGGGGCTTGTGAGAATTCCTGTACCTGCCTTTTTTGATTTATTTATTTTTTTTTTTTCTGTTTGCCCTACTTACACAATTGTGCTCAGCTTCCATTACTTGTTGCAGAGCAACTTATTTTAACTTAAAACACCAGTTATCTTGCCAGTTTTTGGAGGTGTTCTCTGTCAAAGATATTCCGGGCATCGGCAACCATAATGGTGGTGAGCCTCTTAAGTGACGGGAAAAAGTGCTGCAGTACAACTTAGACTTAAGCCTGATTTATGCTTCAGACGCAAAGCCTCTGACGCTCGGACGCAGAGCCTCTGCGAGGGTCAAAATCTTGACCACTCCCCCACGCAGAGGCTCTGCGCGCGTTCTCGTGCACCTCAAAAAAATCCTGACTACGCGACAGACGCACGCAGACCACCAACGGAAGTGCGCAGACAAAAGCGGCTGTGATTGGTCCTCGGTGTGCTTTTCCGGGTTTAACAAGTGTAGCAAACTCCCCAGTCTCTTCCCTGGTCTGGTTCAACGGGCGTACAGACCACCTACGCTTCCTCCTTCGTCTTTTTGCCAACTCCAATAGCAGAATCCTTTCTTCTTCAAGGTCGAGCAACTCCATATCCATCTCCATAGTATCTTGCAGACGCGCCATTGTTGTTTTGACCAGGATCAGCGTGTCAGCGGAATATATACACTCCCCCCACCGAAGTTCTCGCGACTCGCGAGAGTCATGTTATGGTTGCAGAACCATAACATGAAAAGTGGTTCGCGACCAGAGCAAAGCAACACGTCAAGACGATAGACGCAGAACTATAATCTGCCCTTAAGGCAGCGACCACACCATCCTCCACTTTCCAGCAATTTACTTGCCAAAGCTCAATCTCTGGAGAACAAACTGAATGACCTCATGGCCTGAGTAAAGTTCCAGCACAACATCGCGAACTGGGACCTCTTGTTTCTCTGAAACATGACTCACTAGTGTAACCCTGGATCACACTGTGAGACTGTTTGAATCTTTCTTCTAGTTTCGAGTGGACAGAACTACTAAACTGCTGCTTAGACTATAAGCACAAACACCTGGAAGTGGATGGAGTCCCATTTTCACCTCAGAGACTCGAGTTGCTTATGGCTTGGACTGTGCATCATTACAGATCAGAGGTAAAAACACCTCCTCTCTAAGTGTTGACTCTATGCTCGCAAACAAACTGAACTTGTCTCTACACCTAATTAGAAGGTTAGCACCCCCAACATTCGCTTTCTTGCTAGCAATAGTAACTACTTGCTAACTGAGGGTGACAACGTCAGCAGGTCAGCTGTGGTGGCAGCGTCCGTGCATGAGGAACAGGGCTTTCTTTTATATTCATTATGCACTGGCCGGAGAAGCACTGCAATCTCATTGTATACCTGATGTGCAATGACTTTAAAGGGTCTATTCTATGCTGAAGCACATGAGCACCTGGAGAGGTGCCATACCCGAGTGCATCTCCGGGCACGTTCTGAGAAGCTGCGTGGATCAGCTGACTGGTGTCCTCGCTAACTCCAATTTATCTGCTTGCCTCAAGAGATCTAGAATTGTTCCAATACTGAAGAATAGCAAGCCTTCCTGCCCGAATGACTACCACCCGGAGGCTTTACCATCACCACTCATGAAGGTGTTTGAGAACCTCATAAAGAGCTGCATCTGCTCCTCCAACTCCATCGACCCTCTTCAGTTGGCTTATCATCCGAACAGATCTACCGAGGCAGTTCATCAACTGCTTAAGGTCTCTTCTGAGAACCTCAAAACCCTCTACTCAGCCACAGTTGGAAGTATACTGACAATGAGCATCACAACATGGTTGAGTGACAGTACTGCACAGTACCATGAAGTGCCTCAAAGAGTGATTAAAGCAGCTGAGGAGTGCATCAGATCTGATCTGCCCCCCCTGCAGAACATCCATACCAGGTGCTGACAGAGCAGAGCCATCAAAAGCATCAAGGACACTTCCCATCCCAGTCTGTTTCAGATGCTGATGATGTCACTTTCTTATGTTACAATTTAATCTGTCACTTTTGTTACTGTTGTATGTTGTTTATTTACTTATTTGGGTACTTGCTAGAGTTGCATTGTTTAATATATTTCTAGTATTTACTTTTTAGCGGGTTTTACTGTTAAAATGTACACACAGCCTAAGAAGCAATATGTATTCTACATGTATAACTGAGCATGTGACGAATAAATTCTTTTGAATCTTGAACCCTGCTGTCTTAAATATTACTTATTGCAAATCTTATCTTATCACAGAAGGGGGCATTCACTCCCATGAGTAAGTTTCTGAAGCTGGGAATTGGCGTTCTCTGCCTTAAACTGCCACTCGGCTCACATTGCAATCCAACCTTGAATTTTCACACCACAGTTGGTAAGCTCCTGAATTACCTTTTTAGGTGAGGTGATTGTTGCTCTCTGTTGTCAAACCTCAAACCTCTCCACCACATTAAGATAGTGATTCTACATCAGAGAAGCAGTCTGAACCTGCTTCTTTTTTTTTCTCTCTGCACCCCTTATATTTTTGTATACATGGAGTCATTTAATATGGTTGATTAATTTACTTAAACCTTCATCTTATTGATCCATGACAGAAAATTGATTCTTTCATATGTCTTTGTCTGCAGGTACAAGCGTGAGTCTCTGAAGATTTTGGGGACAGTGGGAGAACCCATTAACCCTGAGGCTTGGCAGTGGTACTACAATGTGGTGGGAGAGAAGAGATGTCCTATTGTTGATACCTTCTGGCAAACAGAAACGGTTAGTGGGGATTATTACACCCCCAGTAATCCACTGACAAGCTTTACTCGCATCTAATGTACATCTGCAGTTAATTTGATTTAATTTTCTCTCTCTTGTTTTATAATCTAGTCCAGGGGTCGGCAACCTTTAACACTCAAAGAGCCATTTGGACCCGGTTTCCACAGAAAAGAAAACACTGGCAGCCGCAAAATACTTTTTGACATCTAAGATGAAGATATTATTTTTTTACCTTTACGCTTTGTATAAACAAGTATTGTGTGTTGCGTACGAATTCCATGAAGTGCTACAGAGAAAAGGAAATTTTATTGATGAACACATTTTGAAAATTTTTAACTCTTAAAAAAATAATAATAAAAAAAACACCGAGTTGAAGGTCTCTTTGTCACCACAAATTAGGCATACTGGTAAGCCACTCTCGTCAAAGGTAAATGCAAATGAATCTGCCCGGGCATCATTAAATGTTCTATTTTCTTCAGATATTTTTCTTTTCTTACATTTCTCCATACTTGGCCTACCTGGGGTTGAAAGCCTCCATAAACGCACAGTGTTTTGGCGGACATATGCCGACTTTCAGCAAGTGTGACGCTTATTTTGAGCGACTAAATATAATTTTATTTTAATATTTCAAGATCACAATAATCTTCCAATCATCCAACTAACACAAATAAAGTACACTTCAATTGGATACTTTTTAATTTATTTTCCCAAGCCACGTGGAGCTGCAGCATAAGGATGGAAGAGCCGCATGCGGCTCCGGACCCACGGGTTGCCGACCCCTGAGCTAGACTAAATAAAAGCACTTTGGTCAGTTTATTCGAATTGTTTGTCCAACTAAATGTATGACAGCTATACTCTGACCGTGTTGCAGTTTGTAATTGCATACTACAAAGTTGGTGAAAATAATTTATGTGCACCATGTGTCTTTCAGGGAGGACATGTGTTGACCCCTCTGCCAGCAGCCACACCCATGAAACCTGGATCTGCTGTAAGTAAAGGATGAAGTAACTGATGAATATATTCATATGAGAACATACATATGAGTAAAGGACACACAGTGTCCTTCATAATGTTTGGGACAAAGTCGGTGTAAAATTCTAAATCAAACCATTTAGATGTGATTAAAGTGCACATTCCAGACTTTTATTTAAGGTAATTTTCATACAGGTAGTTTACCAGGTAGAAATAAGAGCACTTTTTGTACATAGTCCCCGTAATTTCGGGACACCGTGAAGTTTGACAGTTGGCCCCCAGATGTTTGGGATTACTCTGGTGTGTTTCATTGCTTCATTAGTGCTGTGCCCATGAAAGTCAAGGAAGCTTTTTTTTGAGGCTGAAAGACACGAATTAAACCATTGGAGACATGGGTAAAACCTAACCTTAGGATTACCAAAATCAGCTGTCTGGAAGATCATTAAGAAGAAAGAATGCACTGGTGAGCTCTGTAATTGCAAAGGGACTGTTAGGCCAAGGAAAACCTCCTGTACTGACAGAAGAATCCCAACTATGGTAAACAAAAATCCTCAAACGCCTGTCCAACAGATCAGAAACAGCCTGCAGGTCTTTGTCTTTCTCAGAGACTACTATCCACAGCAGACTTCATGAAAAGAAATACAGAGGCTCCACCGAGAGATGCAAATGACTAGTTGGCCACAAAAACAGGATGGCCAGTTTACGCTTTACAAAAAAGTACTTGAAGGAGCCTCCAGAATTATAGAAAGGTATAAAAAAAGGTGTTCTGGACAGACAAGACCAAGAGTAACCTGTGTAAGAGTGATGGCAAGAGACCCCAAGCCCACTTTGCAGTCAAGCAGTGGCATTTATATGTTGGAGGCCAAAGGCATCCAGGCCCCCTCTTTTTAATTCTTTGTTAATTTATTTATTTTTCTCAGACCTTGGCAGTCATTTTTCTAAAATATTTCATTCAACAGTAATGACAAAAGAGGATTGCTCTTTACTTGCCATCTCTGAAACAAGTGAAACAGTGCCTTTGTGTGGTGAGACACTTCATTGCACTGCTGATAAATCAAGTCACAACAATCAAGTCACAGTAGTTTGTCAACGTCATTGACTTACATTGTTAGCAACATTAGCGGGCTAAGTTAGATGGTGACAATTTGGAGATTTTTAGAGAAAAACAAAAAAACATTTTACAAAACTACCGCTGCAGCATCAACCTAAAATTAGATGGAACGGCAGGCCAACACCAAAACTGATGCTGCGTATGGAAAGGAGGAGAGGGGTTCAGATTTTTAATGTAGAAAATTGCATCTGCACAGATTGGCTAGTTTGTAGAGCTAAATGTCAGCATTTTGCTGGCCCTGTTTGACACGGCGTCTGCTCACTGAACAACCCATGGGCCATCACAGGATTCACTAACCTTGCCAACGGGCAATTGAGAGGCACAGTAAATAAGCCATGTACACTGTACAGTGAAATTAAAGCTCTTTGGGTGTATTAGGATCTATAAAGCTCTGGATTTGGCAAGAAGCACGGACACAAAGAAGCACAATGAACAGATGAAGAACGGTTATTCTCATGAAACTCGAATGTACAAGTTGTTTCAGCTTATGCTCATGGTACCAGCTACCAAGCACACCAGTAAAGCACTCATTTTTCTGTCTAAAGTAGATTAAAATGTATTTACACGTGTTGATGGGACAGACTTGTCAACTTAGCCACAATATCCATTTTATTGCTAATTTTATCTCAAATTTTATTTTTATCTGGGATGAAGTTATTCTTATTGCTATTTTATTTATGACTCTCTTAATATGTGATGCAGTTGCTATTGTGAAGTACTGGTTGTTTTAATGTTCTACATAAATAAATTTAAATCTGGAGAGAACCCTGCACCCATATGAGCCAAGTTAACTGTAAAGATAACTGTTCCTACCCTCTATAGAACTGAGCTGCTGGGCTTAAATGTCTTATTGAATATTAGAGTAAAAAAAGATCATACATAGAAAATTGTGTATGTGCTATATGACATAGTTTCTAGTTTGTGATACTGTTCATACCTGTTGAAATATATATCAAGCATAAATGTGGTTATTCTTATTTTAAATCTAAGCTAATGCATTTGTATGGAATGTTTGCATAAATTTCTAAACATAACATAAACTGGAAAAGTGTCTAACACAGCTTGTATGCGTGCGTATGTTGGTGAAATATCTTTTATAATACAAACCCCCACCCATGCGTGCACGAGCAACCCCTTAACAGTAATTTCACGCCACTGCAGTCAAGTATGTTACCAAGTTTGCTCTCCCATTTTACAACATGATCAGGTACCCATGTATATTAAAAATAAAACATTATATGCACATGTTATAGGGGGTTAGATGCAACTTGCAAAAAAAAGGCTACAGATGGGAAAAGATATGGACAAAAACCATTCCCACTAAATGTGAATCGCACAAGTGTAAGCAAGATAAAAAAAACTTGGTCAAACAGTATGTGGGGCCAAATATATCAAATAGATAAAAGACTGAATACCAGAAAATGCTAATTTCCCCTTTATTTGTCCTGCAGACGTTCCCATTTTTTGGAGTGATACCAGCCATCTTGAATGAGTCTGGAGAGGAGCTTGAGGGTCCAAGTGAAGGATACCTGGTCAGGAACAGTATTAGCATTTGCATTTCATTCTGATTCTACTTTGTTTTACATGTGGTAGCACATTTCTACTTCTGTCATACACGTTGGTGTTTTTTCATCTCTGCTGTCACACAGGTGTTCAAGCAGCCATGGCCCGGATTGATGAGGACAGTGTACGGAAACCATCAGAGGTTTGAAACTACGTATTTCAAGAAGTTCCCTGGATACTATGTCACAGGAGATGGTGAGAGATGGGAACAACAATGAAAACATTATCATTACCAAAATACTTACAGATGGTGTACAGTAATGGACAAGATGAGTTTTTATTCCCTGCATCAGGTTTTCATGTTTGATGTAATTATTTTTATTATTTTAGATTCAATATTTCTTTAGCTTAAAAAAAAAAAAATCATCATTGAGTTCTAAAGAACTCGTCAAACCTCCTGGTGCATCTCATTTTCACCATGACTTATCAATGCTTCATTCAGACCCACACATTGAGGCAAGTTAAAACAATGGCTGTGGTTGATCCTCTCAGCCGGCATCAGTAGCTCCTCCTCTCAGCCGGCATCAGTAGCTCCTCCTCTCAGCCGGCATCAGTAGCTCCTCCTCTCAGCCGGCATCAGTAGCTCCTCCTCTCCGCCGGCATCAGTAGCTCCTCCTCTCAGCCCGCATCAGTAGCTCCTCCTCTCCGCCGGCATCAGTAGCTCCTCCTCTCCGCCGGCATCAGTAGCTCCTCCTCTCCGCCGGCATCAGTAGCTCCTCCTCTCAGCCCACATCAGTAGCTCCTCCTCTCAGATCACTTTCGGACATGGGTCTGATTTTGGTTCATTTTTTGACGTGAACTAAGTCATTGTTTTTCTGCTGCTGTTCCGGATCTGTAAAAGTGTAAAGTATCACAGTTCCCTTGTGCTTCTGGGCACTTTCCTGCCTGTAAATGTGCATAACAATGATTGGCATACTTCAAAACGACTAAAAAGCACGTAGTTTCACGAGCCGTTTTAGTATGGCTTTAGGTATTGGACTTTACAGCTCAGTGAGTGGGGCAGCACCAGTGGAAAAGTCCTAAAGGAACCTCTGTAATAAACTGCCATTCTTTTTTTTGTGTGTGTGTGCTCAAGTCTAACCTGAGCCCACCGATCTCTTCAAGTATTCCATTCAATTTAGTTTAATTTAATTTATAGTGTCAAATCACAACACGTTATTTCAAAGAACTTCAAAAAGACACAGTGTAATTCAGGCCAATGGTACTCCAATTGATTATGTAATTATAATCATATTTATTCAAAGCCAAATCAGTGAAATTCATATGATGCCAATAAAACATTGATTAAAAAGCCTTACTAAGGAAACCAACAGATTGTATTGAAACTTCTTATTTCATTCAATCCCCCGCCCTGAGTGTGCCCGAGGTAAGGGTTGAAATGAAAAACTCCCTCCTAGGCTCGAGAAAGGCTTCCATCTGCCTAGACCGGCAGGTGGTTGGGAGGACAGGAAAGATAGATCAACAAGCACCAGGCCAGGGATACTGAGAAAGAGAAACGCAAGTTAATGACACCAATAAGCCTTTTGCAGTCTTGGCTGATAGCTTCTAGGCCTAATGCATAATTAAAGGATGTTGCAGGGTCACCTGAGCCATCCCTAATTCTAATCTTTATCAAAAAGGAACTTTTTAAGCTTAATCCTAAAGCCAGAGAGGGTGTCTGCTACCCGGACACATGTTGGCAGCTAGTTCCACAAAAAATGGGCCTGAAGGCTCTGCCTCCCATTCTACTTTTAGAAACTCTGGGAGTCATGGAGCTTGGTGATTAAGATCTTTATATGGTAACAGAATTTTAAATTATATTCTTAATTTAACAGGGAATGGCAACAGCTTCAGTTTTATCTGAAATTAGCAGCAGAAAATTGAGTCATCCAGGTCTAACAGGTTTAGGCCTCTGTCATAGAATGTGGTGATATGTGCCCACTCTTGTAGCCCCAACTCCTTAACCCTCTTTAAAAAAAAAATTGTGTGCATCCAGGGGTGCCAAGCTGGAGTAGGTAAAACCCGCTATGGGGAATGAATGTCATTTAAAGATTACACTCAGGCTTATGTCACGGCTCGATCACTCCGGTCGTCGCAGGATTGTTGTCGAGCAGTGCCTACACCACGCTCAAGACAATCCAGATTCTTTTCATGTGTCGTTTCACGATGGTGGAATGACCCACCGAGCGCTACCAGAACAGGGAAGGGGTCTATCTTCAAGAAACTCTTGAAGACCCAGCTCTTCAGAGAGCATCTCCGACCCTGTACTTCCCTCTCTGTCTGCACTCTATCTCTACACCGTCACCCCTGTCACCTCTGACAGAGTCTGACTGGTGGTTTTCCTTCTTCGTAGCCTATTGTTAGCTTTGATGTTAACTACATTGTTATATCCTCATTTGTAAGTCGCTTTGGATAAAAGCATCTGCTTTACAAACATACACTCCAAAGCCTGATGTTAGCTGGATTTCTGACCAGTGTATAAAGGCCTTTAGCCTCTCAGCACTCAAAGTGGTCATTGGGAATCATGGCAATGTTTTCTGAGTTTTTATGAAATTTCATCCCACAGGTTGCCGTAGAGACGAGGATGGCTACTACTGGATAACAGGGAGGATAGACGACATGCTGAACGTCTCAGGTAAGAGTTGAGAAGAATCAACTACTGCCTTTCTTTAGTCGTGTGGGGGAAAAAATATATATATTTTTTTTAAAGATTTTATGTATGAGGACATTAAAAAAAAAAAATCCTGTGAAAATCCTCTCATCAGAACATAATTAGGTAAATGCAACCTCAGATTAACGACACATGATATTTTAATACAACACAGGCTGTAAAGGTTTAATTACGACAACCTTAAAAGTCTGACAGGATATGTACTTCAAAGACAGATTGATCAAATCCAATATGGAAGTGTCAATTAATGGGAAAACCTCCTTGAACAGTCTGGTTGGGATTGGGTCTAAAATACAAGTTGATGGTTTAGAAGACACTATTGCTGTTGTTAGTTCAGAGAGATCAACTGGACAGAAGCCGTCTAAAAATAAATCAGGTTCTAAAGATACTTCTAAAGCTGCTGTACTTGATGATACATCACTGATTATAGTGGGAAGGACTCCATCAATCTTCTCGCTAATAGAAACAATTTTATTAATAAAGAAGCTCATGAAATCGTCACTGCTCAGAGTTGAAGGAATAACTGGCTCAACAGAGCTCAGACTCTTTGTCAGACTGGCTACAGTGCTGAAAAGAAACCTGGGATTGTTCTTATTCTCTTCTATCAATGATGAATAATAAGCAGTTCTAGCTTTACGAAGGGCTTTCTTATACATTGTTAAACTATCTTTCCAGACTAATTGAGACTCTTCTAAATTAGAGGAACGCCACTGTCTCTCCAGCTTTCTTGCAGTCTGCTTTAAAGCACGCAGCTGTGAATTATACCAAGGAGCCAACCTCTTCTGACTGATTACCTTCCTTTTCAGAGGGGCAACATTGTCCAGTGCTGTACGCATTGAAACTATAGTGCTGTCAACAAGAGAGTCAAGTGCTGCTGGAGTAAAGTTTAGGTAGTCGTCCTCTGTCATATCTGCACATGGCAGTGAAGAAAAGGATGATGGAATTAATTCTTTAAATCTGGTTACAGCATCCTCTGATAGACACCTTCTATATGTAAATTTCTTCTCAGAAACTGTATAGTCAAGTAATGTAAACTCAAAGGTTATCAGAAAATGGTCAGATAAGACAGGGTTATGAGGGAACACTGTTAACTGTTCACTCTCAATGCCATAAGTCAGCACAAGATCAAGGGTGTGATTAAGGCAGTGAGTCGGTCTGTGAACACTCTGAGAAAATCCAATAGAGTCCAATATAGAATTAAAGTTCATATTCAGGCTGTCATTTTCAACATCTACATGAATATTAAAGTCACCCACTACAATGACTTTATCTGTACTCAGCACTAACTGGGATAAAAACTCTGAGAATTCAGACAGAAACTCAGAATAAGGGCCAGGTGGACGATACACAACAACAAACACAACAGGTTTCTGGGATTTCCACTTTGCGTGGGAAAAACTGAGAATCAGAGATTCAAAAGAGCTCAAACTAATCTTGGGTCTGGGACTGATGAGTAACCCTGATCTGAAAATAGCTGCCACTCCTCCTCCTCTGCCTGTGGTTCGAGGAACGTGAACATTTAAACAGTCAGAGGGAGTTGCTTCATTAATGCTAACATGATCCTCCTGCTGCAGCCAGGTTTCTGCAAGACAAAATATATCAATATGATGATCACAAATCAACTCATTCACTAACAGAGACTTCGAAAGGAGAGATCTGATATTCAGCAAACCACATTTAATAGTTTGATGTTTTTGTTCAGTTAAAGTTTTTGTTTTAATAATTTCTTTTTGCACAAGAGGATTTGCTCCTTTTGTGTTAATCGATTGGGTGGGTAGCAGCAGGTGGGAAGCTGCAGAGAAGTGTGTAAGACTACAACTCTGCATCCTGGTCTGAGCCCTGGGTTGTCATGTTTTAGGGTGGCAAATAAATTCATCCATATTTCTAGAAATGAGAGCTGCTCCTTCCAAAGTGGGATGGATTGCCGTCTCTCCTCATCAGACCAGGTTTTCTCCAGAAAGATTGCCAATTATCTATGTAGCCCACGTTGTTTGCTGGACACCATCTAGACAACCAGCGATTGTAAGACGACATGCGGCTAAACATGTCATCACTGGTCAGATTTGGCAGGGGTCCAGAGAAAACTACGGAGTCCGACATTGTTTTGGCAAAATTACACACCGATGCAACATTAATTTTAGTGACCTCCGATTGGCGTAACCGGGTGTCATTAACGCCGACGTGAGTAACTATTTTACCATATTTACGTTTATCCTTAGCCAGCAGTTTTAAATAGGATTCTATGTCGCCCGCTCTGGCCCCTGGAATGCATTTGACTATGGCCGCTGGTGTCTCTAATGCCACGTTTCTGACTATAGAGCTGCCAGTTACCAGGGTTTTTTCCTCAGCGGGTGTGTCGCTGAGTGGGGAAAATCTGTTTGAAGCGTGGACAGGTCGATGGTGAACAACGGGCTTGACTTTAGAGCTATGCCTCTTCCTGACAGTCACCCAGCCACGTTGTAATCCTGGCTGCTCAGGTTCTGCTAGGGGGAGGCTAATTGAGCTAGCTACGCTAGGTGGCTCCACACTGGCAAAAGGGACCTGGCTCGCTATCGGTTGATTTTCAACAGTGCAGAGCCGAGCTTCCAATTCAGATAACCTCGCCTCCAAAACTACAAAAAGACTACATTTGTTACATGTACCATTATCGCTAAAGGAGGCAGAGGAGTAACTAAACATCTGACACACGGAGCAGGTGAAAGCAGGAGAAGGAGGAAGAGAACCGGTAGCCATGCTACGCTAGAGAACCAGACACACTGTTAAAAAGTGAGAATAAAGATCTGTAGGAGTGTGTTAGAACAGAACGGTAAGCTATAGAGTTTAACTATGCAAAATTGTGTAAGTTATAGATCGAAATAAAGTGATTATCAGTACTCCAAGCGGAGCAAGAAATTCCACAGTGCACAAGCAAGGTAACAGGAAGTGATGCAACACGTCTTACCGCAAAGCGTCACAGCGTCAGATCTCAAAAGTTGTTCAGTACTGTGGCATCAAGATTGCTCTCTCTCTCTCTCTCTTTCGGATTTTATATTGGCGGTTGGCAAACAACTTTTAGTAGCATTACCGCCACCTACTGATATGGAGTGTGGATCACATGACATTTATCTATATCCCTATATTAATATATACCCGTTCAATATATATTTATATATATATATATATATATATATATATATACATATATATTCACACACCTATATATATACCTATACGTCAACACTCATCTATACACCCATATATCTATTTATGCCTACACTTTTACATACTCCCTACTCATATACCCTCATTTATGTACTTTATCTATACTATATTCTATTATATAACCTACACCGTTTTAAATAATAAAAAATTTCCTGATAACATCTGTTTCCTGATTCTTTTTGCAATAAATCTACTATATCTAATTTCATTTTCATCCTACTAAGCTTTCTCATTAAATTATTTCTCTGAACCTGATAATTCCTACAATATATCATAACATGTTCTATTGTCTCATCTTCCCCACACTCACATTTCCCTGATTGATGTTTTCCTATCATATATAAGTTTTTATTTAATCCATTATGTCCAATTCTAAGTCTTGTTATAATGATCTCCTCTCTCCTACTTCTTTCTGTTCTTCTCATTTTCCCTATTTTCCTTTGTATTTTAAACAACCAACGTCCTTTTCTTTCTTCCTCCCATAACTTTTGCCATCTCTCTTCCATTTTTTGTTTTATAATACCCTTTACCTCTTTTACACTCATTCTTACATTAATATCAATCATTACTCTTTTTACACTCTGTTTTGCCATTCTATCTGCCATTTCATTTCCCTCAACTCCATAATGCGCTGGTACCCATATAAAATGAACTATAAGCCCCATCATATTAATTCTATATAGTGTTTGTTCTATTTCTATTAATACATCTGGTCTACTTTCTGACTTACTATTTTGAATACTAACTAATGAAGAACTTGAATCTGAACATATAATTGACTTTAATGGTTTAACCTCTTCTATCCATTGAACTGCTAAAAGTACCGCAATCATTTCTCCAGTATATACTGATACTCCATCACTTACCCTTTTCCCCACTTTAATTTTAAATTGCGGTACAATCATACCTATCCCTATCCTATCATCTAAAGTTTTGGATGCATCAGTATATATATTTACATAATTATAATATTGATTTATATGTTCCTGTACAACATATTTATTCAAACTAAAATTATTTCTATTCTTCTTTTCTAATAATGATAAATCTACTTTTGCTTCAGGTATTATCCATGGTGGAACTGTATGTAATGGAATCGTTTGACTTATATCTATTTTATCTAAATATTTTTCCCTACTTTTAGCATTTACTATTGTTCCATAACTTTTAATTTTTCCTTTTTCCCACCCTGTTTCTAACACTTTTACTGTTGGATTATCTTTTTTCTGACCTTGTAATTTTGACCAGTAGTTTAAGGATAATTGTTCCCTTCTCATTTTTAGAGGCATTTCACCCATTTCCACCTGTATTGCTGCTATAGGAGATGTTTTAAAGGCCCCTGTACATATTCTTAAAGCCTGATATTGTATAGTATTTAACTTTTTTAGATTTGTATCTGCAGCTGAATTATACACTATACTCCCATAATCCAATACTGACCTAATTAAACCTGTATAAATAGCTTTCAATGACCTTCTATCAGCCCCCCACTCAGTACCAACTAAACATCTCATTATATTCAAAACCTTCCTACATTTATCTATTATTTTCTTAATGTGTACACCCCAAGTCATTCTTTCATCCAACCATAACCCAAGAAATTTAAATTGCTTAACTCTTTCCAATTCCTGACCATATATTTTCAACTTAATTTCTCCATCCACTCTTTTCCTTGTAAAAAACATTATTTTAGTTTTTTCCACAGAAAACCTAAATCCCCATTTATATGACCACTTTTCCACCATTGAAATTGCTTCCTGTAGCTTCTTTACAATAAATTTTAAATTCCTTCCTCTTTTCCACATTGCTCCATCATCAGCAAACAGTGAACAACCCATTCCTCCTTCTGATTCCTTAAACATATCATTTACTATCACAGAAAATAATACTGGACTTACTATGCTTCCTTGTGGTGTCCCATTTTCTATATTAAAATTTTCAGAATATTCCTTCCCTATTCTCACTTGTATTTTTCTTTCTTCTAAAAATGTTTTAATCCATTTAAACATGTTACCACTTATACCCATTCTTCTAATTTTAACTAATAACCCTTCCCTCCACATCATATCATACGCTCTTTCAATATCAAAAAATACTGCTACTACACTCTCTTTATTTACTTGAGCCTTCCTAATTTCATGCTCTAAACCTATTATTGGATCCATTGTACTCCTCCCTTTTCTAAATCCACTTTGAACCTCTGTTATAAGTCCTTTACTTTCTATATAATATATCAATCTTTCATTTATCATTCTCTCCATTATTTTACATATATTGGATGTTAACGCTATTGGTCTATAATTTTCTGGTTTTGATTCATCTTTCCCTGGCTTTCTAATTGGTATAACCACAGCTTCTTTCCAACTTTTTGGTATTTCTCCCTCCTCCCAAATTCGATTATACAATTCCAATAATATGTTTTTAGAAAATTCACTTAAATTACTTACCATTACATAACAAATCTGATCTTTCCCTGGTGCTGTTAATTTACATTTTTTAAGTGCCCTATTTAATTCCATTATTGTAAATGCCATATTCAATACATCATCCGATTCTACCATTTTTTCCAATAGCTCCTTATTTTCCAGAATTGTTTTTTCTCTCCCTTTTTTCCCGTCTACACTGATATTTTCAGAACTATGAATTTTAACAAACACTTTTGCTAACATCTCTGCCTTATCTTTATCTGTCACTGCTGCTATTTCTCCATTATTTAATACTGGATATCCAGTCACTCTTTTAATTCCTTTCATTCTTTTAATCATTGTCCATACCTTAGATATTTCTGTCTCCCTCCCTATTGAGTTACAAAAACTCCTCCAATAATCTCTTTTTACATTTTTAACAGTTCTTCTTACCTTCGCCTGTAATTTTTTGTATTCATTCAAATTCTGAGGGTTATGATTTTTCTTTAATACTTTAAACGCTTTATTTCGTTTCTTAATAGCTGCAGTACATTCCATTGTCCACCATGGTACCAACTTCCTTTCCTTTTTCCCTCCTTTTATCCTTATAGTTTGATGAGCCGCTTCTACTATAGCATTACATATATTAAAATTCAAATCCTCAATACTACTATTTACATCCACTTTTCGTATTTTTAATTCACTATTATTCCTAAAAATTTTCCAATTTGCAGATCTAAAACACCATTTTTTCATCTCATTTATACAATATTTCTCTATATGCATTTTAACTTCTATCATAATAGGGTAATGATCACTTCCTATAGTTGTTTCATTAAGTACTTTCCATAAACTTTTACCTGCTAAAGAATTTGACACTATTGTCAAATCAATGGCTGACTCTGTATTATTTCTAAAATTAATTCTTGTTCCACTCCCATCATTTAATACTACCAAATTTTTAACATCCATTATTTCTTCAATTACTTCCCCATTATGATCATTATAACTACCCCATAATGAGTTATGCCCATTAAAGTCCCCACACCAAATCACTTTACCCTCTAAATACTTCCCAAATTCCTCCATTACCTCTAAAGATAGTTTTTTACATGGATTATAAAAATTTATTATTTTAATGTTCCCATTTATTGTCCAAATTTCAATAATAATATATTCTAATTCTTTTCCTTTAGCTACTACTCTAAATTGAACTCCATTTTTTATAAATATTATACATCCTCCTCCAGACCCTCCCTCTCTATCTCTTCTCACACTTTCATATCCTTTAATAACAAAATCTAAACTTGGTTTAAGCCAAGTTTCCTGAATACATATAATATCCAACTCTTTTTTAAATTCTTTAATAAATCCCTTAAACTCCTGTCCATTAGCAATTAAACTCCTGGCATTCCACTGCAGGATGTTCATTATGTTCTGTCTTCCTGTCCTCCTGTCTTCCCTTCTCCCCCCAACTTTTTATTTATGTGCTCCCAAGATATGTCCTTTATCCCAAAGAATTTCTCTGCTCCTTTCACTATTATTTTGATTTTTTCTGTTTTATATTTTACTTGCTCTGTACAGTTAATTACATATGCAATGAACAACATAATCTTCTCAGCTGTCAACCCTGTATCTGTTCTTATCTGTCTTTGTTCTGCTGTTGTATTCATCTCAGCTGTCATCACTGTATCTGTTCTCATCTGTCTTTGTTCTGATGTTGTATTTATAATTGTTTCCCCTGACACCTGTCTTGGCTTCTTCATTCTCTTTGCAGCTTCTGCATAGCTTATATTTTGAGTGACTTTAACTTGTTCTATTTCCACTGCTTTTCTTCTAACTTCGCATCCTCCATAAGTCACCCTGTGTTGCCCTCCACAGTTACAGCAAATATCCTTTTCATTTTTACACTCTTCATATCCATGCTCCCCTCCACACTTTGGACATCTTTGTTTCCCCTTGCATGCTGCTGCTATATGTCCATATCTCTGACATTTATAACATCTTAGCGGAGGAGAATTGTATGGCCTAACAGGAAAGACCATACATCCAACTCTTATCTTTTCTGGAAGAACTTCTCCTTGAAATTCTAACATCACTGACAGGCTTTCCACTCTCTTTCCTTCCACTGTTCTCATCAATCTTTTAATGTTGCTTATCTCATTTCCACTAATACTACGTTTTAACTTTTCAAGATCTTCATCCACCGGTATTCCATAAATTACTCCTCTAGCTATTTTAGCTTCTCCCAATATCTTTATCTCATTCACCATTTTTTTGCAAATGTTCTGACTATTCATCACTTTGTTTTTCTGCTCTTCACTCCCCACTATAATCAACAGATTTCCATCTCTTAGAATCTTAGCCAGAATCAACTCACCAAACTTCTTTTTTAGTTCCCTCGATAAATTTATTGGACTTAGTTGAATACCCTCATCTTCTTTCCTGAATTTTATAATTATTTTGGTTTCCTCCCTGACAACCTTCTTACACACTATATTATTTTCGTCTGAGCTATTTCCTTCGAGACTTCGCTTACTACTTTGCGTTCCCCTCATATTATCTTCCTTTGTCCTTCTCTCTTTTCCTGACCTACCACTACCACATACATGACTCCAATCTCCATTATCCATTTCATCATCTCCCTCGTCTTCACCCTGAGACGCCATACAATCCAGTCACAAATCAGTTTATGCCAACCGCCACGTCACTCCAAACCTCCAACTCCTCCGAACTACGAATTCAAATCCCCACCACGTCACGTCCGTCGACCAGCTAGCTAGCTCGAAGCACAGCCTCGCCGGAGGGGTCGTAGCCCAAGATTGCTCTTCTTTAGAAGGGGTTTAATGACAGCAGTTTTTAAGGCCTTTGGAAATGTTCCAGAAATCCAGTCTGGAGTGAGATGTTGACTAGATGAGCGAGTTGGGGTAACAAACTGCTCAGCACAGACTTTAGGAATCTAGTAGGCAACTCATCAAGGCAGCACATTGATGAACTCAGACTGCAGATGGTCTCTTCGACTGTTTTGTCAGTAACAGGTGTGAAATGTGTTAGCTCTAGGTGTCTAGCTGGCTGCAGAGTAGTTATTTGTGTTGTGGAAATTATTGCATTTTTAATGCCTTGAACTTTGTCATTAAAGAATATTGCAAACTCATTACACTTGGATGTAGAAATGAGTTCTAAAGGCAGTGAAACTGGAGGGTTTGTTAATCTGTTTACTGTAGCAAACAGGACACGAGAGTTGTTACTGCAGTTTTTGATGATTTCAGAAAAATAACTCTCCCTTGTTCTACGCAAAGTCTGGTTGAACACACATAGCTTTTCTTTGTAAGTCTCATAATGAACCTGGAGCTTTGACTTGCGCCATTTCCGTTCAGCTCTCCGGCACTCCCTTTTCTGTGCCCTGACCGACTCTTCTTTCCTCCATGGCGCCCTTTGCCTACTTTTAACCATTCTAACCTTGACAGGAGCAATGGTATCCAAAACATTTAGGAGACTTGATGTGTTCAACAGATCATCAACATCAGAACACAGGGTGTTCTCAAACCTAATCATTTCCATAAACTGTGTCCCTGTTCTGTCATTTATGAGTCTTCCCCGAACAACTGCAGACCCAGCTGGTGTTTTGGGTAAAGTAGATAGGTCGAAGAAAACACAGAAATGATCAGATAAAGCAACATCAACGACATTCACGTTTGAAATAACAACACCCCTTGAAATGAGCACATCTAGAGTGTGCCCTCTGTTGTGGGTGGGCTCAGTCACATGCTGAGTTAGACCAAACATTTCAAGGACAGCAGTGAGCGCTTTAGCTTCCTTGTTATGCGCTACGTGCACATGCACATTCAAGTCCCCTGTTATGACTAAACAGTCAAAAGCAGTGCACACGATTGAAAGTAGTTCAGTAAAATCATCAATAAAACAATTCTGTGGTGGTTTATAAATGGTGATATAAAGTATGGAAGATTGTTTTATCTCCATTTTGAATGACACATACTCAAATGATGAAAAAAACCCAAATGACAACTTGTGGGTGGGTATATTGTCCCTGAACATGGCACAAACACCCCCACCCCTCTGGTTTTCTCATGTTTCAGACACAAAATTGAAGTGAGGTGGACTAGACTCAATCAGGACTGCATTTGCTGTGTTTTTGTCGAGCCACGTCTCAGTTAAAAACATAAAATCAAGATTGTGAGAGGAAATAAAACTATTAATTAAGAATGATTTGTTACTTAAA
The DNA here is from genome assembly GCF_027942865.1 of Odontesthes bonariensis. Lineage (NCBI taxonomy): Eukaryota > Metazoa > Chordata > Actinopteri > Atheriniformes > Atherinopsidae > Odontesthes > Odontesthes bonariensis. The sequence goes on along the minus strand of NC_134515.1, from coordinate 34,522,806 downwards.
GATCTGACATTGAGTACTGCGTGTTTGAGATTAGTTATAGTTGAACTGGATGCTGTGTTCTTGCAAGGGATATGGATAAGATTTCTCTGATTGGACAGTCTGATTGTCCCTCACTTCACTCCATCCTTGGACCTCTGGTTGAGATGGTGTTTACCAACACAGAGGCCCTTAGCATCCTAGACAACAGCATTGACGCTGTTGGAAATGACAGCTGTGGGCACCGGTGGTGGGGGCCAAGCTGGGGGGGCTTTGGTCGATGGAGTAGGCTGGGGAGGGAGAGGGGCTCGATGCTTCTTTGAGGATAGAATTCTTGATCTTGCCATGTTTGGCGTGAGAGGAACCATTTTAATCCCCGATTTCACCAAGCTTTCAAGGTGATCAGGAAATCTCCTGGGTGACGGTGGAGAAGAGAACGATGGTGAAACATCTCTGGAGGGTGTAGATGCAGCAGGTGGGTCCCAGGCCTGTGGTGAGGGCCGTGGTGAAGGTGATGGTGGAGCTGCTGAATCCTGTGTTCGGGATGCTGAAGGTGCTGCTGTGGCTGCTGTGGCTGAATCCTTTGCTGGGTCCTTGGGTGGCGAGGCAGGAGCTCTTGTCTGGCTCGTCTTCTCTCTCTGCGGCAGCACAGGACCCGGTCCTGGTCCTGGTGCTGGCCCTGGCCCCTTCTGATGCCTCAGAGCGTGGAGAAGATTATCCGTCAGTCGTCTCACTCCACCTCTGTTCAGGTGTGGGCCTTTTCTTTGAAAGAGATCATCTCTTTGCCAGAAAAGATTAAAGTTCTCGATGAAATGAGGTCCTCTGGACTCACAGACTTTGGACAGCCATGTGTTCAACTGAAGCAGCCGGCTGAATTTGTTGATCCTCCTGTCGATGTTTGGGAGAGGTCCACTTATGAATGTTGGTATTGTCACTTTATCAAGACTCTCAAACAGTTTCTCAAAGTCTTTAAGATTTCAGACTGATTCTCTCTGATGTCCACTGCACCCACGTGCACAATCAGCTGTTTCACCCCTTGGTGTTTTGCCAGTACCTCTGGTAGTAATCTTGTGATGTCAGAGACAGTGGCACTTGGATAAAGACATGGATGAGCCAGTTTGTGCAGGCCAGTCAGGTTCTTCCACACCAGAGTCCTGACCTCAACCCGATAGAACACCTTTGGGATGAATCAGAGCAGAGACTGTGAGCCAGGCCTTCTGTCCAACATCAGTGTATGACCTCACAGATGAGCTTCTGGAAGAATGGTCAAAAACTCCCATAAACACTCCTAAACCTTGTGGAAAGCTTGCCCAGAAGAGTTGAAGCTGTTATAGCTGCAAAGGGTGGGCCGACGTCATATTAAACCCTCTGGATTAAGAATGGGATGTTGCTTAAGTTTGTAAAGGCAGATGAGCAAATACTTCTGGTAATATAGTGTGTACACTACTCATAAAAAGTTGGGGATATTTGACTTTCAGGTGAAATTTCTGGAAAATGTAAAAAGTTCACTCTACAGTTATATTATATCATTTAAGCAGAAGCATGCACGAGTCATTTCCTCATCTCAAACAATTTATTGAAACTAAAGGGAACAGCAGCGGTGGGTAAACCACAACAAAAAATGTCAATCTCTAAATAACTTGTCATGTGCCCTGGAGCATCAATTAAAGCTCGACAACGACGTCTCATGCTGTTCACAAGTCGCTTACTGTCTGCTGAGGCGTGGCATCCCACTCTTCTTGAAGGGCGGCCCTCAGGTCATTGAGGCTCTGGGGTACAGAGTTACGAGCCTCAGCTGACCCCATAGGTCAGGGGTGTCAAACTGGTCCATGAAAGGGCCGTGTGGCTGCAGGTTTTTGTTCTGACTTGTTTCCTTCAATCAACTGAACTGGTAAGACCTTCAGTGCAGACAGTTCAGTTGATTGAATGAAACAAGTCAGCTGTGCCATAGGTTTTCCCTAATGATGCGACCTCGATGAGCCCGAGCACTGTCGTCCATGAAGATGAGATTAGGCCTGTGTTGTTCATGCAGGGGCACAATGACCGGATTAATGATGTTATTCAGGTAGTATGGGCTGGTCACTGTACCATACACAAAGTGTAGGACAGTTCTGTATTGAGTAGACACAGCTGCCCACACTGTAACACCACCAAAGGCTCCTCTGGTGACAACAGTGGCTGATGCACAGCGCTGTCCTGGAGGTCTCCATCATTTCTGCTCAACGGGAATCGACTTTCATCAGAGAACAGCACTGAGTCCCGCTGGTCCCTCGTCCAGCGTAAATGCTCCCTGGCCCATGCCAGAGCATGACACCTGTGCCTGGTGATGTGCTCAGGTACCCTTGCAGGTGATGGAAACCATTTTGAATGGTCTGATGTGGGTGCTTGTCACCTCCTTTAAATGTCCCTGGAGTTGAGTGGCATTCATCACCCGGTTCCGCAGGGCGCTGTTCCCAATGAAGCGGTGTGGGATGTGGCCAAAGGACGTCCACTTCCATGCCTTTCTGTGACTCTTCCACTCTTTCTGTATCTCTGTTGCAACCTGCTGATGACACTCTGTGACGCTCTAATCTCAGTGGCCACATCCGTCTGAGAACATCCTGTTTGAAGCCTCCCAATGGCGAGGTGCTATTGATCAATTGTTAGGTGTCGTCTTGGTCTCATGATGTCAAAATGACAGCATGATGAGGAGGGCTGTTTAAACACCAGTTCTAATTGAACCAGGAAAGTTATTGGTCGATTCATGGATCAAACACCTGTTGTGAATTTTGTCGTTAAGCTCCTTGTTAGAGAACAGCAACTTGTACCAAAAGTACTGAAACATTGAACAGTTGGAAATGTGCATTTAAAGGTTTACAGAAGGTCAGATTAAAGGGGAACTCCGGTATTTTCAACATTAAGCCTCTTTTCTGAGTCGTCTGCAATGTTTTAGAACCCCCCTCACCGCTTTTTTGATGTTTATTGCTGTCTCCGGTATTTGCCTAATTTTGATTCATCTCAATCTGCTTCAGAATGGCAAGTCATGTGCATGTCTTAAAAGGTCCGGAGTGGTTACTGGTGTGCACTGGTAATCCATATCAAATTTCTTTGCGAAAAGTTGCTTCTGTCGTGTTTTATTTGGCAGCTCGTTCATGCTCGCACTATTTTCTTAGCGGTGGCGGAGTAATATCAACGAACATCCAGTACAAAATGTCAAATAAAACACGACAGAAGCAACTTTTCGCCACGAAATTTGATATGGATTACCAGTGCACACCAGTAACCACTCCGGTGAGTTGATGATTTTGAAAACGGACGTTTATGGTGCTTTTACGGACCTTTTAAGACATGCACATGACTTGCCATTCTGAAGCAGGTTGATATGAATCAAAATTAGGCAAATACCGGAGACAGCAGTAAACATCAAAAAAGCGGTGAGGGGGGTTCTAAAACATTGCAGACGACTCAGAAAAGAGGCTTAATGTTGAAAATACCGGAGTTCCCCTTTAAGTTCACCTTTAAAGGTTAGAATGCATTTTAGGTTCATCCTGAAATTTCACCCGAATATCCCTCTTTCTGTGAGTAGTGTATATACACACATATGCAACAATTAGCTGATTAACTGATTACTTAATTGAAAGAAATTTGACTAGAGTAACATAATATTAATTGAAGGGGAAACATGGAATTGAGCTGTATGCTAAATGTTCGGTTTAAAAGCTTAAAGGTAGATGTCGAAATGGTGGGAAAGCATTCATTTAAGACTTTCTAGGATTTCTTCAATTCTAGTTTTCCCCACTGTCCATGTTTTTTCCTCCCAGGTCACCTTCTGAGTACGGCGGAGGTGGAGTCGGCTCTGGTGGAGCACAAGGCCGTAGCCGAAGCTGCTGTGGTGGGCCGACCTCATCCCGTCAAAGGAGAAAGCCTCTACTGCTTTGTGACTCTAACCAATGGAGTGACGTACAACCAGAACTTGGAGGCTGAACTCAAAAAACAAGGTTGCACAGCTTTTCATAAGATGTTTTTTGTTCTATATTTAGGTCATTACAGTCATTACGTAACAGTATCGTTGCATCATTAACTGGGTTTACATGAACTAGGTAAAGCAAATCTGAAGGGGTTTTTTGAAAAGCTGCTAAAGCAATATGTGAATCAGACACATTTCCATTGACTGAAGCAAATGAACTAGGGTGTTTAGTGTTTCTATACAGTGGCAGTATAGGCTAGTGGTTGTAATTTAGTAGCTGTAGTATTTAATCTAAGCGCGAGCAGAAAAAAATAACTGCACTCATAAGAGGAAAACAGAAAGAGCTCTTCGTTGGGAATTACATTAATCTCAGAATATCTGGGACGTTATTCCTGGGAAGACATTAGTCAGTCACATGAATTTGTTTGTTGGTTCAAAGTAGACATTTGGTAGATCAAATCATTTTGATCTTTGCCAGGTCAGACCCATTTTGCAAACCCTTTTGCCTATTTCCCTAATTTGGATCAAGTCAAAAACAAGTCAAAAAAGTCTTCACCTGCTCAGGGGACTGAGGAGTGAATAGGACTCTCTTAAGGACTGGTAGCGTCTGCAATCTTTTATGGTCTGGTCTGCTGGAGCATTGGAGTGGCAGAAAGGGACAAATTCTAAACTTATTATCACTTGTAATAAGCTTATTACATGTGATAATATGTAATAATGTAATATATGTAATAATGTAATATATGTAATAATAATATGTAATAAGCTTATTACATGTGATAATAAGCTGAGTAAGAGGGCCAGCTCTGTCCTGGACTGCCCTCTGGACCCCATCAAGCAGGTGGGCAAGGAGACGATGTTATCTAAGCTAACATTCGTCAGAAACCCCCCCCCCTCTCTGCATGTGACCGTACGGGCTCTGAGCAGCTCATTCAGCAACTTTTACTCCCACCGTGTGGGAAGGAACACTTTCACAAGTCTGTCAGACTCACTCATCACTCATCATCACTGCTACTTACTATTTCACTAGCATCTCACCATGTTCATATGTTGGATATACTGTTTTACATCTCCTACATACCTTTTTGCCTTTTTTTGTTTACTTTTTTTGTGAATATATTCTCTCATCACAGAGCTCTGTAATGGGCAATTTTCTGGGATAATAAAGGTTATTCTATTCTATTCTAAAAAGCAATTGGTTTAAGGAACAACCGTAACAGTTAATTAATCACTCTTAAGACCTCCACATAAACAAACCCATTTTCAGTGTTTTCTTTGTTTTTGCAGTGAGAGAGAAGATTGGTGCCATTGCTACACTGGACTACATCCAGAATGCCCCAGGACTGCCAAAGACCAGATCTGGTAACATCCCCCATTAAACTTCATCATTAGAATTTTTTCATATGAATAAATGAGTTTTAGAGATGGTGTGGAAAAGTTGTTGGGCGGATTTCCTCTACAGTTGCGTATTACACCAGATTCTCTCCCCAACATGCATAGAAGATGAAAGTCTAAAGCATGTCAAGAATTGTGGATGTGGTTCCTGATTATTGTTTTTGTGTTAATGTAAATACCAGATACTCAACAAATAAATAAGCAAAATAAATGTTTGTGATATGGTGGAGGAATTCATATATATTTCTGTGTGTCAGACTGAAAAATGTTAGAATGATCCTACAGGCATCAGGAATATAGAAATGTAAAAAGTCACATCTGGCGTCTTTTTTTTCTTTTTCTCCAAATGTTATCTGGGATGAAGTTGAATTACCTCCAGAGTTTGAATTTCTTTGAGGCTTGCTTAAGGTCAATTATTCTTTATTACATTCTCACAAGTGCACCATCACCACCTCTGGCTTCTATTTTGCAGGAAAAATCATGCGCCGGTTGCTTCGGAAAATCGCCTCCAATGAGAAAGACCTCGGTGACATCTCAACGCTCGCTGACTCGACTGTCGTCGAGCAGCTTTTCCAGGAACGATGTTCTACAGCCATGTGATGGCTCTCTGGATCCTGGCCAAGAAGCTCTGATTCCTGCTGCGTGACGGTGGTCACAAACCCAAACAGGGTCAAGGAAGAAGAGAAAGAGAAGCAGAAATTCCATAAACACGTTCTTGTCCAACAGAAAGCCTTGAGATCCCATTGAGGATAGCTAGTATTTTAATTGGCCCCACAGTTCTTGTAGGAAAGCTCAGCAGGTGGAAAAACACTGTCTGGTCACAGGCAAATATTTTCCATTTGTAATACCTGATTTTTAACAGCCGCATTGTTTTTGCATTAATGTGATAATCATAGTGCCGGCCTATAAATGGTCTCCATAGATTGACAGAGTTGCTGCTGTTTTGGGTTAAGGGCATCCTGCAGTTGGGCTGTGTGAAAAAGTTAATAGTGAAGGTAACATTTCCCCGGGTTTTCTATCGGTGTGTGTGTATCCAACAAGTACCAGCTCAAGTAGAAAATGGATTATATTGTTGCACCAGTGTCAGTCCAACAGTGCTCCTGTTGTTCAGATTTCAGTTTCCACACTTGCATAAAACCAAAATGAAGTGTTACCTCATACTTCCCCCTTTGTAAAATTCATGCCACTATAACTGTTATATTTGATGTTTGGCGAAATCTGAGAATGCTTAACATTTTTGCAAATTTTCATTTGTGTTGTATTTTCTTTAAATAGATGCAGTCTTCTTTTTTTTGTTGGTTTGATTTAATTGGACTACATTTTTGTGTATAATTTGTTCGGTATTTCTGTTTGTCTGCATGCTTGTTGTGTATTTTTTTTTTCTGTTTATAGTTGTGTAAAAGTTATCACTCATGTCTGACAGGAATTGGGGAAGGTGTTGTGGCTGTTGTAGTTCAGACATTTAAAGCTCAACTTTGCTCAGGTGCTGATGTAGAAAAAAAAAACTCAATCAAAAAAGCTGTGTGATCTTTCAATATTAAATCAGACAATTACAAATCATACCTGACTGCAGTGTGATTTATTTTTCATTTTTAAAAAAGGTATTTTTATATAAAAAAAAAAAGATTATTTTGAAGTAGTTGAAATTCTGTATGGTGTGTGATTCGGGGAAAATGAAAATACGGATTTGGAGCTGACAGAAGAAACAGGTGACAGATGAAAGTTTGTAACATGTCTGCATCATCACTGTACTAGCGAATTACGTTTTTCTTTGTGTCTTTTAGATGTGAGAAGTTTTTTTTTTGTTTTTGTTTTTTGTTTTAAATACACTCCCCTGTATGCTATTCACAGGAAAAACATGTCAAGTGAGAAAAAATATAAAACATTGCTGTGAATTTGCAGCAATACCAGACAGCAGCGGAGTGAAGGTGCTGGGGAGGTTATTTTTTTCTTAATTCTACTATCCTTTGTTCTCCACCGAGTAAACACTTTGCAGATATTACTGGATGCATTTTTATCATAGCAACATTTTCAGTATTAACCTGACTTGCACTGAATAAGGCATTGTCATGTAAACAACATTTTTTTTTTTATCTTAACTATATTCAGAGCATGCAATGATCAAATGAAGTTATGTGTACTCTGTAATGTGTATACATGAATATTAATTAACTTTCATAATCATGCAAGTTATGCATATACAGTAACTGTAATATTGTCTTGTTGATAATATGGTCAATAGAATACTGTGGTGCATGTAAAAGTAGTCACGGATGATAGTTTAATTTAATTCAGTTATAATCCAATTCTAATCTAGTTAAATCAAATTAGCGTAATTCTAATTGATAAAAAAAAAAGTAGTCCGATTAAGGAAACTAGCAGATCAGATCTTTGATTTAATCCTACGTTTAGAGCATGTATGATGCAACATGGAAGGAGAAAGTCCCTTTTAAACGAGAGGAAACCTCCAGCAGAACCAGATTCACAAAGGGCAGCTATCTACCTCAAGTGGTGTGGGTTGAGAGGATGGAACATACTTGCTGGTTTTGTAGTACATGTTGATGGTTTAGAAGAAGCTATTGGCGTTTATTAAGAGAGCTTCACAGCAGAAAAAGTCTTGCACCTTTGATAAATTAAATACAGCAGCTAACTATTTGACCCTAATCTGTTAGAAAAATATTATATACAGTAAGAAAAGAGGGGAAAAAGATGTGTAATGTTTTATTGGAGTCACAGCAGCAATACAACATAGCAATGGATTGCATTGAATTTGATTATTAAACCATAATGCTTAGTGATAAAACTAAGGTTTTCATAATTATTTAACAACAATCTCTTATTTATTTATTTACTCCTCCGCAAACTGTAAAGACATACTTTACACACAAATACAGCAATTTCAACAATAAATAACATGAATGTGATTATCAATCAAAGGAATGTCTGATGTATTCACTCAAACATAAATCATAACACAACCTTATATATAATTACAGCAATTTCAACAATAAATGGCATTTTATATTTGATTTAATTCCATTTAATTTAACATAAATTAATCCTCCCTGTATCCCGTTAATGTTAATGGACCCAGTTTGAGCCTTTTACTGTATATTACAATTATTTTCTAAACTAATATTCCTTTTTAACCAACTGGTCTGAAGGTGTTTCCAGAGCTGATGTTCTGAAATGACAGACTACAAGAGAGAACAATCTTGGATCACCTAATAACAAAACTGATGTAAACTGTCACATTTATGCAGCTATAGATACATTTTTACAACACCACTAATAAATAAATAACACCAAACTACATATAATACGAGGGCTCGTTTGTGAAATACTTCAGCTAAGGGATCATTGAATGGACAGTAAGGAAGACGGATGAAAAGGGAAATCAGGAGAGAGCCTGCAAGTGTTTTACTCTGTCTGTGGCACAGAGATGGTAGGGCCTTTGGGATCATCGAACCGGTCCATTGTACGAAGTTGCATGATCATGTGCAAGCCATATGTGAGCACCAGCACGAGGAGCAGACTAGTCATCAGACCCATCCAGATTCCAGGGGAGAAGAAGCTCGCACAGTCACTGGCATAGGAGAATTCACTGCCGGTGACATTAAAGCCCTGGATCTGTGCAACGGTCAGAAAAAGTACATTATTGCTCTCCTAATTAGTTCTTAAAAAGGCAATTTGAAGTTGTTGAGAGATTGTAAACACAGTTGATCCACACGTAAAATAAAAAATAAAATATAGGAAAGATTATATCATATTTTGCATTAACCTGACAAAGTGACAGGTTTTCTGGAATAAAATTGAAATCGCCTGCTGTTACTTTCATGTAGATCTTACAGAATATAAAAGGACATGAGCGTGACATTTCAGTAAATTAAATGCAAAAATGGTTCTCTCGATGATTAAAAAGCTGCCAGTATTTGTTTTAGCTTTACACTTTCATCAGCATCACAATGTACAATCTGAATCAGCTGTTTGTTGGTTTACAGTAAGAAATATTTAGAGAGCCAGGTAGGTGCTGAGCAACTACGATTATACTGTGGCATATATGAAATAATATGCTTACCTGAAAGTCTTCAAAAGAGAGCCTCCACTGATTGGCTGGGTCTTTCAACGAGGATGGGATCAGCAGAGGCCAACGGAAGCTACTGACAGACTCACAGTGGTACGAATACTCAGCGGGAGCAAAAATATGTCTGCTGCCATTAAATGATGCTTTGGTCCCATCATATTCCAGCTCTACAGTGTCGAGAGTAAACCAGCGACGTGCAGACACCTTGTAGTGACGCTGGCTCATAGCAAAGCTGGAAACATAAACACAAACATCCATTCATTCATTCCCTTTGGCATTACTGACATTACGGTGCAGATAAGCACACAAATGAACACAAATGAACACAAATGCACACAAATGAACACAAATGCACACAAATGAACACAAATGCACACAAATGAACACAAATGCACACAAATGCACACAAATGCACACAAATGAACACAAATGCACACAAATGCACACAAATGAACACAAATGAACACAAATGAACACAAATGAACACAAATGCACACAAATGAACACAAATGAACACAAATGAACACAAATGCACACAAATGAACACAAATGAACACAAATGAACACAAATGAACACAAATGAACACTGCACAAACTTACATCAGTTTGAAGCTACGGTGGCCAAGAACATTCTCATAATTAAGAACCAACCTGTGAAGAACCAAACATGAAATTAGTGAAAGAAAAAAAGAATTCCTTATACAATTTTACAATAAAATTTACAGTGTTGTGCAGAAGTTTTGAGAAACCCTTCATTTCTTTATATTTTACTTCCACATTTTAAAAAATAGCTCTCCAAGCTTTCAAAGTTTTCGTTGGAACAATGGTTGCTTCTTCACTCAGCTTCAGTCACATCCATGAACCTGACCGTTTTTAGAGGAATGCAGCTTTTATTTTAAGGCAATCAAAACTGACCTGTGAATCAAGAACCGATTTTACTGTTACTGGCAGGCATTTTATTTTAAATTATTTTATTAAAAATTCAGTCTTGAATGAAAAAATACAAACTACAACAATCTTATTTCTCTTTAGGATAAATATGCATTTATACAATAATATACAAACAAATATACATACAAATATTTGGGGGACTTGGACAAGTGGACGACAAAAGAAGTAGTGTTAGTAGTGGGAAATTGTCTCTATGGAAGGCTGTCAAGAAGAGATTTTTAAGAAAGAGAAAAAGGAAGAAAAGGCAAATCAAATTATACAGACTGTCAGCAACAAGTCTTAAAGAGTGATGAATCTTTCCCAAAGCCCATAACTTAAAATCATTGAAGCAGTGTGGTATAATCTTGACAGAGAACAGAACTAAAGACAGCCAACATCCAAAGAAAAGCTTTTGAGTATCCTTCTATAGAACTATGACTGTAGACAATTGTCAGAAAAAGGGGATTCAGACTTTGCAGAAGAATGAAGGTGGTCAAACCAAATACTAACTTTCAAGCCTGTTATTTTTATTGGAGAATTAGTTTTTGACGTTTTCGCAAATAAAAAATTTAGAAAATGTTATGAAAACTTATATGAATCTCAAGTAGAATATGACCTGCAGTCCCAAAATTCATTCTTGGATAAATTAAAATGCCCAACTATCTCTGCCGAACTTGTAAAGCTGGAGGCAGACCTAAAAGAGGAGGAAATAAGCATAGCTATTGATGGTACGAAAGCATAAGAAACAGCAGGCCCAGATGCACTAGCACTTGATCTGTATAAAAAATGTAAGTCCAAACTACTGAAGCCATTACTAGAAGGGTTTTTGGAAGCATTCCAAAGTGGTAGTCTACCAAAACCAATGACCGGTGCGGTAATAACACTGTTGCCAAAACCAGGAAAGCCCAATAACAGGTGTGAAAACATGAGACCAATAAGCTTATTAAATTGTGATCTCAAAATTTTGTGCAAAATTTTAGCAAGACGGCTTCAAGAAATATTACCTATTACAAAATGGGTTCATTCAAGGACGGCAAGGATTCCATAACGTCTGAAGAGTCTTTAATGTTATTCAGGGATTGAGAGACCCCTCCGATAAGGCCCTCCTATCTTTAAATGCTAGAGTGGCCTCATCTCTTTAATATCTTGGAAACATTTGGATGTGGCAATACATTTCTAAAATGGCTTCAGTTGTTGTATAGAAACCCTACAGCAGAAATATTAACAAACAAAATTATATCAAAACCAATCACAATTAAAAGAGGATGCCTTCAAGGGTGCCCCGTCTCCACTGTTATTCACCTTAGCGATCGAACCATTAGCAATAGCTATATGAACACTTACTGAAATAGCTGGAATAACAATCGGTCAAACAGAGCATAAATTAGTGTTGTACGTAGATGACGTTATTCTGTTCATCTCACAACTTAGTAGAACTATTCCTTTGTTGCTGGAGTTAATAAAAACAAAAACAAAAAGAGTCCTACACACCCTTCAATGCTCAGGTTCTAAAACCACTACAATAGGGTCCTAAGCAGAGTGATACATAAAGTCAGCTGCAACCAGGTAAGAGAACAAAAAATGACACAAATAATTGGTCTATCAATATATAGTGGACAGAGTTTTTCTGTTTAAGTTGTAATTAATAGTTTTGTATGTGTCATGATCATCAAATTAACATCAAAGTTGACATTTTTGATATCTTTCTGTCATATCATTTAGCAAGCAATTAATCAATGAAGTGAAACAAAAGAAAATCAGTTCATCGTTCTGAACTGAAATTATCATTGAAGTTGCAGTACAAGTGACTGGTTTTAGAAAGTATCTAGCAGAAATATAAAGTGCTTTTACATTCTTCGGCATTTTTCCTTTTTTTTCTGTTACAGTCTGGATTTAAAATGGATTTTCATAAAAGTTTGCATCAAAAGCCAACCACTTCGAATGTGCAAAATATTTGTTATTCTTAAACAATAAAGTAGGAAAAGTCAATATTGTGTGCAGAGCCCCTTTTGCAACAATTCAGGAGCAAATTTCTTTGGGCATGTCGCCAAATTTGGCACATCCAACCAAATTCAGGGGTGATGTTTGTCATTGCAGGGCCTGGGACATTGGTCCTAAATGAAGGAATTATGGATGGTAGTAATTACAGGCATATTCTTGAGGAAATCCTGTTGTAGTTGTTCAAAACATTTAGAATGGATAAGAGTTTCAGGTCATTCACTCCTGCACGCAGTATTTTCTGGGGTAAATTATTATTATTTTTTTTTTTTTTTAAATGCCACGGCTCATTTCTTATCCAAAAAAAAAATAGACACCATTTTAAAATGAATTCTTCAGAAAAATCTTTCTTAATAGTACATGTGAGAGTTTTATACTACCTTCCTTTGCTTCTATTACAACTGGAGCCGTGGAGTTTTGGGCTAACGCCTTCACCAAAGGTAGATGGGGTCAAGTCATAATCTTCCCAGCGACCACTTCTTAGGATGCTCACTGACAGGCTTCTTGCCCAGAGTAGGATACAAGTTTTCTCGCCCTCCTGTAAAAGGAAGAGAAAAAAAAGTTTGAACAAATAGCGTCCCAAGATGTTTCCTTTTCTATCCTATGAAGCACAGAAAAAAAAAAAAAAAAAAAATGTGTTGAAGCATTTTTCTATACTTTATGAATGATCTTATTTTCCTATTTAGCTTTCTATGGGCATTTGTTGCTTTTTTTAGGCTATTGGTTACCAACCTTTTTCCAGCAGCTCCGCCTTGTGTCAAAAAAAAGAAAACAACTGTCGTGGCACCAAACTCGCTCAGGATAAACGCCAAAGCTTTTCAGCACAATCAGCCCGCTTTTTCTTTCATAAAGTGGTTGGGGGCTGGAGCCTATCCCCCAGCTGTCATTAGGTGACAGTCAGGGTACACCCTGGACAGCTCGCCAATCCATCACAAATCCACACAGAGACAAACAACCATCCACACTGAGAATACCCAGAGATGGTGTCAACCACCCAACAACCGTGCAGCCCAGGATTCCTTGTTTTCCCACTCTGCCCTCTCTCAAAACGTCCCTGCTTGCATGCAAATATGTTCTGCTTGAAGTCAAAACTCCGCTCCTCCTCTCAAATTTCGTGTTATGCACGGAAATCTCCTGCGCTCAAGCTTGACCTCTTCTCCCCGCACTCAAGACTCTTTCTGTGCTCTCACAAAACTTTTGCTCTTGGATTTGTTCTGCATGCTCTTGGGTTGTTGCGAGAGGTGCCTGTCAAAATTCCTCCAGCAAATAGAAAGCCAAATATGACGCTGACCAAGTAAGCTATCACTGCCTCCTTCTGGGTGCACTCGTTTCATTTACAGAGTGCACTCCAGATGGTCGATAGTTAACTGGGCTCAGAAGATCAGTAGAGCCCAGCATGGACAACACCAACCAGCAATCTCAGGTAAGAATTATGTTTTAGTGATGCTTTTCTTCTGGTATATGCATGTCAGTGTTTGTGGATGCAGAAAATGCTTACAGGAGAAGTGGCTAGCTAAGTCACAGCAAAAGTAGTCAGAGAACAAATGGTGACATATGTAAGAAAAAAAGAAAAAATTACTTGTGACAGACATACATATACTATATGTGTATAAATGAATATTTACATATATGTATTTTCAGTATGTGAAGTATAAAACGAAGGAAACCATAAACTGAGATATTAATATTGCATTATATGATACTATCAAATTAGCCTACTGGAAATTAGCATACACATGTAGCTACTCATAAATTCTATAGGCTTGTTAAATGTGTAATAGAATTATCATAGAGTACTAAGATCACAGCGGTTTTAGCCACTTTGGGCAGAGCATGCTAACAAACTTCGTAGTGGACAAATGGCTGTAGAACAAGCTGGTGCTGCACAAACTGGTGCATTACAACATGCACAATAGCACCAAACTACTTAACCTGCAGCGGAAACTGTTGTGGAAATTCCGTTCAATATTTTTCAACTCTGTACTCCAGTGTGTTGCATAATGTTTGATTGAGGATTCTACCTACACTTGTTGATATCATTGTAGAGAGTGACTCAAAAATATGTTGTTTTCAATGGAAATGTTTATGTCAGCTGTTTGTACAGAGAATCAAGAATTATCATAATTAAGACAATTCCATAAATCCCATGTCTATGCAGCACACAGCTGCAGTGTCTATTATGCTTCATCCTCACACACTTTTTGCAATCCAGTAAATGTGTGCAAATCTAATTTTGGCAACCTACGAGGAGTGAACACCTTGTGTGGTCTTTGCAGCCCTCCTCATGGGGGCGAGGACCCCAAGTCAGGAGTCATCACTAAACAACAGTATAATAAAAATGACACCTTAAACTCCACTGGATCATAGATCTCAGCCCTCTCCTTGATCCTGCGCTGCTTCTCCCTTTCTCTCTCTCTGTCTCTGTATCCACCTCTGGCCTGCAACAGAGAGCGTCCTCCACCCATGGTTGCTCCAATGGACAGGGATGTGACCTCCTTGTACAGAATTAGAGAAAGTAGAAATATAGGACAGTTAGTTGGACTGTGTAGCAATTAACATTGTCATAATTAGCACTCATGGCATATAACCACAGGTGGGTAGTAACGAGTTACATTTACTTGAGTAAGTTTTAAAAAAAAATTATACTTCTAGGAGTAGTTTTTAATCACTATACTTTTTACTTTTACTTGAGTAGATTTCTCCGCTACATTAGGCTACAATGAGCTGGTTACTTTTCTTCTTACCTCTTTGGTATTCTACGCCTCATTATTTTTATCCCCCCGCGTACGCCTCATTTTAATGTTTTATTCTGACAGAGAGAGAGACTTCCGCCAAAGGCTCTACCACCTGACTGTGTTTCACCAATCAGACGTGGTCACGTGACCTTACTCAATCTCAGTGGCTTGTTAGCTTCACAGTTTACAGTCGTAGCAAACAAAATATGAAACAGATGAAAAATGTCAGAATCAACGGTCGGAAATGAAGACGCAGACGAGGCCTCATACTGAAAGCATGTTTACCTTACAAAGAGTGAGAAACAGCAGCTACGTTATGTGTCTTCTGTGTTAACCAAAACAAACGGACATTTCAGCATTCAGAAACTCAACATCTAACGTGTGGAAACATGTAGCGGTAAGCTTCCTAAATTTGTTTTTTTTTTCCCCGTGGATAGGCGAATGTTTGTTTTTTAGGTTACATATGGGTTACATATGTTTTAAACATTTCCTAAGTCTCTTTTATTTTTTATTGAAGTATTTGAATTTACCTGGATTATTTTAATATAAGATATTTTGTAATTCATTCATTCATTTTAATTTATTTTATCAATTGGATGAACTCTAATTTGCCTAAAGATGATTATTTAGTATTTTTGTCTGTCTGATTGAATGCTTGTGTTAACAAATAAATCAGACGTTACTCAACAGTTACTCAGTACTTGAGTAGTTTTTTCACCAAGCACTTTTTTACTCTTACTCAAGTAATTATTTGGATGACTACTTTTTACATTTACTTGAGTCATATTATTCTAAAGTAACAATGCTTTTACTTGAGTACAATTTTTGGCTACTCTACCCACCTCTGCATATATGAATTGTGACCAATCACCAATGGTAACATTAACGAGTGACTCACCCTTGAGGGCTGCAGGCCTGTATAAATAGCTGTGTATGGAACAGATTGAGTCTTCATTATACTCAGCACCTGACCAATTACATCATCTGAAAAACAGCAAAGGGAAAATTGACTGTTTGTATAGCACTTTTCTAGTCAAGTTGACCACTCAAGGGGGTCATTCAACATTCAAGCAACATTCACCCACTCACACAGACTCATACAACACGTCTCAGTTTATACAGTGATACTAGAGACACAATGCTTTTTTGTTCATATCCACACACTAATGGACCCATTGGAGGTAACGTGGAGTTTAGTATCTTGCCCAAGGACACTTTGACACCCAAGGGAAGCCTGGGATCGAACCATCTTACAATTGAGCAACAGCGCTACAGAGCTTGAGCTTTTCTTGAGCTGCCCTCAGTTTTGGCATGACATTAAGAAGCAAAAAAAAAAAAAAAAAGGACTTCCAGAATGGTGATAACTTCAAGACAAAACTTACCAAACAAAAATATATATTCATATGCTACAGGCTTCAAAGACACAAAAGTTAGACAAGTTATATGGAGACCCACCATTTCCACTGAGAATTTCCTTTGCAGACACCAGATCAGCCCTGCAAGAGAAGTCAGATGAGAAAAGAAAAAAAAGAGACTTCAGATAATCTGTCTGGGGAAAAAGGGGTCACTGAATTTAATCACACATGGAGCATATAAGCAGATTTCTCTGCTACTAATTTTAACATCTAATAGATAGCCAGTTGAACATGGGGAAACATGTTAACACAAACATATAGGGGGCAGATTTTTTACTTGTGTGGTCCTAAATATAAAATGATGCAGGAGTAAAATGAAAGTTTGTAACCTAATTTTAGGTTGTGTTTTTTTCAATTTAAAAAAATTAGAACTATAACATTTCTGTTTTGATGGGTGCCAATGCAGCTACTGCCTGCTGAGATACTGTTTCGTTTTTACAAATCTAACACGAAATTAAACAACTTGATTATCTCTTTGCAACACAGTTGTACATGCAGTGTCTTGCAAAAGTATTGATACCCCTTGAACTTCAGTGAATAGTCCCATGACAATAAAAGTGCATGGTTGCCAAGATACAGGGGGTGGGGTCAACTTACCCACTGGCTCATTACAGAGGACAAAAAAATGCAAGTCATTTAAAAAAATAAAATCATTGTTAGTCTTTCCTACAAAGTCAGACACAAAATACGCTGCCAATTGATGATCTAACTTGAGTCAATATTTCTTGGACAACTTTTGTTTGGAAAAAAAACAGAAAATGTTCTGATGATTGTGCAGATTTAATTTATTTTAGTAATAACTGCCAATCTCCAAACTGTGTGTTTGGTGTACATACCCAATACTGTAGGGCATCCTGAACACTAGCAAGGCAGGTGAGGAAGCGTTGAGTCTCAGTTGGCTCAGGGTCTCTGGGTCCATGTATAGGGGGGAAGTTTCCAATTGGTTCTGTAGCTGACCAATCACTGCATTGGAAGCAGGCCAAGACACAGCAGGTAACACCAAAGGGGACATTGATGACTTAAGAGCTCCCTGTGCACAGTTTAAAACAAACAAACAAAAGTTAGTGACACACAACTGGGTATACAGTTAGGTGATAAGAAACGAGAAACTAGTACAGCTTGAAGCTTTAAAATATTGAGACATAATAACTTTGTTGTACTTCCCTTAATTTTGTTGTATGTCTGTAAATGACAGTAAAGCTTTATATTCTATACTGATTAAAGCTGCAAGCAGCGATACAGGCCCTCGCTACTAGGCGGTGCATCGGCCAGTGATGCAACCGAGGGCCCCGGCGACCGTGACACCGAGGCTTTTGGGCCCCAACTCGTTGGGGATGGTGCTTGAAGGCTGAAGAGATTGCTTCATCCGATCAGACATTTGGTGAGAATGTGAACACAAGCCAATGCTGACAAGCAAACACAATCTGGTTGGCACTGTTAGCAATCATGCAAACTAGGAGTTGTGTAGGATAGCGCCCTTCTGAGTAACATCAAATTTCTGTGGCATGGTGAAAGACTGCCATTAAACAGGAAAGAATCCTAAACCAATAGTATATCTGTGAGGCAAAAGGTTAATCACCATTTCATTGAAGCTAGGTATTTTTGGATGAAATCCTGCTCATAGAGTACACAGCACCTTATGTGTCATTTGAATAGCTTTTGGTTGATGTGTCATCCCTCTCTTCACTTTAGATTTTCCCTCCACAGACATTGAAGAAAATGGACGGGACAAAAATTTGTCTACTTCCTTCAAGCCAACACCTGCCTCTTCCTCTACACATACTAGCATAAATAGTGGCTCACTTTACATCCCGTCATTGGCCAAAATCTCTGGCCTTTGGGCTTAACAAATTTCACCAAACAGAGCAGCAAACCGCTGTCACTTACTTGGCAAAACAAAGATATATGTGAACTTGTGCTACTGTATTTGCGCTGTGAAAAAACTTCATTTAAAAGGTCATATAAAAGGAGTTTTTGTCATAACTATATTGTGCTGTTTCTACTCTACAAGTAAGGCCTTAATCCTGGTAGCACATTCATATCAGCCATACCAGATGATCATCCATTCGAAATTTCGCTTTGAATACATGTTTTATGAGCCAGCTATTTGTACTTCTTTATGCAAAGTGATTTACTTTTATAAGCAGGTAAAGTAATAATGGCAATGACAGAGTATTGGCTTGTATATCTGTTCAAGAGTTTACTGTCATCCAACGAGTGAGGTTTGGTATAAATTGGACTTGGTACGTATGAGGAATAGCCTAACCACTTCCTGTTTAACAAAGAATTCAGCTTTAAAGTGAGAAGGTCATGGGGATCAAAGAATATTAACTTGTATATAAGATCAGGAGCTGTTATCCAAGAAGTGAAGGCTGGTTCAGACTGGACTTTGTATGTGTGAAGAATGTCCACTCCCTGTTGCATGACAAAATGTCGAAATTCGCCATTGGGTACATTTTGCCTAAATTTTCAATTTTAATAAGGTACCATCATGAAAGGCTCAACTCTTTTCTAACTCACTTTTAAGTGTGAGAGACAAATCATTGAGAAATTGTAAGCTAATAAAGATGGCACTTGTCTTACCTCAACATTGGGAAAAACTGTGTCCTGCTTGTTTCCAAAAGCTCCTCCATACATGGTAAAATCCTCTAGACTCATCTGAACAAAACACATACAATGGAAAATTATATTTACAGAAAAATATCCATCTATTTTCTACACTTGCTTAATACAATTCAGGCCCAAGCCTATCCCAGCTGTCATTGGGCGAGAGGCGGGGTACACTATGGACAGGTGCAGAAAAATATATACAAATCAATTTCAATATCATTCAAAACAGAAGCTGAGCACATTGCAGAAACATATACACACATACACATATGTACACATACGTACACATACGTACACAAATATTTCTATACACACACTCACCAGCCACTTTATTAGGTACACCTGTTCAATTGTTTGTTAACACAAACGGCTAATCAGCCAATCTCATGGCCGCAACTCAATGCTTTTAGGCATGTAGATGTGGTTAAGACAACTTGCTGAAGCTCAAACCGAGCATCAGAATGGGGAAGAAAGGGGATTTAAGTGACTTTGAACGTGGCATGGTTGTTGGTGCCATATGGGCTGGTCTGAATATTTCAGAAACTGCTGATCTACTGGAATTTTCACGCAGAACCATCTCTAGGGTTTACAGAGAATAGTCCGAAAAAGAGAAAATATCCAGTGAATGGCAGCAGCAGACCACATCAAGTGTCAGCTAACAGGAAACTGAGACAACAATTCGCACAGGCTCACCAAAATTGGACAATAGAAGATTGGAGAAATGTTGCCTGGTCTGACGAGGCAGTCTGGAGCTTCTTACACAACAGTACAGACTGGACTGTATAAAAAACACTGGAGAAAGTGAAGAACAGGCAGTAGAGGTCTTTTTGTGTCCTAATGTGGGGGAGATGTTGCTGAGCCTGTGTTAAGATCCATGACTGAGGTGGAGTGTGATATTATGCCTGTAGGGTGTGAGGTCTGTGTTGCTGGAGGCGAGAGAGAAGTGTTGATCTGAACTGACTTTCATACATACATGTTCAACTCGTTGGCTCTGTCCAGGCTTCTATCAGTTTGATCCTATTTCACCTTAAAGCCTGAAATCTTTTTCTTCCCTGACCACTCATCTCTCATGTAGTTTCGCTGTATCTTTCTTACCAGCTTTTTTCTGTACACCTCCTTGCACACGGTTGTCTTATTTTTGGTTTTTGAAGAGCCCTAAATAACTCCCCGTCTCCCTCCTGAAGGCTTTCTTCTAGATGTCCAGGTACTTTTCAGATCACACAAAGGTACTCAAGGGTTTGTAACTGGGAAAGCAAATACTCTCCTCACAGAAGTTGATGTAATCATTCAAGTTATGTAATTATTTGCCTCATTATTTAAAGTCCTGTAGATGGAGTACTTGAACACGCCTCTGGCAGAGTTGAGGAGGAGTAGCTTTTAGTGTTGTATTTGAGTTTTAGTGTTGTATTTGAAAGCAGACATTGAAAATTGTTGCTTTTGTGTAACTTTAAGTAAGAAAAAAAGTGTCAATTGGTGCATCATTGCATCATTGAAGATATGCATAGTTAAGTCACAAATATGTGCCAGAGACAGTGGATGTATGTGCATATTACCATAAATTTACGAACAAGAGTGATAGGGATGAATATAATGTGTCAATGTGTCCCCTAAGCTTGGGACTGCAGCTTGCACGAGATTTTGTGAGAAGGCACCAAGAAGAGCCATCATGAGAAAGTGGGTATGACCAGTCATACCAACTATCCCTAATTGATGGGAGTAACGTTATCTAAAAAGCCTGCAAAATGGAAAGAAAGCTTTCTGTGTTAGACCTGCAAGGTTTTTGAAAGCTATGCAAAAGTTGGATCTATATCCCACCTATCCATTTAAGAAAAGCATATAAATCCTGTAATCAGCTGGTTCAAAGTGTTTGTGTTGCATACCTTGTCCTGAAGGAACAGCACTACATTTTGTGGACCGACATCCAGAGCTTTCTCCAAGTAGGAAATTAGCTGCTGCTGCCCAATGATGTGACCTGCAGTAGGAGGCGACTGCGGCAGTTGAGCGACCCTGGTGAAGAGTTAAAGCAAAGGTGGACATAGTATTCACATAATATTCAGGGCGATGAGGTTCGAAAATTGTTTACCTTTTTTATATTCCAAAGACAAGTTGTGAAATACAACTTTTACAAGGGTATGATAAGAGGACACGAGCGTTAGTACCAGAACACGCTTGTGTGTATTATGCAGAAGCTGTATATTACTGTTATCTTATTATTGTACCTTTTACTTATTTCTCTTTTTTTTCTTAAAGCTTCTACTGTACATTTTGTTAATGCCCTCTTTAAAGTCATTTGTAAATTGTCTTGTCTTATAGCTGAAATGTGAGACATAAATAAATCTGTTCAAATAAAACTTGATCATTTTTAATGATTGAGTCTATCAAAAATTTGGACTACATCTTCAGACTCTAAAAAAAATACAAAAACTTAAATCACAATTCAATAAAATAATGCTCGAATAATCCCCAAATGGAAATGATTTTGTTACAGATTAAAAAATGCATAAATAATAAGAAAAACAAATACTCTGTGTTTAAAGCTATGCTAGTGGACAGGAATGACCTCCTGGACCCTTCCATGTAGCAGACCTAAAGAAGCCCAACTAAAAGCACAAAAAGATATGCAAAATCTTGCTGCAATTGTGTAAGTCCCAAGCTTCCTCAAGAAGTCCTGCTCTGTCCTTTCTTGCCGTTAAAGAACCTTGAGGTCATGTAAATCCATGACCAAGCAGATGATCTTTCGTTAACCCAGCAACAGCCCGCCTGTCAATGCTCAGCCTATGAACGGTTAGCATAAATGAGCCTTTTACTCTTCTCTGATATAAACGGAATCTCTCCTGTGTGCTGTTTAGTTTCTTAAGGAGTTTTTTTTTTTTACTTTGGCATCTCACTCCTTCTCTATGGTCCTTCTCCTTCTTGTGGTCTAGGAGCAGAATGAGAGTCTATTTCATTGGTTCCTTGGGAACAGACAGCATTTTTTTTTTAAGATAAATCACATTAGGTTTGGTGTTTAGTGTTACTTGCTTTGCTGCCAAGCAAACAGGAGCATTTAAAGGTTGTGTAGCATAAATTTGGTGCCAACAGCTAAAGGTGGAACTACTGCAAAAACAAATCCTCACCAGCTGTGGACATAAAGGCAACCAAGGTGCAGGAGAGGCTAGTTTGAGTGGAGAATGATTTGCTTCCCATTGCTTATGCAGCAAATGAGATTTTGAGATTGAGATTAAGATCAGATTTTATTGTCATGCATACATGAGAAATTTGTCCTCCGCTTTTAACCCATCCAGGTTGGCACCTGTTGACACACACATGCACATGCACAGGGTCACACACTCATAGAGACAGATGCCAACGTGGAGCGGTGGGCAGCCAGTCAAAGCGCCCGGGGAGCATGAATGGCACGGTGCCTTGCTCAAGGGCACCTCGGCCGTGACAAGGAGGTGGACTTCCGGTTATTGGACGACCGACTCTAACCACTGAGCCACGGCCGCCACAGAGCGGCTGCTGTGTGACCATGGCTGAGATATTTTACATATAAACACGGCCAATTAAGACATTGTTAAGCTATCGCTATGTCAAAAGTTTTTAATTTAAAAGGAAAAAAAAGGACTGATTATGGCATCATGGGCATTTATCACTTCGGAAAAAAAAGGACTAACTAAGTGCAATAAAAAGCATTAACTTCTGAAAACAAGAGGCTTCGTGCTCATTCAAGTACATCCAAAAGTTTTCCCAAAACTTCAACATCTATACATACATGGGGACGACTTGTTTACAACAATAAAGGGTTTTCATATAATTTCAAATACATATATCTAATGTCTTTCTTGTTTCTTCATTCATTCTGTTTAAAACTGTTTAAATTGATGCTTATATTATAAGCATCAAATAAAAAAAAAATATTTTCATTATGACAGCAACGGTAACTGAAAAAAAAAATGGTACACTAATAATGAGAAATATTTGCAGAGATTGTTGATATATTGTGTATCACTATTTTGTTTTAAAACACCAACATATACCTTTTTTTTTTGGTTGGTTTTATCAACCAACCAAAAAGCCCATATTTCTATAAAAAAAAAAAAAGTGTGCTGTGTAAAATATTAAACTAAACTAACAGGCTGCACAGAGAAGTCTACTCATTTGTAATTTCTCCAAAAACAAGCAACAGAGTTCACTTTGATGGGCTGTTTTGATTGTTCACAAAAATTGTTCATTTCTGTCAAATGTCTCCATAGTGAATTTTGCTGCATTGCTGTATTAAGGTTTTTATTATTGTATATAAAACTGGCACATAAAACAGTTAAGATAATTGTCACTATATAACCTTTCCTTTAAAGCTATATAAGACACAGTCTTGGCAGGAAAAGAGTTACAGCAAAGTCAGGAAGCCATGTTACACTGGAGAGCCCCGACTCCTTAGAAAACTGATCATTTTGAAAAAATACCATTAAAAAAGTTAGAAAATACAAAGCTGTAACATTTTAAGCATGAGATTTTGAGTTTTGTAAACTATCATATTCATTAAGTGGGTATTAAAAATGGACTCCCTTCTCCACATCTTTGCAGATGCATGAAGAAATGATAGAACTGCAGCACGTTCGACTAAAATATCAACACATAGATGGAAAACAAATGTATGTTTGCATTATGTCCACCTATGCATGACTGCTTGGATACAATGTAAGGTAAGGCATCATTTTTACATTGAATGTTCAAGAGTGGTGTTATGCAACATTATTCCTTTAAGATAACATTGCTGATTTGTTAAATGACACATGACACATAATGACACTTGTTCTTAGCATTCTTTAGGATTACATAAAATTATCTTCATTGATTGCACTCTCGTTCCTGCTCTTACAAGCCAACGTTCATCGCACTTGACATTTTCACGTTATTTTTGCTTAATTAATACCCTTTTATTCAAACCACTCACGTCACAACTCTCACAATCGAATCTGCTTGTTTAAATGATTTAGTAGAGAAAACCTGAGCCCCCTTTACTGACCAAGCTAACCATTAGCTGGCCATCCAAACCCTGAACATCATCTCTGAAGAGAAAGAAAACAAAAAATATCAGCATTACTCACCCATCGCTTGTCCACATAAGGAGTGGCACCTGATCATCGCAGTTTCCTATGTTTAGTATAGTTAATAGACCCACAAAAAAGAAAATAGACGCGGAGACGCGATAACGGTTTAATTTCCCCGAAGACGCCATCTTTACAGTCTGTGACAGCAGGCAACATCTATGACGTCGACAGATGTCGCGTGACTGAAAGAATAGGCCGTAAGGTGAACCTCGAAAACTCCTTCAGAACACCAGGCTTGTTCCACGCTCTCCGTACCAAACACGCTTCAGCTCATAAAAACATTGAGTTATGTTGAGGTTTAAAAAAAAGTTTCGCCGCTCAGAACACAGTACTTTTTTAGTTCGCAACGTTTAAAGGAATAACTAGTGCCTGGCAAGGCGTATGTACATTTTCGGCAGGCGTAATAACAGTTTGGCTCGCGAGAGGTGCCACGGTTGAGACGTCATCAGAATGGACGAATCGGATAGCTGGTATGTCAGCTGAGCTGGTAAACAGAAACAGCACCGCAGTAGCAGCGCGATCATCCAGCAGTACCGAAGAAGACGAAATTTCGACCGAAAGATTTGTTACATGCACATATCTTCTGTTAAGCATGAGGAAATTTCATGAGGAAATTTCACCTGCACAAGGTGGAATGGAAGGAATCAGAAGGAACAAATAAAGAAGCACTTGCTGAGTTCTTATACGATGCGTGGCCACATGCTGATCTTACAGCAGTGGGAAGAAACCTCAGCTTGTACATAGCACATCAACACCAATGTCACTGTGTGACTGTACTGGAAGGTGTGCAGTCTGTTCATGCTGTGGAAGACCTGCAGCGTGACCACGAAGAATGTGACACTGTTGTTTTTGCATGCACAACATGCTGCACAGGAACATAAGACTGTCATTATTAAGAGCCCTGACACTGATGTAGCAGTCATTGCTGTGAGTCTGCAGAAAGATTTGCCATGCAGCTTGTACTTTTTCACAGGGACGGGCAACAGAACACGCATAATGGACATTACCAAGGTGTCATCAGCTCTCGGAGCCAGTGTGTGTTCAGCCTTGATTGGGATCCATACATTCACTGGGTGTGACTCCACAAGGCAAAAAGAAGACATTTGCTGTGGCATGCGAGAAAGATGTCTACCTGAAGGCTTTCAGAAATCTGGGGACTGAATTTAACTTGGACCAATCTACATTTGCATTACTTTGCAAATATGTATGCCATTTGTACGATCAGCCAACCGCAGAAAACATCAATGAGGCTAGGTACAAAGCCTTCTGTATGGCATCATCAGCCTTGCCAGAATTATCTATCCCCCCAACAAGTGATGCCCTCCACCAGCACTGCAAAAGGGCAAATTATCAGGCTAAAATAATGAGGTCATGTGTAAAGAAAAAGATTGGCGCTCCATCTCCCACTGGACATGGTTGGCATCTGGAAGATGGAAATCTTGAAGTGACATGGATGACAAGAAATCCAGCCCCTGTTTTACGTCATACACTGTGGTTGCAGAGGGAGTGCCTGTGAGACAAAGAGATGCTCCTGTTTCTCTGCAGGACTCTGTTGTACAGACTTGTGCAGGTGTTCCAGCTGTTCAAACACCACAAAGGAAACAGAGGATAAAGAAGATGACAGCTGCCCTGACACTGACAGGGGGGAATAGTGTGTGTGTGCGCGTGTGTTTTTTTTTACCTCTATTCTATTCCATTTTTATCATTCCTTTTATTATGGTTATGTATATATGTATATAAGTTTATGCCGGTTGATGTAAATGCCGGTTGATGTGTATGCCCTACTTGTTTTGATTTTGTTATGTGTTGTATAGTTATTAGTGAATACATCAGTAAATGAATACCTGAATGGTCCTTATCATTGATAATTAGAATTATTTCCATTCATTAATAAAAAATGACAACATGAAAAGGTAACCTTATCATCCACTTGCACAATAGTTGTTTGTACTACAAATAAAGCACTGTTTGGAATCAATTTAGTCCACGTTACAAACACGTGGATGGTTATCAATAATTATTGGAATTCCATTAATTGATCAAAATGACAACATGAAAGGTCACTTGCATAATTGTGCTTCGTGCTGTAAATAAAGCACTATTTCGAATTTATTTGGCTCAATTCAGAAATACATGAATGAGCATTATCGTTGATAATTATTATTTTATGTTCACTTTAAAATGATATTTTGCGAGATTCCTTTCTGTAGGTTAGATTTGACAGCACCTGGCAGGTTGTCATTTTTCCAGTTTGTTGTCGTAAATCGGCAACGTGATTGGTCCAGCGCGCTCACGT
This sequence comes from Odontesthes bonariensis, assembly GCF_027942865.1. NCBI lineage: Eukaryota > Metazoa > Chordata > Actinopteri > Atheriniformes > Atherinopsidae > Odontesthes > Odontesthes bonariensis. The sequence goes on along the minus strand of NC_134515.1, from coordinate 34,496,328 downwards.
GGTGTCTTGTGACGTCAAAATCGTCATTCAGCCCTGCGGAAAATATTTCTTCAGAAAACGTCTCGGTTTAAAAAAAGTACAGGATTCTGTGACGCGAAACTTTTTTTATATGTGCAAAATAACTTTGTCATTTTTATCAGCGAACGGGCATGTAGTTCGGAGAGCACGGAGCGAGCCTAAACGAAAACGGGGTTCACCTTACGGCCTAGAAGCTCCTCGATTCTGCAACAGCAAGCCATGTGTTTTCACATCAAAATCCTCTTCAAAGCCATTCAGCTTAAAAATATATCTCGCACCACATACTTTGAGCAAGAAATAATGAGTATGTATTGGCCTCTATGTAATAACCAACTATTCCATCTATCGTCTCTAATTTAACTGTATTTACATCACAGAGACACTCTATTCAAGCCGGTATGGAAAGCCAATAGGGCCATATTTGAGTCTGAGGGCATGCTCATCGCGGGAACGCGCACAGTTAAATAAACGGGGTCTACCGGTTATTTTCGCTCATTGCAGGTTTCATTCTGTAGTTTACAAACATTTAAAGCTATTCCACTGAGAGAAACGTTCTTTATAAGCTTCATCTGGACTTTTGTATTGTCACACTTTTTCCCTGTGCTTAGTGTTTTGTTTTTCTGGCACATAATTTAACACTCTCGTGGAAAATATCTACACTACTGATTATCTGCTGAATATACCTTGCAAATGATGTTTACGTTTCTATACTTGCTGTAATGGGTAAGTTATCGACAGTATTAGATTTCTTAGAGAATGCATTAGGCACTGCAGAATTTGGGGTTGCCAAGATTTGCGTCTCATTTTCTAAAACCAGTTTATAAAGTAAATAAATGAAACTCACAGTGCTATATCAAAACAGATCAATTATGATGTAGGATACACCATTAGACCCAAGTGTCTGTATCTTAACACATTTCATCTGGTTTCATAGATAAGTACAGCTGAGTATCAAAAGTATAGCAGTGGAAATTTATGCTATGCTGTCTAATAATGTTACCTGATGGAAGCATGTATAAAGTGAAAAGAATCGGTCCAAGCACAGAACCCTGAGAAACTCCATGACTTACTCTGGTGTATGAGGAAGATTCTTCATTTACATCAACTGAAATCTTTCAGATAAATATGACTTAAACCAGCCTAATGCAGTTCCTTTAATCCCAATAACATGTTCAAGCCAACGTCTTCTGACAGATTAGCTTCCTTTTCAGAGGGGCAACATTGTCCAGTGTTGTACGCATTGAAACTATAGTGCTGTCAACAAGAGAGTCAAGTGTTGCTGGAGTAAAGTTTAGGTTGTCGTCATCAGTCATATCTGCACATGGCAGTGAAGAAAAGGATGATGGAATTAATTCTTCAAATCTGGTCAATTTCGGATGATTTCATTTGAAAGGGAAGGCGTTTAAGTTTTAACCCTGTCCTGTCCAGCATCATGGGAAGCAAAATGATGGTCTGAATATCGTTTTGTGCCAAACATATTTCTTTTACCAAGGGAAAGTTTATGCATATAAAGTGCCCCTTGATGCTTAAGTACAATACATTATTTATATTTGTTAGAATGATATATTAATGTCAAATCTGACAGGGAAAACAAAGAAAGGGGGAGAGGGAAGAAAAGAGAAAGGAGACAAAGACACAAAAGAGAGAAAACAGTAACAAAAACAACAATGAATGTATAAGAAAAAAAAGTGTATGTGCGTGCAAAATGTATGGCATAGGTCCAACAGGAATTTTGCTTAATAATGGTGCAGAGGATGAGAGGAGAAGGATGCAGAAAGGACCTCAAGACCCGGCACCCAGACCCACCCAGAGCTCCTCCGCATGCTAACCCAAGGTCCTCAATGTCTAAAAGTGAGCAGTTAAATTCAAGCAGCAACACTGAGAGTACCAGGGGCTGACAATGGAGTGCCAGGGCCACAAACATCCTATTGGTGTGGTGGTGTCAAAATGAGCTGCTGCTATGGCCTCACCCTTTGATGAGTGGTTAAATGTCTGATAACTTTTAATGACAAGGGGTTCAAGGTCACAATTATAGCTGAAACTGAATTTCCAATTCAGCCAATGGTTACAAGAGGATTTTTTCTACACAATGGTATGTTACATGTATGTGCCAATTTTCATACCTGTGGGTTAAAGTTGGGGGCATGGCAGAATTTATGTAATATTGTAGAGGGCGGTCTTGAGCTATTTTGGCACACTCCAAAAGTATATGCAATGGCTTTTTTCAGGGTGTAATCTTCATCAAACATGCAAAGTTTAGTGAAGCTTGTGTGTTATGTGTGTACATAAACAACAACTGGTTTACTGTAGACAGTCACCTCTCCCTGAAATTGGAGTATCCGACTGTTAAATGCAGACCCATATGTATCTCCCCAGAGAGTTTGCATGGCACTATATGCTAATCCTAACTCTGCTATTACATACTGGACTCTTACACAGCTGGCAAAGCACCCAGTTTATGTACACATTGTTGTTGGGCACTTTAACCATGTGGATTTAAAAACAGTGCTTCCTAAATTATACCAACACATCAGGTGTGCCACCAGAGGAGCAAACACATTGGATAAAGTCTACATGAACATCAAACAGGGCTACAGACTAAACCGCTACTGCACCCTTGCCGATATGACCACTTGTCACTATTTTTAATCCCAGCATACACCCCATTTGGGAAAACTGCTCTCATCACGACAAAGACAGTTAAGACTTGGCAAAACAGAGCCTCTGAGCAGTTGCAGGACTCCTTCAAAAGGACCAACTGGGACATTTTTTGAACACTCAAACCTAGAAGTGTTTAGTGACAGCGTACATACTGTACTACATTAAGAACAGCAAAGACATTGTCACCGTGGATAAACAAATCCGGGTCTTCACCAATCAGAAGCCTTGGATGATTAGGGAGGTCAAGAGGCTGCTGAAGGAGAGGAACTCCGCCTACTGCTCTGGTCACAAGGCTCTTTACAGCATAGCTCGCACCAACCTGAAGAGGGGCATTCGAGAGGCCAAGGGATGGTTGAGGGAAAACAAAAAGTGATTTATTTCAAAACAGTGTCAAAAGGCGAGGACTACTTCAGAATACAAAAACTAAACAGAGAAACAAAACCAAAGAACAAGATTAAATTACATCAACTTTATTGATCACACAGTTGGTGAAATTCAGTTGTTAAGGCAGCTCACTAGCCTAGTAAGCCAGACCCGTACAGCAAAAAGCCCCGGAGCAAATTCCATTTGCGGCCGCTAGGGGCGTCTAGATTTCTAGGCTAGCAGCTCACAGGAAAGAAAGTAAAAAGTGCAAAGACAGTACTGTAGTTGCAATAAGAAAAAACAGTAGAAAAAATATAAGAGATATAAATTAATAAGAATAAAGTATTAGGAAGTATAAAAATATTTAAAAAAAGCAAATACTGAGAAGTTAAAATTGCAAAAAAAATTAGAGATGCTTACAAATCCCAAATTCGATAGGAATCTGGCTGACAAACTAGGCACACCTATCTCATTGGCGTTGGTGCAGGAGGCGGTTGGACAGCTACAACAGTTATAAATACTCCCCTGACCCCCACCCCAAAGCACCTGTTATAACAAACCTTTGATGTGACCGGATATACGGAGATCAAAAGGTCACCCGTCATTTATTGCTTCTCATAAATTACTTTTTTATTACCCCCCCTCATAAATCCATCTTGACACAAGGGGTTTTATTATATTTTTTGTTACTCTAGATGGTATTTCCTTGGTTTCTAGTTCTACAGTTAGGAACCTTGGAGTTATTTTTGACCAGAATTTATCATTTGACTCGCATATAAAACAGGTTTCTAGGACTGCCTTCTTTCATCTTCGTAATATTGTTAAACTCAGGAACATCTTGTCTCAGAGTGATGCAGAAATACTAGTCCATGCATTTGTTACTTCAAGATTGGACTACTGTAATTCTTTATTATTGGGCTGTCCCACATATTCTCTGAAAAGCCTTCAGTTGATCCAAAATGCTGCAGCCAGAGTTCTGATGAGAACTAACAGCAGAGATCATATTTCTCCAGTTTTAGCTTCTCTTCATTGGCTCCCTGTTAAATTCAGAATAGAATTTAAGATTCTTCTCCTCACATATAAAGCTCTTAATGACCGAGCTTCATCATATCTTAAAGATCTGATTGTTAGATATTTTCCTAACAGAGCACTTCGTTCCCAAACTGCAGGTTTACTTGAGGTTCCCAGAGTTTCTAAAAGTAGAATGGGAGGCAGAGCCTTCAGTTATCAGGCCCCTCTATTGTGGAACCAGCTGCCAGTAAATGTCTGAGAAGCAGACACCCTTCCACTTTTAAGACCAGGCTTAAAACTTTCCTTTTTGATAAAGCTTATAGTTGGGGATGGCTCAGGTAATCCTGAAACATCCCATAGTTAAGCTGCTATAGGCCCAGACTGCTGGGGGGCCTCATCTGTCACACCTTTCCTCACTTTACTCTCTTTATGTATATGTGACATTATTGTGGTCATTAACTTGTGTTTCCCTGTTCCAACAGATATCCTTTGAGTGGTGTCTACAGTCTCAAGTCTCTTTAATAAGATACTGTGATCGACCGTATCAAATGCATCACTGAGATCCAACAGGACAACCATAGACACAAGTCCGCTATCAGAGGCTAAGAGGAGATCATTGGTAACTTTCAGCAGTGCAGTTTCTGTGCTATGATGCACTCTGAATCCTGACTGAAACTCTTCAAACAGATTTTTTATGTGTAAATGTTCACAAAGTTGAGCTGCAACTATTTTTTCAAGAACTTTAGACATAAAAGGGATATTGGATATAGGTCTATAATGAGCTAACACTTCTGAATCAAGAGTAGGTTTTTTAAGTAAAGGTTTAATTACAGCAACCTTAAAAGGCTGAGGTACATATCCTGTCAACAAAGACAGATTGATCAAATCCAATATGGAAGTGTCAATTAATGGGAAAACCTCGTAGAACAGTCTGGTTGGGATTAAATCCAACACATAAAAAATTGAGTGTCTCTCAGTGCAGGATCCATTTATTTCACACAGAGTTTGCCAAAATATACGCTGCTGCGTTGGGAGCTTTGTCATTGCAGTAATTCAAATTCCATCAGGCTTGTTTGATCAAGATTACTTTTATAAACAAAATTCCTCCCTTCCGCCCCAACACCTACTGAAATCAACTTTGATTTTGTGTTTAACAACCCCAGCTTCTATTTTTAACTGTTAATTGCCCAGGTGAGTTCTCTTTAAAAGCACTGAATAAAATACTTTGCAAAGTACAGGTTTACTGTAACCTTCATTAAAATACTTCCTTCAGGTAAGCTTAAGACTTTTTTGTATTCTGCTTAGTGTGTAATGCAGCAGTATATCATACAAAAACTACAAAGGACTCTGATAATTCTTTTTAAAGAGAGCTTTTAAATATTTCTGCTAAAAGACTAAACATTGTTGGTCGATGACACAGTTGGTAAAAACACAGTTGCACTGTGTTGATCTCGGGTCAGGAAGATTTGTAGTATCTGAAAATACTCTCTCTATCCAGACTCATCAAACGTCTGAACCAAGGCATCCAATCTTAGGTTGGTTTAATGGTCTTCATTGATTGCGTGTCCTCAGGACAAACATAGTTGTCCCCAGTGTAGAATTAGGGTTCCGTTAAATATCTTTTCATGAAAACTTGTATTGGTCCTTTGTTAACTTTAATATATTAAATATCGTGATCTCATAATTCTACCAGCCAAGTTTACAAGTGTATAATTGATCTAACTTGGTGTTAAAAACTTCTGTTTATATTATTCTTGTAACAAAATTTAAACTGAAATGACAAAAGGAGATATTACATTTCAAATCTATAACCACTGCCTTTGTGGAGGATGTAGACCATAATGTAATTTTGTTATATAAAAGAATGTTGTTTAGTAATAAACTATTTTGATAATTTGAATACATTAATTTTACATTAAAAAAGCAGAATTGTTGCATTGCCAACTCTTAGCTGCTGTCATTTCACTAAGTATCTCAGCCAAGACTGAGCTAGAGATAATTTAGCTAGATAAAAGTAACAATGAAAAAAATATTACTAATTTGGTTGTGTTTATTGCATGTGAACGATTTATCAGGCATAGTCAAGGCATGTTCCCACGAATAAGTCAGCTGCCTATGGGCAGGAACTCGACTCAGTGCGCCCACTCTGGCTCAAGTATCATGTCAACCCATTGTGTGGATGTTTTGGCCTCAAAAGTGTGAGGAAGTGGATCTGCAACGTCCTTTTTTTTTTTTTTTTTTACAGTCAGGGGTACCAATGATGATCACAACCCCTTTTTTTATAACATAAAAAAACAGTTTTAAATCAAACTCATTAGAAAAAGAACACTTGACCATAAATCAGCAGGATAATCATATGAAACAGGGGTCAGAAACCCCTAACTCCTCTCTTAAATGGCTCTCTTTGACCAAAGATGACATGGAATACATTATGGTTATTTTTGTTTTATGTTTATTCATTTTGCTTGTACAGTAGTTAGTATTTTAATAGGGAACACTTCTGAATTTATTTGGAAATTAAAAATGATTTTGTAATATTTTATCCACTATGGCGTACGTCATATCTTGTGTAGGTGCACCTCTGGGCACTTTTCCCTGCAGGTGGCTAATGTGAAATTCTGAATCCCCTCTCAGGTAACCTATCATGGATAAATCCAAGTCAAGAAAATAGTGTTTAATTCTGTGTCTGGGTTCGAAAGCCTGTCGGCTAATCTGGACGATGTCGCCCGTCAGATGACTACTCTCACTTAAGAGCACAGATGGAGCGATATTGAAAACTTCCCCAAATCAGACAGTTTTTAGAAATACAATTCCTGACACGTACAAGTGTGTATTGGAGTCTTATTTATATTTGGATCAACATCTGCAAGCAGGTTTAGCATGAAATATATCAAATCCAAGTATTGCCTGCCTAGCAGATCAGTCTGCAGTCCATGTGTGAAGATCAAAGTCACATCTTACAGCCCCGATATAGAGAAGCTCTCCACTTCAGTTCAGCAACAAAAATTACATTAAACAGGTGAGAATGCTTTAATTTATTCAGGTATTGTTGAATATTATTGAAAGACAAAATCTCTGTAGGAAAGATGTATCTGAGGTATCTTTTAGTTTCTAATTTGGCACATGTCCTGTATGTAAACATGGAAGTCATCTGGGAGCAGTATCAGATTCACCTTTATCTCAATCATAGATCATCCATCTTTTCTAACAACCTATGGTATACAAATACAATCTATACATATTAAATTCAGACATTTATTTGCATTCATATATAGAAGGAAAGGATGGCAATCTGGTTAAGGCAATATATTTATGAAATACCCATGCATCACTCTGCCTGAGTAAAGAATTTAGAGGTTGCATGTATCTACAGAAAAACTTGAATTTTAAAGCTGAAGTGCAATTAAAAAAAAATTCACACATTGCTGACCAAGCATTTCAAATAACTTTAGAAATATGGGCTCTATGTAAACACTGCCACAGAGTAAGCAATAGATTTGATGTCAACCTGCAACAGTTGGATCTACCTGAGCTGAAAAAGGGAGCAATCACAGCCATTGGGACGGCATGGACCCCAGGCACTAAGGCCCTGTACCCAGAAACATATATTTTGATAACCACAAATTTTTCTATGCTTTTAAATGTATTGTCCACAAAAGACCTCAGTTTCATGTGGACCAGAAAACGGGGAGTTTTGGCTTGTGCACTGCGATCTCCTTGGTTTGATGTCAGAATTTGCATCAATGTACCATTTCTTTACAAGGCAGGGGTAGGGCCTTTTCAAGATAGGCGCGTTTCATTTTGTCATGACTATGTGGTAGTTAGCCAAGACAAAACTTCCCTGGACTGGTACATTATTAGCCCAGCAAACCCTGCAGATCCTAAGATGTTGCTCTGAGGGTTACCTGGGTATTGAGAACCAATGCAGTGCACTCCTGACCAAGTGCCTTGTATGTGGTGAGTTATGAGTGATAAAAGGTTGTTTCTGACGTTCCAGACCAAAAAAATAAAAATTCTGCATGAAGGAAGGAGTGTACCCTGTCAAAGAAGTTATAGTTGGTGAAAAGAAAAATGGGTGACCACTGGTGTGGCTTTTTGCAGTCATATAAAGGTGTTACAACAAAGTGTTGTAAGACAAGAACAGAATGGATCTTAAGCTGCATAGGAAAGGCAAAACATGCACTGATGCAATTTACATTTTATAACCCTAACAAATACTCTTTCTGATTATGACTGTAAAATGTAACAATGCAGCACAGTGCTGACATCTTCATTGACTTCATCAACTTCAAAATTGAAAAAAAAAAAAAAAACACAACTGTAAGAGAGCACATTGCATTCAGACATTTAGCAATTAAAATAAGAACAGCTCTGCACTAATTTTTGGTGTAGTAGTGGTGTGGTAGGTTGGAGGAATCCTATTACGGGAAAAACATCCGAACGAGATGATGCTGTAAAACCCATGCTTACATTTAATGACAACATTCTATCTAGCGCTTGCTTTATAGAGACTGCGGTTACAGCCAACTATGGTTAAGGTTTAGTAAGTGAAAGCGACTAAAATGCTTAGTTGAAGTAAAAAAATAGATTTTTTTCTGCAATAAACAGTCAGCATATTTTCAATGTGAAACATGTGAAAACAGAATTTATTGTTCATGTGGGACTCTGCTGTAACCTAAGCTAGAATTAAATGGTCTTATCATGCAGTAAGAACAGCTAATGTAACATGTAATCCAGTTAGATTTTTTTGTCAATCTATCTCAAAGGTTCCAGCATTCGACCATTACCATTACTAAATATTAACATTTTTAAATATGTCAGAATGAGCTGCAAGAGGAGGATTTCCTCAACTCCTCAACTATTTTCTCTACCCTTTTACTGTGCTTTTCTGCTTTTTTGAAAAATACCAAACAGGCTGAAATATGTCCTGATTGATCCGATCACACGTGAACAGCAGTAAGCGCAGCACAGCACAGCACAGCACAGCACAGCACAGCACAGCACAGCACAGGTGAGAACGCATTTTGGACCGATTGAGAGCACATTTAGACAGCTGATCACTCAGACCCCAGTCAGAGGTGGTTCAAGACACTTTTGTCCAGATTTTAATGATAATCTAAATGGAATACATCCTGGAGACGCATCCTGTAACCACCTATGTGACCTCATGTCACCCCTTGAAAGCAGAGGAGTTCTCATAAAGATGTTTCTTCCTCTCTCTCTTTCCAGATAATTGACATAGCTCAAACAACAGCAGCATAACTCAGAGGATGTATTATTCACAGAAAAGCTACTGAACAACTGTATGATATGGAAGCTCCTAAAGCCTCAATTGGCGAGGTCCACAGAGCTTCGCAATTGGCAAATCCAAGAAGGCTGGCTATATTTTGACATCACTGTACCAGGTATGACAACAATTAAAATACTGATCGGGTGATTGTCATGATGGTTGTACATGTTGTGCTCACTGAATGTAAAATGCTTTGGATCATTCAAATAAAAAGAATCTTGGCTTTCCAATGGTATATAACGCATGTGCAATCACTTATGAATATAACACACATCTGTGCTGCAAGTGCTGCCACTGGCACCAATATGAGCCGTGCATCTAACTGCATAGATCGTGTCGTAGGACTCGCAGATGTTTTTTTCATTTTTATTATAATAAAATATTATGTTTCAAATGCAGTAGAATAACCTACATAGTTGGTAGTATATGATACATTGTTTTTTTTTTTACTTCAAAGAACCTAAACTTACAATAATATTCCTGTATATTGTCAAGAGACAATGCAGAAATCCCAGCATACTGTATGATTTCAGATGAACTTCAACTACAAAAAACACATAATTGCTTTTTCATTACTAAAAATGTTTGTGTCATATCATAAAATGGTGGGGTTTAAATCTTCACTGTGCATGCGTCTATGCTCTGACTCTGGGCACACACAATTAATTCATTTAATGTTGTAAATTTTTCATCATGCGTCAGTTTCAAAATTGAGCTGAAAAGTTTGTAAATAATTCCACAATGAATGCTACTCAGACAAATCTGAAACTTGTCACTGTCTGAATAATGATACAATTTCATGACTTAATTGAATTGAACACTGAATTTATTTGTGATTTTAAAAAAGGGGCGAGCTTTGGTCACAGGATCCAAGGAGTGAACGGTTGTGAAACTGCCTGTGTACCTTACTGTCCTCAAAAAAGTGTCCCTTTTCCTTGAGATATAGGTGTAGACCAGGAAAAAAGCAATTACCCGCTTTTTCTACCACAGACTTTACCTCTGCTTTTAAGCTCTTACTCCCCACCATCCAGTTTGGACCTGAAGAAGCCTTTTGGATGAGAGGTGAAACGTCTTCAATGTTCAAGAAGAAGTCCACTTTCCCTTATCCAAGCTGATATGATTACCATGACCTGGATGACTGAGAATCTTCATCAACATATTTACAGCAACTGATTATAAAGATGAGTGAAATAACATGTTTCTGCTTTTATACAATGGCTAATGACAAATGAGGGAGATTATGTTGCATTCATCATTTAGTTCAGAAAATGCTGCGAATCTGACAAAACTGGATGTTTGTCAATTCAACTTACAGGGACCAAACAAGTTCTGTAAAGACCCATTTCGACCTGATGCAAAACATGGGTATTACAGTTTCAGTGCTTAGACGGCACCTTAAAGGGGAAGTTCGGGTTTATTTAAACCTGGACCTTATTTCTGGCATAAAATACGTTCATCTACTCACCGATAACAGTTTGGTGAAAGTCGGCGTCCTTCGGAAGATATTTGGATCACTCCAGATCAGCATATATCCATATAACGGGAAAGACAATACAGCCTCTAAATAAGGCATTATCTGTCTTTACTTCACCAATACTTTAAGACCAATGAATGAATGAACGCGTACTATTACACTGTTAGCTCAGAGCTGCCGTGTTGTTGTTATCCGGGGCTATCGGGGGGCTTATAGGAAGCTTTCTACACACGCATCAACTGGGATGAATTCATCGACGTGTGCCGCTGCAGCACAGCCCATTCAATCGTACTCAAAGTCGTCGTCCACGTTGTCAAAATCTGCTAAATATCCTGCCATGTTGCACAAAACTAGCAGTAGCAAACTCTGTTTGAAGTTAGCCGACTGTCACAGAGCACGGAGTGAATGAGCTGTGCTGCAGCGTGGCGTTGCGATGACGTCATCCCAGTAGACGCGTGTGTAGAAAGCTTCCTATAAGCCCTCCGATAGCCCTGGACAACAACAACACAGCAGCTCTGAGCTAACAGTGCGTACGCGTTCATTCATTTATTCGGCTTAAAGTATTGGTGAAATAAAGACAGATAATGCTTTATTTAGAGGCTGCATTGGTATGCCCAGTTCTCTCCCGTTATATGGATATACGCGGATCTCGAGTGACGAAATATCTTCCGAAGGACGCCGACTTTCATCAAACTGTTATCGGTGAGTAGATGGACGTATTTTATACCAGAAATAAGGTTTAAACCTTATTAAACCTTTTAAACCTTTAAGACCAGGTTTAAAAAAAACGAACTTCTCCTTTAAGTCTGTATCGTTTCAGACCCTTGACCCTAAAACTCTCAGTTCTCCAGTGAATGATAATCAGTCTAGGTGGCTGTGAGAAGTGTTGGCAAGCAAAAGTTAGATGACTGGAACTCAGGATTTGGTCTGAACTTGTCCATGAAGGGCCTCTGCTTCTGCTTTCAAGTTCCAAAACTCCATCTGGATGAAATCAGTCAATGTCTTCCTCATTTCCAACTGGAAAGAAGAAAGAAGATGTTGAAAAAATGAATTTGTGTTGCTCTTGACAAAACAAATAACTGGCAAACCTTACATGGCAACTATTTCAATAGTGTATTAATTGCTGTGTATAGTTAAAGGCGGGGTAGGGGATCTTTTTTTGGAACATTTTTTTACATATTGCTTGAAATACTCTTCACACCCCCCTTGCAACCAATTAATTAAAAGTTTTGACACAAATATGAAAAGTTTTAGTGGCCTCTAGAACGTACAATCTAGGAAAAACAGTATCCAATCATTGTGAACGGACCGTTCACAATGATTGGATACTGATGCCGTCTATCAAATTGCAATCTGCTCCCCCCCCCCCCCTCCTTCCCCCTGTGCGCGTACCCTGCTCCGTGAACGTCCAGAAGCTTGGCAGGAAGCTAAACTAGAGCCAGCTTGGCTAGCACCTAGCATTATTAAACGTATAGTTAGCATTATACTAAATACTAAATACTAAATACGGCAACGATCGATGCTTGCTGTCAGAACAGCGCTCGTGCACCTTCATGCTCGTGCGCGTTCATGTACTCTAGAGGCGTGCCTTTTGGGGAAAAGTGAAGAAAAGGGTTGGGACTTTTTACCGGTGTATTTTCAAAATGCAGCTTCGCTGGACTCAAAATCCAGGATCTCCTACCCTACCTTTAAGTGTACTGTCACAGTGATGTTGTCTGACGCTCACAGGTGAGGATTCTGTGTGACCAATCAGTAGTATGCAGTATGTCTGTGTCACTGTATGCTATGTGCTTAGTTTGCTTTGAACCTGGCCTGAGATACGACTGTACTGAAAATGATACCATTACAAGGTACCACCAACAATAGATAACAACAACCACATTGATTCATGTTGCGATAAACCGTCTCGTAAAATGTAAAAATCATTCTTAAAAAATTTGCAAAAAGAGAATACAATCCTAATTGGTCTGTTTTTAATTAAAGAAATTTAGACATTTCTGAGCTGTACCTTATGTTTCACATTAAGTTTTGGTTGTGTTCATTTTGTTCTGAATGGCTGTTGCTCAACCAACCAAACAAAATAGCTTTCTTAGGACACATATTGCCCCTTTAAACACAGAAATGAAGCATTCAGTTTGTCCTCACCTGGCTCTTGTTTTCAGCTCGGAGGGATTCAACAAGTTCTTTGACGCTGAATGGTTTTCCCACCAGGACTGTGATTCTCTGGAAGTAGACCACCTCTTAACACTAATGTTACTGACACTACACAAAAAAGCAATCATGTCAAATGAATGACAAAAATAGTAAAAAGAAAGGTGTAGGTGGTCCTACTTTGCCAGTTTGAGGAATATAGGGCTTCACATTTGGCAGAACATCGCTGAAACCTGAGACAAAAGCAGATTGTGCAAGAAAGCATTTATTCAACTTTAGTATAACGTCTCCTTCAGTGGCTAACAGTTGATTCTAAAATTTACATTGGTTTTATTATTCTTATGCATTTATACAATAAGACAGCATTTTTTTGCATTTTACTTAAGAGGGAATATCATGTCTTTTGATTATTTTTTCTTTCTCCAATTTTGTTTATAATGAAAAAAAATGTTGTCAATGAATTGTGTTTCTCTTTCTTTCTCAGCAGTTATCCCTGGCCTAGTGTGATGGTGCTTGTTGACGTGCCTGTCCTGTTATCTAACCCTCCCCCCCCCCCCATCTTGACTCCATTCTGCATGAGGTCTCTTCCTGTTAAAAGGGAGTTTTTACTCTCCCCTGTGGCATGCTGGCCCATGCAAACTCAGTGTATTTGAGGTTATACACAGAATGGCAGTTCAGAGTACCCAGCCTTCGTGGAGTTGCTGGGTAGACTCCTCGAGAGGGTGCCAACTGGGGATTCTATTGTTCTCTTGGGTGACTTCAGTGCCCATGTGGGCAATGACAATGTGACCTGCAGGGGTGTGATTGGGAGGAACGGGCTCTCTGATCTGAACCCGAAGTGTGGTTTGTTTTGGGGCATTTTGTGCGAGTCATGGATTGGCCATTAAAAACACCATGTTCGAGCATAAGTGTACTTACTACCAGGCAACCTTAGGCCAAAGGTCGATGATCAAGTTTGTAGTCTTATCATCAGACCCCATATGTCTTAGACACCTGGATGAAGACCTGGTAAACCCAGACAAAAAGGGAGGGTCAACTGGGAACGTCTGGCTGAGGCTCCTGTCGAGGAGATCTTCAAGTTGTTCACACGTACCCGGGAGGAGGTTAGGGACAGGGAATCTGGCCACCAGCAGAGAGGAAAGTCATCACGCTTAAAGGCTGATTTATGGTCGTCTACGGAGACCCTCCCAGAGAGGCTCTCCGTCGCTTGCGTGCGTCGGCCAAAATTCCTATCTATCCGTCGAGGCGACGGAGACCGCAAGGGTTGTGATTGGTCGGCTAACAACATCATTTCCGGAATCGCTTTTCCGGTTAGTTAGCTCCCTCCTCTCACAACAACAACACTGCCATTTTTGAAAGAGTTTACTGTGTGCCAGTCAACATTTTAAAAAAAATGGAGCAAATCGAGGAACTCCAACAACTGTCTCTCTCTCTCGGTCGCCATCGTTCACTGTGTTAGGAGCCGGAAGGTGAACAATCAATCAACGACTTTCACGATAGAAGTTGCGAGATTGGGTCGTTTAACGTAGCGACGTCTACTGATCGGGAGGTGAATTGCCTTGCGTATCCGACATCCCGACGGAGAACTTCGAAAGGTTTAAAGCCTCTCTGTGACTATGGAGATGGATTGACGGATAGCGACGGAGAAGCATACTGAGGTCTTAAGAATGAGGCCTTTTGGGCTTGGCTGTCTTGGGGGACACATGAGGCAGCTGCATGGGAGGAATTCAGTGATGCCATGGAGAGGGATTTTTTGGTGGCATCAAGGAAGTTCTGGCAAATTGTTCGACGCCTCAGAGAGAGAAAGCAGACCCCTCCCAGGTTGTGCTTGGTCTGGATGGGGAATTGCTGACCCAAACTGGCGATACTGTTGATCAGTAGAAGAAACACATAGGATCTCCTCAATCCAGCCACCTTGGCAGAGGTTGACGAGGTAGTTAAAAAGCCTCCCAATGCCCTGCAGCCAGGTGTGGGTGAGATTTGCTCCAAGATGCTGAAGGCTCTGGACATTGTGGAGCTTTTGGCTGATTGGAAGCTCTGGGTTACATCTCGGCTTTTTGTGGATGATGTGTGAACCCCATGTATGTGCAAGGTTTTCAATATAGTTTGTGAGTAAATTTGGTTTGATAGCTGTAAATGCACAATAATTCTGAGTAATGGCCCTAATAGTCCCTCATAAAAAAGTTCACAACAACAAGTTACAAAGGCAATTTTCAAGGGGTAGAAAACCTTCATCAGTATCACTATGGTGGACCAAATAAAGTGCTTTATACTGTGTTTTATACTGTTGAGTTAGGATACTCACCTATATGCCAGATTGGCAGTATAATTGGATTAAGGGTGCACTCTGCTATCAGCCGACCCACGCCTATAAGAGATAGCAGAAATGCTATTTTCTTTTAAATATTTAATTTACACAAAGTTTATATACTTTGGAAAAGCGTATTATTTAAAAAAATGTACTTGAAAACACAGGTCTGTAATTGCAATAATACGTTTGTAAATATGTATGTACACTGATCAGCCATAACATTATGACCACTGACAGGTAAAGTGATCAACACTTGTTCTGCTGGGAAAACCTGCATCCTGGGACAAAGATTTCACTTTAATACCTACCTAAACATTTCTGCAGATCATTCACTTCCACAGCCATACAGTGTGGCAACACCCCTCCCCTAACGAGCAACGTTCTGCAGAGGGACAGCACTGAGCCTTGCAAAAAGGGCTAAAAAGCATGTCAAGGGGCCTGAGGTGTTCCCCTGACCTCTAAACTCACCAGATATCAATCTGATGGGATCTGATAGCATCTGTGCGGAGCAAGCCAAACACACAAAGACTGTGTAGACACAACCCACAGGACCAAAAGGACCCTTTGCCAAGGTCCTGGTATTAGAACCTCCAGGACACCTTCAGAACTTCACAAAGTGGCGACAGATTTATCACACAGTGTTCACAGGGTTTTGCAAAAGATACTGGTTAATTGCAGAAGAAAGAGGTCCAAAATCTCCCACTTTGGTCCAGTCCGTGTTTTAGGCATTATTATATATATATATATATATATATATATATATATATATATTAAGAAGACAGTTTTTTCAAGTAGTATGTGTATCCTCATGTGGCCTTGGTGTAAAAATGAAAAATTATCTTTAAATTTTTGTAAATTATCTGATTATAACCAAACCATTTATTTATCAGTAAAGTGGCAAATATGACAAAATATACAAAATTGTTTTTTATTAAAGTTGATTTTCTTTTTAGGTGCTCCTAAATTTTTCACTGATGATTTAATATGAAACCTTGTTTATAAAACATAACTTTATGCCTCTTAATTAGGCATACAATCCTCATGGTATCAAAAAAATGGCATATTAAATATATTCCTTGATATTTGCATCAAGTTGCAAATCTAAAATAATGACAACCCCTGTGAGTTGCAGGATAAATGGTAAATGGACTGCACTTCCATAGTGCTTTTCTAGTCTAGCAGACATCTCAAAGCGCTTTTACACAACATGCCATATTCACCCATTTACTCACACATTCATACAGCACATCTCAATTCAATTCAATTCAAAATGTATTTATATAGCACATTAAAACAACCTCAGCTGACCAAAGTGCTTCACAATAGCAACTGCATCACATATTAAGAGTCATCAATAAAATAGCAATAAGAATAACTTCATCACAGATAAAAATAAAATTTGAGATAAAATTAGCAATAAAATAACAATAACAGTAACAATAAAAGTAGCAAGCCATGGTAAACTCCATTTCAGCTGGTGGAAGGCAAGGGAAAATAGATATGTTTTCAGTCTGGATTTGAACTGGCCTAAAGACTGAGAGGAGCTGACAGACAACGGGAGGCTGTTCCACAGTCTGGGTGCTGCCACAGAGAAGGCTCCATCACCTCTGGTCTTTCGCCTGGCTTTGGGAACAGCCAACAGGAGCTGGTCAGCTGACCTCAATGCTCTGAGTGGAGTGTAGGGCTGCAGCAGCTCACTTAAGTAAGACGGGCCCATGGAGTTTACACACTTAAAGACATGGTAGGTAATCCTGTTCAGAAACACATTTTGTAATACTGGGTGAAATGGTCCGTCTATCCTGAGAGAAATCTATACAAGATGTATTTAGAAAAAGGGACGAAAATAATCAGACCTCTGTGGCAGCTGCAGGACTGAGAAAAAGCTGACCAATCCGAGATCAGCGGGACGCTGATCTCGGATTGGTCGCCTACAAAAAAACAATCAGATGCCTCTGCTTTCTGCCTACGCCCCCCTCTGCCGGCTCCCTGCTCCATGTGCGCATGCGGTTCCACCGGCTTTGGATGAAGCACTGACGGAATGGGGAGGGGGGGGTGGAGCTTAGAGGAGTGGACACTTTCGAATCTTGCTAGCTCTCTTGCTAGCTCTCTAGGATTACCTACCATAGCTTTAAAAACAATCAATAAAACCTTAAATTTCACCCGAAAGCCGAAAGGGAGCCAATGAAGGGTGCACAAGACTGGGTCCACATCTTACAGGCTACACAGGGCTTTCTTCTAGACATTCACACACGGTGTTCAGTGTCTACAGCTCAGGACAAATAGCAGTCGCCTACCGATCGGAAGGTCGGTGGTTCCACTCCTGGCTTCTCTGGCTCCGAGTGAAAGAATGTGTGTGAATGCATAAAATAAAGCACTGACTAAAATGTGCTATGTGAAGGAATGGGTGCGTGTAGTGTAATGTTAAAGCGCTTTGAGTGGTCATTTAGGCCAGGAAGCTATACAGTCCATTTACCATTCCAATTAGCAGGCAACTGCTCCTCCTACAGCTGGCTCGAGAAGAAATAGTTTGATATCCTATTTTAAACACATATGGGAAAAATGGGGCTGGTCTACATTAAAAAGGGCCAGGGGTGAATTTTGTTTCCCAGTTTAACCTTGATTACATATACAAAAATTAATGCACGTTTACAAAACAATGGTTACACAAAGAAGACAGTGTTTTCAAGTACACGTCTTTAAATTATATAATATACAATAAAATACAGGCACACATTACAAATATGTATTGCACATTACACTCTCACACAAACCAAACATGCACGGCACTCACCCCATTTTAAGCGGATGAATTCCTCAGTCATGTTGACTTTGCCTGTTTAAATAAGGAATGCAGGAAGAGCTAATTTCCCCTATAATACAAAAAAAACTAAAAGGAAAGACAAGTCATTGGCAACGCCTTGGGTGGACATACCTTCTGGAAAAATGTGCACCCATTCTCCTCCGTTCAATTTGTTCAGGATAAAATCCATACCTTTCTGGTAAACGCCATCACCTAAAGAAAAAAATATGATTTGTGTTTGCTCAACAGATAAATGTGTGGCCATTTTTACACTCACCTCTGCATACAGGAACACACTTTCCACGGCTGAAGAACATGGAATGCAGCTCTCTCGTGAAACAGATGTCGGATGCTGCTGGTGTCCTGTCCAGTCACAGGTTAAGAAGTATGCATCATTATCCGAGAAACAAAACCAGATTACACTGAACTGCTACAAATGTGTATATGGGGCAAAACTCACCATCGCATCTTGTTGAAATTCCACAACTGTCTGAACTTCAGTACACCTATCAAAAACAGATAATAATAATAATTATAATAATTAAACTTTATTTATATAGTACTTTTCTAAACAATGTTACATAATGTTTAACATTGCATCCCCACCCCGCTGTGACTGGTGTGCAGTTGGGGAGAGTGAGTTGTATGGCTTTGTTTTTGCTGGTATTTTTAGTGATTATAGGACTGTTTAGGTGAGTTTGTCTGCTGAATCTGCTAGTGTGTCTTGTCCTGCCTCCACCTCTGGCACCTTCTATACTTTCATTACCCCCTACCTGAACCAGGGTTTGAATCCCATTCCCGCTTATCTTACCTCTTTTATTTCTCCCCCTACCCGAACCAGGGTTTGCATCCCCACCCCGCTGTGACTGGTGTGCAGTTGGTGAGAGGCTGAGGTAGCTTGTGGCTGTAAAAAGATGGTTGTTGTGGTATGAGGAGCAGATCTATATAGGGAGTATAGGGAATTACTCACTGAGTCTGGTCCTTTATTTATTTATTTATTTATATTTTCGTTAGCACAAGTTTCTTGTGTTTACCTTGAATAGGGATGGCTCAGGTAATCCTGAAACATCCCATAGTTAAGCTGCTATAGGCCTAGACTGCTGGGGGGCCTCATCTGTCACACCTTTCCTCACTTTACTCTATTTATGTATATGTGATATTATTGTGGTCATTAACTTGTGTTTCCCTGTTCCAACAGATATCCTTTGAATGGTGTTACAGTGCCGCCGCCGCCGCCGCCGCCTCCGCCGCCGCCCCCCCCCCCCTGGACTTACTATCTAAGTGCCTTGAGATGACATTTGTTGTATTTGGCGCTATATAAATAAAAATGAATTGAATTGAATTAAAAAGAAAAGAGGGTACAGAATGTGTAATATACACTGCCTGGCCAAAAAAAAGTGTTCCAAGCTCCTCCATTTTGTTTGCAAGTAATCTATTATTTCCCATTAATTTTGAATAAAGACCAATACAGATAAGGTCTTTCACCTGGTTTTCCATCTAGCTCCTGTTCAGCATCCGCAACATTTCCTCTTCAAATTGTTGGGGATTTGTTGTCTTATTTCAGGCTTCAGTTGGCATTTGGAAAGCTCAATTAGCTAGTTCCAATGGTAAACGACTCTTGCTTTGGCATGGCAACTCCTCATAACAGATGTTAAACAGTGTCAAAAATACAACAATTAAAAACAACAGTAAAGTCTTACAGGAAGTAAAAGGGTCTGCATTTACCAGTTGTAAACCAACCAATAGTCTTAACAGCAGTGACTATCGAGAGTCTTGGTGTGAGTGCACCAGATGTTGTTCATATAAATGCATAGAGCCCCAACTTTGCTTTTTCTCGAGTCTCTATCCCTGTCCTACCAATGATGCAGTCTTCGGGCTCCACAGCTGCATCAGGTATTGTTTTATGAAGCTGAGACTGTAATTAGATGAAACTGTAGCCCCTTTCACACTGCGACCCGCTACCTTAGCGGGTCCAAATTGCACCTTCGACCCGCGTCGAGCAATGTGAACGCTTGGCGTGTTGGTGACCCGTGTCGCCTGAAGCCGAGTTCAGGGGGAGTTGCCTAGTGGCAGAGCGTCACACGAAACACATAAAATGCTGGGCGTGTACAATGACGTAGGCACAAGCCATGCGTCGGAGGTAGGGTTAAATACACCTGTCTGCATCAAAATTTTCAAAGAAACGATGGCGGGACACCTTGAGAACTCGTTTTTGCAATTGTATACGCAGTTCATGGAGATGTTACTTTACGGTGCGTCTTGCTGCGTGGGAAACCGCGCTCTTCCATCTTTCTTGCCAGCCCTTCCAGCAGAGGTCCATCCTTCACCGTCCCCGAAATGTGGCGGAAAATAACGTCCTCTGCTCGGAGGCTGAGGAGCTTGCGGACCTCCTTGTCTCCCCAGTTGGCCATCTTCAAAAATGTCTCCAACTTGATGTAGGCTAAAACAGAGGGAAACTTGTCCTCACCTGTCGCTGTTGTTCTGAATCAGCTGTCCATTCTGTCTTTTAAACTCCTCACGTCACGCCCACGTCCGACCCGCGTCAATTGCGTTCACATCAAACTCGGCTCGGCAAAAAGACTAGGGTCCGACGCGGGTCGAAAGGCGAGTCGAGTTGACGCGGCAGCCCGGGTCGGCAGTGTGAGCGCAACAGCGGACACGCTAAATTCGCGAATTAAACGCGGGTTATTCGGCAGTGTGAAAGGGGCTTGTGATAGGCTGAACACAGTGATCGAAGAAACTCAGTTGCAACAGTCCATTCTCTATGCAATCCGAGTACTAGGAGGTCCTGCTAGCTATAAGTGATGTTCACCCAGCAAATCATTGTTGATATTAGTGGCAAAACACACAAAAATAAACAAATGAAACTCCGAGCTCCGAGCTGCTACATATGTGCACACCAACATTTTGTCTCACAATACTCTTATCATAATTTTTACCTACTAAAATACCTGTGAGCATCTGATCATTTATTTTTTCTTACCCCAGATATGTGGATCATCCATACAGGACTCGTGATTGGCCAGAGTGATGAGAGGTGTGTCAGAGGGCCTATCATCAATGAGGCTCAACAAAACCTCATGGTTGTGGACTGTCAGGTGGTTAATGTACTCTGAATAAAGAAATTAGAGAGGGGAAGGCACAAAAAAAAGGGGTGTGAGTGGTGGAAGAACTATTTGGCTCTAATGACAAGTTCAAATGAGCTTGTTTTGGTTAGGTGTATTGTTATGTTTGTATTTATATTAGGGCTGGGCAACGACTAAAATTTTTAATCTAATTAATCACATGATTTCCCAGATTAATCATGATTAATCACATTTGTACGCAAAATCCAAAAATTAATTCAAAAGTAGTGTATAGCTTTTAGCATTTAGTTTTATTTTAAAATTTGCTGCCATATAAATGAAAGTGCCATAACATTTGTTGTGCAAACACACTTTTAACATCAGCATTTTGATGTAGTTTTTATGTAGAAGCCTCGTTCCACTGTCTGTTTCCTTGAATGACTTGCTGGTATCAGTTGTGTGTTTTGCCTTTAAGTGATATTTTAGACTGGAACTACTACGGTGAGAAGACAATTCAACTTGGCTGTAAATGCAGGAGTTTTTTTTTAATTTATTTTGAAATACGTGCTTTTATGTTGAAACAAGTAAAAAAGGAAGTAGCGCTGGTTAGCTCTGTGAGCTTCTCACCTGTAACGGTGATGTTACTGCTAGTTTATTTTAATTTTATTACTTCATGCTTCGTGGTGTTTACTGTAACTGTGTGAATGTGATGCATTCAACACTTTTACAATAATAAAACCTGCGTTAATGCGCGATAAAATATTTATCGGCATTAAATAATTAACAAGTTAACGCGATAATAACGAGTGAACTCGCCCAGCCCTAATTAATATGCATGTTTTTACAAAAAATGACAACTTACTGGTCCAGAGGTAGGAATAGGAGCCCACCATGCCCATGATCAGTGAGCTGGAGATCCTCCATGCCAGAGCAGGGCATTGTGGGAAAGGCCATCTGACTTCTAGTGGCATCCTTTCAGGTGCTACATCCATACACAATAACCAAAAACAAGACAAAATTATAGAAAAAAAACAACCACAAAGAGGAGGTTCAGTTTGACTGTTCTGGACAGAATTACACAATACACGACTTTAACTAATAAGCATTTGATTTATGTGCACTGTCATCTCCATGGATTATGGGTTGTTTAGGCCTTAAACATGCTGTAACCTCTCTGTGTCCATACTTTGAAAACACATGTCTGGATGTTTTAACATAACGTAACAAGTCCCAGAAATATCTGGAACAGTGTGAAGTGAGGGCAGCTCTTGCTTATGTTGGTTCCAGTTTTCACTTGAAGTTAATCCAAAGTAGAATCCAAAAGATCTGCCACGTGGTGCTGTCATCAGTGGTGTCATCACATGCAAATTGGGGGGTTTAGCTTCATTCCCTAATAAACTTTGGATCACACTAAATATTTTTTCCACTTTACAGGATCCCTTATCTTCAAAAAACAAATACCATCTCAAGGCACTTCAAAAATACAATACAATTCAAGTCAATTAGGATCCAATTAATTGAAATCCAATCAAACACAATTCATTAACTTCCAAATTAGTCCAATTCATACATAAAAAGCCAATTAAAAAAAGTAGCCTAGCTAAGGAAACCAATAGATTGCACCGAAACCTTGATCCAATCCCCTGTCCTGGACTGTGGAAAGATCAAAGTCCCTTTTAACAGGATGAAACCTCTAGCATAACCATGATATAACATATATATAACAGGCACTAACTGACTTAGGTTAGGCTCATGAAGCTAAAATGACGACCAGCAGCAACCGTTGTTAAAGATCAACTGGAGTTCAGATCAACTGCTGAGACCAGCGAATAGAGACAGATGCTTAGTAGGTGTGGCTTTTCAGGACCCACTACAGACGAACCAGGAAATAAACATTACGATTACTTCTTTAAATGATAAACATTCTTTTTAGTGTGCATAACAACACAACAATCTCAACACATTAATTTTACTATTAAAGACACATTAAACTGAAAAACGTTCTAATTTTGAAAATCACTTGCCATGAGGCTGAAGTCTACCAGCAACAAACAGCAAAAGGCAGCTGCTCATTAAGGTATTCAAATCTGACCCAGCTAATGGAAAGAATGGTCAAGAGTTGGGTCTGTTAACCTATGTGGTGAGCCTCAGTCACTGAAACACTCAGTGGGTCTACATGATGAGATTAATTCGATTTTAGCTATGGTTGGGTTATGCTCCTTATTTGAGCAAGGGCAATTATCCTTGGATATATGGCAGTGAATGCATCCAATCATTGGCACAAAGCAAGTCATTGTATGATAGGTGGCGCTGTAACCATTTCAACTAGGCCTATTGCTAATAGAGCCACTTCCGGTTGACCTCCTCACCACCAACAACGACAACAAACTCAGGCATTCGAAAAAGATGGCGAACGAAGAGCAAGATGAAGCTACGTCCCTCTACATTTTGTTTGTGATGAGCATGGTTACTGCACAAACGCGATGCACAACGGCACTCTTGGTTGCGATGATTATGGAGGAAAGACGCCGCCGCCGATCGATACAAGAGAGTTTAATACGACCAACTGGTTGTTATTGAACTTTGCCACTCTGGTGCAAAGGTCTCGACGAAACGTCTGGATGACGATCAGAAGCAAAGACTGGTGGGAGACAGTGGTTTTGACTGAACATGATGATGAGGACTGGAAAAAGAACTTTAGCATGACTCGCAGCTCCTTCAACAAATTGTGTGGGAATATGGAAGGAGTCATAAAGCCTGAGGAGGTGACCGTTCATGCACCGATACAGTTCGAAATGAGGGTCGCCATTGTTCTGTACAAACTGGCCAGTTGTGACGAATACAGAATTGTGACCAACCAGTTCAGCATCCACAAATCAACGGTAATGAAGATGGTGTACCAGTTCTACACAGGAATGGTTACGTCGGTCATACACAACTTCATCAAGGTGCCCACGACAGAAGACGCCATAAGCATAGCCAGCAGATTCGAACAGAAGTTCAACATGCCACAAATCATCGGGTGCATCGATGGAACAAACATTCCAGTTTTACCACCAAGTGATGGCAACAAAGACTTTGTAAACCGCAAAGGATGGCCCTCGTATCTCCTCCAAGCCGTGGTGGACAACATGTATCGGTAAGTTTTGGGCCAAACACCTTTATTTAGTTGTCTGTGCATCGTGAACGCTTACTCACTGCTGATGTGATCCCTTACAGATTCTGAAAGATCAACTGCAAGCTGCCTGGGTCTGCTCACAACGCAAACGTGCTGAGGCAGTCGTTATTTAGCGAGGCACATCTTTTTAAATAAATCTCCAATCCTTGTTTTCCTCCCATCCATGAACTTTAAAATGTTCAACTCCTTCAGCCTGAACCGAGTCTTCTCATCCGTCTAGAAGTGCGTGTTGCTTCTTGCATTCTCCATCGTGTTGTTTATTTCTTTCCGACAGCGGCGACAACAGCCAGAGTTCTGATGAGAACTAACAGGAGAGATCATATTTCTCCAGTTTTAGCTTCTCTTCATTGGCTCCCTGTTAAATTCAGAATAGAATTTAAGATTCTTCTCCTTACATATAAAGCTCTTAATGACCGAGCTCCATCATATCTTAAAGATCTCATTGTTAGATATTTTCCTAACAGAGCACTTTGTTCCCAAACTGCAGGTTTACTTGAGGTTCCCAGAGTTTCTAAAAGTAGAATGGGAGGCAGAGCCTTCAGTTATCAGGCCCCTCTCTTGTGGAATAAGCTGCCAGTAAATGTCCGGGTAGCAGACACCCTTTCCACTTTTAAGACCAGGCTTAAAACTTTCCTTTTTGATAAAGCTTATAGTTAGGGATGGCTCAGGTGATCCTGAAACATCCCATAGTTAAGCTGCTATAGGCCTAGACTGCTGGGGGGCCTCATCTGTCACACCGTTGCTCTCTTTTCCCCCTGTTTAATTTCTCAAATGACATTATGTATATGTGACATTATTGTGGTCATTAACTCGTGTTTCCCTGTTCCAACAGATATCCTTTGAATGGTGTTACAGTACCCCCCCCTTTCTGTCTTCTCAAACCCCAGCTGGTCGAGGCGGATGGCCACCCTTCCTGAGTCTGGTTCTGTCAGAGGTTTCTTCCTGTTAAAAGAGAGTCGTTTCTCTGCACAGTCGCCTCAGGAACGCTCAGGTTGGGAGATTGGACCGAAAACAAAGTTTCAGTGCAATCTGTTGGTTTCCTTAGCTAGGAAATTGTTTTTGAATTGGCTCTATATGAACGAATTGGATTATTTTATGAATAATTATGATAACAATTAATTGAATTCCAATTGGCTTGAATTGGACTTTATTATCTAAGTGCCTTGAGATGACATTTGTTGTATTTGGCGCTATATAAATAAAAATGAATTGAACAACAGTAATATCGTCTCCTTCGACTTCCGGGTCATGACTCCGGGAAAAAAAATCTCGAGCATACGCAGAACGCAAAGTCCAATTCCCCACGTGCTTCACTGTCTACAAGCACGTTCAGTGTGACTTTCAACCGAGATATCTCGGGGTCTTAAAGGAGAACTCCGGGGCATTTGAAGCGCATTTCCATTGCTAGAGGTTGTCAAATACTGATAGTAGGACACAGACAGGTGCAAATCTGCGCTCCCTGTGTGGAGATCGCGCTGTTCGCTCAGCCTGTCATGCGAGGCTAATACGTGGTGGCTAGGGGCAAGCGCTAACCCTTCCACGTAAAACAACAACTTGCACACTGCAGAAACGTCACACCACTTTATAAACCATCCGACAATAAAGTCACAAGCCTTACCATCAAAACCATATGCATGGTTCTCACATTACTGGCATGGGGACGTTACAAAACAACTTTATAAACAGCATGTAACTCACCGGTTAGTTGTACGCTCGCGCATGTGAAAGCCCAAAAGAGTCGATGGACGATAATCCCATATACAAAGCAATTATCTTCTCTAGAAAAACTGCGTTCAAGTATTTAAAACATTACAACAATATTACTGGGCATGTATTGTTGTAATGTTTTAAATACTTGAACGCAGTTTTTCTAGAGAATATAATTGCTTTGTATATGGGATTATCGTCCATCGACTCTTTTGGGCTTTCACATGCGCGAGCGTACAACTAACCGGTGAGTTACATGCTGTTTATAAAGTTGTTTTGTAACGTCCCCATGCCAGTAATGTGAGAACCATGCATATGGTTTTGATGGTAAGGCTTGTGACTTTATTGTCGGATGGTTTATAAAGTGGTGTGACGTTTCTGCAGTGTGCAAGTTGTTGTTTTACGTGGAAGGGTTAGCGCTTGCCCCTAGCCACCACGTATTAGCCTCGCATGACAGGCTGAGCGAACAGCGCGATCTCCACAAAGGGAGCGCAGATTTGCACCTGTCTGTGTCCTACTATCAGTATTTGACAACCTCTAGCAATGGAAATGCGCTTCAAATGCCCCGGAGTTCTCCTTTAAAGCTGCCGTCGGCAACTTTTTTTTAGTCATATTAGCTTGAACTGTCATGGGATTCTGGAGGTAGAGTATTAAATAGGCTGTTTAGGAAATATCCCGAATTCTGTAGCTCCCTCTAAAGCCTGTAATCGTGCTTGCAAAAATCGAGCTCTCCCGGCTGTTTTTAACCAATCACGTTAGGGGGGAGGAATCGCTACCTGTCAATCACAGCTTGTGCACACGCTGCTGAGCGTGAGTCTGCCCCAGCTTGTGTGCGCGCACACTGGTGTGAACTCACGTGCACAACCTCGTCCACAGAGGGGGAGGGGTTTGGGGGGCGGTTTGGAGCTTGGTAGAGGTTGGGGGAGGGACCTGAAAGTTGTATCAGTTCGAATTTTCCGACTTTAGACTCTTTAGACAGAATTTTGAAAACCTGCCGACGGCAGCTTTAATCCGACCGCGAGTAACCCGATCCGATCCAATTTCTTGTCAGATTGAGGTATATACATGAATTTAATAACTCAGTCTTATTGTATTTTAGCCCTTAATCCGATTTTTACAGTGCCATGTAACCCCACTGACTGCAAGGAGTCATCAGGTTTTCAGTTATGTTTCCACAGCTAATGTCACGAAGGGTTAATAAGGATGAGAGGTTTTATACTTTTATAGTTGTTTTTTACTTTTATTTTTCATGTTTTAGTTTAGAAATTGAAGGAAAGCATGATTTTATTTTTCTTTCATTACATGCATTTGTTTTAAGGATATAAGATGACAAAAACCAATCCATGAAGAAAAAAAAGATTTAAAAAGCATTGCCGTCTGTCTTTAACCCGGGTTTATCTTAAAAAGACAAAATAAGGTCAACATGAAATAAGTCAGTAGGGAGCAGAACATTTCACATAATATTTTCATATCAACAGGTAAGTTAAAAAGCTTTCAATGATTTACACACAGTAACTCCACATTAAATCTGTATTAAATTGTTATTGTCACCAGTTAATCTGGGCATGCTGCTTGAACCAGTGACAGCTGTCACACAGCTGACAGTGATCTATTGAAGACACGTGACCTTACTAACAAGAATGGTAGTAGAGGATACCACAAGAATCATGAAAACCATCATGGCATTGTGAAATTTAAGCTTGAATCCCACACATACTGTACATCTTGGCGTGGAAGTTGTGTAACTTAGTCCGCTAGATTTCCGTTTTCTGTAAAAACCCTATATTGTTGTAACCGAGTGCGAGGGGCGCCTATACTGAGTGAGTGATAAAATAAAGTTTAACACAAATGGCAGTCTTCAGTGCTGACAGCAGCATTTTCTCTAACACACGTGAACTGCAACACTTCCGGTATTTTTCACAATAAAACCTCGGCACATCCTGTGTAACGAGCCGTGCCTGTCTAAGCTCCACAGAGCTGATTTAACAAAAATAGATTACACTAAATATCAATTCCATGATGGAATGATATTAGTGTTGTTGTTATTAATAACTGCTCTGCTCAGACTCATGGGAGACGTGCTTGTTTCCATAGCGATGGCGGCGCGCCAGATAAATTTATATTATATTTTTTTTCCAGCGTGATAAATACAATGTGTGGCGGGAGTGCGTGACAAAAGACCGAAAAGCGTGACTGTCACGCTCAATAATAATCTCAATAATAGTCTCAAGTGAGACTTGAGAGCCCTGCTCACTTAGAACACTTAGCCTCGGCTAAGCGCTGTCTCGTTTTCAGAGGCGTTTAAGTGAAATTTTTACAGCATGTTGTACCAGTAGGCCTAACAATTTTCTTTAACGATCTCACATAAGATTGACGACTATGTGTGAGCCATTTCAATTGCGATTACAAGAAAATTTTGCACACAGTTGTCTACTTTCGCGAGGTTTTGATCAGGCATCTATGCGGCCACCTACTCCATTGAAAGAGCAGTCTCCATAAGAACTTCAGAATTTGATCGGATACCAGTAGATCTACAACACCGTGCAGCTATTTCCTTACAGTGAAGGCTTCGCCAGAACGTGTAAAGACTCAGTTCATGCAAATGTGAAATAGTTAAGTTTTAATCGGCGTTATTCAAAAGAATCAGGGTTATACCTTGTATAACAGCTAACTGACATTACTCAGCTAGCCATCAATGCACAAGATTATCTGACAAACCAAAGGGCAGTTACATATCCGCTAGACTCGCAATCGTTCGACGGTTTTATGTCTATATTTAGCGACTGGCCTACACAATCCCAATCTGCTCAACAATCTATATATTGTAACCCATGTAGTTATTTAAAAATGGTTGGTAATACATCAAAATGTAGCTCACCTTTCTCCTGATGATAGATGGCTAGGTCGATAAGAACAGTGCGTTGGGGGACAGCTAGCAGCAGCGGGCTAATAGGCTAACACTGCCAGTGTCGTGCCAAAAAAAGTGATGGTCTTCTAAAAACTGATCGCGGGGGCGCGCGAACACTGTCAAAGTTTTCGTTTATTTTTTTTCCCTCTCTTTGGCTTTCAACCTCCCGTTTCAAATTTCCGTCCACCTGGTGGCGGTAATGCGCATCTCAGTAGCTTTACCAAGCGCCATTAAGAAAAAGAGAATAAGAAGTGGACGTACATTTTGCGTCATCATTACAGGCGCGAAAAGAGTACGAGTGCTTCGGTATTTACTCTTAAAATAAGTTATTAATTGATATTTTTGTAACCACTTTAGAAGTTACATTAATACTCTATGTTTATGTCGTTCCTTGAGAGTAATTAAGCGAATGATAAGCCTTATCGGCGTAGTTTTACGGCGGTTAGTTTGGTATCGCGCTATTTTTGTAGTGGTAACGTTCGCTGTGTCCCTTCCGTAACATTTGTTGTCGGTGTGTTTGTTATCTTTTAATACTAAACAAAGTGTTTAGGTCTCTTTTTTTCTGTGTGTGTCGCGATGACGCAAAGAAAAAGGCTGTCCAACACACAAATCTCATCTCAGAACAAAGTAAGTGATTCTTCTCCACCGTGGAACAAGCATGTCTGTGGATCTCCTTTGTCACGTTTGATGGGCTAACGGGCTATGGCTAGGATTCGGCAGTTAAGAGAAACTTTACTTTAAAAAAAGTTACCTTTTTAAAAACTTTGGTTGTGAAACGAAAGGGTCGGCCAATCTTGTAAAAGCCCTCCAATATTTAGGCTAATATAGATACTGTAAATTGTGTATTCTTTTTTTAATACAACGTGGGATATAATTAATGAGAAACTAGCCTATGCCTGTAGATGTTTAAGACGCATTTTCACATTTGTTTCAATTCCAGCTCAAAAACAAATTCACTTTGTAGAGTTGAAGCAACAGACAAGTTTTCCTACACCTTGTGGTATGAAATTTGATTATCATTGTGTGTATGTATGCTTGCTTATCTGTGGTATAGAAAACGGTTACATAAATTAACTGTTGTTCATATATATGCACATCTCCTCTGATCCTTACTGCCTGTCAAAAACTAGAGATATTTTTCAATTCTTTAAAACGAATAAAAAGTGGCACAATTGACTTGCTCAAATTCATGGATTTAAGTTTTTTTTTCTGCATTTTTTTAGAATTGGTCTTCAAAAATTTCCACTTAATTGAAAACCTGAGAAAATAAATGTTTTCCTCTTCTTTATATGAAATCACAAGGAAAAGCTTTCCCAAAAATAAAGTATCTGTGTGATATATGGCGCTATAATAGAGTTTCAAATGAATGAAGTTACTTTATTGGATATTTACAATTGACTTTTCTCATCTGTTATCATGAACGGCTGGGATTACTTAAAACCAACCAGCAACTCTTTTCATAATAGAATAAAGATGATTTCTCCACTAAGAAACTGTTAGTTACTAGCAAGGCAACTAGCAGCAAGTGAGGTTGAACCTTGCACAAGGTGGTAAATGTTTCTTGGAATGATTATTACAGTCAGATTGTGTTGGGCTATTTTTGAATGGTTTCAGTCTAAGTTTCTTCATGTAGAGGCAATCCAGCGTCTTTGTGGCTCAGGAGGAAGTTGAAGATGCAGCATTCACTCAGCCGAGTACTTCACAAGTCCAGAGAGGGCTGGAGAAACTCACGGCGGCACAGGTTGATCAGAAGGTGATAAACGGACATCCACACTCGGTCTTCTTTGTTTAATAAAACAAAGCCTATCCATGGAGCTGATTTTAGCACTCAGTCAGATTTCATTTGGCCCTCAGCTGCCATTTTAAAATGTGTAAATGTGCCATAGAACAGTGTATTTGTATATAACTAATGGCTCAAAATTATTTCAGTTTGGACTGTTAGCCCTTGGGCAATGTACCATCATTAATTCTGACTAAGATTTATTTCTTTTATATACCTTTTCTGATTATCATGCAGACCGCTGAGGTGGTGCAGTACTTCCTGGTGAAGGACCAAAAGAAGATACCTGTACGCAGAGCAGGTACTGTAGCACAGCAGCAGGTTACAGAGGAACTGTAACAGTAAAATGGTTAAATAGGGTTCGGTTTTAAGGATTCATTATTCCTTACATGAAAGCTTTAATGTGGAATGCACTGTAATGATAAACGAAAAAGGAGAAAAAAGTGTGAGGACTAAACAGCTTTAAAATGTTTCCAAAAATGAACAGCGACTGTTGAATGAGATGCAAGAGTCATCTTGATGAGTCACATTGAGTTTGTTTTTTTCCCTCTTAAATTAAAATACTGTCAGTTTTGGTATCCAAAGCTCTAAATGAGACCACCATTTCTGATTTGGGGAACAAGAATTTAAAAACTGCCATGATTAAAGAAACAAATATTTATGGAATAATGTTATAAATCACTCCTTCTGTGTCTCAACAGACCTTGTGAAACATGTAGTGAAAGAGTACAGAAACATCTACCCTGAGATTATAAAGAGGGCAGCACGAACTTTTGACCAGGTTTGTTCATTCTCAGAAGAGTAGTGACTGCACTGGAATTGCTGTTACTTTTGAGAGGTATCATATCAACATGAAAAACATCCTTTTTGCCACTCTTTTTTTTTTCCAGGTATTTGGCTTGAAACTGATTGAAATCGACTCCAGAAGTCACATGTATATACTGGTCAATAATTTAGCCACAGCTGACAGAATCTCACCAATTGAGTAAGTATCCTTAGCCATATGTTTTTGACTTAGAGTAATTCCCATATCCCCAATATGTATTAAGGATGGGCAGTGCTTTTTTATTTCTTATTTTCAAGCTGTTGTTCTGTAAGAAGAAATCGAATCGTTTTATATAAATGTCATCTTGATATAGGACTATATTGTTTTACCTGGCCCTCGGTAATAATGGAAGAAATGGTTTAAGAATTCCCAGTGTTTTTAATAGCATTTTTACATTGTTCTCCTTTGTGTTTAGATGCAACGCCAATCCAAAGATGGGTCTACTTTTTGTGCTCCTGAGTGTTATTTTCATGAAGGGAGGTGTTGTTAGAGAGAGTGAGTTTTATATCATTCATCTAAGTACAAACTTATACATTTATCCATTCATTGAGTTATTGAGTGTTTTTTAAAGATAAAAAAAAAAAGGCTGGTTTTGTTTTATAGACCTCATCTGGAATACTCTCAAGAAACTCCGTGTTGACCCTGGGTACGGCAAGATGTAGCTTTTTGTTTGTTAGTGTTAGGAAAGGGTTACTTTTAATCATTCTAACTTTATTTATGTCTCTTGTTTATGTTTCTCTTCTGATATCCTGAAAATGAATCCTCCCAGAGAGAAACATGAGGAGTTTGGTGATGTGAGGAGGGTTGTCACAGATGAGTTTGTGCGTCAAAGGTATGAATGAACTCATTATCATTTTGTCATTTATCTGGAGCAGGGGTCGGCAACCTTAAACACTCAAAGATTCATTTGGAGCCGTTTCCCACAGAAAAGAAAAAACACCGGGAGTCACAAAACCCTTTTGACATCTAAAATGAAGATGGCACCGCATTTAGTTTTTTACATTTTATACTATGTATAAAAAAAACTACAGTGTGTTGAATTGATGAAATCAATGAACTGCTCCAGAGACAATTTTTATTTTATTTCTGCATGCAACAAAAACAATTTAAACTCAGAAAAATAGACACTGGTTTGAAGGTTACTTTCAAATAAGATGGTCGATGTCTACTCGAGTCCTCCTCGTGTTTCTGAAATAAAAAGCTGAACTTAAATGATCCACCTGCAGCAAATCCATCCGGATATTTTTCAGCACAGTCTGTGTGTTTATTCTGGAAATCTCTTGCAACATTTCAACGACTTTTTGTGGTTTGCCAATTTCTCACCACATATTAAGCAGACTGGTTTACCAGTCTCGTCAGCAGTGAAAGCGAAAAATGAATTTATAGGATTTATCCATGTTTGGCCTACCGGGAGTCGAAAAGCTCAATGAATCGTGTGCCGGAGGGATAAAAGAGTGACATTCGGCTCCTGAGCCGCGGGTTGCCAACTCCTGATCTAGAGAATGTTATCATTTACATTATTGGATTTGCATGCCAGAAATCACCAAGACTATACTGCGTGATCTGGTTATGCGCTAACATTCAACTGTAATCCTATTGATTCCCAAGTTTAACAAGTTCATATCATATTTCCATTGGTAGTAATATAATATGCCTTTAATGGTTTGCCAAGATGCAAATTGAATGTACATTTTCATATAGGATCCTTCATAATCAAGTTACCACAGCAAACGGTCTGTAATTAGGCTATTAAAGTTAATGGAAACGCGCTGTAATGATTGTATAGCTCTCCCTCACCATTCATTGGATGAGAAACTTTGAACTACAAGTGTATTCTGCTCTGAACTTTAGGTATACAAGCTAGAAAATAGTTCAGCCCTTTATAGCCCTGTTACACCAAACTAACATCAAGAACCTGCAGGTATGAAAAAAAAAACTGCTGTGTCCACGTCACCTGTGTCTGCGCAAAAAAAAAAGAAGCTGAGCGGTTTCCAAACAGAGAAAAACAGACCTGTGTAAGAGGACATAACTTATCC
The DNA here is from genome assembly GCF_027942865.1 of Odontesthes bonariensis. Taxonomy (NCBI): domain Eukaryota; kingdom Metazoa; phylum Chordata; class Actinopteri; order Atheriniformes; family Atherinopsidae; genus Odontesthes; species Odontesthes bonariensis. The sequence goes on along the minus strand of NC_134515.1, from coordinate 34,462,749 downwards.
AAGTAGTAGGTGTTGGTCGACAGCAGTGTTTCCCAACCCTGCATGTTTTCCATGTTTCCCTGTTCCAGCACACCTGATTCAAATAATTGGGTCGGGTCTTTAAGCTCTGCAGAAGGCTGAGGACGACCCGTTCATTTGAATCAGATTTGCCTTGAGGACCAGGGTTGGGAAACACTGGTTTACAGTATGTAGCCCATGTTGTATTCCATAAGGAAAACTGGTAGAATGTAAAGATGTAGAACCAGTGTTTGCTAAAAATGATTTTTTTAGTAACCAGTATCATTCAGTTTGAGCTATTGTATTGACATTTTTATACTTTCAATAATAATTGTTCAAATGAAAAATAAACATTTTTTTAACAGTAGCCTTTACATTAATGTTTGTCAGAGCTCATTGATTACGTTGAACAGCCAGTCGTGATATAGAATAGAAAAATACTTTATTCATCCCCCAATGGGGGAAATTCAAATGAGTCAAGTAACTCAAAAAATTATTGATATTTACAATGATTGTATATTAACAACAACAATAATAATACCAATTCTAATAAATGACTAAATAAATAAAAAATAAAAAAATGTATCTCTCACTGATGGACCTGACACCAATTCAGCATGTTGAAACTGCTGAAAAGGTCATTGACGGGCTCTGACAGTGCCAGGGAGAAAAAAAAACAGTAAAATGGTTTCCTGTGTATCTACAACAGACAACCATTAGCTTTGGGTGTCGTAGGTTTGAATCGTAGAGATGCAGGCTCAGGCCTAGTTTTGCTGTTTGTATTGTACTGTACTGGTGTGTGCAGAGCCACTGTCTGTCAGACCATAGACCCTGGTTTATACCACACCACAGAGCAACAGAAGAGTGGAAGCAACCAGCTCACAAGAGTTGAGTGGCTGGACCAGCACACACTCTTGACATTATTATGAGCTGATATTTCCCCACTGAAATCTGTTAGGATAAAACTGTCTATCATTTAGATTGTTATGTAGTGTTGTAAACCATCTGATTTCTATCAAACCAGCACATCTTCAGTCACTTTTGTTCTTTTCTTTGTCCCTGAAGTCACTTAATACATGTTTGTAAAATCTCTTTTGATGTGAGAGTTTTCCATTTTAAGTTTCTGTGAGACCTTAAGGGTGTTGGGTCTGAATCTTTGTGACGGTTCTGTGTATGATGTCACATGCCACGTCAGCATCTGCTCTCGGTGGAATGTAAACAACAATGGCAGTATGTGCCGAGAGAATTCTCACATCGCTAAGACCTGAGTGCCGCAGCCAAAAGTTCTTCATCCCGAATGCACATCCTCTCCTTTGGTGTAATACGACCATGACTTTTGATTTGAAATGTTTAAACTCTAAACTGATGTAGTACATTGAATGTGTAGGTCATTTTCTTGGTACAGTTTAATTTGACTTTATCTTGCCCTTTAATGTGTTGAGCTGATAAACTTGTTGTTTGTAGGTACCTGGAGTATGTGCGCATCCCTCACACAGAACCAGTGGAGTTTGAATTTCGCTGGGGTCAACGAGCTGACATGGAGGTATCGAAAGCCAAAATTCTTGAGTTTATGGGTCAAGTAAGTATATAGTTTGTGACTAAAGTACATCTACTTGCTACTGCTCTAAAAATGAGTTCAGCAGAATATTTTTACCTAACAATTCTTGGTGTTTGATGTCAGCTTCATGAACAGGAACCTCAGAGCTGGAGCCAGCAGTACAGAGAGGCTCACTCCACCCCAAATGCAGCCCAGGCCAGCAGCACCACCCCCACCAGCAGCCAGAGATAACTCAGTCCTACAGTTTTATTTTTCTCATTATTCTTATCATTATTCGTCTCTGTGTTTGACTCCATATTTTCTTTTTCATTGTGCCATTTACTGATATGATTACAGTCTAAACTAAACTCTTACTGCAAATCCTGCTTTCTCCACGTCTCTTTTTGATAACATGAAAGGTTAATGGTAAACAAGTTTTTTTTTTATTTTGTTTTACTGCTTGGATTTTAAGGTAACACACATTTGTTGAAGTTCCTAGAATTTTTTTTTTTTTTTTTTTTTTTTTTTTTTGAAGATCTAGCACAAGTGAAGTGAACTGATTATCACCTTTTGATTGCTGTCATACTACAAGACTTGTATAAGTGTAACTTTTACATTCCATCTGCTGCATATCATATAGCTCCAGACACACAGGCACCATTGCACATTTTTAAAGACCAGACAAGGACCAAATGACAAATATGTGGCCTTGCGTTTAGTCAGATATGACTGAACTTTTTTTTGAAGATACAGATTTGTTGTTTTTATAAAGGACCGTCAGCATTTTAAAATAATTGTTTTCTGATGGTATTGATTGAGGACAGATTGTATTGATTAAAGTACAGTTATGCCAAAAAGTAAGCACGTCTTGTTTTAGTTCTATGGGTCTTCGTATTAAGACATAATAAAAATCTTTTGGTAAAAATCATCAGGTCTTAAAATTGGGTAAATTAATCCTCAGATAAGTTTCACTTTTTTTTTTTTTTTTTTTCTGTGGAATTATTTATTTTTAATAAAGGTATAGAAACAGTGTGAAAAACTAAAACTATGCCATCTGTCGTTATTGGAATTCAGAGTCCGGTGCTGCTAATAAAACACACATACTCCTGAACAACAATCCCAAACACAGCTGGAAATCTATAACGGAGGCTAAAGATAAAACCGAGTTGTTTCAAGGACTCAATCCAAGTCTTGACCTCAGTCTGATTTAAATGCTGTGACGGCCTTCGGAGAGGTGTGCATAAATGGATGCTTGGAAAATGTCGTGTTTGAGCAATGTAAAGAAACCTCCACAGAAGTGTAAAAGCTGACGAGCTCAGGTTATTACTGCGGAAGGTGGTTCTACAGGCTATGGAATCACAGGGTGTACTTAGTTTGTCCATCCATCCATCATCTTCCGCTTCTCCGGGGATCGGGTCGCGGGGACAGCAGTTTAACCAGAGAAACCCAGACGTCCCTGTCTGGTCTCCGCCTTCGGCTGCCACCCAGCTCACAATAGCCGCTTTCGGACTGTAGGAACCTTTGGCAGTTCTAATAACCTTTTAATCCGCGGGGCCGTTTTCTCCCGTGTTCGGACATACAGGAACTCGGGGCTTTCTCCCTTAGTTCCTATAACTATTTAGCTCCTTCTCCGAGGTCGGGTCTTTTCATAGTTCTTATAGAACGAATCTAACGGAGGTGTGTGGTGGTCGGTAGCTACGCCCCATGTCATGCTATCACGGCTGAAATGTTTACTCATACAACACAGACACAACCGGCGGGTGTTTAATAAGTTAAACTTACACTGGTCTCATTTGTCTGCAGCGCTCTGCTCTCCTTTCTTCCTTCATGAAATGAAAAAGTATCGTCTCCTGACTCTCTCTGTGAGCTTTTCCAGCCTCGATATTAGACGCCTGATGTGATTGTCCATGATTAATATCACCATCATGCAGACCATAAACACAGTGGCCTCCCCGCTCTCCATATTAGCTTCTTGGTGGTGTTTTTTCTACTCTCCTTACTTTTACCGTTTTGTTTTGTGTTTGAATGTAGCGCTAAACGGCTAACGGCTAACACGTCACTGAAGCAGACGGCTGCGCGCGGCGCATCAGTCCCTATCATGTGCGAATGCAGACTGAAACAGTTCCGCTGGGGAAGGATAGTTATCAGAACGAAATTCGAGGAGGGTAGTTCTGATAACTACTTTCTTAGAACGGTCTGTCCGAAAGCGGCTAATGCACCCGACCCCTCCCATGGGTGGTGAGCCTGTCGGAAGGAGGACCCATGTCATATTTTCAGGCTGTGCCCAACCAAGTCCCATGGGCACAGACGCTCGCTGCCGGGCCCCACCCCTGGGCCTGGCTCCAGGGGGAGGCCCCTGGTGACCCGCGCCCAGGCAAAGAACGTGTTGTCCAATCATTTTATTCATCATAGGGGGTTTTATGAGCTGTTCTTTGTCTGGTCCCTCATCTAGGATCTGTTTGCCATCGGTGACCCTACCAGGGCTTAAAGCCCCGGGGCAACATAGCTCCCAGACTCATTGGGAAACCCCCCCCCCACCACGGTAAGGTGACAGCTCATGGGGGAGACTTGGTTTGTCAAAGTGTTTTTACATTTTCGTTTAGTATTTGTTCAATCAAGAATTTGGTGGTTAGACTGGTGCTGCATCATGTTTGCAAGCTTTTCAACAATGGATTTGTATTTTTCAGACATGTTCTTTAGTCGAGCAATATCCTTTCCAAGGAACTACCTGGTACCTGACCTCCCTGGCCTGTTTGATGGCCACGTCTGGATATATACTGTTGTTATCAACGGTACATAAGCTGGAGTTGAAAAAAATACAACCACTCTCTTTTAAATACAGTTAAATGACATGATGGCTGATAGGAAACACTTTGGAGTCTAGCTACTGGTGGTGGGTTTCTGTTCAGGCTCCACCTTGAGCAAGTGGAGAAGTGGAGTTGGAGACGAGGCTTGGTCTGGAGGGAGAATGACTGCAAAAGTGAGATTTAAAAGGACAAGAAAGAGACCAATTAGCTGGATGAGAAAGGAAACAGGAACACCATTGGTCTAAAGCAGTGATGTCAAAGTGAATGATTTGACTGCATGGTAAAGAAAGGAGGAGCAAGGAAGCAGACGAAAAGCTGAAGAGGCAAAGAAAGAGTGAATAAAATGGATCAGATTGCCCTTATTGCACTTGTGCAAAAGCTTAAATTTAAAGAAAATATTTCTCAATTTAAAACTTTATAAAAACGGGGATAAGATGAATAGAACGAGACTTAAAAAAACAAAAAAAAAACATGTCGTCTTCAAGATAAAGAAAATGAGGCAGAAGTAAAAGGAAAACCTCCAACCTCATTTCAGGCTGTGTCAGGCTGTTTCTAGATAAACAGAATTTATCTATGACAAAGAGTTCTAAAAACATGGCTTCTTATAACAAACAATGTTTTCATGGCTTCGTTTGCCCCAGGTTAGGGGTAAGTTGCACCATATGGGGTAAATTAAACCTAGAAGAACTTTTAAAGAAAAATTATCTCTTCTCAGTCAATTTTTGTTTTACAAATAGTCATTTATTTTCTTAAAGGTAACATAACATTAAACCTCACAAACAAACAGATTATTGAATAAATCTTGATAACTACTGAAGTAGAATGAATGAATAAATGTCACTGAAACTAATAAACATTTTTTGTCAAATGACAATTCTAAAACTAAATAGAAAAATTCCTTCCCTAATTTACATTTATTTACAACTTATGGGAACTTGCAAACGTGCCTGAGGCGACTGTGGAGAGAAACGAGTCCCTTTTAACAGGAAGAAACCTCTGGCAGAACCAGACACAGGAAGGGTGGCCATCCGCCTCGAACAGCTGGGGTTATTAATAAAATACAATAAAACAATCAGATCACCCCACCTGTTTCTTTGTCAACTAAAACAGGAAGATTCTCAGGACTCTTATGATACAACCACCTGTTTTTCATCCCTGTCACCCTTCAAGGGGACAATCTTTGAAGCGGTCAAGACAAGGATTTTTCTCCACCCTAAAGGCTCTAGCATGGTTGCCGCGTCTGCTAGCGCGAGCGGTGTTGATGACGTCAGGATTTCGTGCCCGCCATGTATAGTGGCGCAAGCAGCGCAAGTCGATGCGCCAGTAGTTGCAATTTTCTCCGTCACAGAGGTGGCGCTGCTACGTTAAGGTTACCGCTATTCTACAACCACGAAAGTGGAGAAGAAAACAATGCCGCTGTCAAGAGCAAGAATACTGTAATTAATGATACTGCTGCAGTTTTCGGATCATTTTAATTTTTTAATTCAGTTAATATAGGTGAAGGTTTGAAGCCCCCGGCATCAACAGAGTCTCTGCCCTCTTCTTTGCTTTCACGTATCTGTCCCGTAGCTTCTTCCACACATTCTTACAGAACTCTCCCTCTTTCCCCAAAGTTCTGCCAATCTCTGTGCACCAGTTTTGGGAGTTTACGTGCTCCCTGTGCTGTTTCACTGCAGTTTCGTACAGCTGCCTGTACAAACGCACCTCCTCACTGAGCCTGGTCTCACATCGGTCCATCCGGTTCGTTGTTCTCGGCACAGCCAAGTTACAAAAATCGACTGGTGCACGACAACGCGCTGCGCCGTCTTTTCAAGGGAAGCGCCATGCCTGAAACGTCATTTTGACGTCACGGTGCGACACCGCCGTGACAGACGCGGCAACCATGCTAGCGCCTTGACCCATACTTCTACGATAATCAAATATTATCTCTCCATCACCAGAGGTATGGAACCTGGGTGTCATCCTGGACTCCACCCTTTCATTTCGGTCCCACATCAAGAGTATCACTAAATCTGCCGAAACATTTCAAGACTCCGGCCCTCACTATCCGACTCGGTAACAGAGACCCTCATCCACTCATTTATCTCCTCCCGTCTGGACTACTGCAATGGTGTCCTGTCTGGGCTACCCAGTAAGGCCCTTGACAGGTTGTAGTATGTTCAAAACTCAGCTGCCAGGGTGCTAACTCACACCAAGCCCTGGCAGCACATCACCCCCATCCTAAAGCAGCACTGGCTCCCAGTCAAAGCACGCGTCACCTATAAAATCCTTCTGTTGACCTACAAATCTCTCCACTCACTCGCACCTAAGTATATCTCTGATCTCCTCCACCCCTACTCCCAGTCACGGCTTCTGCGCTCCTCAGACAAGGACCTACTTTCCGTTCCTCGCACCAGACTAAAAACATATGGAGATAGGGCCTTCTGTTCAACTGCCCCTACCCTATGGAACAATCTGCCACTTCACATCCGTTCTGCCCCCTCTCTACTACAGTTCAAAAAGAATCTAAAAACATATCTCTTCTCCATTTCCTACTCTTCTTAAACCCACCGCCCGGCCCTACCCTTCCCCCCTTCTTTTCTCTTGTTAAGCGACCTTGGGTACCCAAGGCGCTATATAAGTCCAAGTTATTATTATTATTATTATCATTATTATTATTAACAGCTTCTTTCCTAAAAATGAACCTTTCATTCTGAAATGATCCATTTTATTATTTCCACACCTTCATCGGATAGAGGTCGTCAAAGGTCGAAGGGTGAGGCTTTTCTCTCTTCGTCCCACATTGAACACATCTGCGTGTCAATACGCCTGCGCACTGGAAATAGGACTTCCATCTGAAACTGGAAGTGGTCTGTCCTTACAAATACCAACTTGCCTTTTTGGAGAACGGTCGGCTCCAACAGTTCAATCAAACAGGAATTCAAATGTTTTTTACTTTTATGTACCGTTTTTAGAAACTTCACCACATTCATTTCAACCTTAGGCAAACTATCCCTTTAAGCAAGTTCTGACCAATTTTGACATGAAGCTGTATGACATCCCATACGAGCAATATCATTTATGAACATTTTCTTACCTCCCGCTGCGTACTGTGAGCAGAGTTCCGGCCTCGTTTTGGCGTTGACGAAGGTAGTCCGGCTAGTTGGCTGAGGCCACAAAAATAAAGCGTTTTGCTTCTCAAAACAATATGCGTTCAAAAGAGTAATACATTTGCATCACAAAATTGTTAATCCAGAAAAAGTCAGACCTCACAATCGCTTGGCGCCATTTTGTCTCCCTTCGTATTCGCAGTAAACACCGTAACAGGTGCGGCTATCGGCAGATGGCAATCACGAGTGGTATAAGGGAGAGAAAATAGCGCCAAGGGACTTTTTCCTGCACAACGATTTTGTGATGCAAATGTATTACACTTTTGAACGCATATTGTTTTGAGAAGCAAAACACTTTATTTTTGTGGCCCTGTTTTGTGGATCTGTTCAGCCAGCACACCTGGAAAGCAAGGAAAAGCAATCACCTCTGTCACCACCAGTCTGTTGTGGTTTGATCCTATAGACAAATCATCTTCAATGACAAAGTGAAATAAATCCTTACTTCAGAGATGTAAATTTAGCCAAGGATTTGCTTTACCAAATCAGCATATGTACTATTGGTTGGCTCAAAAAGTCAATGCATCTGAAATATAAGATGTGTACGAAAACCCCAGAAATTCCCTGGTGCAGAATGGGGGGCACAATCGATGAGGGAGGTAAGTTCTCCCTTGCTGCATTGTTTATCTTCCCTATACCAACCAACCATCTGATTTTACAAATAATCTGGTGGTAATAGCCACTGCTAAGATATGGTATCAGTTTAGGTAACAATCTCAGATACTCTCTGCTTCCCCTTTAACTCCAGAGTTGATAACCACTAATTTCTCCCATTGCTTGCAAATCCCACTTTGCCTGTATAGCATGATACAGCCCTCAATACTTCTCAGACCTTTATAAAAACTTTTTTTTGTTTAGTTACTTAGAATTTTCAGCGGACATGTATATTGCTATTTTTATATTTTACCCCTCAGAATAGACTGCGGGGCCAAAAAAAAAAAATTCCTGGGGTGGTTTCTGCAATGGCCCTGTGATGGACTGGCGCCCTGTCCAGGGTGTCCCCTGCCTCTCGCCCATTGACCGCTGGGATAGGCTCCAGCCCCCCCGCGACCCAACCGATGGATTCAGCGGGTATAGAAAATGGATGGATGGATGGTTTCTGCAATATTATGTGCCCAAAATATGAGGTCAGTACACTACCTCAATATACTGTAAGTAAATATATATATTTTTTTAATCAGTAGATTTTTTTTTCTACCAAGGGCATACTCCAAAATGACAATGCTGGGATTCACTTGGCTCAAATTGTGAAAGTGTGTTGGATGGGCTTTTTCACACATGGATTCCCAGTTCAGACCTCAACCCCATCGAGAATCTTGGGGATGTGCTGACTTTACACCGCGGTCCAACTCACCCATCATCAACACAAGGTCTTGATGAAAAATGTCTGCAATTCTTGATGCAAAATGCTGGGACATTGCATAAGTTTATTCAAATGATGACACAACAAATGTGTATCCTACGTTGTGTATCCTAAGTCAAAGTTGGTGGTGCAATAAATCATTAGTGTGACTTTTTTTCTTCAGCAGTTTCTCATTTGTAGAGGTAGAGATGATCTAAAATGTTCTAACTTGTCAAGGATACATACAGTGAAGATAATCAATCTATCAATATTGACATAACATTTCCCAGTTGTACAGATTAATAATGATATAAATCAGAACTTTATAGTAAATCTACTGCAGTTCAGGTATTTCAAATGTAGATGATCACTCAAAGCATACCAAGTGCATTCACTGGTTTTCAAAACCTTCTGCGGGACCAGAATTGATCCTCTCAAGACTTGCAGAAATAACTTCCTCAAAATTCTCAGTCCTAACTAAACAACAGCGAAAAGGCACACATACTCATATTCAAACAGAGGAAACAGCCACATACTCCGTTTTGTTCGGTATATGCGTAGTCCATATTTATTTTATTAGTTCACGATCAGGGTTAAGTTTGTCAGCTACAGTACAGTGCACAATGCAACAAGCAGATACATCAGGATATCTTAGTATTGTAGTATGTTTCCAACTCTATCCCATCACACCCTTTATCACACTTTTTATGTTTTTCTGGGGCAGTTGGAGCCACTGTTAACAGCACCTTCAGTGCAGCCCTTCGGTCACTGGAAGGTAACAAAACAAATCCTTGTATTAGTTAATGTTAACTGATGTCTAGTGCTGATTTATTCTGGGAGGCAGAAAATGCATTTCAGGCTACATTCAGACTGCAGGTCTTAATGCTGAATTCCAATTTTTTTGCTGAGATCCGATTTTTTTTTCTGTGGTTGTTCATATTATAATTTAAATACAACCGTCTTCAGACTCCAATGTGAATAGTCTACACCCCCAAAATGACCCGCATATGATGAAGCAGATGTGACGTTACAGGCAACAGGCTGCATTTACGGAAGTAAACATGGATACTACACGTCAGGGTGTGTGTGTCAATTTTTAAGTTGTTGTGTAATCAAAGCCAACAAAATTATGACCAATTGTAAAAGGGAAGAAGAAAGTTGAGAAAAAAGAGCACAAATTTTAATGATGTGTGATGGGGTCTCCCATGCTTGTTTAATTTATTACCTCCGCCAAGGAGGTTATGTGATCGCCCGAGTTTGTCTGTTGGTTTGTCTGGATGTCTGGATGTTCGTTCGTCTGTTCGTGCTGCAATCTTGCGACCTGCCACAAGGTGGCGCGACCTCAAGGTGCCAAAGCCAAACAGAACCAAAGCCAGACAGAATGCATGGTGCGCGGATTGAATGCATATTGCGCGGATTTGCTGTAATTAGCACAACAAAAGATTGCAACGGCAAGCCAGTGTGCATAACTGCATATAGCGTGCCCAAAGCCAGACAGAATGCATAGTGCGCGGATTTACTTGCACGGCAAGCCAGTGTGCATAACTGCATATAGCGTAATAATAACGGCGAACACTGCTTCCCGACAAAACATTATAATAATAATAATAATATTAATAATAATTAATAACGGCGAACACTGCTGTTCAATAATGAATAGGGAGAAGGGAATGCCTCTTCTGCTGACAGCGCCAAAGAACAAGTAGCCCACATCAGGAACGTATGTCCATACATGGCTCGCTATCCACAGGTAGGTTGGCGGTTGGCGGAGGTCTGCACTCTGAGTGCATTTCTAGGTGTTTATATTTTATCTTGACGCATTCTGTCACTTACGGCGCAGAATTGTGACGTCTGTCTCACTTCAATGACGTAAAAGTCGAATGAAATGTGAGATTAACGTTAAGACTTAAAAACTTCGGTCTGATTTGAAAAAAAATCCAAATTTTGTCGTTAAAACTGTCACAAAAAATTAAATTATGGGTCACAAACAAACAAAAAAGCCGCATTTGGGCCACTTTTGCTTGCAGTGTGAACATAGCCTCAGTCAAGTCAATTAAAACCCTTTGCACTGACAATGTGTATGTATGTCAACATTTACAACATGGCATTTTAATAAACAGTATTATCTACTGCATCGCTAGTCTTCTCTAAACAATCTCAAAGCTAATGACACAAGAGGAAAACATAGGAAGAGACAATGTTAGTTGTGTGTATGTGTTTGTGTATGTATTTGCGGGGGTAAGGAAATGGAGAGGAGGCGTGAGGGGGTTGTAGGTCTCATACAGTACAAAATGCTGCAGCAAAGAGCTACTGCAACACAAGATCGAACACAGCAACAAATAATAAAAAAAATACAATTTGATTATCTTATAAAAAAAGCAGAAGTAAAAGACAATGACTATCTCAAAGTTTAATTTACATTCAAAGCATGTGAAAAAAAATGAGATTTTCTGTTTTTGTCAGTTTTCATTCTTCTTGGTTCTCCATACTCTCCGTTTTTGTTGTCTTTCTCTGATCACATTATTCCATGGCCCTGAATTGATCAAACAAAGCAGATGTGTCGTAAAAGGCATTTGATGTAGCTAAGACTTAGTCACTTGCTGGCCAAATATATTTTGTGATTGGAATGATTAAAATGTTGATCCTATTTCACTCAAGAAAATGCATTTCAAAAACTGAGAGGCACAACTATTATTCAAAGCCTGACACTATTCTGATAGTACTTCAACATTTGAGATTTTTCTCTGCTGTTGTTGTTGGAAAGCTGATTCATTGTTTCATTAACTGCATTGAGGATAACATCACTGCAACTTATAAAACACATGCAAGTCCAAAAATATCTTCACATATTTCAAAATGCACACAGAGCATTTAAAAAAAAAGAAAGAAGCAAATTAACATTTAATTAACTGCTGTTACATAGTGATTTTGCACACGATTGAATTATTGTGTGAGAAAAAGAAAGAGAAGGAAGGAAGCTCAGCTGTTTTCCAGCAACAAATCTCACTGGATCAGAATTGGATAGCATGACCAAATACAAATGAAAACTCACAAAAAACCTGTCATGTATTGAACCCATAGGCTAAATATTATTATTATCATCTTAAGACTGGGAAGAGTTTTGCACTGCTGTCATAGTGGATCCCAGATGCATCCATATAAACATAAATAAATAACAGAAAAGGGTGACTTCTGAGTTAAATTAAGTGATAACTGCGAAATTTACAACAAGAGTTCAAAGTGATTTTATTTTGTGTTGAGCAAACCAAATTAAGCTTAAATTTTTGAACAAAATTGATAGGGTGGGCACAACTGTTTACTCTACATTATGTCAGCCCCTGGGCTAAGCTACAGCAGCTGATCAAAATCATGAAAATTCTCTTCGCAACTTCTATTTCGTCTTATACTAGTGACTTACAAAGCAATGTTTCACCAGTCGTGTTTTTAGAAATTCATAAAAATCATACATCAAACTGAGGCAGTGTCTTATCAATCCTACTTGTAAACAAAGAGATCATCAATCCCCCATAAAGCCAAACTACATTAACACGTTTTCTCAAACATGAGTTGTGGCTTACATCGTAAAACTGATTGTAAAATAAGAAAAGGGTTAAAAAGTAAGGTGCTACTGGTAAAAGCTTACCAACCTTGCTGAGCAGAGCACCATTCACTGCCATCTCTGTAGCTGCTGACACTGGCAAAAATTCATGTGACTGATTCATTTTTGTAGTTGGTAGTGCAGTTGTTTGGGAGTTAGGCAGCTGTCATATCAAAAGTTATACTCATTATAAGAAACTGAGCAGTACAGGCAACAGTTCAGTGCCTCTGCTATAGCAAATTCTGAACTTAAGAACGACTTGAGCAGCTTGTCCCTGTCCTCCACTTTTCCATCTACCCCCTTGCTTCCTTACATAAGAATGAAGGACCATCTGATTAACGTGTTTGTTGGTGTAAATGTGTGTCTGTTAGTGTGCATGTGTAAACACAGAATAGAAAAGATGCGACATCCTGTAGAAAGCTGCACTTCGAAAGTTTGTTGCACAATCAGTTTGTTAGTGTGTAACAGGTGTGTGTTCTTACACTCCAACTGCAAGTGTTAGAGTTGAACCAAAGAGGTCCGTCCATTTGTGTTGTCTTGCAGATATTTATGTGTATGCATTCTTTTGCTATCTGAATGTATAAGTGCGTCTAGCTAGGTTGCTTGAGGATGGTAGACATGGATGGAGTAATGGGGGGATGGGGGACAAGGTTAACTGGTGAGGCCGGATCAGAGCTCTCGTTGCCATGAGGAACGTGACCTCGACCACTGTACTGGCCTATGAAGGAGCCATCTTCGTTGAACTGGATGTCTACACTGTCTCCGTATTCAGCCAGAGAATCCTCACTGCCCAGCTTACTGTCCTCACATAGAGATGGCTGGCTGCCTGAGCGCTTCTCATCGAGATCGCTAGAAGAAGACACAAGAAAAAACAAGTAAGTGTTAGAAATTCTCATAATGTACGGTATTCAGATAATGGCATCACTGTATCTATCAATCACAATTGCAGCTTATATAAACATGGATTGATGTAACATGTTACATCAACTCTTGTTACAGAGTGAAAACAAAAGTGACAGGATAAACAGATGAATAACTGAACAAGGGAAAAAAAAGGAATCTTAAAAACTGCAGTAGAGCAGAAGCTAAAACTGCTACAACACCAGTGTGTCAGCAAACATAGTGTTGTTTTTTAGGTATTTCTAAAAAGCCATTTTACACCTTTAAATGAAATATGGTCTATATAAACTTTGGTGTATTGTAATGAGAACATTAGTTTACATTCATTCATACTGCTGTGGCACTCAGCTTGGGCCTCCTGTCTACTGTGTTGAGTCTATTAGCACTCCTTTCTCAATTATTTAATGAGTCACTTTAAATGACTTTAAATGCAAAATTGTGGGATGTAGATCGACATGGTGATGGATTTTTTTTCTCTCAATTTTCTGTGAACAATTGTTGGTCGTTTATAAAGTTAATGTATATAACTGCTTCTCGTTATATACATCAATGTAAAATTATAGATTGCTTTAACAACTGCCACGCTCATGCACAAACAATTAAAAGGACTGGATAAAGACAGAAACCTTCCTCTTCCTGGAGTTTTGAGTGTAACTCTGACAATGTTTAAATCCAAAGTGAAAACAGTTCTATTTAGCTGTGCACATGACATCTGAAAGTATCTTATCTGCCCTCTTTGCTTTTAATTGAATTAATTGATGATTATTTTTATGTTTTATGAAATGTTTGTATTTGCCTTTTTTGATTTTATGTAGCTGTAAAGCACTTTGAATTGCCTTGTGTACGAATTGTGCTCTACAAATAAACTTGCCTTGCCTTGCCTAATTACAGCCACCTGCATAGCTTAATCTTGTCATGTCCCAGTTATGAAAGTTGGAGATCAAGGGACTAATACTTACTATTTTCACATTTTCTAAAACAATTTTGAACCTGAAATGAGGGGTGTGATCAGTGTACCCTCCAGAGTTCAGGACACCTGAGGTAAGTGGTAGTGGCAGGCCAAACTGAATGTGGCTTGGGCAGTTGCAGAAGCAAAACTGGATTTGGAGACGGCTTACAACCATCGCTCATCGTGTCCTGTGGGGGATCTTGGGGAGCACGGGATATAGCCTTTTGTTACGAGCCATTCTGTCCTCATACAACCAGAGGGAGAGCTTGGTTTGCATTGCTGACAGTAAGTTAGACGCATTTTCAGACTCTGCCAGGGCTGCCCTTTGTAACTTTTTTAAAATAAAATTTCTAGACACAGCCAAGGGTTGGAGGGTGTCCTATTCAGTCTGGGGATGTCTGCTTATACAGTTGCCCCGTGGGACCCAAACCCAAATAAGCAGCAGATGACAAACATTAAGAAAGTTGAAGTGTAGCAGAAAGAGGCGCAGTAGAAATCCTCAGAGATTGGTAAGAATGGATGGGGGTGTTGTTTTTGCAACTTGGGAACAACTTTCCTGATAATGACATGCAGGTAACACAGGTGAACCCTCTTTGTCTCCAGTTTCCATCCGCCACATAGTCTCAAAGTTGAGTAGAGTGGTGTTAGAGTTGCTTCTGGATCTTATCAGGATGCAGCTCACCTCCCCCATCCACCAGTGATCCCACACTTGCCATGATGACCAAGGGAAGAAAACGGTCAAAATTTTCTCCATCCCTGTTTCTATTTTGGTTCTTATCTGCGTTCTTATTCCAGGCAATACTTGGGCTTTGAAAAGTTCAATCAGCTGCTCCCAGATGCAAACAATTTACCGTTGCCATGGTGATGCATCATAAGAGATGAAAAAACGGGTCAAGGTTACCACCAGAAAGCATTCCAGCAGCTCAGGATCCACAACAGTATTGAAAAATATTTGAGAAATAAATGTTTTCATAGAAAAAAGCGCATTAGAAAATCTTAAGAAGACACAAAGTAAAACACAATATGATGCTGCACTAGAGCTACTGCAGCAGGCTGCCACTACAATTCTAGAAATGATTTATTTAAACTTTGCATATCTTTGAAACATATTTGAACATTCTTAGGTTTGACCACTGCCAGGAAATTGTGAGCAACACTTCTCATCTTGATCCTAGCAATATTCTGCTGGGAAAACCTGCATCCTGGGATTCCTATGGATTTCACTTTCACTACTACCTAAACATTTCTGCAGTGCAATCACCCCCCAAAGCTGTACAGTATGGCAATACTACTCCCCTAATGAGCAGCTTTCCACAGAGGGACAGCACCGAGCCTTGCAAAAACAGCTTAGGAAGGGCTAAAAAGCATGTCAAAGAGCCTGGGGTGTTCCCCTGACCTTTAAACTCTGTTGATACCAGTACTGATAGCATCCGCTGGAAGTAAGTACAATACTCCACAATCCACAGGGCTCAGCAAAAGATCCTTTGCTAAGGTCGTGGTACGAGACACCCGAGGACACCTTCAGATGTTCTTTGACCACGCCTTGACTGGTCAGAGCTCTTTCTATATTAGGTGGTCATAACGTTATGGCTGATTGGTGTCTGTCTGTATGCAAGTGTATGCAATCCATTTGAACGTGTGCTAGTTTTCTGTGTGGATTCACTCTCTCGCTATATATATTAAAATAAGTAGTTGGTCACAATGATGTTGTGAAGTGTTTCCTGTGAATAAAATCACAAATGATGATATGACCTAGAATAGCAATGCTCTATTATGAATTGTTTTATAAACCAAAAATATGTTACATAATGATTGTGCTCTGATCTGTCTGCAGAACTTTTGAAAGGTGAAATTATTTTTAAAAATATTTTTAAAAGTTACAATGTGACAAGGCCAGATTATTCTCCCCTACCATAAATCAAGGATTTTGTTGATCTTGTTGGAAGAACATGATTTGTGATAAGGGCTTATCGAAATGATACCCATTGACTGACTGAGCTGGATATCTTCTCGCCAATCTGTACCATCACCGCCAACACCTCTGGAAGGTTGTTAACCCAAGCTCACTAGGACACCCCTCCCCCGGTCAGTAGAATACATTCTCTCACTATTTTTGGGCTTATTTCGGGCTGCATTTTAGAGCTCATTCATTGCATTACTGTAAATAACCCCTTTTACATCAGTACTTCTCAGTTAGTCTCTGTTTAAGGGTTCTAGCATCAGTCACAATCTGTAACAATTGGGGCCAGGGTCCAATGGGGGACTCTGCAAACTCAGTGTCATTATATATGATGGTTGGTTTTTTAGTGGTAGTTTGGTAATGTGGCTTTAGCTTACAGGAATTACAGTTAAGTTTAGTGTTTAACAGAAGTACATTTACAGTGATTTGAATTATTATAAGTCATGTAATAGAAAAAGTCATGTCAACCAAGTTTATGAAATTGGTTATGGAACCACTTAATTATCTGGCTATGGAGATTATGGAACGATTCAGTTTGTTTTGTGTTAGGGAGCATGGTGTGGTGGTTAGCACTCTTGCCTCCCAGCAAGAAAGTTCCTGGTTCAAATTTCTGTGTAAAGTTTGCATATTTTCACTGTATAATTGCTCTTAAAGTCTCTGTAAAATAGCAATACTTTTACTTTTATATTGTAACGTGAACTGATGTTTTGATTAAGGAAAATATTGGTCGGGTGTATGTATAATTATTCTTATTTTGAAATTAAGTTTGAATAAGAAAGAAATGTTAATAAAGATATGTTAAACTTCTTATTGTCCAGGGTCTGGGAATTGTGATAGGTGTTATAAAAAATGACATTTTGTTATATTCCACTTAGATAAACTAATCATCC
Organism: Odontesthes bonariensis; assembly: GCF_027942865.1. Classification (NCBI taxonomy): domain Eukaryota; kingdom Metazoa; phylum Chordata; class Actinopteri; order Atheriniformes; family Atherinopsidae; genus Odontesthes; species Odontesthes bonariensis. Next base: position 34,445,623 of record NC_134515.1, on the reverse strand, counting down.
TCTTTCTGTTTACTAAAACACCATCATGACAACAACAACAAAAAAAAAACCTAAAAACATGCAAGTGAAGTGATGACAAGATCCCTCACCTCTCCAGGGACCTGCAAGCAGAGCATTTTAGGAAGAAAGAAAAGTGAGATCAAAAGCAATGAAAGCTGAATTAACAGTTATACCTTTACATGAAAAAGCAAAATAATTCCTGCAAGACAATAAAATTAAATTTAAACATTTAATTAGCCCCAGAGATTTCTATTAAAAACTATGCACTACTCAGTGTCAGCTCTGTGATGGATATAAGGTAATAATGGTGCAAAACAACTGAGCATCTGTGACTGGAATATTTTGTAGAACATAGTCATACAGTTGTCAGTATGGTTGACTTCACGAATCACAGTGTCGAAAACTTATAGATATTTATCTCTCTCCCACAAAAACACCCGACTGATTAACCCTTTTCAGATTCTTAATTACAAGCACACAAACTCTATTCTTTAAATCACAAATTGTGAAACTCTAACCGTATTGCTCTTATTGCTACAGTGAATATGGTGCAAAACTCATTCAAATACTCCCCCAAAAATGCAATTTTTCTCATTCTCATGACCAAAACACATTAGTCTTAAGGCCTAATTTACAAATCAAAACTACTGCTCAAACATGTTTACTTCTATTGCTACTGTAAAAATGGTGGGAAACACATCAGCGCATCCAAAAGTTAAGAAAAAAATTGTCCAATCTGAAGATCAGTATGTGAATTCAGAATCACAATTAATTTTTATTGCAAAGTATGTTTTCACATACAAGGAATTTGTTGTGGTGCCATGACAATTAACATAAGCAGACATTCTACTTATAGAACTTGGTGTTTCAATCTGTAACAATTCTGCAAAGCAGTTACCTTGTATGGGATGCATTTGAGTGTTTTGGGGTGTTTAAATGCAAACAGAGGGTAGGAGAGTGGTAGAGATGAGAGAGAGAGGGTGAGGAAGGCAAAGCCAGGGAGAGGGGACCGATCGGGCCACCTATTTACCTGCCAGACTGGGAGGTACACTCTACCTCCCCCTGCTTCCAATTAGGTGGGAACAGAGGGGAGAAGAATAAAGAATAGAAGAAGAAGAAGAAGAAGAAGGGTCTATCAGTTTTTCATTCGTGAAATACCTTCCTTGGAGTTGGGGTGTTTTATTCGTGCCCACAGAGTTATCGACATATCCTTTTTGGGTGTTTCGTATTTACTACAAGAAACCCTCAGCTGGGTGTCTGTGGCATCAGTTGAAGTCCTTTTATCTGCAAGTGTTGCAGCCAAGCACCTTAAAACTTGATCATGGCACCAAGTGTATCTACCTTGTGTAAAGCTTGTCTTGCAACCAACCAGGATGTGTTTAAGTGTTGCTGGAGCTGCACAGAGGTGACAAACTGGATCCTCTCCAAACCAGAGCTGGAGATTGGTTGGAGAGGGCAAAACATCATAGGTGGCTCTGAGCTTACGTTGTTCCACTCCATCCTACTTCATCCAGTGGCCTTGAGGAGCTTGCGAGACTACTTTGGCACACCTGGCTGCTTCCTCCTGGTGTTGCACTTCCTCCACCACCAGTTGTTGGCGTTTGTTTATTGTTACTCTTTTCCGATTGGACACTACTTTCAATGTCTGTGTCTGAGAACAGCCATTGTTTCCCCTACCGCTGTGGCAGCATTCCATTTCCTTCCCATTGGTACAGTTGGTGCAGCAGCTCTTATGATGGGATCTCTGGACTCTGAGCGTCATATCTAGTCTCGCTTTGGCATATTTATACTCCTCCACAAGGCTTGATAATGGTAGGAAGAGGGTAACATTTCCTTACAGCCCTACATTGCTAAGGCATCTTAGTAAACCAAGGCATTTCCTGACCCGTGCACTCACCATTCTCTCCAATGTCATGTCGTGACACAGCGTGTTGGTCTGTAGCCTCCTGCCAGAGGTAAGAGTCTGAAACAGTTTGGGTGAGATGGATCTCTGGCAATCTTTCCTGCACTCTTCAATGTCCTGGAAGGATACAAATTGTGGCTTGGTGGAAGACTGCAGCCAATCATCTTCTCTGCAGAGTGAATGATATGCTGCAGTCTGCCTTTGTCCTTGGCTGTGGCAGCAGCATAGCAGATGATGAAGGAGAAGATGAGAATGTAAGAGAATTGTGGAAGCTCTAACTTCTTGAGCTGCTGAAATAAGTACATCCTCTGTTCTTGATGACGGAGCTGATGTTCTGCTCCCACCTGAGGTTCTGTGTATTGATGGTCCCCAGAAAATGGAAGTGGTAAGCCACACAAAGTTATGGGGATGTGTGGGGCTGGGCTCTTCACGAAGTCCACCATCATCTCCATGGTTTTAAAAGAGCTAAGCTCAAAGTTTCTCTGACTGCATCCCGACACCGATGGTCAACCTGTAGGCAGACTTGTCCCCATCAGAGATGAGGCTGATGAAAGTGATAGTTCTTGGCATGGGCATTTGCGTATTTAGAGACTACAATTGAAGTGAGGGAGGAGGGGGTTTTGAACTGGTGGAAAGTGTCATGGGGGATGGTTACAGGACTTTCCAATTACCTTTCAAATCTACAGTAAAACTCATTCAGGTTGTTGGCCAGGCATGGGTTATCAAGGGAGGGGGTAGATTTAGGTTTAATGTTTGTGATCTGAGACCCTTCCAAACAGAATCACTAGCTGATAACTGGTGTTTATCTGAGTACAGGTGTTAAGCTGCTCTTGCCTCCTTGCTGAACCTGTACTTGGCTGCTTTAAATCTTTCTCTGTCCCCTCTCCTAAAAGCTATCTCCTTTTCTGGCCTTAACTGTTGGGGTTTGGCTGTGAACCAGAGTTTGTTGTTACAACTCACCCTGATGTGGGTTGGAATGCAAAAATCTTCACAAAAGCTGTTGTATTATGTCACAGCCTCTGTAAACTCATTCAGACAATTTGTAGCACCTCAATAGCTTCACTGTCCTTACCACAGGTTTTCAGAGGTTGTCTGTATGCAGAAATCAGATGGACAATGACTGGCCCAGTTGAGCACAAGGGACAGCATGATCGGCATTACTGACTGTAAGTGTTGCAGTGATCCAGAATGGTGTCTGCCCTGGTTGGACATTTAATATATTGTTTGTATTTTATTACCCTTGTTAAAGTCACAGAGGACGATAACTAAAGAGTCCGGGTTGGTCCACTCCACAAACAGACTCTGGTTGGCGACAGTGCGCTGTGCATTAGCTTGTGGTGTAATGTTGGCACCTACCAGAATGAATTAAGTGGCAAGTAGAAAGGTTAGCAGTGGATGGAAATGATTTTCAGGTAAGCAGAACAATGCTGCGGAATCCCTGTCACATCATTACACCAGCTCATGTTTGTGTAGAAAGAGTTTCCTCCACCTTTTGTTTTCCGGAAAATCTCTGATTAGTTGGAAGATTGTCAGCTGCAGCTGTCCGATCCTGTCTCGCATAACCACATCACAGTGAAGCACAAACAGAAGATAAAGAAAATTCCCTGTTTTTCTAGATCGGTGACCATAGCTTTTCTATTTTGTCTCTCAGTGAACATATTTTGGAGAGGAATATTCCTAGCAGAGGTGTACAAAGTCCGTGCCTGCAGAGTTGCCCGGCCGTTTATTCTGTGTCTCCCTGAATGAGCAACGATAAGGGCACCTTTGAGCAGAATGTCCAGTAAATCCACAGATCACAAGAGAAAAGTGGAAAAGTAAGTCTGGAGTTGTTTCTCTAATGTTGAGGAGTTGCCCTTTGATAAAGTAGAATCAAGCTGTGCTGCAAAAAAAAAAAAAGAGTTTGCAAACAAAACAAGACAAAAGAAAGCACACTAACACACCAATGCTGCCATCCACAGCACCATCTTTTCTGGGTCTTACAATGCTGCACATATATTCTCTCAAATACATTGTTTTTCAGCACAAACACAAATCAGTAATTCCAAATATTTGAATATACCACTACAAATCACAAATGCTGCTTTTCCATTCACAACATCAAGTACTGTGCACTTTCACTTAAGCATTAAATATCTCATTGAAGTGTGGAGCAAAAATTATTTGTGCACCTGTTGAGCCAGAACACTAAAACAAAGGAAATCCAGAGACAAAAGATAGAAAACATGTACCAATTGAAGGAAACTAAACGCAACTGTGCATTGTTTGTATTCAAATGATTGTCAGATAGAGCAGGACCATCTCAGACTTATCAGAGGAAAGATGTAAAAAAAAAACTCTGCAGACCTGAGACCACCTCCTAAGATCTTGTTCACCAATAATAATAAAACCACCTCTACTGTCTTGTGAAATTTGGATTGAATTGTTATTTCAGATCCCCTTGCTCAATCAATTGAAATGCCAACCAGGACAGGACACAAAACTTACCTTTTGCAATCCAGTCTGAACTGTGTATTATTACTGTATATGGGACACGTTATTTCAAAAGACAAAACAATAGTAAACGATACAAATATTTAGAAGATGTAGATGAATGCTTATTAGGTCTAAACAGATGGCTGCAGAAAAAGGCCACAAGCTTTGGCAGGGTTTTACCATTTAGACCAATTCATCCAGCTTCATCTTTGCCAATTTCCTCGAAAAATAAATTAAACACTTATCTATGGGAAATTAATATACAACCATACCAAACAACAAGCTGATTTGGAACTTCATATAAATTTAGCTCAGTAGGAAATCTGTGTTCACAGAGAAATTGAATTCCAAAGACATTTAGGCTGTGTCTCTTTTTTTTATGATTTGAAACTATGACAATGATTTAAATTTTTGAACTTCAGCTTTGGGACATAATGGAGTGGGGACTTGTACAGGGTGTACCCCGCCACTCATTGAATGGCAGGTGGCAAACATGCATACACAGACAAAAAGATCAGAAACCCCCAGGTAACACATGGGCTATACGTCCCATTGTTGTAGCTTCTCTGGCTAACACATGACTTACTAAGCACATGGTCACAGCTACCATCTTGTGCCCTTGCCATCACATGATCCCGGTTGCCATTTTGTCTCAGTATCCTCCCCACTTTTCCAGTACACATAGGCCCTCATTTATCAAGCCGTCGTAGAAAGCATCGTTGATATGAGCGGAGAACTCGTCGTACGCAGAGGCTCAAGTGAGATTTAAAGAACATGCGTACCACACCAATCCCATCGTAAGACCGAGCGGCTGTTGATAAATCCGGCGGCTGAAATCCATCGTAATGATCCTAACCACACCTTCTACAAAAGGCCGCACCTCTAGAATTTGCGATATGGATAGACGAAAGGCGGCAAAGAAACGCTGTCAAATCTGTAAATCGCAGACCGGACGAGTTATGTATTTTCCCCTACTGTGATGGTCAATAAAATGTGATAAACTCCAGATTAAATTAAATCTAAAATTGAACGATGTTTTACTTTTTCTCCAATAAGATCAGGAAGAAGTGGTCCGATATGAAATTTGCCACCAAAGAAGGTCGCAGAGCTCTCCGACGCAGCATGTCACAAACAGGGGGGGGAGCTCCGATCCAGGTTTGGATTTGAGTGCCTTGGAGGAGAGGGTGGCTGGCCTGATCGGAGCTACGTCTTTGCGTATGCGCAGTGTTAAAGCGCCTCTCCTGTACGGCTCATAAGCCACTCATCATTTTCCCGAAAGAAATCCTGCCGGTCCCGGAACACTCTCTCGCGCCTGATGCGTGCGTTCAGGTCCTCTAACAAAGCCAGATCTGCCATCGTTTCGCCATTACCGCGCCGCTAGAATCACCTCTTAAATAGGCGGTTGAATAATGAGCCATCACTCTTCCAATTACGGAGTTGTACTTGTTTAATTTTTTTTAATTTATTTAATTTGCGTTTATGTTTATATTTATGTTGAAGTCAAATAAAACATGGGCCTTCTTTGAAGTGATAAGTCTGTAATTTTAACCTAGGGATTTGTTGCGACTCATGAGGCACGCACTAGTGACGCTGCTGTTTATGTATGCTATTGCAGTCACCGCAAGTCAAAATGGAAAAGTGCGTAGGCTACACGGCTTCAGACCTGTCGTGGCGATTTCATCTTTCCTGCATGAACGATGGATTTGATAAATGCCAACCTTTGTGCAGAAAAGAACGTACACACGATGTTTTTCGTCTTACGCAAGTTTGATAAATGAGGGCCATAGTGTCCACACAGACACAACTGTCCTTGGACATTTATTAATATTTGCTAATAACTAATCCAGCTCCTGCTTGATCCCAAACATGTGTAAAGCACAACAGGAAAGAGATCAAACAATTAAAAATATCAGAACAGGGAGGTAAAAATAATCTTCAGTAATCTTGAACTGGGAGAATACCTGGTAATTACAATGTATGTTCAGTACACTATGATAATGGCTACCTAAATATCCTCTCAGGCTCATAGCACCTTAATCTTAAAGATGGAAATTAGAGGATTGATTAGTACATCCAAACTGCAACAGCTAAAGCTACTGCTGGACAGTAAGATCTGGTGACAGCAGACAAATACTCATTAATGTCTATGATGTGTATGTTTTCTATTAATACATTATTCTTGCTGAGATATGATCCACCCACCTGTACTCTCCAAAGGTCTCATCTTTCACTGGCCGAGCTTCAGAGTCCAACTGCTTGTCTTCTTTGTCCTTAACTGTTGAAATAATCCTAATCATCAACAAATTAATAACTCACATGTTTAATTCTGTTGTGCCAGTGTGTATATGAGTGTACCTGCATATTTGCCACCCTTGTTGCGTTTGATAAGGCAGAGAATGAGCAGTATCAGTACCAGCAGAACAATGGCACTAATCAGTCCTATCAACCAGCCTTGAGTGGAAAACCCACCAGGCATCTCTGATGGCACTGGGAAAAGGAAGAATACCATTAAATGTGCTAGAAAATTAGATTAATTTTCTGAAGTGACAGAGAACCAGGCCTCTGTTTGCTGCATGTCAGACGGGCTTCAGATTTATTATTTTTTAGCTTTACTAGTTGTTTACATTAAACTGGGGTACAGGTAGCATTATTTAGACAGTTTAACCAAGAAAACTCAAAAGTTGTACATTTACTCACAGGTACCTGGTCCCTGGGTCCATATCACTTTTTCCCATTGAGTGCTGTTTCCATGAATGATCTCTAGGTGGTATTGCGTTCCTGGTTGGAGGTCTGTCAGTGAATAGAAACCCTGTGTGGAATTTACCACCCCTGATTCTTCCCAGTGACCTATAGCTGCAACAAAAACATAGTGTCATAAATTAGAGGAGCTTTTTGTTGTTTTTCTTTGAACATTCAGCATTATTCTCTTCCTGACTGGCATAGGGACTACTTGAATTTCATCAAAGAAATCAAATAGCATATGCAGCTACTTTTTTCATTTGTTTGCTGTATCCTGCACTGACTAAAAATGTTTAGTTTAGGAGATTTTTCTAATCCAAATTGAAGAACTTTGCAGCTTTTAGTTGATTTCATTGGCGTGTCATTTCACAGGTTGGCCAGCCTGCCCGTTTAAAGCTACAGCTGTTGTAGATGGACATTTTAAGGCATCATGCTGTCTCATTACAGAGGAAAGGATATGATTCTTTTCAACCCCTTGGACTTCATATTTGTGTGCACTTTTGAGATGACTACTTTCAGGGACAAAGCAGAATTTTGCCATACTGGAAGCAAGATCCTCTGCTGCTCCATAGACTCTCACTTCAGTCATTTGGCTTGGATCAACACACCAAAGAAATAAGCTCTGTGCAAAATAAAAATCCCATCCATCCATCCATTGTCATCCGCTTATCCGAGGTCGGGTCAGGAGAGAAACCCAGTCATCCCTCCCTCCAGCGACACTCTCTGGGGGATCTCAAGACGTTCCCAAGCAAGAAGGAATATATTATCCCTCCACAGAGTGGGACCTCCTCCCAGTAGGATGTGCCCGGAAAACCTCCAAAGGGAGGCGACCAGGAAGCAGCCTAACCAGATGCCTGAACCACATCAGCTGTATCTTTTTTATGCTGCCGTTTTGTGCATACACGCAAACAAACGTCGCAAACCTTCCCTCCTGCAACTTGCAATGGCAGTAAGGCGAAACCTCTTGCTCATCAGGGAGAACTCCAATATGGAAGCGCTTGTGAGTATCCCCACACCTGCCCGACGCCTGTCTCCATGGGTAACTCCAGACTATGAGAGAGTCCAGCCCCTCTCCAGTAGTTTGGTTCCAGAGCCAAAGCTGTGTGCAGAGATTTATCTAGTTGGTACCACTCCACCTCACACACCAGCTCAGGTGTGTTAGCTCTTTCCCTGCCAGCAAAGTGAAGTTTCACTTCTCAAGAGCCAGGTAGCGACGCTGTGGATCTGCACGTCCAGGCCCCCACCTTTGCCTGCCGCTCACAAGGCACCCGACCTCGAAAAAAAACTAAAATGCCCTTTATTCCAAACCTCAAAAAGTGAAATTCCAGACTACAGTGTGCTGAAGAAGGATGACAGCATTACATACAGGGTCTGTTTATGTTTAACAGTTAGGGAATCTTGTGGCAGATCACCATTAACCTATGGGTCACTTTGTGGATTAGACACTGTGCTTGGTTCAAGCCTCCCAGCACATGGACAAATACATGGAGGTGTACACTGCTTACTTGAAACCTAGCAGTGACATCATCGTTCCAGATATTGAGAGAAGCAAAAAAATTCTTCTTCAAGTAGTAAATTGGAGGGTCTTCCATCCAACACTGGGGTGAAGAAGTGATGATTTGAGTTTGTTTTGCAAATACACGGCCGATGTACTTTAAAATTATTTATCCGACCCTGTATACACAGGTATGACTGATTACTTTCTCTTTCACAAAAGCAACACTTGGCTGCTACAAAGCCTCTTAATTCCTGTGGAAGCAGTTTTCCCACACATTAGTTTTTTACATTAGTATTTCTTCAATAAATAATGACACAGTGTTATAGCTCATGTGTTGTTCATCTGAGGCTATATTTACCTAATTTTAGGATCTGATGGAACCAGATTATTTTTTTATCATGCCCTAATATATAAAACAGGATGTCAAATGTTTTGGCTGATTTCTCAGGCAATGAGAAATCAAAGAAAAACAAGCCTCGTCTCTATGCATTCGCTGGGTATTGGCAACATTAAACTTATCTTCACCCAGTCTTGTTCAACCCTTGACACCTTCTCAACAAAAATCTCTTTTTTTTACCACTCCTCATGTAGCGGATGTGGAAGCCATGGTTTCGGTGTCGCTTTCCGGGCACCCAGCTCAGGTTGAATGTTGTGGTACTGGAGACTATGGAAATGTTGGATGGAGGAACTGGAGGGAGTGAAAGAGAGAGGTTTAAGAAAAAGGAGTGGGTAAAAGAACATAGGCTGCATTTTCACAATGCTTTTCTAGTTCTGCTGACCACTTTTCTTCACAGCATACAAAAACACACTTGTTCACACACATAGCACTTTTCATTCTACGTGACTATGAATTTTTGTTTGAAACGTGTGGTTCAATATTTTGCACTTTGACACATGGACTGGTTCAGCTGGGGATTGAACGAAAACAACAACCCTCAGACTACGAGACAAACTCTCCTCCTCCCAAGCCACAGCTTCCCCATTTTATGAAATGGACATTCAAAGATTTCACTGTCTGGGAATTCATTAATGCTTTGCCCCAATGAATTTAGCATGCAGATTTCCCCATGCATCTGATGGAGAATATGAGAACATGTGAAGAAGCATAATGCAAAAAATCCCCGCAGTCTCACCTCCTTCAAGGAAGGTGGTGCCCCTTCCTGTGATGGGAGGTCCATCTCCAGCGGTGGTACGTGCTATCACTTGGAAGATATAATAGTTTTTGGGGTCTAAATGGTCCAACACAACGTAATTTACATTGGGATCACTGATCATCTGCATCTTCACTAGGCCGTCCGGACTCCCCACATCTATGAAACAGAAATCAGTGAGATATCAGCAGTGGCATAATGGAAATATCAAGTCTTGAAGTATGTATAATTTGGTGTTTCCACTTCATGTTGTTAAATCAGGTACTTTTGAGATTGGTAACTCTGAATATAAGTAAATATAAGAATTATGTAAAATTTTATTTTATTTATTTATTTATTTTTCTTTGGTATCGTAACTGCATTATTTTATTTACCTCATTGCTGCTGAAATACAGCCCTGGTTCAACTTCATTTAGACCTTACCTTGCCAGTACTGCACCACATATTCCAGAATTATGCCATTGGTTTCAAGTGGAGGACTCCAGTAGAGAATCAAGGACCTCTCTGTAGGACTTTCCAACCTTAATGATGCAGGAGGACCAGGAGCTACACAGACACAAGCATATGAAGTTGAAAAACAGTTCAATAATTTTAACTGGTGTGGTTGAACTATTTGCTGGGGGGTGCTTTCAGTTACTTTGGTTCTAATATATTTAGTTCAACATGTCTGCCAATTTAAGATAATTTCTAACTGTGTCTAGATTAAAATGTTCCTTTTCAGCCATCCCTGGAGCTACTAACAAAGTGTGTATACATGTTTTTGTAATGGAGCTTTGTGTAAAAGTTTGTGTTGGAGTTTTGTTCATGTGTTTGACATTTAATTTCTTTGTGATATATTCAATGAACATCGGGTTTCTCACAATACTAGAATTTAAACTTGATACCAATACCAAGAAAAATACTCGACATTCCATACTATTCCATTTTTAATACCAAGGGGGAAATTAGGTGGCGTATGTGTAAACAGCTACAAATTAACTTTTTCCACTGACAGTACTGGTTCTCCAAACTGAAAACAGGAGTACAGCAGTACAAAAATAATTACTCTTTGGAATAAATAAATTATGTTTTTATTTAACTATGTTTTAACACATTTCAGCAACATGTTTATTTGCATACTAAACGGGTAGCCGAGCTCCAATCCCAAGTATTTACTGAGAATGCATTTGGGGATGCAATATAACAATAGGTGTGAACATGTAGTTACTGCTTATCAACTGTAATCAGATCAACCAAGATAAAAGTTATCAACAAATTTAAATGGGCCATTTATACAAAATTCTGATTTTACTTTGAACTCACCTCCCTCTGGGGTGTTGAAGTGATGGGATGGGGAGTGAGGGCTTTCCCCTTTGCTGTTGAAGGCAGTGACTGAAAGCTCATAACGAGAGAAAAGACGCAGACCTGTCACTTCCTTTGATGTATTTGCGCCTTGAACCTCCTCCACCCAACTGTCATTGTCTCTCTGTTTCACATGCTGCATTTTTGCTCTCTCTTGCACATGGTGTTGTTTGGCAAGAGACCTCCGGCCCCGTCCATTCTGAGGACCCAACCTTTTGATGTAGATCTGGCATGAGGGCAAACAATAGTAAATAAATGTGAGCTATCATTGCTGGATTTACTACAAAGCTAAAATAACTAGTCAAGCTGACATAAGTCAAATTTATTAGCAACTGCGTCAATAATGGTCTTATGTTTCTCATCATTATTAAAGAACATTCAAGCCACATTCAAGCATGCAGTTGGACAGCCCTTCTCAGTTATACATGTGGTTCTTCTCTCTATCTACAAACACTAGCACACCCCTAAAAGTTTCAGGGGCATCTTGGTATTTTGGTTAAGGTAACTTCAACTGACACACTGAGTAAAATCCCAGATCAAATCACCAACTGCTAAATTATCACTTTTCACTTTTGAATCTTTCAAATGCACATTAAAAAATGTCACTATTTGGGGATTTCTTACAGCATTTGCATCGTCCTGTGAGCTTAACCAGTGTCCATGTTAGCATAGACATTTTCTTGTGCAGTCTTTCATCCTTACAGAATCTGACACTATTATTAATAAATATAATGTTTTCAATATTAACTTAACTAAAACATTTCAAAAGTTTGCCTGGAATTGTAACAGATCATGGAGAAATAATAAGCAGGAGCTATAAATACAAGCATAATTTACTTTATTTGGCTATACCTAAAGTCTGAATAAATTTTGGAATAACAATTGGACAAAAAATGCTCTACACAATTTCATAAAGCACAGGTTAATAGCATAAAATGTCTTGCAACTTAAGTAATGAATTAGTAATTAGGGTAGCAACTGATTAATACCTCAATATCTCAATCAACTATCTTAAATTATTTATAATCCAAAGAAGTTACACGTTCATCTGAGCCATGTCTACTTTTTCAGCACATCTTGACTTGACTTTAATTGGGGAACCCGTCTGATCACTGGGTGTACTGTGGTAACTTTACTGTCTCAAGAACCAGTAAAAAAATTTCCTGTGTTTTGGTAAGTATGCAGCCGCCCATCTTCAGCCTATTGGACAGCACCGTGGAAGTGGTGACTCATTGCTATTTGATCCTCTGTGCCATTTTGAACTGCCTGTTTTCTTAAAAAAAATTCCCCAGCACTGAAAATATTTTGTATGTGTAACAACTTAACCCAACCGGCTAAAATTTTCTACCCAACAAAACCACATCAGCTTCACCATTTTACTCCACTGTTGCCAGTGGATCTTTTGATCCATCTTTTTATCTTCCTTCATCATTTTGGGCCTCCACTGAAAAAGAATTCTAACTCTTAAATCTTTGTTTTTACATAACCATGCAACACAATCAATCAGTCTAACAAAAATAAAAGAATCTATATGGGCATACTTTCGAGCAGATTTATCAACAAATCCCGAAACTCAACTGGTGATGGGACCAACCCTGGGGAGTGATTACCCCAAGGGGCCTCCACAGGCAGGCAAGAGTGATATATGTCTGAAACGCTCAATCACCTTGTTGTACACCACTACTGATAAGTCCGGAAATTTTCAAACTTATTCTAGCCACGAGTTAGTGTGCAGATGTCCCTGGTCTCCCCACACTAGCTGTGCAAGATATACTAGGCTGCAGAACAGAGATCAAAATAAGTGCCAAGAACCCAAATGAATGACACATCCAAAAATCCTCAGAATGTGTGTGCCTTACCCAAAGCCCAACCTTTCTCACTTAGTCCTCTCTCCTGCTTTTCTCTCGTCTCTTCTTCTATACTCTCTTTTTCTTTCTTTCTCTCTGTCCTCCTTTTCCCATTCACCCGATTCCAACCTCAGTCTGATCCTCCTCTTACCCCAAAACCCCTTCAAACCAATTCTCCTAATTCTAATCTTACCCATACCTCTTCTTCCAATCCTAAACTCTCCTGACTCTGGCACAATTCTCCTACCATCCTATCAAGCCACTATCTCCAATTCTTTCTACACACCACAGAACAACCATTAACAAGATTAGGGACTGTGCCCTGATGTCTGATGCACGCAGCATCCCAGCACATCCAGATTCCTTTTGCGCCACTCCCGAGAAGGGTTCTTTGATACCCCAATGCACTCACAGCACATGACACCAATAAAGCAAACTACATCATTATACAACCCTACTTCCTTATTCGCTTCCTCTCTCCCAACCTCCTCTTCCCCTCCTGACAAAGTGCACCACATAAAACACAAAGCAGTAATGTGTCCATGAAACACGAGCACTACCAGCTTAAGCTCAAAGCGATCAGGCATCTTATAGAGTACATTTCACAACAATATGGAGTACACACACAGCCTTTTAAGTCACTCAAGGACCTTGCATAACATATGAGTACCATAGGTTTTGACCTTAACTCGAGTGAGAGTGCCTACCTTTAATCTCAACCCCAAACCTATGAGCTGTTATCGAGCGGCAGGGGGAGATTATCAAGAAAATATTAACCCACACCTAACCTCGCCATATCTGCAATCTCGCTGATTGCCCAAGAGTTACTGAGGTTGAAATACCAATAACAAAATTAAACATACTTACAGCACATAACTCAAAGACACAATTAGCCCATTCACCTAGTTCCTTTTCTCCTCCTCTGCTTTTCTCCCAGCTTCTTCTCTCCTCTCTCATGTGGCTATCCTCCCCTTTTTCCTCTCTCTCCATTCTCTCCCCATTTTCCCTTTTATTTCCTGATCTTTTTTCTTATCTTATTTTCTTATTATTTGTTCTCTCTTCCCATCCCTTCCTTTTCTTCTCCTTCCCTCCCATCCCCTTTCACTCTCTCTTTCCGGCTCCCCTCCCCTTTTTCTCCTCCTATATTGTGCCCTCTCTCCTTCCCTTCCTTTTCTTTCCCCCTTTCTTTGTCTTTGCCTCTCCCTTCACTCGCTCATCATAATATTGATGACAAACACTCTGCTACTGGTAGAAGAAAATATTTTAAATTACCATAATTTGAAAGATGTATCTATGCATAAATATACACAGTTGCTGCAACACCAGCTAAACACCAGCTAATTCGTGTGTAACAAATTATGGTGTGAAAAATTCTACAAGTAACAAACCTAAAGCATCAAACAGCATAGCCTCTGTAGCAGAGAGGAGATTTGTTGTAATAACTGATACCTTGTATCCCAGCAGCAAACCTCGGACTGTTTGGGCTTGGTTCCATGTCACTATGACTGTGCTATTCGACACAGTGGATGAAACTCCGCTTGGAGCCTCCCCTGGCTCTGAAAAGAAGAGATGAAGAAGATGACACAAAATGAATGGAATGTGAGACAAGCATCAGTGATGGAGTAAGAATAAGAATAAGTAAGTATTCAATACAACACCATTATACTAAATTAGCATATCAAAATACAGCTTGTCAGCATTCTGCTTTTATACTCAAATAAATGATCACAATAAAGTGTCAAAAGAACAAGAAATAGTTATTATGTAGACCACCATTACAAAAATCACAAGTTTATGTTGCTCATATCAGTGGTACAAGAGGATACCTAAACCATTCCTTTATCATGTTTTATATTGTAAAATGTACACTTTGTAGAGTACCTTTCTAAACCATGTTAGTTTTATAAAACATTTCTAAGACACGAGAGAAGCATCATCCTCAGTTCATATATAAAGGCAAAACAAGCTAATTATGTATTTTTAGCCTTATTCATATACAGCTGTGCTTTATGATACTTTTTGTTATAATTTTGGCTACATTTGACTATTCTATTTGACTGGCTTTCTTTTTCCTTTTTTTTTGTCCAGCCTTTATTTTTGTACCATCTTGTATAAAAATAAAGGCTGACAACCGCAAAGTCACAACCAAACTGTAAAATATATTTCTGTTTGTGTGTTGTTCGAAACGTTTTTATTTCAGGTTTTATACTGATAAGATAGTGTATGTATCTTCACCACTTGTTTGGAGGTATACAGATACAGCTGTATGCTTATGTTATCACTACCTCTGAATGGTAACTGGGAGATTTAGCCAACTCACCATCAACAGCTAAGAACCGGGATTGCTGTTTTGTTGATTTACTATTTTTTTGTCAACAAAGGATCACATTAATAAGGACAATAAATCTACAGTGAATCAGGAAACAATATATATAATGCCATTAAAAGCACAATAAATACAGTATAATAAATGAATGAAATTAACATTATGTACAATGTAATAAAAAGAAATCCACAAGCAGATTTAAACAATGAAACTAAAAGTGCAATTAAGTATAGCAAATGTGAAAATGAGAAATAATAAATATGAACATGAACACAACATAAACAAGACCATGTCACATAAAAGGATTGTACAGTGTGTAACAGTGTATATATTCATATGGATATAACGAAGACAGCATTATTGTACATGAGAATAGTCAAAAGTCTCTAACAGTATTGCACTATAAAAAGTCTGTAATATCTATGGAGTAGAATTAGTGAGTCTGACAGCTTCAGGTAGAAGTCTTTTTCTCAGCCTCGTTGTTCGGGCCCTTAAACTTATACGCCCTTCTTACTGAGGGGAGGTGGGTATGAGGATGGCGGAATCATTCGATTATACTGGTCATCCCATTGCTGCATTATGATGATGTAAATGTCTTCAACTGTTAGAAAGCTGCTGTTGCTATGTTTCTATGCAGATTTGACTACCTGCTGTATATGTGTGTGTGTGTGTGTGTGTGTGTGTGTGTGTGTGGATGTTATGACTCAAAAACATTGAAAATAAATATGTTTCAAATCAATCCTCGTTTTCTATGACTAATGCATCTTGATTTTACAATTAAGACAGCTATTCTGTACATTAAATTAAAATATCTTAATATGAATTGTTGTAATAGGATCATGATGAGATACTATAAATAAATATAAATATGTCTGAAATGAATGACACCAAATGTCACGTACTATCCTCTCCGGAGTGTCCAATAAAAGCCTCTGGTTCCGGTCCTTTTCCCACTGCGTTGACTGCCTGAACTTTGATTTTAAATGTTGTGTAGGTTCCTGTGTTGTTTACGAGAAATGGTGGAGACTTTACATAAGCGTCTCTCCATTGCATGTTTGCCCCCTCAACCTTACACCAGGACACCTTGTAGTGGAAGTCCTGACCATTATGCAAGCGCTTTTCCATTTCCTACAATGATATGTAAGAATAAAAAATGCATTTAGATTCATTTAGGTTGCCATTAGACAATGGTCATACACAGATAAACAAACCTAAGTACTCACATCCCATGTGATGATCAGTGTCCCTGGGTCTGTGGAGTTACTCCGTACACCAGTGGGATTCATGTCAGGGACTGCAAGGAAGATGAAGACAGAGAAAGAAAAGATGAGTTGAAATGAGAAATAGAGATGGGAGCTCGTTCTGTACAAAAGAAGGATAGCACCTGTAATTCACAGCTTACATTTGTGTACAGACATAAAAGAGGTACTGAACTCCAACAAAGAAAATAAGCAAATCTTCAATGGTTTCAGTTTTTAAGTGTGGAATGTAGATTGATGAAAATGATCTAACAACATCAAACAATAGTTTGATAATTATTCTTCAATAGGGTAATTTTGCTTTTCCCAAGACAATTTTTGCTTTTCTGTAAGAACAATTGCTTTGTTAGTCCAGTTATTACTCTGCTAATTTTGTGGATTGTACAAAATGAAAAGAAGATGTAACACTTGACAGGATGCATGCTAAGACCATGATTATTGCTTGGATTTGAAGATGTGGTTGAATTCAAGATGCCTTTATAATCTAGCTTTATGGCAGTTCTAGTAGCTGTACTATAGAAGTCAATATCAACAGTGGAATTGTTGGGCCACATAGAATTTAACCCTTGTGGTGTTTCTATAAGCTAGATCAGATGTTTTGTCATTGCACAACAGAAAATCAGGAATACGGTGTCACACCGCGGTGAGGTGGTTTTATTTTGGGGTTGTTTTTTGTCTTGTGATTTCCTGTTTTATTTTGAAGAATAACTCTCCTCTCGTTTCAGGTCACTTGCCCTTCCTCATGTGTCACATGTTGGAGTGTCTTCCCTGATTCCTGATTGTGTGTTTCCCATTACCCTCATGTGTCTTATAGTCTGCGTCTCCCTTTGTCTTGTTGCCAGTGTGTTTCGATCCTTCGTTCATGCCAGGCCTTTTCCATAACTCACAGTCAAAGAAACCTACCGCGAAACCTGAAGTTCATTGTTATAGCCTCCAGTCTTTTAAGGAGTGTTTTTTGTTCATAGTGCCTCAGCCATAGAAAACAGCCTCCAGTTTTTAAGGAGAGATTTTCAGTTTAGCTTTTCTTACCGATCCTTTTCTTCCTTCATCTGGAGCGATTTTTTTTTGTTATAACTTTTCATAGTCAGTTGTGTCTTCCTTTTTTTGTTCGAGAGTATTTTCATAGCCCCTTTGTTTATTTATTAAATAAAACTTGTCTGAATTACGCTACCCTCTGCATCTGAGTCCTCCCATTCATTGGTCCTTGTCATACGGTTCTTTCAAAGCAACACTCTGCTGGCAGAACCATAAAAATTCAATGCACACAGCAGCTGCATCTAGTCATAACGACAAACAATGAATAGCTGTGATTACATCTACAGTTTTACAACTTGATCAGCAACAGCTGAGGATCTGTCCACCGGCATTGTGAATACAACCAGCATCGGTTCACCAAACAACACATCAAGACAAATTACAGGGGTATTGCAGATTGTCATTTACCAGCAGGTGGTGTACTGTGATCATTTGAAGGTTTACTTGGTCTGCTCTTGTCAATTTTGTTGACAGCAATAACCCGGAAATGGTACGTGCAAAAGGGACGGAGGTTTAGCTTTGTATGGTTGAAGTCCCCCGGTACTCTTCTCCACTCTTCCCACGTCTGTTTTCCCTTTTTTGCATGCGGCTCCTCCTGGGCTTCCACGATGAACACTGAAAGGAGATATAATATTGTTAATGACCACATGGTCATATGAAGGTGCTATCTTTCTAAATGACAGTTTATTGCTTATCAAGATTGTTTCTGAGCAGCATCAACAAAAGCCAGAATGATTGATTGTTATTTTTGTTACACAGTGTCACACACTGCACAACTTAATCTAAAATCCCATACCACCCATTCCAAAGAAGTTTCTGATGAAGACACTGCTGTTTGATTACCATGTTATGGAGAAATTATGCCTGCTCTCTATTATGTTGAGTTGCTGGTGAAACATTCTTGTTTACACAGGTCCAGGAACTCCAGATCGGTCTCCAGAACAAAGCTAGTCTTCTTTCTCACTTTTTTTCATATTTTTTTTTAGTCTCTGATGCAGTGTAGTTGTAAGAAATAATTGATTAATTCGTAACTCAACTAAACTCAACTTTATTTATAGAGCACATTTGCACAATGAGAAAACACCCAACGTGTTAAAGCAATATAAATGCACATTTAGTGTTATACAGGTAGAAACAACATAAAACAGATAAAACATTAAACAAACTAAATCAGTGATTGGTGTTGTTGTGGGTTAAAATTAAATAATTGTGAAATGTATTGTCAAAGGAAAAAGACTTGAAAGCACAAAGGATATTTAGATGAAGAAGGATAGATAGTATCACTATAGGGATAAGCTTTATTATTTAACTTATCAATTTTAGAAATAAGAAAAAAAATTGCATCAAATTTCTACATCAACACAACAATCATGATGAAGGCGACATTGCCTCAAGGAGGCCATTTTTTGTACTGTGAAGTGACAGAACCATGTGGCTTAAACAACGACATCTTCTGGGTTCCCAATTGATTATTAATTTATTATGTTTCCAATTGGATTGAGTTCTGCCTTGGCTTTGTTGCTTCTACTTTGGCATCCCATAGGGGGATGAAGGATGCTCCATCCTATTGCAGTGTTTGTTCCAATGCTGAGTGCTCCTAATAAGATTCAAGATTCAAGAGGGTTTATTGTCATTCCAGCCATATACACAGTACACAGTGCAATGAAATAACGTTTCTCGAGAAGTTTTCAGTGCAAACAAACAGCAACAACAAATAACAGCTGGGACAACAAAGACAATACTAAAATGCTGCAAGTAACTGCAAGTGTGGTGCAAAAAAAAATTTTTTGTAAAGTGTAAAGTGACTGTATAATTATTTTCATGAGGTGCAGTAGTGCATCAGACAAGTACCAAAAAGTGGCTCAGGACAGTATACAACAGAGGTGATCAGATCAGTCCCTGAGCGTTGAGGAGTCGTATGGCCTGGGAGAAGAAGCTGTTTTGTAGTCTGGTGGTGACAGACTGTATGCTGCGGTACCTTCTGCCAGATGGGAGGGGTGAGAAAAGTCTATGTGAGGGGTGGGTGGGGTCTTTAACAATCCTGGTTGCCTTGCGGATGCATCGTGTGGTGTAGATGTCTGAGACGGAGGGGAGAGTGGCTCCAATGATCTTTTCAGCCGTCCTCACCACATGCTGAAGGTTTTTGTGGTCCAGTTGGGTGCAGTTACCGAACCAGGCGGTGACGCAGCTACCCAGGAGGCTCTCTATGGTCCCTCTGTAGAAGGTGGTGAGAATGGTGGGAGGGAGGTGGGCTCTCTTCAGCCTTCTCAGGAAGTGGAGACGCTGCTGAGCCTTCTTCACGGTGGAGCCGGTGTTGAGGGACCAGGTGAAGTTCTCCGCCAGATGGACACCAAGGAATTTGGTGTTCTCCACAATCTCCACCGGGGAGCCTTCGATGTCCAGAGGCTCGTGGTCCCTCTGTGTTCTGCGGAAGTCAACAACCATCTCTTTAGTTTTGTCCACATTCAGAGACAGGTTGTTGGCTTTGCACCAGGTGATCAGCTTTTCCACCTCCTCCCTGTATGATGACTCGTCGTTCTTTTCGATGAGACCCACCACGGTCGTATCGTCAGCGAACTTGATTATGTGGTTCGAGTCGTGTAGTGCTGTGTAGTCGTGGGTTAGGAGTGTGAACAGCAGTGGACTGAGCACGCAGCCTTGAGGTGCCCCAGTGCTCAGTGTGGTGGTGCTGGAGGTGTTGTTTCCGATCTGGACTGACTGGGGTCTCCCCGTAAGAAAGTCCAGGATCCAGTTGCAGAGGGTAGTGTTCAAGCCAAGCAAGCTCAGCTTCCTAATCAGGTGCTGTGGGATGATAGTGTTGAATGCTGAACTGAAGTCTATGAACAGCATTCTGACGTATGTGTCTTTTTTGTCCAGGTGGGTGAGTGCTAGGTGGAGGGTGGTGTTGATGGCGTCGTCGGTGGAGCGGTTGGCTCAGTACGCGAACTGCAGGGGGTCTAGGGTGGGAGGCAGATGGTTCTTGATGTGCTTCAGGATCAGACTCTCAAAGCACTTCATGATGGTAGGGGTGAGTGCGATGGGGCGGTGGTCATTGAGGCATGACACAGGCGACTTCTTGGGCACAGGGACGATGGTGGTGGTTTTGAAGCACGATGGGATGATGGCACTGCTCAGGGAGATGTTGAAGATGTCCGTGAAGACATCTGCCAGTTGGTCTGCACATCCCCTGAGCACACTCCCGGGAATGTTGTCTGGGCCAGCAGCCTTACGTGGGTTGACTCTTTGCAGAGTCTTTCTCACTTCAGCTGTGGTCAGGCATAGCACTTGTTCGCCAGGAGGGGGGGTGTTCTTCCTTGCCACCACATCATTCTCTGCATCAAAACGACTGTAGAACACGTTCAGCGCATCGGGCAGGGAGGCATCACTGTCACAGGCCGGTGTTGTTGTCCTGAAGTTAGTGATGGCTTGGATTCCCTGCCACAGCTGCCGTGTGTCTCCACTGTCTCTGAAGTGGCCGTGGATTTTCTGGGCATGCGCTCGCTTTGCATCCCTGATAGCCTGGGCCAGTGTTGCCCATGCTCTGCTCAGGGTCTCCTTTTCTCCTGTTCTGAATACTGTGTCTCTGGCTCTCAGCAGTGCAAGCACCTCAGCAGTCATCCATGACTTCTGGTTAGAGCACGTGGTGATGGATTTGATGACCGTGACGTCATCAGTGCACTTACTGATGACACCAGTGACTGAAGCCGTGTACTCCTCTAGGTCAGTGGAGCCGTTGGTGGTTGCTGCTTCCCTAAACATTTGCCAGTCAGTGCACTCAAAACAGTCCTGGAGGGTAGAGATGGCTCCTTCCGGCCAAATCTTTACCTGCTAATAAGAAGAAAAGGTCCCTTGTGCACCATTAAAAATATGTTTAAGCTTATCATTTCTCCATGTTGCAAGATGGTTACGTATTTTCCTTTATCGATACGGCAAGGTTTGCTACTGTCTTCTCTGCCCCTTCGGTACACAGCCTCTGCATTGCATTTCCAATTCAGTTTATTGTCCTGGTAAACACCCAGATATTTGTAGTCCTCCATCACCTCCACCTTTTCCCCATCTTCTATTGTATTCATCTTATTTTCAGTGACTCTAAAATCCACAATAATCTCCACCGTCTAGTTCATGTTTAAGTTCATCGCAAGACGATGACGACGTCTATGCGCGACACCGAAGCTTGTAGAGTGTTAATCCAACATGGCAGCGGACATAACGTTACCGTTCGATGTAGCCTTAGAAAGTGTTTTAAGTAGCTTAGAATGCAAGTTTACTTTTAAAAATAATCGTTAAACGCCATCGTCTTCTCATACACAGTAAAGCGTCTTCTTCTTCCTCGTCGAATTTCTGTCGCTCTACATACGTCATCTGGTATAAGTGATACAATTGGCTATGAATCGCGCGCAAAGCAGCATGGGAAGATCCAGACGCCATTTGATAGACATTCGTAGCGCCCAATAAACGGCTCTAGGCATTCGTAAACCACGCCTCAAATACGAGAAAATGCACACCTAGTTCCCAGACCACCATCTCATCGAGATGTGGACGTGTCAGCCAGGCGAGACAGCCACAATAACTGAGGTATATCTGAGTATTTCTAGAGATATAATGACCCAGAACTGTAATTGTAAGTCTGAGGTGCACAAGGTAAAAATAAATAGTCATTACAGTTTGAACACATTGTAATACACACAACCCTTTATTTTAGGGTTAGGGTTAAGCCAATCTTGACTACTATAGGATGGGGCTGTACAGCTAATTTGCATGTGCTCTGAGGAACACACCAAATGAGTTACTAGCAATCTGAGGAGAATTTGGTACAGGCTAAGAGGATAACACAGCAGAAGCATGGCTGAGAATGAAGCCATAGCACTCGGTGAGCTGTGTGAATCTGCGAGAAGCTTGGTTGTTTGCTCCTAGTTGAATGGGAGCGAATCGCAGAAGCAACTAGCACCATTGGGCTAGATAGGGCCAGGAAGCATGCTAACCAAGGAGCTAGTAGAACAAACACAGCAGATGCTAGGCTAAGTGAGAAACTGTGGCTCTCTGTGTTATTGGAAGCTCGAATGCTCCAGCTGAGACTGCTAGCCTAGCACACCTCCATGCCGGGCCGCTCGAGTGGCAGAGGAGAGCGGTGAATACCGCTCTCCTCTGCCACCAGCAGACAGGTGACCGCGGCGACAGCAGCGCGAGGTCCCGCTGTTGAGAAAACATGTGGAGAAAACTGTGCTCACTGGCGGCAGCAGTGCGAGGTCCCGCTGAGCTGAAGGCGAGCCTCGGTCCCCCGGCAGGCTTCCACATGTTTTCTCAACAGCGGGACCTCGCGCGGCGCGGAGGAGCAGCTCACCCAGGCTGACCTGTGTGAGCTGGGAGGTATCACCGGCAGAGACTGGAGCTGCTGCTGCTGGACACCTGCAGTCTCCAGAAACGCACCACAGGTGAGTCAGGCTGGAGACTGCAGAAGCTCTGCACTGAAAACAAATGAACCCTTAATTCATAGGGAATAGATAGATAGATACTTTATTGATCCCGAAGGAAATTAAAGCATCCAGTAGCAAGACATAATAAACCAATACAAATGTTTATACAATTATAAACAATCTAAGAATTTAAAAAAATAGTTTAAATATACACTCTCAGAAAATAAAGTACAGAATTGTACCTTTAGGGGTATGATGGCTTGTCACTGAGGCAGTACCCTCTAAAGGTATAGTTTTGTACCCTTATACTGAAGTAGCCTAACACAGACTGTCTTTTGTACCCCAGCATGTAGAAAAAAAGGTACATGTATGTACCTTTTACCACACGAGTACATATTTGGTACCACTCGATATACCTTTTGGACCCTCAAAACAAAAGGGTAAACAGTACACCAGCCGGAGGCTTCTCATGAGCGGGGCGGGGCGTGGCCAGCAACAGCTTATTTGCATAAAAGTGAGAGAGCCCTTTAAACGGCTCAATTTGGGAGAGACTGAAAATGGCAAGAATAGAGCTGGTGAAATCTCTTTATGTGAGAGTGATTTTGTGCAAAGAAATTCATGAACATGTTTTGTATAGACCAATTCTAACTTGTTTAAATAGGTAAAATATGTCTCCTTTAAGAATTTAAAAAACTGTTTAAGAATATAAAATATAAAAATATAAAGTGACCAGTGAAGTGACATGAAAGTGAAATATAAAGTGATCAGTGAAATTCAGAAGTGCCATCACTGAGAGCTGTTGTACAGCCTGATGGCCAGAGGAACAAAATAGTTTTTCAGTCTGTTGGTGGAGCAGGATTGAGACAGCAGTCTGCCACTGAATACACTCCTCTGTCTGATTAAGGTGTTGTGCAGAGGGTGGTGGGCGTTGTCCAGTATGGACAGCAGTTTGTCCATGGTCCTTCTCTCTGCCACTGTCACCAGAGAGTCCAGCTCTGTGCCCACCACTGAGCCAGCTCTCCTCACCAGTCTGTCCAATTGGGCAGAGTCCCTCTTCTTGCTGCAGCAAACCACAGCGTAGAATATGTTCTGACCTGGGATGTTTCGTCTTGGGAACAGGGATCAGACATGAAGTCTTCCAGAGCACAGGGACCCTCCCCAGATGAAGGCTCAGGTTGAACACACGCTGAAGCGTGTGTTATAGCTCCAGCAGCTAGGAACATCCTAGATTACAAGAAGGTTAAAGAAGCCATTCTTGTTGAATATGAAATAAATATATACAGAGATTTAGAGAACCGAATATCAGACCAAGTGAAACCCCCAGGGAGCTGTACAACTTCCTTGCTGAACTATATAAAAAATGGCAGTTTTATAGATAACTTTCACCTGGGGTCAGAGTGTGGGTATGGGAACATGAACGGGAATCAGCGCAGAAACTGATCCAGTTAATCCTTTCTAGCTACCAGACAGACCCAAAATCTAACGTTATAAAGCCAAACATAAGACTACAGCAGCAAAAGATAGGTCTGATGGCTCTGGTGTGGTTGGTGATACTTAAGGGTCTTAGGAACTGGGTTTATTGCCTAGTCAGTCCACAGAAACAGAAATATGTTCTCATCAACCCAAGTCTAAGCCAACCTGTTACCACTGTGTTCTCTATGGTTACATACAATCAGAGGGCCAGGTTAAGTCAGAAGTCAGTGTCGTAGTCAGAAAGAAAACAACAGTTTGCCCTAGTGAGAGTAAACAGGAATCCAGTATTGGCCTTGCTGGATACTGGTAGTGTCCAAACCTTGGTTCATCCATCAGTTCTGAAGGAGGGTTGTCAGATAGAGGGTAAGTCTGTCAATAGCTTGTGTCTATGAGTATGGACACAGGTCTCCTACTGAAGAGGCATATAGTGAGGTTGGGGGCCAAACTTACAGGTTGGTTAGCTATTTAGCTTACCAAGTTATTCTGAGGCATTATATACCCATCCTTTTGGAGCTGGTTCGGTCTCACAAGTCAGTCAATGTAGTTACCAGGGTCATGATTAGTGTTGTACCGATACCAGTATCGGGCGGGGCCCTGATCGAAACTAAAATGGTGGTATCGGTATCGGCGAGTACCAACAAATAGGGCACCGATACCATTTACCGATACTTGTATGACACTTGAACGTAGCCCTCTCTCTCCCGACACTCGCTACACTGTGTTGTGATCACTGTGCAGCTATCGCTATTGGCCTGCTCCAGACCAATGAGAGCGGGCCAATAGTCGCTCTTAACCAATGCCGGGGCAGCTTTTTCAATGTGTGAGGAGCAAGACGTCTGGCGACACGGAACTCTGTTAGCTGGGGAAGGTGTAGTTCGCAGTCATCTAGAGCTGCCGGCGACGAAGACAGCTAGCCAGGGGGAGTTTGCAGCGCGATTGTGAGGAGGGGAGGCTGGTTGCCTCCTGTAGTCAAAACAGGGTCCACGATAGAGAGTGCTGGGCCTCCATCGCTCCCTGTGCGGTCGTGACAGCGCACTACCAGCCGACAGCCAGTTACCGTCTTTGCCGTCCAGCAAAGCCGTTACCCCGGGGAGTTGGACGGCGGCACAAGCTCAGACCCCGGGGGAGGGTCTCGCCAAGTGGACGAGTTAAGTATTCCTCTCCTTTTTACTTCGTGTTTTAGTGTTTATGTATAGGTCAGCCTATTGTTATGTGGTATTGATTGGTGGGGTTGCGTGGGGAGGAGTGACGGGTCTGTGGTTAAATGGGCGCCATATGCTGCAGGTTAGCCGCGTGTTTTGTGGTGTGTTGACTCTGTGTGCTGTGTTTAAAGCGTGCCTTAAAGCTAGTGAAGCTAGCCTGACTTGTAGTGGGTTTTCATTCCGTGTGCTTTGTTTAAAGCGTGCCTTAAAGCTAGTGAAGCTAGCCTGACTTGTAGTGGGTTTTCATTCCGTGTGCTGTGTTAAAGGTTAGCCTGTCGTGTGTGTCGCGACCAAGGAAGCCTGCGTTCCCAATCCTTCTCTCTCTCCATTAGATCGGAGCCCCCCACCCCATGTGTTTTATGAACTTGTAAACTAATATAGATTTTACATTTTACATCCAAGTAGTATGCAGCTCTTTATATATATATATCAGAGGTGGAAAGAGTACTGAAAAATTGTAATTAAGTAAAAGTATCTTTACTTTGCCTAAATTCTACTCAGAGTAAAAGTAAAATTACCCATCTCAAAATTTACTTGAGTAAAAGTACAAAATTACTTAATTTAAAATGTAATTTGAGTAAAAGTTACTTAATTACTTTCAGTTTCTTAATGCAAAAAAGGATGAGTTATGAATCAAATTCAGTACAAGTTGTTTTAATCTATTTCGAGGTGTATTAAAGTGCACATCCACACTTGCAAAAGATCAACTGGGCTCAGGAACATACTTCCTCACAAGGACAGTCACAACTTGTACCATAATTATGGACAACCCTGAACATCCTCTCCATGAGACTGTTATCGGAAAACAGAGTCTCTTTAGTCAAAGGCTTCTTCAGTTTGGATGCAAAACGGACCGCTACAGGAAATCTTTCCTGCCCACAGCCATCAGCATCTATAATAACTCCTTGATTTAATTGAGTTACATCAACATTTAATTTCCCTCTGGGATAAATAAAGTATTTTTGAATTGAATAAAGTGCAAACAATTTTCAGTCCTATTGTCCAATGGACAACACTATGATAAGAATAAAGAAATTTAAACTACAATCAAAGTATTAAAAAAACAAAATGCACACAAAATTAAGTGCCCACAGGATACCACAAATCAAACTAAAATGCCACAGGATCCCACTATTCACAATAAAATGCTACAGGATCCCACATGTCAAAATAAAACAAAATGCTCACAGGATCCCACATGTCAAAATAAAACAAAATGCTCACAGGATCCCACATGTCAAAATAAAACAAAATACTCACAGGATCCCACTATACAAAATACAGTGCCCACAGGATCCCACAAATCTGCCAATAATCTACAACTTTAGACCGGAAAAGCTCTTGTTCAATTTCAGCAGCAGCTGATTTTCGAAGTTTTTTGCTGTAAGTCTTGCTCTCTTTGCTGTGAAGAGCAACCCGGCTGAACTAAAAAGCCTCTCACAGGCAGCTGAAGCTGGAAGGCCTGTGTTGAGTTTCAGAGGCAGCTTCTTAATGTTTGGGAAGGAGTTCAGCAGGTCCATGCTCTCCGACACACAGGCAAGGTACCCCTCCAATTCCCCAGAACCCTCTGACCTGCGGAACTTCATTGTGGAATAACAATAAAAAATGTTTATGTTTTGATAAAATGCCGAGATCCAAATATCCAAATACTGACATCGGAGCCCAGTCCACTGACTCAGTAGCCAAGACTCGAGATGATCAAGCGCGTGTGGCGCAACAGAGACGCACTGCACACAACGCAACAGCAGCACCACCTGGCCCTCCCAACAAGTGCTGAATATGAGAAGTTGGCGAAGCTAGAGAAACTGCTGGAGCCATGCATGTGAATAAGCTGGTCTGCCTGCTGCGTGTACACCAAGAGCGACCTCGATGGAGAAGCTTCGCTTGAGAATTTGCTTTGGTTGCTTTGGTAGCTTTGGTAGCTCGTGACGTCACATTTAGAATGTTAAATTCTTAAAGGCCCCGCCGCGGCTGTGCAGCACCCCCGCAAGAAAAAAATATGAGGAAAGTGAGGGCAGGGACACGAATAAACGTGTTGTTATTTACAATTTGTTATTCAAGATATACATCACGTTACAAATGATGTAAAACTACATTAGGTACACCTGAGAAGAGCAGGAATAGCAGAGGCAGCTGTGAAAAAGAAACTAAATTCGAAATAAAATCTGAAATAAATCAGAAATAAAACTTAATTGCAGTGAGAAAGGTATGCGTGGGGTTACTACACTATTGTATTGACGCACTCGACACGGCAATTGCAACAGTCTCAGGATTAAACGACTATTGTTTGGATAGGAACCAAAGTTTACACGTCTGTTTCCGCGAACCCCGCGGATTGCCGGACCCCTGAATGAGCCATTTTAATCTAGATTAATCTAGATTAATTTCAAGATTTCAGTGATATTAATCTAGATTAAAAAATTTAAATAGATTAAAGCATTTTGTATCCTTCTTCCATTTTTTAAATTTTGTTTGCTTTTGATATTCCTATTTCTCAATCATGTTTGCTATTACTTTAGCCTTTCTTATTTGTCTGTTGTGTTTGGTTTCCCTTTTTCAATTTGGTTGAGCTTTTTATTACTTACAGAGCTATTCTGAACATTTTAATGAAGTTAACTTGTCCTGGTATCAAACTAACATTGAAGCCAACCACTTGACTGTGCCTACAACTAGAACCCTTGACCCATAATGACAACAGGATGCAACAGTCTTATACAAATGTGTGTCACTGGTAGCAGTTTTTGGGGAACAGGATCCTTTTATGAAAAGTCACGCTTTAGCAGGAGCTTTCAGTGAACATGCAATATATAGTCTGATCTTTAATAGGCAGAATACAGCTCAATCAGATTTAATTAAAATGACTGACATTAGAGTGTGTTCCACTTCTTCACTCTAAACAATTCTGTAGAAATGATTTACCACTTATCCATGACTTATTATTTTAATTACTTGTTTTACATTTTATTTATGGTTTGTAAACCAACATAAAATTAAGCAGAGATGTTAAATTGTTTGAACATTTGCAATACTGAATAAGACTGAAAAACAAATAAAGTATGTGACTATCAATTTGGATATCATTTTCCAGCAAACTGCTTCTAATCTCAAAACATAGTCATATGTTTTCTGTATCTGTAGATGTGCAGTACCTATGATGGGGCTGTTGTGAGAGGATCCTGGGAACCAGCTGAGAGTGAGGTCGTTGTCCTCAATTTTAGACAGAGACAGAGAGCTAGGAGGGTCTGGAGGAGCTAAAGGCCCAACAGAAATCTATTAGTGCTGAACACACTGTAACAGCCTATGCATAGCATACATCTACAGTATACACAATGACATACCTACTACAGTGATGGAGCTCACAGCATTTGCACGGTCCAGTTCAGTGTTGACTTCGCAGGAGTAATGTGCAGAATCGTCTGATTGGACATTTGTCACTTTTATCGTATTATTGTTGAAGATAGTGTACCTAAAAACACACAAGGAAACACAAACAAATGCATTAAATGGGGTTCTATGGTAAATGTGTAGTGTGGCTTTAACAGTCTTATTTATTTCTGTCTAATTAAAACCACACATGGAGAGAGATTCCATAGCAACAAGGAGCTCATATAAACACATGAAAACTGCATTTGTCTGTATACACATTTATTGCACATCCTCCAGAGTTATTAGTTATTAGGGTTCTGTTTGTTCCAAGTCGAAAATTTTCTTCACATATTGGAAGGACAGTGAAGGACTGTTCACTGCATTTTTGACAGTTATTTCATGCATCCAGATACAAAACTTTTCATCCACTACTGTAATCTTATATTGTAGAAGCAGTCCTTCAGGAATATGATGTGCAGTCTATGTATGCTGTGTTTTTGTATTTCTCCTTGGTTTAGCCAAAGAGTTTTTTTCATCTTCACTTTTGCTTGCAGTGTGTGTTTTTGAGTGACCGGCGTTGTTTATTTTTCCATAACAGATTGTGTGTGTGTTTACTTGTCATGTGGTGATGACTTCTGAAGGATGTATCCATCTTTCTTCCAGATGACCTTGTGCTTGTGCAGCCGAGGATCTTTGTAGAAATGGCAGTCCAGAAAAGCAGTATTTCCTCTGAGAATGTAAAGGTCTCTGGGGCCCGTAAGTATCACAGTTCGATCTGACAGGAACAGAGAAATCCAGAAAAGCAGATCCCAAGCTGTGATTCTATGCATACCTTACTTTATCTTAATTTATTTAGTTACTGAAAAGATCTCACCCCTCTTTGTAACTTATTTTTTTAAATACTATTCACAGTTTTAAGTATATAAAGGTAAAATCAGATTTACAATGAAGACAAAAGAATGAAGAGGAAAATTAAGAGAATGAAAGGAAAAGAGAAAAAAAATGCAGCATTCTTGGGAACCCATTGCGATATAAATAAATATACATATAAAAAGTTTGTTGCAAAAATGTGGGTGTGACTTACTGAAGACTTCCAAGTTAGCAGTGATGGAGATATTGGAGTGTTTGATAGAGCAGGTGTACCTTCCGGTGTCCTCATGGCTAACATTCAACAGCTCAATAGTTCCATTGGTCAACAAGGAAACACGAGGATCTAACAGCAGAGGAACCATATCCTCACTTTCCCTACAGACACACAAAGTTAGTGAATATATTCATTTTTATAATTTGTAATTAGCAATGCTGTGATAGTCCTGGCCCTTCTGATACAACCTGAGTTTATCTTAAATTTTTTTACAACATTAGACATAGAAACAGATAACAGCAAAAGTTGATCTTCCCAACCAACCTGTCTGTCAATAAAATTTATTTAACCAGTTTTAAATAAAGGATTTAACCAGTTTCCTGACCAGTAAGTGAATGGTTACTTAGATTTTCCGTAAAATTCCTATTCTTTACATACTTCACATATCAATTTTGTATACCTGCTTAAGGCAGGATATACCCTGGACCGGTCATCAGTCTGTTAGGGCCAACACAGAGTCAAACGCGACTAACATCCATTTAACATGTATGTTCTTCACTGATCATCGATTGGATTTCCTTTGCATCACTGAAACTTGGATGTCTCCCGATGAGTTTGGGCCTTCTCCGAGCTGTTTTTGTGTGGCTGCCAGTATCTTAATTCCCTGCAGTCCTCCAGTTGTGATCGAGGTTTAGTGACTGTCTTCAAATCAAACTTTGACGTTAAACAGCTGTCCCCTCCGGACTCTTACCCCAGCTTTGAGTCTTTTTGAGTCGTGTCCCTCTCCTTCGCTGCTCTGCGATGTGGTTTACCGTCTTCGAAAATATTACAAGGACTTTTTAAGTAACTACTCTGATTACTGGGCTTGTTTGATCTTGCAGGTTATCTTTGCTTAAATCTGGGAATCGTTGATTCAGTGTTTTCAGACTATATATTACTTATGTTAATTGAGCTCGTTCCACATTGTCAAACTGTAAAATCGTGCCCATCAGCGTGACGCTTCCATGCTCTTAAACCTGCACTGCTGCTCAGTACGCTGCTTTTACCGATGAAGGTACCTCTCAGCCCTTGGTGTCTTCCAATACTGAGGAGCTATTACTAAAATTTTGTTCTGCCTGCCAAACAGTTCTGGACTCTGTTGCTCCATTAAAAATCAGACAACCAAAACCCAGATCAGAGCCTTGGTTAAATGACCATGCCTGTGCCGTAGAGTGCAGGAGAGCTGAACGGAGCTAGAAAAGGGGAAGGTTGCAGGTTTCTTTTGAAATGTTGAGAGGAAGTTGGCGTTGCTATCAAAAGTTGTGAAATTTGCTTTTTTTTTCCAATACCTCCCAGTCACTAGGTCACAAGGCTTGGGAGGTATTGGAAAAAAAAGACACCTTATTTCCTTATTGTGAATATCTGTCGAATATCCGAATATCCAATATCAAACCAACTTCACCACGGTCTTTAGCGGCAGCTGCAGCAGCAACATTTCCGGAAAGGTACTGGCTTGATTAAATTCATTCTGGAGACTCTATCCGACCACATGAAGACCTCGGGACACTTCGGTTTGGGTTTAGGGACCCTCTACTCACTACCACGTAAGTGTTATGTTGTTTGGAGCTGTAGAAGAGGTATAAAAATAGCATTTTGTAGCGGTGACATGATATGCCCCTCTCACCTCCAGGCTAACGACTTTTGGCTAAAAACGGTCAAATCGAAATTCTCAAAACACATCCGAATGACATGATTTTGATGTCAACTCAACGTATGTACTCCCAACATCCCGTAAATTGATCTAAAGTGCATTTTACTCCGGATTATCCCTTGAAGCTGTCCACCCTCTCCAACTCAGACCTGCTGATACAGAGTGGACGGATGTCACTCTGCTGCTTCCTCCTGTAGTCCACAATTAGCTCCTTAGTTTTGCTGACGTTCAGCAGGAGGTTATTTTCTCAGCACCAGCTCTCCAGGCCTCCTCCTTGTTATGTGAAATTAACTGTTCAACCTCCCCAAGTTCTCCCACACCACTCCCCTTCTCCGCTCTCTACACTGGCTCCCCGTAGCTGCTCGCATCCAGTTTAAGACTCTGGTGCTGGCCTACAGGGCAGTGGAAGGAACAGCTCCTTCATACCTCCAGGCTATGGTCAAGCCCTACACCCCCGCCCGACCACTTCGCTCTGCGGCCTCCAGGCGCCTGGCTGCCCCGTCACTCAGCGGTCCCTGCGCACCATCGACACGGTCACGGCTTTTCTCTGTTCTTGCACCCCGATGGTGGAACGATCTCCCGACTGATGTCAGGACAGCTGCCCATCTTTCGCCGCAGGCTGAAAACCCATCTCTTCAGGAAACACTACCCTGATACGCCCTCTTAGGACATCACCTGCTTCGTCCTAGTTCCTTACGCACTTATTTGTTTCCTAAATTGTCTTTGTTTTCTAAATTGTCTTCCCATTTGTCTAGGTACCTAACTTACTGCACTTACTCTAGCACTAGTTATGCTCTTAGCTGTTTGGTTTTGGAAGGAAATGCACTTATGATTTCTTGTGACCTGAAGTTCTTTTGCCTACCGATCTTGAACACACTTATTGTAAGTCGCTTTGGATAAAAGTGTCTACAAAATTACCGTAATGTAATGTAACTCCACGATGGCTGTGTCGTCAGCAAACTTAATGATGTTATTGTTGTCCGATGTGAACACACAGTCATGTCTGTACAGGGAGTATAGCAGGGGACTCGCTGCCTTGAGAGGATCCAGTGTTGAGTGTGAGGGGGGATGAATTATGGGAACCCACGCGTACCACCTGTTGTCTGGCGGTTAGGAAGCTGTGGACCCACCAACACAGAGAGGAGTTCAGTCCAAGATCACACTAACCCACACAGCTTAGTGAGCAGCCTGGAGGGGACTATGGTGTTGAATGCTGAGCTGTAGTCCACAAACAGCAGTCTCACATAGTTCCCTATCCTCTCCAGGAGGAAAGTGTCTGAAAAGGTTATGGCGTCGTCAGTAGATCTGTCTGGGCGGTATGCAAACTGAAGAGGGTCCAGGGTGGGAGCAGAGAGGAGGTGATGAATGTTTTGACCAGCGTCTCAAAACATTTCATCACCACAGATGTGAAGGCTATGGGGCAATAGTCATTGGGGTTACTGGTCTGGGCTGTCTTTGGGACAGGGACCACAACAGACTTCTTAAAGCAGGTGGGAATCACACACTGTGAGAGGGAGAGGTTGAATATTGTTGTAAACACCGGTGCGAGCTGTTCAGCACAGGCTTTGAGGACTCGACCGCTGATGCCATCAGGCCCCGCTGCCTTCATGGTGTTCACACTTCTAAACATCCTCCTCACCTCCAGCTCCGTCACAGTGAGCACCTGCTCTTCTCCGGGTGGGAGCGCAGCTTCCTGCCTGCTCTCCGACTCGAAGCGTGCAAAGACGTTGTTGAGCTCATCAGCCAGTAAAGCGTTGTCTATCATCATGGATGGGTCTGTCGCTCTGTAGTCCGTGATGGTGCGTAGTTCCTACCACAGCGCCCTAGAGTTGCTCCCCTCCATCTGCACGTTTTGTCTACTACTTGTGTTTCAAAGATATGGGCCAGACGTGGCCATCAAACAGGCCAGGGGGGTCAGGCACTAGGTAGTTCCTCGAACATCTTCATAGGGGATGGAAATAAAGTAGCGTTGGTTTAGCACATTGATCAAAAGTTCATAGGTGTAAAACAGGAAGCCCTCAACAATGAGGATGTGAGTCTGCTCCTCCTCCTTGCGGTCGGACTTTGGCACAAACTATCCAAGGTGTTCTTAACGCCGTGAGACTTCTCATCGTGAGACCATACTCTTCATGGCTTCCATGTCCAGACCAGTAATGTTGTGTGCAAATGCCTAGCGATCAATTACTTATTTGAACATTTTAACTGAAGGATGTTGTAAAGCATGATATAAGAGATGGAGATTACCCAATGCCCCACATGCTCACATTAGGCAGATGGATGGTGAAATAAAAAAAAATATATTTGTATGTCTAAACTAAACCAAACTAATGATGCTGCAGAGTAGGAAATACAGTAAATCAAATAACTCAAAAAAAACTAACTCAATTAAAGGTGCATGCAGTGATGAACAGCCCTCTCACATTGTCTGTGCTCCAGCCTGTGTCACGACAGGGGGCCCTGGCAGCTACCGCAATATGGTGTCAGGAACGACAACAAAAAGTAGTCAGTAGTATGGACGTACTGAGTCAATAGTGATGTGCAAACATGTTCATCGTGCAAAAATATGAGTGATGTAAGGCAATGCACTGCAGACTGACACCAACTTCCTGTGTTTTGGTGAAGTTCTGTTAATAGTGAGTGGGGCTATGGAAATGAGAGCTATAATATTTTCCTGTTTTCAATAATGAAAAAAAATAGATGTTTATGATGAACGAACATAAATTAAGTAAAGTAGTATCTTGAAAGTTGTACGCATTTTTGAACAAACTCTCTCAAATGAATGGGATCATTCTAGTGAAGAAATAAAGAAAGAATAAAGTATATAACTTCCTGTTTAAAGTGGGCAGGACTATGGTGTTGAAAATCATATTCTATTTGTGGCCCAACAGTGATGAAACCCTGTAAAACTCATGGCTTTTGAATGACATGTGATGTGTTTTATAATCACTCTTCTGGTTATGGCGTTTTATTTAATTTCACCACACTGCCACAGAAATGCCCTCCATTGAAAAACATCATCTAAATGATGCCTCATCCAGGATTTCCATTGTTTTTCATCTAGGCTGAGGCATCATTACCATGCCTCATGGTAATTATACTGGAAGTCCTTCCTGCCAACAGCAATAATTCTTCAAAATGAAAGTTTATAATGATTGTTTGAGGGGAAAAATGCAACAATAATATAATTTCCCTTTGGGATAAATATATTATCTTTTTCAATTCACTTCATCTCATGTCCCTCATTCATTTTCATTTAATTTCATCTACTTGGTTGAGAGAGCCTGCTCTCATCTGGACAAAACAGGCAGCACTGTGAGAAACACGAGTTAAATGGACGACTGACAACCTGACAGACAGGTCACAGGTGTTTGTCTAAGAAGGTTGATAGCAGCACAGGCACACCAGAAGGGACTCTACTTCCACCATTTATTTTCATGTTATACTCTTTAGACTTCCAGCACATCTCGGAATCCTGTCGTGCAGAAATACTCAGATCACTCGGAAGTTGTTGATTGAATCAGTCATTGAAGCTCATTTCAAGCAACTGATCGATAACAATAATCAGATTTTTAACCGTACACTGAGAAGTGAAAACTCAAATGAAAAAGAAATCTGATTTATTTTGACACATTAAATTTGGACGGACTTTGTCCAAATCTTGCATAAAACCTAATATAAACTTCTCTTTGCTGTTGAAAAACTAATCCCCTTTTTTTCTATTCAGCTACATTTTTGCAAACCTAGCAAAAGATATACTTCACATATTGTGATAAAATCCATTATATATACACAAGAAGTATACTTGGCAATAGCTGAGTAATCTAAAATCTCTCACCCCAGAGAACAAACAATTTTCTTTTAGCAAAGACCAACCTTCGTCAGCTGTTGGATGGATAATTGGTATACTTTGGTATATTTTGGAATAGTAAAGTTTTTAAAGTAGTTTTGTCTACTTTAGTATTTTTGATACACATCTACTGAAACACCATCACAACAGTGAGTGAGTTTATGTCTGTAAAACCAAGAAAAGTCCTGACATTCTCTTAATATCTGAGATCTGGGTTATTATCTGGGATCGCAAAAAAGGGGACATTCCCAAAAGACTCGATTTACATCTCATTCAGAGTGTCACAAAATGACAAGTTGTTATTGATGTTAATAGTCTCGCCAACATCCTGCTGAGAACATTTTAGAAGTAGCCATTGGAGATGTTGTAAACGCCTTAAGGACATCCGGGGGATGTCACTTGTTTGTGAGGATGAAATCTGACAGTTACTCCTCAAATCATGAACAGTTTTGAAAATAATAGTCTTATACATTAAGTATGTCAGAACACTCACAAATACTGCACTGAATAAATAGCTGTTAAGTGTCACACCTGTGTAACAAAACCTGATCTCTCAAGGTCTTATCAATCATCATAGTATGTGTCACTTGAAGCTCAATGTGAATAAAACAACAAAGATATATGGTAAGCTAACAGGAGTAGGGATGAGGAATCATATTTTTAGTGTCCACCATGTGGAAAAGGAATTCTTCATACAATAATAATAATAAATGGAATAAAAAATTATTTTCAGCAACATTTCCATTATGCAGAAAGCAGAGAACACTGGAGTGAATGAAACTGATAATTATTAGATTTTTTTTCATTACTCAAATTGTAAAGTAAATAAAATTAAAGAGTTTGTAATTACATATTACTATCTTGTATAGTATTACTGTAAAAGGAAACGATATATCCCTGAAATGCACTTGAAAAGATTACATATACACTACTGTAATATATACTTGATAAATGTACTTTGTTACTTTCCACTACCATCAGAGATTGCCATCAGATATCATGTCTCACCATGTGATTTGTGGTCGTGGGGAGCCAAAAGATTCACAGTGCAGCTTGATGTCTCCACCTTCAATGACTTTGTACACGACTCCATCAGAAGACAGGATCTGAGGAGGGAGCTCTGAGAGACATAGAGAGGGACCCCGTCATCAATCAAGTCAGTTGTTACATATCCGAAAAATCTGTATCAAACAGAAATCACCATGGAAAAATGATAGTGTGAATATTTGAATGTCACACGTGAGAGGGAAGTTAATCCAACATTGAACTGTGTACATACCAATAACAAAGAGATATGTATTAAGGAGGATTGAGCCGTGCCTATTGGTGGCTTCACACTGATACACGGCTGAGTCAGCGAATTCCACATCCCTCAGTATTAACGTACTGCTTATTATAGTCCGGCGAGGCTCATCATCCACCTCTACACAGACATTGAGAAAACAAAGGGAGGACAGAGGAGGTGAAGAAGTTAAGAGAAAGCAATCATAGTACTGTTTTAAGATTATTCAACATAAAGTATGCACCGACTGAGGACAGATAAACTTTTTACAAAGAGGTAACTATTAAGGTGAAAACGTAAAAGCTGTCATAAGCTGTAGCTGGCTCTGACTTTGCTTCTTTATCAGAATCTTTTTTTATGATAAATTATGTTGCTCCGACCTTGTTTCCATGTCATTTTCCCCTCTTATATTTAAATGTGTGGCTTTTACGTGAAGTAATTTTGTTCAAACATCTTTCTCTCACTTTTCTTTCTCCTCAGCTAAGTCTTCTGTTCTTTCCTTTTTTCTTTTCCATTTCTTACCTGCTTTCTATTCCATTCATTTTCCGTCTTGTTTTCATCGTTGCTATTAATTTTCTTATTTTGTTCCCCCCCTCTTATTTCTTATATTTGGTTTATATAGTCACTACTTTAATTTTTTTTAACCCTCCCTAGCCATTCTCTAGTTTATATATTCTTCCTCCCCATCCTTCTTTGTTTAATCTCTCCATATCCAATCCTTTCCTATTTCCTGAAATGATCTCCCTTTCTTCTGTTTTCTTCCTTTTTCTTTTGTTATTCTCATCATATTTTCTAACTCTCTTCGTCCCTTAGGTCTGAGGCCTGAGGCTGACATCTTTTTTAAAAAAATTTTTTTTAAATTTCATGTATTTATTAAGAATTTTTTTCATTTTATAAACAAACAGAGATCAATACAAAACAGCACAATGGCACAGTAAGGTACATAAAAAATATAATAAAACAAAACAAAATAGAGAAAGGGGACTTGTAATAAAGCATAAATAAAGCAAGCATATGGTTTGTACTCACACAAATCCACGCTACAATCATAAATAAAGATTACATTATAATATAAAAAAAAACAAAAAACAAAGACAAGACAAAAACAAAACTAAAAAGACCAGAGATTAAATAAATAAATCAAATAAAGACAACTAAGTCCTATTTGTCATCCATCCAACCATCTACATCCATATTGTTATTCTCAAGAAAATTATAGAAAATATTCCATATTTTCCAAAACTTTTCAAGTTTGTTCTTTGTTGAGTAGCTTATCTTTTCTAAAGCAACATAAAAGGTCAATCCCCTCAACCATTGGGCTGTAGTACAAGGCGTGTCTGACTTCCAAGAGCAGGCGCTGACATCTTAAAAATTAGATTTTTATAAAAAATTTTAAAAAACTTTTTTTTTTAAATAAAGCGTTTATTTGTAGGCCCAAACACCGAAGGTGGTGCAAAAGGCCTAGTGTATCTGTAGCATTTATTCTTTCTAGAACCAAGCATCAAAGCTGGTGTAAACCATATTGTCTCAAAGGAGGTCGGCTATTTTCGGTTCAAAGACGCCATTTTGGTGTTTTAAGGCTCTAGCATGGTTGCCGCGTCTGCTAGCGCGAGCGGTGTTGATGACGTAACGATTTCGTGCCGGCTACATATAGTGGCGCAAGTCGATGCGCCAGTAGTTGCAATTTTCTCCGTCACAGAGGTGGCGCTGCTACGTGAAGGTTACCACTACTCTACAACGAAGAAAGTCGAGAAGAAAACAATGCCGCTGTCAAGAGCAAGAATACTGTAATTAATTATGCTGCTGCAGTATTCGGATCATTTAAATTTTTTAATTCAGTTAATAGAGGTGAAGGTTTGAAGCCCCCGGCATCAACAGTCTCTGCCCTCTTCTTTGCCTTCACGTATCTGTCCCGTAGCTTCTTCCACACATTCCTACAGAACTCTCCCTCTTTCCCCAAAGTTCTGACAATCTCTGTCCACGAGTTTTGGGAGTTTACGTGCTCCCTGTGCTTTTTCACTGCAGTTTCGTACAGGTGCCTGTACAAATGCACCTCCTGACTGAGCCGGTCTCACATCGGTCCATCCGGTTCGTTGTTCTCGGCGCAGCCAAGTTACAAAAATCGACTGGTGCACGACAACGCGCAGGGCCGTCTTTTCAAGGGAAGCGCCAGGCCTGAAACGGCATTTTGACGTCACGGTCCGCCACCGCCGTGACAGCGTGACAGCGTGACGCGTGACGCGTGACGCGTGTCAACTATAACTCCGGCTTTACATTTGACATCTGAAAGAACTCCTCCTACTGATTTCACCACAGAGGTGTGAAAAATTGGTCCCTGTAATTTTAAGATATTTGTCAAAAAATATGATCCCAAGCTTGAGTTTTCGTTAATGGGCGTAAGTGTGGCGGCCCCTCAAAGTTAACGAATCTGCTATATTTTACATCCAAACTGCATTAAACTTCACATATGATCACACTCTTAGCTCCATACCAGCGGCCCCCAACCCCCGGGCCCTGGTTTGGTACCGGGTCGCACAGAAAGAATAAATAACTTACATTATTTCCATTTTATTTATTATCAGAGTCTGAACAATGTTTAACTTTGAAAAATTAACCATTTATGCAAGTGGGACTAACATCCAAATTATATACTTTTATTCTGAAATTAAACCCCTCTCCTCTTGACAAAATCAAATGTGAATGGGAGGCCGAACTGGAAGTTCAGTTTCAGGACGAATGGTGGGATAAAGCCAAACTACAAGTGAATTATTCTACATCATGTGCCTGTCTTAACCTAATACAGTTTAAAGGTGGTACATAGGATGCACTTAAGCAAAGCCAAATTGGCAAAATATTTTCCTGGTACTAGTGAGGCTGTAATAGATGTACCTTTGTTCCATCACATCTTGCCCACACTTTTTGGACCTGTTCAAAGCTGACAGGTTTTTGGAAATTTTGGAAATGTCTGAAGTTTTAGAGACTGATATAAAACCTTGTCCACTTATTGCTATTTTTGGGGTGCCTCTGAACTACCCTACGTTCAGCGCACAAAAATTGAATATACTATCATTCGCCTCTCTAATTGCCCGTAGACGTATCCTCCTACATTGGAAGTCACCAATTGCTCCAGGACTGCATACCTGGATAGAGGATGTGATGTTATTCTTAAAACTGGAAAAAATCTAATTTTCTTTAAGAGGATCAGTTGAGAATTTTTTCACTACATGGCGGCCTTTCCTCTCTTATTTTGCAGTTTCCAACCCAAATTTTTTAAAGTACTAGCCATAGATTAGAGCACATTATATAGACTATAATATGCTTAGGTTTGCTTGGGTGAAACTATAAGTACAGACCAATGGGGGAGGGGAGGGTGGATGGGGTTTCTTTTCTTTTGTTCTTGTTTTGTGTGTTGTATGAAAAAGAAATGGAAATGAGAAATGTATATTGTAATTCCTTCTCCTGTGACACTGATTTTGGGTCTACTGATAATGTCCAAATAAACAAATTATTAAAAAAAAAAAAAAAAATATTACGGAATTCTCTCCATTACATCCGTCTATGACTCACTCTTGACACGTGTCAAGATGCTTGTCTTTGGAAAGTTTATTTGCAAAGGGGAAAAGGCCCAGTGAAGAGACAGAAGAAGAGCCTATAGCCCCTTTCACACTGCCGAATAACCCGCGTTTAATTCGCGAATTTAGCGTGTCCGCTGTTGCGTTCGGGCTGCCGCGTCAACTCGACTCGCCTTTCGACCCGCGTCGGACCCTAGTCTTTTTGCCGAGCCGAGTTTGATGTGAACGCAATCGACGCGGGTCGGACGTGGGCGTGGCGTGACGTGAGGAGTTTAAAAGACAGAATGGACAGCTGATTCAGAACAACAGCGACAGGTGAGGACAAGTTTTACTCTGTTTTAGCCTACATCAAGTTGGAGACATTTTTTAATATGGCCAACTGGGGAGACAAGGAGGTCCGTGAGCTCCTCAGCCTCCGAGCAGAGGACGTTATTTACCGCCACATTTCGGGGACGGTGAAAGATGGACCTCTGCTGGAAGGGCTGGCGAGAAAGATGGGAGAGCGCGGTTTCCCACGCACCGTAAAGTAACATCTCCATGAACTGCATATACAATTGCATAAACGATATCTCAAGGTGTCCCGCCATCGTTTGTTTGAAAAATTTAATGCAGACAGGTGTATTTAACCCTACCTCCGACGCATGGCTTGTGCCTACGTCACTGTACACGCCCAGCATTTTATGTGTTTCGTGTGACGCTCTGCCACTAGGCAACGCCCCCTGAACTCAGCTTCAGGCGACACGGGTCGCCCTGACACGCCAAGCGTTCACATTGCTCGACGCGGGTCGAAGGTGCAATTTGGACCCGCTAAGGTAGCGGGTCGCAGTGTGAAAGGGGCTTATGACCACTAAGAAAAAGAAAGCTGCATTTAACAGACAATACCAGGAGACCTACTTAAAATATGGATTTATCGTGACAGGTGATTCCCACGCATCAAGCCCGCTCTGCATAATATGCGGCGACCGGCTCTCACCTTAAAGGCCGTTCTGTGAAAATATTGTCTGACATTAAACTGGTCCATGGCGCAAAAACGGTTGGGGACCACTGCTCTATACTATTCTGTCTTTGCTATGGCCCCACCCACTGGTAACAGAAAGTCACATGTTTCCAGCACATGTAGGATGCTTGTAGGATACAAACTCTGCATCTTTCAATTCTGGCATTTTTAAGGCAAAATGCCTCCACAGCACCTTTTGTGGCAGCCCTGTACCTGCAGCTCCTGGACATTCAGGAAACTTCTGATAGAACATGTCAAGACTGACAAAAGAGTCTCTTGGAGGTATAGTCCAAACACAAAAAGAAGTAGGCTATTTTTAATCTACATTTTGGCGTTTTATACAAGTTAGATTTGAATAAACTCTCCCACAGATTTGATCACAGAAGTCTGAAAATTACTGACAACATTATTAAGACATGCCTGATTAAAAGTTCATGAAGTTTTTGTCACACTCAGCTACCAGCTACCCCCACCCACTGGGAACAGGAAGAGCCATGACACTTTTATGTGCCATTCCAAGGCAATCCACCACCTGCATTTCAGCCTACATCACAACATGCTTTGGCACAGGGGAGAGGCCTCCAGCTGCACGCTGTCATTATTCCGGTGACTTCCTGTCAAATGTCTGTCTCACATTGTTCTACAGGGCTCATATTTTGCATGCTTAATAACTGTCCTGGCCTGAACATGTCTGAACACCAACATCGATCCACCTGATGGATGCTCATCCTCTGAGCAACTTTGAGCAACTTCCCTAACGAGCTCAGGCACGGACACCTCAATGCGGCTGCCACCATTGTCCTCTGTTGCGACACAGGCCAGAGTTCCGCCAAGGTGTGAGGGCTGTTCATCTCTACTTGCTTGATTTAATTTATCTTATTTTATTCTTTTTTATTTCTTAAGCAATCAAAATACCTGAGTTAGACTCTCAATATACTCAACTTAAACTGCAAAAAAAGAAAATAAAAACCAACACAAACATTAGCACAATGAGAAATATGCTATACTTTCAATTGGTTGTCCATTGATGCTCCAGGTGACAGCAGGAGTCGGTGTACCGCCAGCCAGACAGTCCAATCGTACAGTTTCCCCCGGAGCATAATTCAGGTTCTGGGTTTCCTTCAACCAGTAGGGAGCCGCTATGAAAAGTAAACATACAAACAAATAAAATCCACTTGCAACCCACTTCATATAAAACTGTCAAAGAAAGCAACAAAACTAAAGAAAAACTATAATAGAAATCCATCGCCAAACATCACCAATGCAATTTTGAGTAATGCAACTTGAATATCATGGTTATAAATAAAAGTAATTAGAAGGATAATTCTGTATCTAAAGTACAGTCTCTGGATTTTAGTTAAGTCATAAAAGGCACAGTTTCAAAATGATCTCTTTTCTCATTATTGCATTGTCGGGATAATCGATTTATCAGCCAAAACACAATATGAGGGAAATTTCTGTCTCTGTACATTGTTTTAATACATTTGCCCATTTTTTTTAATTCCACAGAAAAAGGGAACCAAAGCCACAAAATGAAAAGAAAATTAATAATAATTTGAACACGTAATTGCAAAGGCATGAGCAGCAATTCCAATTCTGTTAAATGTCGTTGGTTGTTTCTGACCTTTCATGCAATCTGTAGGGAATTGTTAAATCACTGTGTACGAAACAATATAAAAGAAATCAAACTCCAGCTTCATGTTAAAAAGTGGGAGGATGCTAACAATTGCTAACAAAGTCCTGAGGTTGACAAAAGCCATGAATGCCAAATGATGTAATATTATAATGTGTTTATTATTCAATCATTTCACCTTTAATAAAGCAGTTGTCTCAAAACTCAGTATTTCAGCTTTTAGAATTTGCCATCAATCACAGAGTCAAAACTAATATGTGAGTGACTTGTTCACACACAAAAAAGCCCAATTTCCCATCTGGTGTGCAGCAGCTTACCTTCCACAGTGACAGTGAAGGAGTGTGTGATGGACCCCTGGATGTTGAAGGCTTTACACTGGTACTCCCCGTCATCGGCCTGGGTGATGCTGTTGAAGTATAGCCAGCGGTCATGATTTTCCACATTGCCAGTTGTTTCCCTTAAATCACCATCCTTCTTCCTCCATTCCACCTTTGGAGTGGGTCTGCAGACACATTCAAATGACAGAGTGAACAGAGAGCTATAAAAGGGGGATGTGACTGCGTGAAAGAACTGATCATCAAGGTGATGAAGGAGATGAATGGGAGAAGACCGCTGAGGCAAAATGGAGAAAAAAGACTTTAATTAATACAGTTATATGGATATATTAAACACACGTTTAACACAAACATACTGATATCCTTACAGGCCTTTGGGGATAC
Organism: Odontesthes bonariensis; assembly: GCF_027942865.1. Taxonomy (NCBI): domain Eukaryota; kingdom Metazoa; phylum Chordata; class Actinopteri; order Atheriniformes; family Atherinopsidae; genus Odontesthes; species Odontesthes bonariensis. Next base: position 34,401,773 of record NC_134515.1, on the reverse strand, counting down.
ATTCGAGGGTGACACTCTGACCCCTGAGGGCCTGCACAGAGGTATGGTGGCCAGTGGGACGGAAGAAGTGCGGTTTTCTGCCAGGAATGATATCATTACCTAAGGAGAGAGAAACAGAAACATTTGAGATCAATACACACTGAACTGTATTTCATTCCAAATGAAACTATAATCCAACTGCCTCATACTCCATATTGCAGCAGTGAGATCCTCACTATTCGGTTTTACAGTACATTAACATTAGGATAGAGAGTTCACTCTTTTTAAGCAAATTATATATCACAAATAAGAAGTGTAGAGTTTGAAAGAAGTAAAACGGTCTAATTAAGGATGCTATGGAGTTGTATTATGGGAAATGTGAGAACCACTGATTTAACAGCTCAATATTTTCTTGGGAATTATATCGCACACGCATGGATGTATTACATGACAAATATATATCTTATTGTTGTTAATGCATGCAAAATACATTTTAGTTTAGCAGTTAGCTGTCCTCTGGAAATAGGGTTAGACCAGAGAGGGCTATGGTTGAGCCTGAAAAGAGCACAACAGGACGCAGTTAGAAACCTCTGAAGATGTGGCAAGAACACTGCTGTACTGTAAGGAGAAGGAATGAGCGCATACATGACCAGAGGCCTCCAGATAAGCAGGAGGAAGGCTCTGTTGTGGGTCATCTTGCAGTGCACAATTAGATTTAGTCAATAAAAGTATACAAGTAAGCCACAGTATGGGCCCACAGTGATAAATGGGTAGAGCCCTTTATAAGCTCATTCCAGCTGAATTGTATGAAAGGCACAGCCCGAGAGCAGTATCAGTTCATTACCAGGGTCAGAGTCGGGTTAATTTCTTTTTGTTGAGTAAATTCAACTGCAACAAATCCCCTCCATTGTTATTATTGACTGCCTTTTTGACTCCAGCAATAACTTTGAAGAAATTTAGCATTTTTGTTTTCAAGTATTTTTTATAAATAACCTTTTTCATAAAATGTTAGTAAGGAAGTCAAGGGTCCTTTTCTGGCCCAGACCTGGATAATTTGCCAACATTTATGGAGAAAGACAAGCCAGGAAAGAAACTACAACTGAGGATCAGCTTGTACCTCAGAGCACAAATTGGCCATCAAACAACTGGAAGGTAGGCAAAGCAATTTTTTTTGTGCAAAATTCAAGTTTGTCTGGGTGCAGGTTTCCAAATATGCATTTCTACATATAAAACATCCCACAAAAAAAAAGAAACAACACAGCCAATACATTTTCAATTAAGACCACATTTGCCTTAATACTGGGATGAGCGGAAGCTGGCATGCATGTCTGTGACTTTCTTCATGTTGTATTTGTAGTTTGTTGTTGTAATCATAAGCCCCTTTCACACTGAGACCCGCTACCTTAGCGGGTCCAAACTGCACCTTCGACCCGCGTCGAGCAATGTGAACGCTTGGCGTGTCAGGGTGACCCGTGTCGCCTGAAGCCGAGTTCAGGGGGCGTTGCCTAGTGGCAGAGCGTCACACGAAACACATAAAATGCTGTGCGTGTACAATGACGTAGGCACAAGCCATGCGTCGGAGGTAGGGTTAAATACACCTGTCTGCATCAAATTTTTCAAACAAACGATGGCGGGACACCTTGAGATATCGTTTATGCAATTGTATGTTCATGGAGATGTTACTTTACGGTGCGTGGGAAACCGCGCTCTCCCATCTTTCTCGCCAGCCCTTCCAGCAGAGGTCCATATAAAAATAACGTCCTCTGCTCGGAGGCTGAGGAGCTCGCGGACCTCCTTGTCTCCCCAGTTGGCCATATTAAAAAATGTCTCGAACTTGATGTAGGCTAAAACAGAGTAAAATTTGTCCTCACCTGTCGCTGTTGTTCTGAATCAGCTGTCCATTCTGTCTTTTAAACTCCTCACGTCACGCCCACGTCCGACCCGAGTCGATTGCGTTCACATCAAACTCGGCTCGGCAAAAAGACTAGGGTCCGACGCGGGTCGAAAGGCGAGTCGAGTTGATGCGGCAGCCCGGGTCGGCAGTGTGAACGCAACAGCGGACACGCTAAATTCGCGAATTAAACGCGGGTTATTCGGCAGTGTGAAAGGGGCTATAGTGAGACATTCAAGATGAGCATGGTTTTTGTGCTGGTTTTTGCCCTTTTTTAATTAAAAACCGATCCATTGTGCCTGCATCTCGCGCTGGCTAAAGGAGCTAGCGTGCACTGCGGTCAAGTGTGACGGTGGTTTAAGCGGGCTGCGTTGCCAGGTTTAACAGTGCCCCCTTTAGGAAACACCATTAAGCCTTAATTAATACTTAATAAAAATACTTTTGTAGTGAAATACTACAAAAACACAAAATTAATTAAAAAAAATACCTAATACTCTGCAGTATTCGCTGTGTGTTATTTGAAAAAATGTTTTGTTATTGGTAGGCTACCATATTGATATAAGCTAGTATGCAAGTGCGAGCCACCAATTAAAGCTTGAGGAACCGCATGTGGCTCGCGAGCCGCGCAATGAGTATCTCTGCTTTAAAGCATGACAACAAATTCATGTGTATAGGTGTAGAAAGAGTTTTGTTTCTACTGTATTGGTGTTATATCCCATAGCTGTAGGGTAGCCAATGAGCACAACTGTGACAAATTCTTTAGAGACACTTTAAAACCTGAATGGCAGAAAATCAACTAAGGCATTTACAATAAAACACCTTACTTAACTGAAATGCTGTTGTGTTTGTTCTTTATTTCGAGTGATTGGGATTTAAGATAGTCAGTGTTGCAACAAACAGAATAAGAAACATTCCAAAATTCCTAAAAAAAAACAACAACACCTGTTGTATATTAGTATTATACACAATTGTCATGAAGATCTACTTGTGCTTTAATGAAGTGGCAGTGATATCGGGGAAGCGTATTCATTTACAAATTAATAGTCAGCTAATGCAATATTTATTTTAAAAGTCAGCTTCCGCCTTGCTTTGGCTTCAGCAGCCATGTTTGCTTTTAAACTTGCTGTAAATGTATTGTTGTGATACGTAATCTGATGCTCACTCACCAGTTTAACAGAACTTGCACACATCCAGAGTTGGAAAACCTCAGCTGACTTTCAATGTTTATAACCAGCGTCATACAGTAGTACCACTGAGTTAAATCTCCATTGTTTGGGTTAGTTCAGCCAGATCACCGAAAGATACCCTGGATATTTTGAACCCAATCATAGAAAAGAGTGCTTGGCAAGATGGGTTTGTTTGATTATGGCCCTATGTGTATGAAAATATAAAAAATATAATTTACTATTATTATTGTTTAAATCTTACCTCACTGAATTCAATTTAATTGAGTTTTGTATGCTTGTTAGTTTGCATCCTGGATGTGCACTTTTGTGTGGGGGCACTCACTGGGCATGACTGTGAGATTGACAGCAGTCACGGGTAGGATAGTCCTGGCCGCTGCATATTGGGCATTGCAGATGTAGTCCTCCCTGCTGTCAGATTCCACAAGATTTGAAAAGTACAAGTTTCCGTCCAGGCCAATTATTATTCTCTCGCTCTGTGTTATGTGCACCATCTCTGCCAAACAAGAAACGAAGAGCCAGACAAGTCACAGTATAATGTTGGCAAGGTGAAAAAACATCATGCAAAGAATTACACCTGGATGTTTTACGTTTTAGTTCTCATTGTGGTGTGACAATCTACTTGAAACAACCTTCCTTTGTGCACTCACTTTCATATGTGACAGGACAGGACATGGAGATAAGGTGAGATTAAGAAAAACAGTGTCACGACACAGCTGACAGTGTTAAATTCATTAGTTTGAGTAGAAACTGTCTCCAGAGCAGCTTAATGCAAGTCATTCAACAGGGCTCAATGCTGAAATGTTACAAATTCTATAAAGGTTCGGAAGTTTTGTTGTTTTAAAGCCAATCAGAGCAGAAACAGTAATCACAAAAAAGTACATGTCTTTTGTCAATAGTTGAAAATAAAACATAAAAGACAGACTCACTTTTGTCCATCCAGTGGATGTGTGGAGGAGCAGAGCTCTCTGGAGGATTGCAAGTTAGGATGATACTCTCTCCGTCATAAGCTCTCTTATGTAGCTTCTGTTGTTTTAAAAGAACCGGTTGAGCTGAAACAGTAGCAAAATAAAAACATCAACATAAAACTAAAACAGCTTTGGAATATCTCTTACAGAGAATTGAAAATGATAGTTTTGATCAACGGCAATCAGCAAAGTTCTTTACATGAACTACAAAGCCCACGAGGAAAACAATCTTAAAATGACAGAAAGTAAAATGAAATAGATTTAGATTAACTTTATCTTAACTTAGTTACAATGCAGTGAAAATGAATTACCAATTAAAACATTTTTTTTGCGATTTTTTTTTTTTTCCTGCTGTATACCAGTTTTTTGCTTAACATTTTCTGTAGTGCCATTTCTTTTAAAAGTATTTGTAAGGATAATCGTATACGATTATAAGATATACGATTTAGATAATAATAAAAAGGGCCATCAATTAAAGTGACATTATGTAATTTCTTCCCCCATCTAGTGGTGCAATTTTATTTTGCAAAGTTGAATGAATTTGCTCTCTAGCGCCTCACGTTTTCAAATGTGCGCTGCAACTTCTTGAACTACGGCAAGCGGAATGTGTCAAGATTCAAGAAGCTATAGCTTCCGACTCAAGGTCCATACAAACAAAAAGAAATCAAGACACACAGTACAAAGGATTACATAACACAAATACAACAACACTATAAATACAGATGACAGATAACATGTCAGATAACATAACATCTCCTTTGGTGTGCAAGCAATGCAATTAGTCATATTCCGGGAGTTACCGGAAGTGACGTCGACGCAGCGTTAGCATTAGCAGCATTAGCAATAGGAGCATTAGCAGCGGTAAATAAACTCCTGGTAAACTTACAAACTTTCTAATGCCTCGTTTTGTGAGTTAAGAGCCTATGTATACTACGGCAGAAGTTTGGTAACAATCAATGCATTATTAGTGGGATAATTTACGAGATAAAATCTATTTAGCTTTTTTTTTTTTTTTTAAACTTTATTAGTAAATCAACAAAATAACAGTTTACAAATGTGAGCATAACGCCAAAAAGAAGATAGCCAGGGGGAGCATAGGAATAATAATAAAAAGAAGAAGATGATGCACTTACAAAAAGAAAGCTAATGAACACAAAGACATATGTGCCAAGGAATAAAATCTATTTAGCATTAGAGGCTGTAATAAGCCATTTGGCGGAAATGACGTCACAATGACTTCATTTCCGCTTGTAGGCCTGGTGGGGAAATCGCGATTCGAAGTGCTTTATGTCCCTCTCGGCACTTCGTCGTTTTTCATAGACCGGAAGGACATGGCAGCCTCCATAGAGCTTACCTTTTTTTTTTTTTTTTTTTTTTTTTTTTTTTTAGATGCTGAACAATGCATTCCATCTGAGAGCTTTATTCATTTATTCATGCAGAGTTTGCTCAGGAATGATAAAATAATCAAAACTCTGTTTCCTCAAAATGTTTAAATTACTTCACCCGCATCATGTAGTCGAACATTTTTTTTTTTTTTTTTTTTTTAGATGCTGAACAATGCATTCCATCTGAGAGCTTTATTCATTTATTCATGCAGAGTTTGCTCAGGAATGATAAAATAATCAAAACTCTGTTTCCTCAAAATGTTTAAATTACTTCACCCGCATCATGTAGTCGAACATTTTTTTTTTTTTTTTTTTAGATGCTGAACAATGCATTCCATCTGAGAGCTTTATTCATTTATTCATGCAGAGTTTGCTCAGGAATGATAAAATAATCAAAACTCTGTTTCCTCAAAATGTTTAAATTACTTCACCCGCATCATGTAGTCGAACATTTTTTTTTATTTTATTTTTTTTTTTTATTCAAATGTCACATAGACAAAACAATGACATACTCAGAAGTAAACAATTATTATTTTTAACTTTACATATTTACACCTCCACATATAGAAAAACAACTTGAAGGATCTTAAATGCCCAAGATAAAAAAAAAATAAAATAAAAAGGGGGATAATAAAAAATAAATGAATAAAATAAATAACTTCTAAACAGTTACAAGAGGTCAGGACAGGTTAAGATCTTCTATGAGTGTGTATAATTTATTTGCATGGGGATTATTTATATGTTTCAAACATTTTTGTAATGAGGATATATTATTTTTTAATGCAAGCCATGAAGGTGGGGATTTGGCATATCGACACTTGTGAATATAAAATTTTGTGATGATGATGAGGTTATTTATCAAGAACTCTGTTTTCTTATCTTTGAGGATTACGCCTACTTGGATATCTTGAAAAGACCAAAAATCTGTGCTCATGGAACTGGATGATAATAAGTCATGTAGAGATTTCCACAAATTTTGGACAGTCTCACATTCATAAAATAGGTGTTCTGTTGTTTCCAAATTTATTTTGCAGTTATAACAGTTTTCTACAACAAATTTAAATCTTCTTTTTAAAAATTCATTTGAGGGATAGATGTTGTTTATACTTTTGAAATGAACTTCTTTACATTTTGGGGGAACTGGGAATTTTAAGTATTTTGTCCGAATATTTGATTTTTCACATTTGTTATAATTTCTAAGAATGAATGAGCTTCTTGCTATACCTGGGTATAAGGTGTTTACTGAATACTGTCTTAAAAATTTATTATTACATTTATCACTTACTAGGTCCAAATCATCTAATTTTATTTTATGTAAATTTGGAGTTGGAATGATCAAGATATTGTTCTTCACGGATTGGATAAGGGCTTGTGGGATATTATGTATAACTTTCCTATAAGTCGCACTGGAACAACACAAGCTATATTTAGCATTAAAATAATTCAATTCAAGAATGTTTCCATTATCATCCATTATGTGTCTAACAGACCAAATTTGTTTAGTCATCCAGTCTTCCATAAACACAGACTTCCTTCCACTCAATATTACCCGATTATTCCACAATGGTACATTATGAGGGCTGAAATTATGCTTGAACATCAGTTTCCAATTTAACAAAAGCTGTTGATGAAATTTGGATAATTTTATGGGCAGTTTTGAAATTTCAAAATCACAGACTAAGAGAAAATCAATGCCTCCAACTTTCTCAAAAACAAGAGAAGGTAGCGAGAACCATATCTCATCATGATTTCTTAAAAAAGAACGAAGCCATTTGATCTTCAATATACCATTCATAATTTCAAAATCAATTGCTTTTAAGCCACCATCCTCATAATCCTTTATCAAATCTCCATTTTTGATGTAGTGATGCTTATTTTTCCATATGAAATTAAAGTTCATTCTATTGATTTCTTTTATAATTCTAGGTGGGATGGCGAGGGAGTATGCTGGATAAATCAATCTGGATAATGATTCAACCTTGGTTAACATGGTTCTACCGAATAGCGTTAAGTCTCTTTGTAGCCAATTATTTAAAGTTTTTTTGCACTTGTCAATAGTATTTTGAATATTCTTTTTTTCACTAACTTCTTCACATTTAGTTATCCAAATCCCTAGATATCTGGTCTCCTCTTTGACAGGCATATCATACAACGAAGAATCAGAACAGTCATGGATACTCATGAGTTCACATTTGTCCAGATTCAGGTGCAAACCTGAGGCCTGAGAAAAAAACTTTATTGTTTCTAAGGCTAATGGGATTTGATCCTTATTTCTTAAAAATATAGTTGTATCATCAGCAAGCTGACTTATAATCAATTTGTGGTTGTTTATGTCTAACCCTTCAATATTTGAATTTAAAACAGTAATAGCTAGTAGTTCAGTGGCTATAATGAATAAAAGAGGTGAAATGCTGCAACCCTGCCTGATGCCTCTTTCTACCCTGAATCTGGAACATGTACCTTCTGAGAGAGAAACACAGCTGTTAACATCAGTGTGTAACATTGTAATCATATCAAGAAATACTTTACCAAACCCAAAATGTTTAAGTGTGTTAATAATGAAAGCATGTTCAATTGAGTCAAATGCTTTGCGGAAGTCCAGGAACATCATAAAACCATCATCCTTAATTAGATGATTGTAATCAATAAGATCTAGAACCAGACGGATATTATTATGGATCGACCTTCCTTTGAGGAATCCTGATTGTGTTGGGCTAATTATTTTAGAGATACCGGTTTTTAATCTTGTAGCCAAAACTTTTGTAAATATCTTGTAGTCCGTATTTAATAGTGTTATAGGTCTAAGGTTGTTTAAATTTTTTTTATCTTTTCCAGGTTTTGGAATCAATTTTATTACCCCTTGTTTCATTGTTTCCATGAGCTCTTTTTGATTAATGCATTCAACTAAAGCTTGAGACAGTAAGAATTTGATATCTTCCCAAAAGTGTTTATAGAAGTTTGTTGTTATTCCATCCGGCCCTGGTGATCGATTAGAAGCCATGTTTTTAATAGCAAGATCAAATTCATTGATAGTCAAATTTTCGTCACAAATATCTTTAAAGTTATCATCAATTACCGGAATTAAATTCTTGATTTTGTCAAAAAAGGATGTGACATTTTGCTCTGAGTACGAGGATTTGTAAAGGTTACTATAAAACTTAAAAACTTCATTTGAAATGCGTTTAGGATCTGTGCATTCTTCTCCATTGATCAATAAACTACAGATTGAATTATGTTCTTGTCTGCGTTTTTCAAGGTTGCAAAAATAGGCTGTGTTTTTTTCTCCTTCTTCTATCCATCTGGCTCTGGACCTCACATAGGCACCCTTGGCTTTATTCAAGTACATCACATCTAATTGGCATTGCAGGTTATTAATTCTTTCTTTTTCTTCCTCAGTCCAATCTAACTTGCTATAAAGAGTCATAAGTTCTTTAACCACATTTGTTTCTTCTTCTCTCTTTTGTTGGTTTAGTTTTTTACTAAATGAGATTGAGAATTTTCTAATACTAAATTTGAGAAATTCCCATTTAGATATTGATGTGCTAATGTTGTCATCATTTTTAATATCCAAAATTAGTTTTTTAATAGAGTTACAGTATTCCAAATTCCTTAGCAATTGGGAATTAAATTTCCAATAATCTTTAAATTTATTATTTGGATCTTTGTTTTTTAGTCTCAGATTAATAGTACAATGGTCACTCAAAGGACAATTAGAGATCATCGTCTCTGTAACATGCTGTGAAATTGAATAAGATATCAACCAATAATCGATGCGTGATCTAATTTGACCATTGGGTTTGTACCAAGTAAATTGTTTGATATCTTTATTCAAGGTTCTCCAGATATCTATCAAATTGTTGCTGTTAGTAAAGTTTTCTATGATAGGGTTTTTACACTCTCTTAAAAGTCTCGAAGGCCATCTATCCATCCATTCATCAGGGGTTAGATTAAAATCACCTCCAACCACTATATGATCAGTAGGAAAATTTGTATTAAGTTCTCTTATGACTGTTGATATCTCATGTAACAAACATTTATTATTTTGATCACTATTGTACCCATAGATATTAACTAGAATAATGAGGATGTTATCAATATTCAAAACACAAGCAACCCAATGTCCATCCATATCCACCTTGTTACACAGGATCTTACCAGGGCATCTGTTGAAACAAATGGCAACTCCAGCTGTCCATAGAGCTTACCTGCTCTATGTAGATACAGACAAGTTATTCTTCACTCAGGAGGATAAGTGAGATTTTTGACAGAGATCATTTTACACCAATGAGGACTAACTTATGAATGAATATGTTGATTTGAGCTAATAAATGACTTAATTTATTACATAGTGTCCCTTTAAGACAACCAACCCCAGGATAATTCTTTATGTCTGTCCTTTCCCTTGTTTAGTTTGAATTAAAATAGTTCAAGCCGTCCTTGATATAAATTCTTTTTTAATAAGTGATCTAGCAGGAGATGGCTTAGTTATTAGCAATTATTAAGTAGGTATACTATCCTAAACAGTGAAAAATGGTTAGAGTATTGTTAAATGTCCAAGGATAGTTCTTAGAATTCAATAAAATAGTCAATGAAAATCATCAATTATGAGACCACTGGCTCAGCCAGAAGCTAATAACTAAACTCCAGTTTCAGTCTCAAAAGTCTTCTGGTCTCTACATGTCAGTCTGGGGCAAATATGACTCCAGAGCAGGATGAAGGCTATGAAACTGAGCATCGACCTTCGCAACGAGCAGTTATTAAGTATGTAAATGTGCAAACTACAGCACAATAAAGGAAACTTTAAACTTGATGTTTAAATCCCTGTCTGTGGGTACAGTTCTGACAGAGTACTTCAGATGTTAGTGTCCGACATATGTTTAAGGTGCCAGATTAAACAAAGCATGGTTAGTTTGCATGCAAAATTATAACTAACATCAGCTCATTTCACATAGGGGAGATTTGAACATTATCGCAACAACAACTTTAAAAGAAAAAATCAATACAGTGTATGTGAATTACAGAAAATATATTTCCTTTAACTTAGGCGTGTGGAGCTATTGTTAATGCTAATGGCCTCTGCGTTTGTTACCATATTCCTTGGGAAATGGTTCAATCTATGAAGAAAGGCTTGGAGTCTTTGCTGCAAATTATTTTGTACTTTCTAGAAGAAGGATGCTTGTCGCATATTCTTGTTGTGGTGAAATTAGCACTTGCGCTAACACTGTGGGGTTTTGGGCAATAGTCTGACATAGTGTCCTTCTTTAAAGCTACAAGCCCGAAGTATTGACTTGGTTCACAGCTGAGGGAGTAAAGGACTTAGGTACTACAGCCACTACCAAAGAATTGACTTCGTTGGTTTGGGTTTTTTGGCTTTGAATCTCCGTTTGTTTATCATCAGCTGCCTGATTAGTTTTCGCTGGATGAACTGAAGTGTTGAGCTTCATCCTTGAACCCTCCTCTTCTGCATGAATCTCACAAGTTCTAGAGAGGTTAGCGCCTGTTCCTCTTTTTCTATTAAGCATAACTGAATCAGCATCACATAATAAACAATGGCTCCTTTTAGCAGCTGCACCAATAGAGTTTGTAGCCGAAGGAAAGGCCACCTCTCTAAACAACTTTAGCGATAGACTGCTTCAGGCGTGCATCTTTCATTGAGCAAAATAGAGATCATCTTCTGAAGATTCTGCAGTTCCAAGCCACTCTCTAGTGTTTTCAGGTAGTCACCTGGGACAGAATCAGAGTGAGAGGCTGTCACTGATAATTTCTAGTGCTGTCCGTCTTAAGTGATGCGTTAGTATGTGCCTTTTCTCCCTCTGTACATTCACTCTCTTCCACCATGAGCCATTCTTGCTCAAGCTAATGACCAAACTGCTCTTCAGTTGGAACAGGCTGGATTCCTGAAAAAAAATGCATAGAGGACAGTAACCACCTTCGGTTGGAGGTTTACTGGTCTTTTCAAACAAATGTACGCAGAGATATACACAGCAGAGTTAGTATTTTGTTAGGCAGCAGAGATTTAAGGTCATCCATAGTCTTTTCCTCAGCCTCCAACAGTGCTTTCAGTTTGCTGGCAAACTCATCAGGTGCTGGGGCACTAAAGGCCAAGTTTCTCCACTCTAAGGATGCATCACTTCAGAAGGAACACTTATAGTCATGGCTGAAATTATCAGGAGTTTTTCCAGAAAATGCACCATTTCTGCCAGAAGATTACGACTGTACATGAGTAAGGTGTTAACCATATTCACAAAGAACTATCAGGATATCCACATCGGCTGAGAGGATATTAATAACGTATAGAGCAAAAGCGGTTATAATATGAATTTTGAGTGATCCTGAAGCAATGGGGAACAGTTTTGGGACTCTTTTCTATTCTCTTTTTCCAACCTTGATTGAATGTTGACGACAGAGCATTTGGAAATAATGCTTTTTCTGCTGCAATATAATATCTCTTGCGAGCAGGAAATGGGAGGGGCAACTCACAGAGACTATGAATCCAACTACAATATGTTGCAAAAGGAAGGAGAGTACTGAAAACACAGATGACAGGGGTGCGGTGTCCATATGGGCCTTGAGGGGGGGGCTAAGAGCAGCATGCCAGGTGGGTGTGGGACTGGTTACAAGCTTGGAAGCTTTTTGTAGCTCGCTACAGAAACTCATGCCCATGATCATGACAGAACTCTTATCCTCAGCATGACCAGGGGCCAGCCTCAGCAACGTAGAACAAGAAGTCCAGTTGGGTAGGGCTACATATCAGTGTTAAAATGAATTGCCAATCTTGTTTCTAAGGATACAAGTATAAACCAGTACACTCCCCAGGGTATATATTGCTGAGAGGATCTAGAGCACCTGATGATAGTGTGAACAGAAAACTACATAAGCACATAAGTAATGTAATAATAAGGAGCCCATATGATGTGTCAGTCAGAACGAATAATAAAAGCAATAAATCCAAGAGAAAATGAGATTGTACATCATTTATGGTACAAAATACGACTCCTGTTCCTGTTTATTAGTAAATCCCACTGTCTTCATTATAGGTCGTCTTTAGGTGTGATGTGTGATAAATTTGAAGTAATCCAAAGGTTGTTCAACACTGGATAATTTGAATTGAAAAGGGGTTAAAAAAATCCACAAAGATTATTCATGTAGGCAGGGAATTACACAGGGAAAGAAAACTGTATACAACTGAACTAAATATAGCATTAATGCACAGAGGTTTCTTTTACTCTTTAGTCTTCGGCTTAACTTTAATATATCCAAATGTTATATTATAATGTTGTTAAATCTCTGTGGACAGTGGAGCAGCTCTCTGCTGCAAATATGGGTTTCCAATTTCAACCATATTAACCACCATGCACGCTGGAACAATACAATCTACTTATTTACAATGCACCTCACGTTCTTTGGACACTGAAATACTCTTTTTAATAACATTTTAAGTGGACTTGCACAACTTTTTCCAATTTCAGCTTTTAGATTTGTTATCAGGATAAGCTAAATAGTTTGCAAATAACAGGAAATTGAGGACACTGAAGAAACCCAGCGTGACTTTGTGGAGTGGTGGAGTTAATATAAGCAGGTGTATTTGTTAAAACAAACTGTGAGCATAACACTCCAGTATTTACAGAAGTACAAATATGGAGATTCATAAATAGGTTAGTTGCTGATACGAGAATATTAAATGTTGCGACACACTGGTCTGTGGAAATGCCAACCTCTTTTCTTACCAATGTACCACAAGATGTGTTTCTCCTGCAGCAGACAGCTACACAGGAGGAGAAAGGACAATGGAAGAGTTACAAAATTGACATACAGAGACTATATCTCGTCAGGGGGTGAATGAAACAAAAAGGACTAATTTGGCTCACTAAAGTGTCCCGTGTTTTTTTTTTTCAGGCAATATCTTTTGTTGTGTGTTTTTTGCGTTGTTGACGTGTTTTCTTAAATAAGAATCAGTTTTCTCATAGCATAATGGGATAATGCTATTTAATTTACTAATTTTATTTCATTTTAATAATTGTAGGAGTTTGGTACTGTCGAAAATATATAATTCATATCACTGGCCAGTTGGTTTGGATCTGGGATTATATTAAATGTAGATTGCTCAACGAATGAGGACTGGAATTGGTCCTGTTAAAAGGCAAGTTTGTGTCATTGTGTTGCAACCCTGTGCTCCCTGTGCTCCCCGTACCAGCTGCAGAGCCACTGCATGCCTTAAAGCCAGGTCCATCTGAAGCCCAGTAAGGTATGCTGGTCTGGTCGGGCCCAGCCGGTTGGAGCCGGTGATCAATCTTCCACTGCAAGTACATGATGAGGCCCCTAAAAAGGTGGATGATGAAGCTAAGAGCTCTGCCCCAACTTAGTGAAGGGTAGATTTGAAGAATTGACTCCATAAAGCTGCGTGCCAGTTTTGGCCTCCAAACAGGGTCAAAATGTGTCTGATTTGTCCTTTTCAGAAGACGAGTCAGTAAAAAGCAGGTATGGTAAAGACCCCTTTATGGATACAGCAGTGACCGCTGTGCCATTCAGACAATATAAATGCATCCGATGATATCGAGAGGGAAGGTGATTACAACTGAACAGGTTGAACGTTCAGAACAACCACAAATACCTTAGGGTCACAGGAAAATGGCAATCGTCATAGAGAGGTTGACGCTGTCTGAGTAAGGCCATATCTTACCATTGGTCACATCATATGCTGAGATCTAGGCAAGGTAAGGCAAATAAAAGAATATATCTGGGGTTAGCAAGCAAGGAAGGATGTTTCGTCCTGACCATTTTACAGCGGCAGATGTTCCGCTGTAGGGCCACAGTGTGATGGCTTCTGGGATTCCCTCAAATTAAGAGCATGGGAGAAAGTGGTAGGCTAGGGTTTAAAGCGTCTTATTTCACTTGAGCGAAAGTTGGCAGCAGAATTTATTTAGGAAAATTGTTGAGGACAGAAGTGTTGAGTGTTTGCATTTGGACACTAATTGGGAAAACAGCAGCTTGTGAGACAGTTGACTATGAAGCTAGTGGTTGTGAGGGAAGCTCAGAGGACCTCCTTGCAGAAAAGCCAGCAATTCTGTCATGTGAAATGATGGCTGCCAGTTCTGTGTTTGTGTTTTGTGAAATGAGATGACAATGATGAAGTGGAATCAGGGATGCACTATAGGATGCACTCATAATGTTTTGTCTTGATACCGAGGCCAACCTTTAGTTCACAGAGAGGCGATAACTAATGGGTCAAGGCATACCAGGTAATTAATTATGTGTGAAAATTCTTTTCACTAGTCAAGGAGAAGACAAGTGCTGAGTGATTTGACCAGACTGCAAAAAAGCATGAAAGTGGGATCTGCTTCAGTTCTAATGGTTATATATTAATGTATGTGTAATTATTAGAATTATATCTGCTTCAAACTCTCTGGAATTTCCTCTCTGGACTTCATTGTGAAAGTGGTGGGTCTTGGGGGGGGGGGGTAATAAACCAATTGTGTAATTGTATTGAATCAGAAAGAAAAGATGAAGTTATGTTTTCAATCATGTGTCCTGAGTAGTCTTCTTTTGATATGGTGGCTCTTATGTTAAAATCGAGGGCAAAAAAGTCTGAAAAGCTCTTTTTGCTGTTGCTATGAGTACACATTTTAAAAGATACTCAGATGAGTATGCTAACATGTTTTCAATTGCTAAAAGTCTTGTTTCACAGTTTGTGACAGTGGTACATTCACAAGACACTCTTGAGAGATATTGGTGAGTAAGACCAACTGTAACTTCATATTTTAAGGAGGCAAATACATTCCTGCAGCTACATTGCTGTCCTTTCCTTTTTCAATCACTGCTATATATACAGTAGCTTATCACTTGATGCAGGGCTGGAAAGTATTTTTCTCTCTTATGCAATCCCATGCACCTTCCTGTATGAAAATTAAATGAAATTCAATGAAATTCAGTTTTATTTATATAGCTCCAAATTACAACAAGTCAACTCAAAGCACTTAAATAATACAGTCCAATTCAAGCCAATTGGAGTTCAATTCATTGTAATCATAATCCAATTAAATCCAATTAATTAATTGAAAAATAATGGTCGCCACTACAACAAAAGCTGGAAAAAATCTAAACCTATCATCCGAACTTATTAACTTAAAGGTAGGGTAGGAGATCCTGGATTTTGAGTCCAGCGAAGCTGCAATTTGAAAATACACAGGTCAAAAGTGCCAACCCATTTCTTCAGATTCCCCCCGAAGCCACGCCTCTAGAGTACATGAACGCGCAATGCTTGTTTACGAGCACGAAGGTGCACGAGCGCTGTTCTGACAGCAAGCATCGATCGTTGCCGTATTTAGTATTTAGTATTTAGTATATGCTAACTATACGTTTAATAATGCTAGGTGCTAGCCAAGCTGGCTCTAGTTTAGCTTCCTGCCAAGCTTCTGGACACGTGTAATTCGTTCACGAAGAAGGGTATGCGCACAGGGGGAAGGAGGGGGAGTGAGGAGCAGATTGCAGTTTGATAGACGCATCAGAATTCAATCATCGTTAACGGTCCGTTCAGTATGATTGGATAGTGTTTTTCCTGGATTGTTCGTTCTAGAGGCCACTAAAACTTTTCATTTTTGTGTCAAAACTTTTAATTAATTGGTTGCAATGGGGGTGTGAAGAGTATTTCAAGCAATATGTAAAAAATTCCCCAGAAAAAGAACCCCTACCCCACCTTTAAGTTAAAGAAATGTAGTGGGTACGGGGGTGATAAAAAATAAAAGATTTGACAGTGCCAAACAGTTTAACTGCTTTTAGAATGAAAATATGTACAAGGACAATAAAGCCAGTGTTTGTGTCAGAGTAATGGCCAAAGATAGAGCTGCGAGACTGACAGCAGAAAGAATACAAAGACTGTACTGTGAAGACGACAGTACAGACTGTGTTGGATTGTGTGACTTACGTTCGACGATGACTTTTATGGTTTGTGTCATAACGGTCCCCAGAGTGTTGGAGGCATAGCAACGGTAGTACCCTGCATAGTGTTCCAGAGGCTCCTCCCCGTGGGCGTGCAATGTCCCAGATCTGGAGAGCTCTGGACCAAATTTTTCCTTCCCATTCTTTACCCAGCGGAAACTAAAGGCAGAGGAAAACAATATTCGGAACATCAACTTTAAGGACAGAGTAACAACAAGTGTGTCACTTAGATACCTTTAAAATATGCAATACAGCATTCAGAACTTTTCCATAGTCAGCTGTGTTTCAGAAAAAAATGAACACTCTAATTGCAAGCCTGTGTATCAGATTTTTTTTGGGACAATTTTCAGCCCTTATTCAATCACGACAGTAAAAAAATGGTTTGGGTCTCGCACCTGGGCCAGTTTTAGCAAGGATTCAGCCAGCGGTATACAGAATATGCAATAAACCTAAAGAGCTACAGGGCACCTTCATGATAAGCCAGCTTTAAATATCTTTAGTAGGAACCAGTGAGTTTAGAATTGAGAGTGCAGATAGGCTATAGCTAATAACGATACTTGGAAGATGACCACCCATTAGCAGATGATCAGCGTTGGCTTCCACAAACGGTGGCAGCAGCCGTGGCAAGGCTGTGGCAAGGCTGTGGCAGCAGCTTTCAGGCTTTGACAGCTGCTCTGGCAGCCTCTGGCACCCTGTGGCACCTTGTGGCAACTGCCTCTGCATGTTCATGTGCCGAGTAAATTCAGTGAGTAAAGACGCACTCATTGTGTTTCATCAGCAATGGAAACTGTTGTATATCCCCTTTTGTTAGCTGAAAGAGCTCTGTTACTTAAAAGTGTTACAGCAACCTAACCTTAGTACCAGTCATGATCACCTCCGACACTAAAAAGTTTGTTAGAATATGCATAAGCCTTTGAAAATGTAACCTTGTCAAAATTATGCATTTTCACAAAATGTGTCCACGGCAAACAGGAAGTCCTTATATCTCAAGTATACAACCTACAGGCTTCACAAAACTTTGCATGTTTGATGAAGATGACACCCTGAATGTAGGCCTTTGCAAATATTTTGGGAATGACCCAAAATGGCTGAAGAGCGCTCCTACAAAATTACAGAAATTCAGCTCTGCCCCCTTGTTTAATTCACAGGTATGAAAATGGGCATATACATGTGATATGCAAAGCTGTACAAAAATCCGTTGGCTAAATCAAACAGAAAGTCAGCCATTTTGATTTGAAGTCGGATTTTAGGTGCAATTTTAGGTCTCATGTTTTAAAGAACTCCTACAGATTTTAATATATCACTCTGAAACTGGGTCAATATAAGCATCCATACCTTCTCATTAAAAAATATCAAAAGCCTAATTTTTCATAAAAGGTGGCTGCATGAATCGTGATATGTCACCACTTAATAAGAGGTTGTTCATTTGATCTTTGACCCATTTTCTTTTTTAGCACTTCCGCTTCAAATGTGGTCAGACAAGAGACAACATGTTGATGATGCTTCCTCTAGATAACTTGAAATTTTCCATCTAGGGCATGTCTGTGGCAGCGTCTCTAATTTAGATATCACGCCATTACATTAATTCTGAGTACTTGGAGGACGCCATCTACACTTCCTTCAAGCGTTGTCCATAACAGGTGGGGAGTGATGCCTTATTGTGGCATCTGCCGTTACCTTCCGTCGCAATGTTGGCCAAAGTGCCCCCAGGGTGCAAGGGCCATTCATCACTGCTTTCAGGTTCTAATGTTTTTACTGGGATTTTATCAAAATGTATTGCCATTCCAACAAATAATTAGGGCACATGCATATGTCTTATTAATATAATACATATTGTATTTATTGCAAACAAATGCTCACATGCAATCTGAAAAGTGACGTCACATGTCTTGTACGTACGTGGGTGGTGGGTTACCAGTGGCCTCACAGGGCATATTGATGTCCTCTTGAGAAAAGGCAGTGTATGATGTTGGCGATCTTGTCAGCACTGGTGGCTGTAACACTGAAAACAAATGCACGATTAGTAATAAATTCTTGGGAGTATGAGTCATTGTACCTTAAAGACAACAAAGTCAAACAAGAAAATCAATGACTACAAATGCTGGCAGAGCAGAAAATTCTGTGATACTTAAAGAATCATCAAAATATGAATAAATCGAACCACTAATGTATACCAATATAATATATATATATATGTATATGTGTATAATATATGTGTAAGTCAAATTCCACCCCCATGTTCAAATACATTCCTTTATCATGAGGCCAGTTTTCAGTTGATCTACAGAAGCATGATACAGCATTTTTTTTTTTTTTTAGAAAATCTGAATTAATAACACAGTTGATAAACTCTTATATTCGTTCAACAAACAGCTTGATGTTATCATATAGTATATGGTATATAACAGACTATGTAAGCTACAATATTGTAGTCCAGTCTTGAGGTCTCCCCCACGCCTAGCCATCCACCAACCAGTACCTATGTACATAAATATTCTTACATACAATATAGTACATACACACATTATGTACATAACATCAAGGCATAAAGTAAAGCACAGTAGAAAAATCTAAATATAAGGTACTCTAAGGTAGGTCCAGACAGACTGAGTCCAACAGAAAAACAAAATCAAAAACAAGAACAGGATGTTTGACAAAGAGTAAATAAAGATGATTTAAAGATATGAAAAGAGGTGATAGATCTGAATGATTGCAGCAGTTTATTCCAGTCTGATGGAGCTTTAAACTTAAATATGCAGCAACAAATTTCTTTCCTGATTCTTGGTGTATAGAAAAATAAATTATCAGTATGCCTTAGGCTGTACTGTGAACAGAAAGGTATAGGGAAATTAAAATAGGTACACTTAAAAGTAAATAAAGACCAATGAAATTTCCTTCTTGCCTTGGGAGCCAGCCAATTCAAGGACTCATACATTAGACAGTGGTGGGTCCTGTATGGGCACCTCAGAACAAATCTACAAAGACTGTTATATAAAGTGTTTAGATGACGAAGATTTGTTTCTGGTGTGTTGCAATAAATAATATCAGCATAATCAAGAATTGGCAGCACCAGTTGTGTCACAATTCTTCTTCGAACTTGCAAAGAAAAACATTCAACAGAACAGTAAAGTGACTTAAGACGACCATAGATTTTCTTTGTGATTAGGTTGATGTAAAGTTTGAAAGATAGCTGAGAGCCAAAGGCCTAAACATTTAAATTCATCAACTCTTTCTAGCGCTGTACCATCCAGGTAGCTGATATTCCAGTTGTTTGGTAAAAGCAAAATCTTCAAAATTCATTGACTCATTGATTCATTTTCCATATACGTTTCATGCTATTCACGGTTGAAGGGGCACTGGAGCCTATCGCAGATACAACTGGGAGAGAGGCAGGGCACACCTTGAACAGATCAACAGTCTATCCCAGGGCCAACACAAACACAATCAGAAATAAGACAAACAAGTATACACACTCAGTTTGCTTGTCATACCAGTTTACCTAATATGGATGTTTTTTGACTGGGGGAGGAAGCCATAGAATCGAGGTGGAACCCACACATGCAAAGGGAGCGCAAAAAAAGGTAAGAACCCATTAAAACAAAAACTTCTCACAAAAAGGCCCTTGTTTCAAACAAGAAATCTTCTCACACCACTATCCAGCCCATTTCATATTTTGAGTTGTCCAAATGTTTTGACTTGCTGGGGAAGCTGAGATCCTTCAAAATCTGCAGCAAGATGTTGCATATTATCTATAAGTCTGGTGGAGAGTGCAATTGTCTTTGCAGTCTTTTGTTGGGGCATCAGCATCAGAGCCAGTGACTCAAAGAAAGTGAGCACACTGACAGATTAGGTTTAATTAATTTAGTAATTAACTGTAGGTTCTGCGACACACCTCCACTTTTCCATGTCCAGGTCAAAGTGGGTATGGCTGTTGTGTTATGCTGAAGGTCTAATAAACCTTTCGAAACTGTGATGGGATCTATTTTGGAAAACTGCTCTGAAAAACACTTAATTACTAACGATCATGATCAGTACAGATACATGGTTCACACTGTGTTATTTATGCAAATAGGATGTTTCAATTAGTGTAATTTAAGGATGAAGGGAGGCTCATCTGGATTTCTACAGAACCTACATTTTTTTACACAATTGCTCATTGACACCCACAACCTGTCATGCTTCAAACATGTCGATTTGGATTTATTATTTAACATGACAGATGTTTTGATTGTATTTAAAATCAGTGTTTGAATCAGATTTAGATCTAAAATGTTGACAGGTACTTGTACTTGTATATTATTATTTTAGTTGCAATTAGTTACAATTTTAATTAAACTTTTGTGTCATGGCTAGGGTAGGTTAGTTTATCTTTTGCTTTTGTTTTCTTAGTCGTTCTTAAAAAAAGAGTCTCAGGTAGATATTTGGCTCTGCCCCTTGCAGAATACTTCCTGTGGGCCTGTTCCTCTCGTACCTGTTCTAAATCAGTGCAATCAGGCTGAGAGTATTTGAAGCCTGGAATAGCAAAAAGTTTTACGCCAAATCGCCTTCACACCTGTAGCATTTGAACTTTTTGAGTGCTTGGATTCATGCACAGTTTCCGGTCCGTGTTTCTGTGTTGCCTCAAGATAAAGATATTAGTAATCTGCAAAGAGAAGAACTAACCTGGAATACTCACCTGTCTGCCCACTCTCCTCTACTGAAATCTGATCAAGTCACATCACACTGGAAAATCCTAATATTACTCACTATTACTGTTTGCAGGTGACTGATTTTGCAAAATGGGATTATTACAGTTAAGCGCTACAAAATATCCATATTTTTTTTCCAATTGTTCAATATCAATAAAATGACTGATCAATGTGATGACACTACTAAGACATACAGTAGTTTAACTGTGAGATTTCGTTAGGAGGAGGATATTACCAGGAAGATTTTACCAGGCCACATCACATCATATGCACTGACATGAGACAGGCCTGTTCTCACCAAACACTTACATCAAATTTTGTTAACTATTCCTCAATAAATCCAAATTGAGAAGGATTTTTGTGAAATAGATACAGTTTTATATTTTATTGGCCAGAGCGGGAAGTTTAGATTTTGGAGAAATATCATTATTCCTTTCTGTCAGTAGAAGGTATTTCAACTTGCCTGTTTGTCTTGGAAAGTGCAGCCACAGAATATTTCATAATTGGCTAAAGCGCTGGTGAACTAGTTCTACTGTCTTCACCGTGAGGCTGCAAGACCCACTGAGATGGAGTTCAAAACAGTAAAATGATCTCTATTATCTAGATGCATAGAATGTATGCAAGAATGAAGGTCGACTAGCAATGTCATGGCCACAGTCAAGAGCCATGATACATATTTATTACAAACAAAAAAGTCACTTACCATTCTGTATTTGATCTGTTTATCCATAGGAAAGCAGTGATAAGAGAGCAGAGAGGAAACAGGAAACAGTAAAGTGCTAGAGTCACACAATGCTTTTAAATTATCACTGAAAAGATTGTACACAGAGATAGCAATATTGTTAATTGAAATTGCAGTTAACAATGACATAAAAATGAATAGTTCCAAGGGTTTGCCCTCCTCTTTCCTCTTTCTCTATTGCTGTCTTTACCTCTCTTTATTTTAATTCTATTTTATTTTCACATTGCCCTGTGCTCTTTCATCCATCTCTCTTTCAAAGTCTCTAAAAAACTAAGTCTGCAAAGTTTTCAAAGTCTAAGCATCCTGCTTTTCTTTTTTTTCTACTCGATTTCTACATCTGTAGAGAAGAGAAGGTCACTTATTGAAGGTCAGACTGAACCCGATTTCTCCCTCAAAGCCCCTTCATTCTGTCCTCTGGGACTCTTAGGCCTATGCCTGCTCACCTTTGACCAAAATTCCTGGGGTCGGAGTTCGTTCTAACCTAGTTATCTAGACAAATAGGGATATAGCTTAAGCTATGTGAATGTGTTTAAATTTGAACTTAAGATGAGATTTACCAGGATTGAACACAAGAATTGTTAAAACAAATACATTGAGCAAGTGAAGAAGACAATAGGCCATTAAAGAAAAGAAAAATTTTGAAAACGAAAACACCAGTGCAAAATGATCAGTTTGAGTAAGATGAACATTTGAGTGTGTGCCCCGTACATTTGGATCACATTTTCAGAGCCAGTCCTTGTCAGAACATAAACATGCACAGTTTGACAAGTTTGTGCTGGTTAGATTTAAAATTACCTGCATGTTTCTTTTACCTTGTTTTGTAGTAAGTAAGCATTCAAACTCGCCATCTTAGTATATTGTCTTAAACAGTGCATCCGAAAAGTATTCACAGCGCTCCACATTTTGTTATGTTACAGTCTTTTTCCCTCAAAATTCTATACACAATACCCCATAATGACAAGTGACAAAAGTTTGTTTGAAAATATTGCATAAGTATTCACAGCCTTTGCTCAATACTTTGTTGAAGCACCTTTGGCAGCAATTACAGCCTCAAGTCTTTTTGAGAACGATGCTACAAGATTGGCACATCTATTTTTGGGCAGTTTCTCCCCTTTCTTCTTTGCAGAACCTCTCAAGCTCCATCAGGTTGGATGGACAGCCATTTTCAGATCTCTCCAGATATGTTCAGTCAGGTTCAAGTGTGGGCTCTGGGTAGGCCACTGAAGGACATTCCACTAAGTTGTCCCAAAGCCACTGCTTTGTTATCTTGGCTGTGTGCTTAGGGTCGTTGTCCTTCGCCCTAGGTCCAGAGTGCTCTGGCCACCACCATGCTTCACTGTAGGAATAGTACAGACCAGGTGATGAGCGGTGCCTGGTTTCCACCAGACATGATTCTTGGCATTCAGTTCAATCTTTGTTTCATTAGACCAGATAATTTTGTTTCTCATGGTCTGAGAATCCTTCACATGCCTTTTGGCAAACTCAAGGTGGGCTGTCATGTGTCTTTACTGAGGAGTGGCTTCCATCTGGCCACTCTACCATACAGGCCTGATTGGTGGAGTGCTGCAGAAATGGTTGTCCTTCTGGAAGCTTCTCCTCTCTCCACAGAGCAATGTTGGAACTCTGTCAGAGTGACCATTCTGGTGGTTCCAAACTTCCTCCATTTACAGATGATGGAGACCACTGTGCTCATTGGGACCTTCAGTGCTGCAGAACATTTTTATATACCTTTTCCCAGATCTGTGCCTCAATACAATTCTGTCTTGAAGGTCTACAGACAATACCTTGGATGTCATAGCTTGGTTTGGGCTCTGACATGCATTGTCAACTGTGGGACCTTATATAAACAGGAGTATGGCCTTTCCAAATCATGTCATATCAACTGCATTTTCTCCAGTCAAGTTGTTGAAACTTCTGAAGGATGATCAGTGGAAACAGGATGCACTTGAGCTGAATTTTGAGTCATTTTATTATCAATAAATTTGCAAAAATATCACAAAAAAAACTTCTTTCACTTTGTCATATGTAGTATTGTGAATAGAATTTTGAGGGAAAACATTTATTGAATAAGTTTTGGAATAAGGCTGTAACATGACAAAATGTGTAAAAAGTGAAGTGCTGTAAATACTTTATGTATGCACTGTATAGTCACAAATGAAAAAAAAAACACACTTTGTCATGATCATGCTTGGCTGTGGCGTTTGTTTGGTTTCTGGGTCTTAGGTGGGGTTTTCAAGCAGGTTTTCCAGGAAGCCCGGGGCGGAGTCTGGTTCAGCTCCTGCAGTCTCACCTCTTTCTCATCTGTGCTCGTCAAGATGCCTTCTTAAAGATCAGCGGGAGCAACCAGTCTTGGCCAGATTGTTCTCATTCCTTCAGTGGTAATCCGGCTGACTTCTGTGCTTCTTTCCAAGTGAAAACCTTACATGTACTTACCTTGTAATCCAATGTTTCTAGTGTCTGTTCCTCCATTGCTCGTTGCAATTTCCAAGGATTTGGCTCTCCACTGTGGATTCAGAGACACCTGCCTGCTCACCACCTATCTGCTCGCCCCACCGTTGACCCAGTACCTTCTGCACCACAGCCAACATCCTCCCCTCCACTCTGGAAACCCACCTGGATTCAAGTCAGCCGTTACCCTGGATCCACTCACCGGTTCATTGCTGCACCTCCCTTTAAATAAACCTCGTCTTTTACTCAAATCCCTCTGTGTAAAGCCGCTTTCGGACAGACCGTTCTAAGAAAGTAGTTATCAGAACTACCCTCCTCGAATTTCGTTCTGATAACTATCCTTCCCCAGCGGAACTGTTTCAGTCTGCATTCGCACATGAGTCGGGACCTGATAGGGACTGATGCGCCGCGCGCAGCCGTCTGCTTCAGTGACGTGTTAGCCGTTAGCCGTTTAGCGCTACATTCAAACACAAAACAAAACGGTAAAAGTAAGGAGAGTAGAAAAAACACCACCAAGAAGCTAATATGGAGAGCGGGGAGGCCACCGTGTTCATGGTCTGCATGATGGTGATATTAATCATGGACAATCACATCAGGCGTCTAATATCGAGGCTGGAAAAGCTCACAGAGAGAGTCAGGAGACGATACTTTTTCATTTCATGAAGGAAGAAAGGAGAGCAGAGTGCTGCAGACAAATGAGACCAGTGTAAGTTTAACTTATTAAACACCCGCCGGTTGTGTCTGTGTCTATGAGGAAACATTTCAGCCGTGATAGCATGACATGGGGCGTAGCTACCGACCCCCACACACCTCCGTTAGATTAGTTCTATAAGAACTATGAAAAGACCCGACCTCGGAGAAGGAGCTAAATAGTTATAGGAACTAAGGGAGAAAGCCCCGAGTTCCTGTATGTCCGAACACGGGAGAAAACGGCCCCGCGGATTAAAAGGTTATTAGAACTGCCAAAGGTTCCTACAGTCCGAAAGCGGCTTTAGTGTCT
The DNA here is from genome assembly GCF_027942865.1 of Odontesthes bonariensis. Lineage (NCBI taxonomy): Eukaryota > Metazoa > Chordata > Actinopteri > Atheriniformes > Atherinopsidae > Odontesthes > Odontesthes bonariensis. The sequence goes on along the minus strand of NC_134515.1, from coordinate 34,376,553 downwards.
GCCCGGCTTTCGCCGTTACATTTCTATTATCAAAATTATTCTTAAAATCAAATCATTCTAGAATCAAGCAAGCCTTTTTGTATTATAGAACAATATGTTGTTACATACTGTACACCAATGGAATTCACTGTGTAAGTGAAAAAAAAGTCATTTTTTACTAATAAGTTTATCATAGAATTCAAACATCTGTTGAATCCAAATATAGTGTATTTTTAAATTTAAGGTATTATTTGAGAAAACAAATACCCCAGTTGCTTTTCACAAAAAACACAAATAACATAATTATTTAACATAATTAAAGACAAAAATTACTTCTGGAATCAGTTTCTCCTATGAACATTTCCACTGAGAGGTGTTTAAAATGTAGCAGTACTCACAGCGCGTGGGGATGTCGATAGCTCCCCGAGCAAATAGAGGCATGGAGAAGAGGATCAAAAGGAGAATGGTGGAGTATGGCCCCCTATAGCCCATCGCCTGATGCTGTGACACACACATCTCTCAAAGTCCCATCAAAGTTCACACAAGACACTTACACACTAAACACGGAAAAAAAAAAAACACTCTGCAGACCAGACACACCCTCTCCTAATACCCTCTAAAAAGTGGAGAAGAGTAAACAAAAAAGTGCTTTAGGTTGATGTGTCTGTGGTTGAAGTCATAAAGTGGGGCTCAAAGTGAGGCTCCTTCTCTGTCTGGTCCACAATCGCTTCTTCAGTAGTCAACTGTGCAGAAGAGACCTAAACAGAAAATAAAGCAAATAAATCTTTAATTTCACTGAGGATAAATCAAGGAAACAAGACAAACATTCATACATGGAAAATTTTACTTCTGAAAAATCCACAATTTACTCCATATATGTTGTACATGTGTATATACAAACATATTTCTTTATACTGTCTATATTAATAAGGTCCAAAAAGAAGCAGCCCACTATACTTGTGAAATCAAACATGTTTGGTTTGGACAAAATACTAGGCTCCATATGTTCAAAGGGTTTTTTGTCAAAATTTGGTTTTTGTTAGGGTTTGTGGATTTTGTGGACTCGAGATTAGTTTTTGTTCTTGTTTGTTCATTTATGTGTTTTTATTATGATTTATATTTCTCTATTCTTAATTTGTCTTGTTTTTTACTTAGCTACTTTTGGTTTTTAGTATACTCATGGTTTCTTATGTTCTCTTTTTCTTGTCTTTTGAGTATTTTGTCATCACTCCTAGTTATCCCCAGTATCCTTCAGTTTGTTTTTGGTTCTCTGCACACTTGTCTCAATTCTATCTGGCACAGCAGCAGTCAGTCACAAATCAGTTCCCCACAGCTCTCTCGTTTCTCATAGTCATAGTCAGATCCTTGACGTCACCCCTTGTTTCTTTGGTCAGTTCTTGGTCACATTCTTTATCACAGTCAGGTTTAGTTGTTTCTTAATCTTTTGTTTTCTCAGTTTAGGTTCAGAATCACCTTTATTTGGGGAGTTCTCGCGTGATGGATAAGGAGTAGACGTGTTTCTTAGAGCTCCTTGTGGCACACCAATTATATTTTTTAATATAATCACCCTTTTGAACATCTACCTCTCTTTTTTTTTGTCACTGCAAGACTTCTCATAACACTGTTCTTTTCCACCACCCTTAAAAACTGGAAGGAGAACATGTCCACCGCGCTAGCCCAGAGACTGTCCACCACAGAGTCAAGCTACAGATCACAGATTAACACAATGAAAGGTTAAGTTGCTGCACTACAGCCTTAGAATAAAAATGAGCCAAAGTCTCAGACCTCGAGGGAAAATTCAGGGGCAAAAATATAAAAATTGTTGGGGTTCCAGAAGGCGAGGAGAAAGGGAGGCAGATCGAATTCACATCAAACCTCATCCATAAACTGTTGGGGAAGAAGCTTCTTCTACTTTGAGAAGCCGGTCATCATAGACAGACCGCACTGCATTCAGCAGCCAAGACCTCCGGATGGCTCCAGACCCCGCACCATAAGTGCTAGGGAAGAAAAGATCCTGCAGCTTGGGAGACAGACCACGATGGATTTTGGAGGCCACAGCATCTTAATCTTACCTGGCTATACCGCCAAGGTAATGGAGCAACGGTGAAGTTTCCATGAGTTGCTGCAGCTGCCGAGGGAGAAGGAGATACAGTGGTTTCTGTTTAAACTTTTTCACTCATGTTTGGGCCAGTGATGGGCTGTTAATATGAAGTGTTTCTATATTGTTCGCCCAGCGGCTCCAGATGTGGATGAAGGCAACCCTGCTTCGTTTGGGTGGGGTTCTTTCTGTGGATGTGTTCTATACGTCTGTTAATTATTCTTTTTGTAAAAATATAGCTGTGGCTTTGCAATAAGATGTATTGCATCACTTCCTGTTACCTCGATTGTGTTCAGTGGAATTTCTTGCTCCTCTTGGACAATTAAAAAAAAAAAAAAAAAAAAAAAAAAATCACTCAATTTCTTCTTATAAGTTACACATTTGTGCATAGTTAACTCTATCGCATACTTGTTCTATTCTAACACTCACTCCTACAGGTCTTTGGTGTTTATTTTCACTTTTCTAGCAGGGTGTCTGGTTTTCTAGCTTAGCATGGCTACCAGTTCTGTCCTTCCATCCGCTGCCTTTACTTGCTCAGTGTGTCAGATGTTTAGTTACTCCTCGGCCTCTTTTTATGATAGTCACAGCTTGGTGCTGCACTGTTGTAGACAACCAGATAACGAGCCAGGTTCCATGAGCCAGTGAGGAATTCTGTTTGATGCGGCAGGTAGGCAGGTCCCTCTGGGGGTCAGGTCATTGATAGAGTAGGGGTTACAGGTTTGTAGTTTGTAATATTTTTTAGCCCTCTCCAAACAAATGCAGTTGTTGGCTGAGGATTGGTGTTGAAGCATACCCAGGCTCCGGGTACCCTGTGAGAGAGACCCGGTTTGGTACCTCTGTTCTTTGACTCTTTAGACCTGTCCTTGTCCCAACTCTGAAATGCTTATTCCCTCTGATATCTCAGCTGCCTGAGTTAAGGAATGAGCCATGGTTTGTCATTGTTGTGATTCACCCAGGTCCGTGATGGCTCACGGCAGTCCCCACGGAAGCTAATGTATGACGTCGCAGTCGTGTGTACTCATCCAGACTGTTGGTGGCAGTCATGAAAATATCCTCTTCAGTTCAGTCCAACATGTCTGTAGATTCTCTACAGCTTCCCTGTTCCGCTTCTTTACTTTCATCACCACACATTTGAGTTTGAGTTTCTGTCACTATGATGGGATGAGATGGACCATCACATGATCATAGAGCAACACGGGAAACTGTCACGACCTGAGACACAGTTCAGATGGACCCAATTGCACGACTCAGAAGGCGAGGTAATCCAAAAAGGTATTTATATTTAAAAAAATCAAAGAGGATGACGATAATAGTTCAAAGTAGGTTTGCACTTTTTTCTTCAAAGAATACAACAAAAGGCGCTCTCAAAAAAATAATAATTCAAACTAGAATGCACTCACGCTTGACATAAACTTGGTTTGGGACTGAACAAGACAAACTGACAACCAGACAAAGGGAGACAAAGACTATTTGAACATGAGGTAGGGGGACACAGGTGGAACCAATCAGGGGCGGGGTTGACAATCACAATGAGGAAAAGCACACAAAGGGAGGAAGTCAGGATCTGAAACGAGAGGTGAAAGTGTGAGTACAAAATAAAACAGGAAGTGCATGACAGGACTGAACATGAGTGACTTGACTAAACTAAAACATACAGGACCCACACATGAAACTAACAAGACATGACATAACATAAACATGATTAACAAATTTGACGAGACATAACAGAAACGGTATGATAAGCATTGTTAACTTCAGTGTAACAGTGATCCAAAAAACTCTCCTCTCTGGTCAGGCATTTGTTAAATGTCTGTATTTGGGGAGCTCATGGGTGAAATTACCTTTGATAAAGTCAGCAAAGACTGGTCAGCAAGTGCACGTTGCACCTCAGAATGTAAACACTGATGAGAAAAAATGGGAGAGTAGATGGGTTTACAGTTAACTGACTGACTCTGTGAATGAAGGACTAGTTGCTTGGCCCTCGCTGGTTAAGTTTATGTGAATTAGAATGATGAGCTTGGGAACTGGAATTGTGGATATGCTGTTTAGAAAGTAGGGTGTAGTCAAAAGACATAAATCACCCGGCCGTGGTAATGTCTTGGTGCTAAAGGCCAACCTTTAGTGCACAAAAGGGCAATATTCCATGAATCAAGGCACACACGAGTTATCAATTATATGTGGAAATTATTTTGACTAGACAAGGGGCAGATGGATACTGATAATTGGTTTGAACTGAGGGCAAAAAAATGCTTGAAGATGAAGATCAAGAAAACTCCAGTTCCATAGGAGGGTGTAACTATTCATATTGTATCTACTTAAGACTCTGTGTAGTGACCCCATAAAATAGTTAAAAATTCAAATTGGATCATTAATTGGTCACAGGAGATATTATTAGGGGTCACATGTGAGGCTGATGAAATGCACATCAGCTTCCCTGATTCCCTGAATAAACTGAAATGTTTATACTGAAATGTATTAAAGCTGTGAAGATTAGGCATCATATTAGTCGAGTGGAATAACTGACTGACTGCAGACTGTGTGTATGAACCAGTTTGATAGAAAGAATGTGTATGTGAGTGGATGAGTGCTGCATACTGAAATAAAGAAAAAAGAACCCTCGTTTTTGCTTTTCCCTCTTTTTTGATTATCATGTGAATATGAAAGGCATGTAGAAATCTAGTACATATAACCTTAGTATAGTATATATAGTTTTGAATGAAAGGAAAAGAGAGCCAATGTTAGTAAAGAAAGTCTGCTTTTTTTAGGCAGAATTGTGAGTTTATTAAGTTCTGAATGAAATTTTGAAAGGTCTGTGTAAGTAAAAATGAAGGTAAATGTAAGTTGTTAGTCTTTATGGCTTATGTTGTAGGTTTTCTGTGTTCCTGTGCAAGAAAATTATTTTTAAGATAAGATTTTTTTATTAACATTCTAAAATTCAGAAAATTAAATTTAAGTGCACTTCAGAGCTGGTATGAATTCATAGGAATAGATAATAGTAAGTATACAAGTGGCCACATACAAACTCATATACCAACACAGGCACACACCAATATTATCAATGCCACATATGCAGTCAGAAGATGGATTAAAAAGAGAAGTCCATATTACATGATTAATGCACATTAGTGCTGTTCTATGGTGTGTTTTAACATATTCTTGAAGATTTATGCACTGTTGTGCATAGGCTTTCGTGACAATAAAATATTGACATAATAATCTGTTCAGGAGCTGAGAGTCATCTTATAAGTGACATTTGGTACAGATTGGATGTAAAATATGGCAAATATATAGACTTCCTGTTTCATCGAGAAACATCCAAGTTTGAGGACCTGCCCCACTCACGCCCAAAGATGAAAACTCAAACTTTTGATATCTTCTTATCACACATGTCTTAAGACCGTACATATAAATGATGAGACCTGTATGATCAAATCTCTCTGTGGAGTTTAAAAGCACTAAACACTTTTGCTTTCTGATGACAGATAATCTCCAAACCACCATGCTGCTCCATAATGTTCCCATTTTAAGTTTTTACTTTTTTTCAGCATTTTACCTCATATAAAGGTAAGTATAAATAGTATGCTCTCACCCTAAGATTATCTTAACGCGTCATGACTAATTTTCCCTGAGAAGGTCTTCTTCTTTAAATACACATTTAATTAAATAATATAAATTAAATCACATTGATGGTGATTAAAGTTGAGTGACTTTGTGCTGTGGTTGTTGTTGCTTTGACCAGATTAGTGGAAGGTTGTTGTGCATTGATCTATTGAAGGCATCTGGGACTGTCCAAATCACAAGGAAAGGGTAAGCTGAGACTCCTCTGATTAGTGACTTAGCATTAGGTCATCTCAACCCTGCTTCCTTCTTCTCTCATTCAGCTTGGAGAGTGAGGACAGTCCAAGCAATACGTTTATCTGGAGATTCTGATTGCTGTTTGTATTCCAAATGGGGTCTTAGCAAGGAGCTATGAGTCCCAAGAGCTCAATCTGCTCAGAAGCTCATGTGACCAGCAACACGTCTGGCCTTAGTTTTGCCAAATGGTCAACGGAATTGGGTTTCTTTGGAGGTTAGCTTTCAGCAACCCTGAGTCAAGAGAGTTATGGTTGTGTGCAGGACTTGAACCTGCGCGGGGAAACCCCAAAGGATTTCTAATCTATCGCCTTAACCTCTCGGCCAACAACAACAACATACACTTGTGTTTTCACCCTTAATATTCAACGGTTACATATCATCATTTTCATGAAGGACTTCAACTCCTGAGACAGACCTAAGTTATGGCGATCAAGAAAAAGCAGTTTTTTTGTTTGTGAGAAATGGTCAGTCTTCGAGAAGGGGTCCTAGATAGAGGCTGTGTGTCTTCAGAGCTCAATCTGTGCTAAAGTTCATGTGATCAACGACACATCTGGACTTAGTTTTGTTGAAACTAATGCTCCAGAGATCTTGTGCTTCTTTGGAGGTTAACTTTCGGCAACCCTGAGTCAGGAGAGTTATCATTGTCAGCAGGACTTGAACCTGCACGGGGAGACCCAAATGGATTTCTAATCCATCGCCTTAACCTCTCGGCCACGACAACGACATGCACATCTGTGTTCACCCTTAACATTCAACAGTTACAAATCATCATTTTCATGAAGAAATTCAACTCATGAGACAGACCTAAGTTATGGCGATCAAGAAAAAGCTTTTTTTTTGTTTGTGAGAAATGGTCAGTCTTTGAGAAGGGGTCATATCAAGGGGCTGTGTGTGTTCAGAGATCAATCTCAATTCAATTCAATTAATTTTTATTTATATAGCGCCAAATACAACAAATGTCTGTGCGGAAGTTCATATGATCTGGTCTGGCCTTAGTTTTGTTTAAGGCAGGAGGAGAGTGTGTGGTTGTAGAAATTGACAAGATCAGAAGCAGTGGAATCTGAGGAGAGGGTGGAGCTGATGATGGCATTGGATAAGGAAGAGGACAAAGAGTCGGGAGAGAGTCATTTCAGGTTACGGAAAGGGATTGTTTGTGTGTGTTTAGTACTGGGAATGGGGGTAGTAATGTCCAGGGTAATGGCCAGGTGGTCAGAAATGGTGATATCAGTAAACGACAGGTTATGGATGGTAAGGGCGGGGGTGGAGCAGACCAGGTCCAGGATGTGCCCATGTGTGTGTGTGTGTGGGTGAGGTGACGTGCTGGGTGAGGTTGAGGATTTAAAATGTTTAAAATGTCAGATGTTAATTTGGCTGTAGGGGAGTCGACTGATGGATGGATGTTGAAAACACAGAGGAGCAGAATGGATGGGGAGACAGAGGACAGCTGAGTTTCAAAAACAGTAAAGTCAGAAAGAAACGATGGACAGTTTCTGGGAGGACGGTAGATAACAGCAGCAGCGAGTGATTGGGAACAGGGGAATCTGAAGGCCAGGTGTTCAAATAAGGATACGGCCGGGATGGAGAGTTATGTCGCTGCGATGGATAACTGCGATGCCTCCGCCTCGTCGCACCTCGAGTTTCCAGGTGGGGTGGTCTGATTGAGAGCTATGTAATTCATGGGTTTGTGGCAGGTTTCGGTGAGACGGAGTAGATCCAGTTTATTGTCCGTTATGAATTTAAATTTGAACTTGTAATTTTAGTTTGATTTACAAAAATGTTAAACATAATTTGTCTTTGTAAATTGACTATAAAACTAGCAATTGCCATCCAGTTCAAATTATATAATTATATATAATTATCAATAAAGATTGTGCCAGTGTCTGTCTGAATTTCCAGACCATTATTTTTCCCCATTTCCCTATCACCATGGTCACTTACTGACTCCAGAGTCATACAGCAATATTTCTCTCCCCATCCCCCACACAGTCCCTCCTCCTTTTCTGCCACCCCCTATTGCCACACCTCTCCCTCACTTTCTTTCCTGTTCCACTCCCTATTTCTCATTTACTAATCTGTCCCTCTCTGACACAGAAATGCAAAAATGGTTTCTCTCATTTAGTTGCCACTTGCCTGTTCTTCTCAATTTTTCTGAAGCATGCCCAAGAAGCAATCTGGTTTTGGAAAACATCTCCTTTCCCCATGCTATGATGTAGATTTTCAGCTAACATAGCAAAGTATGGTTCAGCATTTTAAATATTGAAAATTAAGAGCATTAATTTAAACCTTTTCATAATGGAGAAGCAGGAGCATTAAAGTTATCATATCAGAAGGAGTGAGATTTCTTTTCTTCTCTGTGAGGCAAGAGAAGAAAAAATGGCAGCTTAATTCATTTATTTATTTCAGACTAAAGTAGAGCTGAAAATAAAAAACAAATAAAATTCTAAAAAAATTGTTTTGAAATGCCTTGATCTGTGTGACCTAGTTCCAAACCTAAGGGTGTAAAGACTACATCTGCAAAACACAAAGAAACATAAAATAAACACATTAGATTGAACAAATATATATTGATTTCATATCCTACAGACTATTTTCTTGATTCATTTAATCAATAGAGAAAAAAACATCAGAAAAAAAATCTTCAACAGTCTTACTCTTCAAAATATTCAATTTACTTTTTTTATGCCCTGTCTAGGGGTAACCAACACACAACATGAAAATGACCCATCTTCCTCAGGTCTCAAGCAGCCGCAGAGGCATAGTTAAGATGTACCAGCATGAAGGTTTATTTACAAGTTGAAAGAGAAATACTAGATAACTAGAATGATAGTCAACTTGGAGTTCAAAGATATGCGTCATGATGGGCCAAGGCCAAAAAACAAACAAACAAAGCTATCTATGCCAGGAGGGAATATGACCAAATCAAATCAAAAGAAAAGACAATCACTTACTAACAAAAAAGGTGAAAACGAATGAAAATGATATAGCAGCCTACGCTTGCAAACTCCAAGTTAAGAATGTATAAAGTTACACTCAAACATGACTTGAGACAAACAATGTGGCTGATTGGGAGGAGAGGGAGATGAGAGATTTACTGTCATTATCTCAGGCCTTTACAGGAGATCTTTTCCCCGGTAGCCAATCCTGTGTGAGCTCTTGGAGTTTTACCCACCTGCACACTGCAATTTGCATAAAATAGACAAGGCACAGCACTCGTAGCATCCCCTTTCCCAAATAATTAAACATCCCCTGCTATGTTTAATTCAAAGAAAAGAGAAAAAAACGATTCAAGTGGATATTGACAGGGAATCAGCCAGTACATTTTCATCTCCTTTTTTATGAAAAATTTGTCCTGTAAGAGAAGAGACCAACGCATGAGTCTATGGTTTACATTATGCGTCTGAGAACTAATGGGTGATGGTCTGTAAAAAATTTAACTGGCTGTAACAGCAAAGCAAGAGCTTCCTTTTCTGTCATGCTGTAATTTATCTCATGTTTATCAAATTTTTTTGATAAGTAGCAGACTGGATGATCAATGCCTTCCTCATCTTTTTGTAGAATAACAGCTCCTGCACCACATGCGCTAGCGTTTAAAAGCATGCTCAAAGTTTGGTACAACAAGCACTGGTGCGCTGCACAACAATGCCGAACCCTTTGCTGAATCAAAAGCAGCCTGGCAATCAGAAGACCAATCAAATGGTTTCAAATGACTAACCAACCTTGTGAGTGGGGCAATCACATCAGAAAAGTTCTTAGAACCTCCCCGGTTATAACCACACATTCCAAGAAAACGGCATAATGCTCTTTCTGTCTGCGGGACAGGGAAACCAATGACTGCCTGCATCTTAGCAGTAACTGAACGACTGGAGAAAAGGAAAGCCTCTCTCTCATTTGTTGGACTTCTGCTTGTGGAAAAGTTTAATCATTTATCCAAACAAGACTTTTCAAAATGATTTTCAAATCTATTTTCTGTTCATCAATTCATTATGTATTTCAGTTTTTGTGAAGGATTGTCACTGCCATTATATCATCATCATATATTTTATTGGAACTTGGACAAATTTTGAAATAATGATTAAATATAATAGGTGGTTGAGGGGTAGTTAAGAACCTTGAAATTAGCCTATATAATAGATATGTAGGGTAAAATGTATTTATTTATTTTTAATTGGGCTATTTAAATAGTGTTATTGAAAAGACATTGTAAAATTCCATTTGAAAAGAGACATGAATGTGAACAAAATTATTTATTTTTCTTTTATGAGCATTGACTTCATAGTCCTGGAGAAAGGTGACAGGTTGCATGGAATCCATTTAGAATGGATTTCTCTTTTACAAACCAAAAACAGAAAAACTATTACTTTCATTTTAATCAGTAAAAGTCTGATCTGTTTACCAAACTCACAGATTTTTTCTGTTTCAAAATATATATTTTAACTATATTACCATATTATTATTGTGTGTAGATGCTTCTCGTAGTTGAGAATTTGGCCAAGTCTGTCTGTCTATCTTGAGTTCATCTTGTGTTAAAGGGGAACTCCGGGGCATTTGAAGCGCAATCCCATTGCTAGAGGTTGTCAAATACTGACAGTAGGACACAGACTGGTGCAAATCGGCGCTCCCTGTGCGGCGATTGCGCTGTTTGCGCAGCCTGTCATGCTAGCCAACTACGAGGTGGCTAAAGGGCAAGTGCTAAACCTTCCACGTAAAACAACAACTTGCACACTGCAGAAACGTCACACCACTTTATAAACCATCCGACAATAAAGTCACAAGCCTTACCATCAAAACCATATGCATGGTTCTCACATTACTGGCATGGGGACGTTACAAAACAACTTTATAAACAGCATGTCACTTACCGGTTGTTGGTATGCGCGCGCATGTGAAAGCCCAAAACATTCAATGGACGATACTCCCATATACAAAGCAATTATCTTCTCTAGAAAAAAATTGCTTTGTATTTGGGAGTATCGTCCATTGACTCTTTTGGGCTTTCACATGCGCGAGCATACCAACAACCGGTAAGTGACATGCTGTTTATAAAGTTGTTTTGTAACGTCCCCATGCCAGTAATGTGAGAACCATGCATATGGTTTTGATGGTAAGGCTTGTGACTTTATTGTCGGATGGTTTATAAAGTGGTGTGACGTTTCTGCAGTGTGCAAGTTGTTGTTTTACGTGGAAGGTTTAGCACTTAACCCTAGCCACCACATAGTTGGCTAGCATGACAGGCTGCGCAAACAGCGCAATCGCCGCACAGGGAGCGCCGATTTGCACCAGTCTGTGTCCTACTGTCAGTATTTGACAACCTCTAGCAATGGGATTGCGCTTCAAATGCCCCGGAGTTCCCCTTTAATTGTCATCGTTGAAATTGTCTAGTTATATAGTTACTCTAAATGGTATTTCCCTGGCTTTTAGTACTACAGTGAGGACTTTTGGAGTTATTTTTGACCAGAGTGTATCATTTGACGCTCACATAAAACAGGTTTCTAGGACTGCCTTCTTTCACCTTCATAATATTGTTAAAATCAGGAACATCCTGTCTTAGAGTGATACAGAAAAACTAGTCCATGCATTTGTTACTTCAAGATTGGACTACTGTAATTCTTTATTATTGGGCTGTCCCACATATTCTCTGAAAAGCCTTCAGTTGATCCAAAATGCTGCAGCCAGAGTTCTGATGAGAACTAACAGGAGAGATCATATTTCTCCAGTTTTAGCTTCTCTTCATTGGCTCCCTGTTAAATTTAGAATAGAATTTAAGATTCTTCTCCTCACATATAAAGCTCTTAATGACCGAGCTCCATCATATCTTAAAGATCTCATTGTTAGATATTTTCCTAACAGAGTACTTCGTTCCCAAACTGCAGGTTTACTTGAGGTTCCCAGAGTTTCTAAAAGTAGAATGGGAAGCAGAGCCTTCAGTTATCAGGCCCCTCTCTTGTGAAATAAGCTGCCAGTAAATGTCCGGGAAGCAGACAACCTTTCCACTTTTAAGACTAGGCTTAAAACTTTCCTTTTTGATAAAGCTTATAGTTAGGGATGGCTCAGGTGATCCTGAAACATCCCATAGTTAAGCTGCTATAGGCCTAGACTGCTGAGGGGCCTCATCTGTCACACCTTTGCTCTCTTTTTCCCCGTTTAATTTCTCAGATGATATTATGTACATGTGACATTATTGTGGTCATTAACTTGTGTTTCCCTGTTCCAACAGATATCCTTTGAATGGTGTTACGGTGTTTGTTGTCCCCTCTTTTCTGTCTTCTCAAACCCCAGCTGGTTGAGGCGGATGGCCACCCTTCCTGACGCTGGTTCTGCCTTGAGATGACATTTGTTGTAATTTGGCGCTATATAAATAAAACTGAATTGAATTGAAAATTGAATTCAATACTTGTTGCAAGGTTGTTATTTTAGTCAAAAAAAAGACACAAGAGAGCACTTTGATACTTTTTAATTTTCTTGTTTTCAGGTCCTGGAATAAAGTGCTCCCCAGTTCTTTTATGCTTTTTTTCTCAAATAAAATAAGATATAAAAGTGCTAGACCATTGCAAGGCCAAGATGAGCAAATATTTTTCATAATTAGCTAAATAGTTCATGTTCAGTATTTGATATGTTTTCAAAGTTCAGTGCTTTATTTACATTGTACACGGCGTCCCAACTTTTCTTAAGCTCACATACAGTGAATACGTATTCACTGTACGGTCTCCAAACTGAGCTAATGGAAACACCCCTAACTGAACAGACACACTCAGAGAAAGGAAGAAAAAATAGAAGAGTGGGGGCTATTGTAAAGGGCATTTATTAATTTTTCAACACAAAGGTCTTATTCTAATGAGCACATCTGGAAAAATAAGGAGAAACGAAAGAGAAAGAAAGGCTAAAAGAGCAAAAAATGAACTATCGAAAGGGATTGGGGGTTGGGAGAAGGCTGAGAGACTGAGAGGAACAGACAAATAAAATCTTCTCAACACACTTTCATCTGAACCACGAATATGAAGTTAAAATCTTTTAGTCTGGTTCCAAGCTGCATTCTGCTGTGACTTTGAGACATTAACTTTATGGCCAAGAAATAAGAAAATTCCTACATTCACTCTGCTCATTATAGTACAAATCTAGATGCAGTGGGATGCACTGCAATGTAATCAGTGTTTGTCTAGTATGAAACATCAAAAACCCTGCCATTTATATTTACACTCAACGTGCTCACAATACATTTTCATTTAACAATTTTCCTTCCCTTCCTGCCCTGTCTGTTAGACTCACATGATTCGCTTAGATGAGACTTGAGTTCCCGACCACCTTGCAAAAGCAACTTCTTCAGTTTTCTGTTTCCAATCTTTTCTGCAGTTTCACTTGCTGTTTCACTTTATCTGTCCCAGTGCATTAAAAGAAGGGGCATTCATATTTTTCATAAATTTTTAACTTTACATGGATGTTTTTAACTGATGCATCTGAGGTGAGTGCGGTTCTTTCACATTGAATGCCAATCTTGTCTACAGTGACCATCTCATGCTAAATTGTGCCCGCACGCAACCTGCGAGGGCCCACTCCGTGGAAATCTACGGAATAATTTCTGCACCACTCACAGGCATAAATACTTTATATACAACTATTGCAAGTACATTACAATTTTGACATGCTTCATTTTATTTAGAAATATATGTAATGATGAAGCAACATTCTTATAGTGGATGAAATGACAGGAATTGAAAAAAATAATAATAAAAAATAAAAACATCTAAATCTGAGGGATGAAATAGAGTACCTAATACAGCAGAAAGTCAGAGAAGAGTATCAGTATTGAACTTTTATTTTAGTCTTTTATCTCCTGTGTTGCTGCCACACAAAAAGAAGCTAGTCTGTTTTCTTTTTTTCTTTTAGATGTGTGACATGTTTTTGCAGCTTGTTGTTCTGGAAGTTGCTCTTTTATCACCTGCTGCTGAAATAAATTTTAGTGTGATGTTAATGTTGAGACTCAAGTGTTTGTAATTAGACCTCTGCTGATATGATTTCATAAATGTGCAAAAATTATCAAGTGAACTAGGCTATGCACAAAAGGCAGTTGTTTGTTTGTTTGTTTTTGCTTTGGATGATCCCGATGGTTAGTTACTGAATTCAGAAATGCAGAGAAGTGCATGGATCTGCTCAAAATGACGATGAGGTCCATGTTCCCATAATTCATAGTGCTCAGTAACACAACATACTATATGAACAAGATAGTTCAGAGGAGGTCATACATTAATGTGAACTAGTTCATTTTGGGATTGTGCACAAATGATGAACCATGATCATAAACTTCAGATTTAATCTATGTGAACTGCTTTGATCTAGTTATGTATGTAAATGTATGTGATAGAGAAAAGTGAATGTGGCTTGTTTGCCTGATATATTGTGTTTTGCTGCTGTAATAATGTGAATTTCCTGCTGTGGGACTATTGAAGGCTTATCTTATTTGATCTTTTATCTTATCTGATCTGATGAACAAACAAGCAGCAACAAAAGTACAGTCCATTTACCATTTGATTTACGAAGCTTGCAAGTGGTCCTGACAAAATTGTAACATAAGATGCCGTCAAACGGACAAGGGGCTGGATTATGTAGTAAGAGAAATACACAAGTTTTTTCTGCAACGTCATCACAAAAGGTGCTCCTAAGCAGAGAGAACAAAAGCCTACACCTAAATTACACTAACCAGAAAAAAACCCCATAAAATGTTAATTATTCTGAGGAAATTACATAACATGCAGACCACTGGACATTCTCTACAGTGTATGGGCATAAGTAAACACCAAAAGGGCAGAACATCCCCCATCTCTTATACCAACACATGTATACATGTCAATGTAGTGCAGCCCAATGTATTTTGTCTATTGTATGATTTTGGGTAGCATTTACATGATAAAACAACAAACCCTAGTCCCGACGTTCTTCTTTTTTCCATTTCTAAACCTAACCTGCCAAATTGTAATCCTGTTTCTTTCTCTTTTAAACATATATTTTCATTTGCAAACCTAATCATATAAATTCATATCCATATACTATGAATAATCATGAATTTCCAAAACCTATAACTGTGAATGATGGTGAAGCTAAACATTGAAAGAACTAAAATGGACATGGGATGGATGGCCTTTTGTAATACAGTGTGCAGATTAAAGTCAATTACCACCCCCTTCTCCCTTCTCATAATGATTGCTGGCAAACATAAATTTTTGTGACATTCTCACCTAATTCTCAGCCCATTATATGGGCATGTCCCCATTTTTAAAGGTACATTATGCATTGTACAGTGATAAACACACACACACACATACAAAAATCTCTCTGCACACTAGGCACAGTTTTCAGGAGGGTTCTTCGATGTCTTCGGCCCTCCAGCCCAGATCTATTATACAAAGCACTCGTAATAACCCCCCTCAATCCCCCCCACCACCACACACACACACACACACGCACGCACACACCCCCTCACTCGCACACACACACAATGATGTTTTTTACCCTCCAACCGACATCTGTTATACAGAACACTGGTACACCCACCCACCCACACACACACGCACGCACACATGAAACCCAGACATGGTCAGAAAGCTTTTGTTTTACCTCTGCAGGGGTCTCTCTTTTCTTCTGTCTTCTTTTTTCCCTTCACTACCTTTTTTCTCCACGTCACACCCTTTTCTCTATCCCTCTTTGTCTTTTCATCGTGGGTGTTTTTTTTTTCTTTTTGGTCCTGTCCACTGACTGTCTTTCCTTGAATCCTCTTTGCACAGAATCTGCAGTGGTATACCAAACACACCCTTTGAAGCTCTGCCTCTAATCCTTCACTCTTTCCCCTCCCTGATCTCTGATTGGCTTCTTCACAAAGATGACATCACCCTCTTTCTCAATCTCTGTAGGCTATACCCTGGGTGCTTCGTGCCCCTCCCTTCCTCTTTTCTTCCATGCTATCCTCCCCTCTTCTTTTTTTGCTGTACCAATCTGGAAAATGAAGTATTTTCAAAAAATAGGAAAACCCCTGTTCAGGATTGATGTTTCATTCATATCTTTAAAAAAAAAAAAAATGATCTCCTTCTTCAAAAAGAGAGAAGATTTAAACATTGGATTAGTGTTATTCTGTTCTGATTTCTCCAATGAAAAATAATACTTTTATCGGCCAGACAACAGCAAGAGCACCTATTAGCGTCTATTAGCTTCTCTTTTAATTTAATAAAGTACATGCTTTTTTACTGGTTCAGTTCCATAGTTAGAGGAAAGTGGCAGGTATTTGTTTTTATATTTACTGTGTAATTATAATTTATTTGCATTAGTCATTAAAAATGATGACAAAAATATTTTTAATTATTTATGGAATGGAAATAAGGGATTATTAATTGGTATACCTAAATTCTTATGAGTGGCTGCTAAACCTGCTGCATGATGGTCTTCAGAGGGAAGTGGGGATCAATGATCCAATGAGTGAGTTGACCCACACTCTGGAGTTGGCAACCATGTGATCAGGGCTGGACTGGGACCAAAAAATGGCCCGGGCATTTTTGGCCATGGCGGCCCACCATGAATATTTCAATCATTAATGTAGGCAAGGCAAGACAAGGCAATTTTATTTATAGATCACAATTCATACACAGGGCAATTCAAAGTGCTTCACAGCTACATAAAATCACAAGAAGGCAATAAAATCATTAAAAATAAATAAAAAATAAAAATAAAAATATATATATATATTAGGCATGGTACGGTTTTGGTGGACGCTCCGAACCGTACGGTTTGCTTCTCACGGGGCGGGGCGTGTGCAAACCGTATGGGGTCCATGATTTAATTATTATTATTTTTTTTTTATTTTTTTGTGTCCAGACGTTCGACGTTCGCATTGTAGCCCGTATGTTAGCAATGGTTTCAATTCGCGTCAAAGAAGCGAAAGCGAAGAGGTGTGGCGGCGTGCACAAACACGGCAAGTGGAAGTAGTGAAGGCGGGCTGATGCGTGGATCGAACGATTACGACATGCAAGCATTGCAAAACCCGTCTTGCATACGCTAGTGGAAACACTTCAAATATGTCCGGCCATTTGCGCAGACATCACCCAAGTGTGTCAGTGGAGGGGAGGAGAGGAGAGCCTGCCAAAAAGCCCTTTACACTCAGCGCAGCATTTAAACAGCCTCTGGCTGAGGACACCGCAAAAGCAAAATCAATTTCCAAAGCCATTGGTTTATTCATTGCGAAGGACATGCAGCCCTATAGCGTGGTGGAGGCTGAAGGCTTTAGAAACATGTTGAAGGTGCTGGAGCCACGGTATGTCATTTTTTTCCCATTTCTATTGTGGTTGTCCTGTAGATGCCACCAGATGGCAGCAAACATTCCTGACACTTTTTTTGAGTAATAAATGTAAAAGATGTTGAAATCATCCATTGTCTTCCCTCTTTCTTTCTCAAAATACTAGCTTTCTGGTAGTAAAATCTTTTAAGCGATTATTACAGTGTTCCACTGGTGTAATGGTGTGTATTATGAGGCTAAAAGTTAAAAAAAGTAAAAAAAAAACAAAAAAAACGTACAAAACCATAAACCGTAGACCTCAAACCGTGATACACACCGAACCATGAGTTTTGTGATCCGTGCCACCCCTAATATATATATATTAAAAACCCATTAAAATAATCATTAATTAATTAAAAAGTGAAGAGTGCAGATAAAATACTTTCAGGTGTCATATGCACAGCTAAATAGAACTGTTTTCAGCCTGGATTTAAACATTGTCAGAGTTGAGGCCTGTTTCACATCTTCTGGAAGACTGTTCCAGATTTTAGGAGCATAAAACTGAAACGCAGCCTCACCTTGTTTAGTCCTGACTCTGGGCACCAGCAGGAGACCCCTCCCTGCGGTTCTCAGAGCCTGAGTTGGTTCATAGGGCTTTAACATGTCAGAGATGTACTCTGGCGCTTGACCACGAAGAGACTTGTACACAAGCAGAGCTGTTTTAAAGTCTATTTTCTGAGCGACAGGAACCCAGTGCAGAGACCTGAGCACTGGACTAATATGGTCGTATTTCCTGGTTCTAGTCAGGACTCGAGCAGGACTCTGGATGTACTGCAGCTGTCTTATAGCCCGTTTAGAGAGCCCAGTGAGCAGGCCGTTACAGCAGTCTAACCTGCTGGAGACAAACGCATGGATTAGTCTTTCTAAGTCTGGTTTAGACACTATTCCTTTGATCCTGGCAATGTTTTTTAGATGGTAAAAAGCTGCTGATGTTACAGATTTAATGTGGCTGTTAAAGTTCAGGTCTGAGTCCAATATTACCCCGAGATTTCTAACTTGATGGTTAGGTTTTAGAGAGAGAGTCTCAAGGTGACTGATAACACTTTCTCTTTGTTTCTGTGGGCCACAGACAATGATTTCAGTTTTGTCTGAGTTTAGCTGGAGGAAATTGTTTTGCATCCACACACTGATCTGTTCGATGCAGCGACACAATGTATCTACAGGCCCGTGTTCTCCTGCCGTCAGTGACACGTACATCTGAGTGCCATCTGCATAGCTGTGGTAGGACACATTATAGTTGCGTATTAGCTGGCCTAGTAGAAGCATGTACAGATTGAACAATACGGGTCCCAGGATTGACCCCTGGGGAACCCCACAGGTCATAGCCATTTGGTCTGAGACACAGTTACCAATTTCAACAAAATATTTCCTGTCCTCCAGATAGGACTTGAACCAGTTTAAAGCACGACCAGAGATTCCCACCCAGTCTTCTAACCTCTGTAATAAGGTTGCATAGTCAACTGTGTCAAAGGCAGCACTCAGGTCCAGCAGAACTAAGACTGTGACTTTACTTGCATCTGTGTTCAGGCGGATGTCATTTGTCACCTTGATCAGAGCTGTCTCAGTGCTGTGGTGGGGCCTAAAGCCTGATTGGAAAGTATCAAAAGCATTGTTAGACAGGAGAAAGTCACTAAGCTGTTGGTATACAACTTTTTCTAGGACTTTGCCTAAGAATGGCAGGTTTGATATGGGCCGGTAGTTGTTCAGTACTGTGGCATCAAGATTGCTCTTCTTTAGAAGGGGTTTAATGACAGCGGTTTTTAAGGCCTTTGGAAATGTTCCAGTCTGGAGTGAGATGTTGACTAGATGAGCGAGTTGGGGTAACAAACTGCTCAGCACAGACTTTAGGAATCTAGTAGGCAACTCATCAAGGCAGCACATTGATGAACTCAGACTGCAGATGGTCTCTTCGACTGTTTTGTCAGTAACAGGTGTGAAATGTGTCAGCTCTAGGTGTCTAGCTGGCTGCAGAGTGTTGTGGAAATTATTGCATTTTTAATGCCTTGGACTTTGTCATTAAAGAATGTTGCAAACTCATTACACTTAGATGTAGAAATGAGTTCTAAAGGCAGTGAAATTGGGGGGTTTGTTAATCTGTTTACTGTAGCAAACAGGACACGAGAGTTGTGACTGCAGTTTTTGATGATTTCAGAAAAATAACTCTCCCTTGTTCTACGCAAAGTCTGGTTGAACACACATAGCTTTTCTTTGTAAGTCTCACAATGAACCTGGAGCTTTGACTTGCGCCATTTCCGTTCGGCTCTCCGGCACTCCCTTTTCTGTGCCCTGACCGACTCTTCTTTCCTCCATGGCGCCCTTTGCCTACTTTTAACCATTCTAACCTTGACACACTGCACGAAAAGAGGGATTTGTGTCACTGTGGACGGCAGTGAACATCCGCGAATTTGCCTAATTTTCGGACGCACCTGGGCGCTTGCAGGCAGACAAACTTTAAGTTTGTTGAGCGAGAAAATCGTCGGAAACGAACCCGACTCGCGGCGGGCTCTCACAGCGGGGTGCTAATGGCTCAGCGATTAGCACCCCGCTGTGAGAGTGCCTGGACCTCTCACTGGCCTCGCTGGTATTGGACGAAAAAGGCACGTGATTACATAAAAAAGCTTCTGTAAAGCTGACCGCCCATTGGCCAATAAGGTTAATATATGCATACTTTATATGGGCATATCACTCCGCAATTATGATTAATAATTGTGATTATGATTACTAATATTCCTGGGATGTTTGTGTACTTCATATATTCACGTCATTCTTATAAGCTGCACTATGACTAGGCTATGAATGCAGGCATGAATGACGGGAATCTATTGAGGAAATGAAAAAGGAAACTTTTTTTTTTTAAAGCGCTTTTATTGCCACACCACACAATGTACATAGCGTACATTGTAATAAGAACCATATTGATAATAAAGAATTGAAAACTATATACACACACACTGCTGTAGCCTACAATATACACAATAAGCCTAAACGCCGCCGTTTGGAATCCGCATTCTTCGCATTACTCCGGTCCCTGCAGGGTCTGCGGGAGTTGTCAGACGTCCTCATCCTGGATCAGAAGCTGGCTTCTGGGAGCTGTTGGAATAACCAATAAATAATCAAAACATAGACTATCCATGCACAGCATATTGACAACTTGTCTATAAAGTAACGAAAGTCATATTGACAGCGTATATGTTCTTACTCTCTTTCACTCTTCTGTGGTGAGACTGTGAGTATTTCGGGATGGCTTCAAGACGCGCCTGTAGCACAGCACACAGGTCCGTCACGCAGCTAAAAAAAACAAACAAGAGGAATGAATAAAATGACCAGTGCTTAAAAGTGGAATGTAACTTCAGTCCGTTCTCGACGGCCATCTTGCCTCCAACCTAGCGAATCTCTGGTCGATTCCCTCCAGAACCCTCTCCACGACCGTATCCACAGTGCTGGCCACCATACGAGACATTCCGGTCATAGCATTCAACAGGACTTTCATTTTATCTGCCTGTAAGCAAGTGAGTAAGTAAGTTTAATATACAGCACATTTAAAATCAGCGAGAACTGTCCCAAGTGCTGTACAGTGTCAACAAGACTAAAATTAAACAATCAAATGGTCATGTGCAAGTAGAAAAAAACACACAAACCTGTAGACCCGCAGAGAGTTGCTGGGGAGTTGAAAGCAAGTCGTCTTCCAGCCATTGTATTCCGCAAACCAGGGCAGTTTTCACAGCACGGGACCTCAGCGATTTCTGTCTGCCTTTCTGCCGCCAGATCTGCTCCTTAAACTTTTTGTTTACACTGCACGACACAATGTTTCTCATACGTGATTGAACGAGAGCTTATGCGAGCCGTTAAGCTCCACCAATCATATGCGTGTACGTCATTACACGGAATACTCGCGAGACAACCTCCCGTCCTTTTGCTATTTAATGTTGTCTGACCACAGCTGGCAATTTGCACTGTTTTGACACAAAAACGGACTCTGCAAGGACAAAGAAAAGACCTCGGCGATATTGTGACCATTGTGACACCGAATTAAGCCATACACAATAAAACACTGAGCGCACTACTGCACATTATGTATACAGGCCAGATTTCTATATTTTTAGGGACCGAGCAGTGAAACTGCAAGGACCCTATTGTATCTGTAAGGATTACCGAGCAGTGAAACTGCAAGGACCCTATTGTATCTGTAAGGATTATTAGGGACCGAGCAGTGAAACTGCAAGGACCCTATTGTATCTGTAAGGTTTATTATTATTTTTCTCCGTTATTAGGGACCGAGCAGTGAAACTGCAAGGACCCTATTGTATCTGTAAGGTTTATTAGGGACCGAGCAGTGAAACTGCAAGGACCCTATTGTATCTGTAAGGTTTATTAGGGACCGAGCAGTGAAACTGCAAGGACCCTATTGTATCTGTAAGGTTTATTATTATTATTATTAGGGACCGAGCAGTGAAACTGCAAGGACCCTATTGTATCTGTAAGGTTTATTATTAGGGACCGAGCAGTGAAACTGCAAGGACCCTATTGTATCTGTAAGGTTTATTATTATTCTTTCTTTCTTCTTTCTTTCTTTCTTTCTTTCTTATTCTTTGCAAAAGGTATGCGAAAACTCAGGAAATTTTGCGAGCGCCACGTGCCAGTCGACGACATGAAAGAATCTAAACATTATATCTTTGGGAGTCGCTCATTGGCTCTGTAGCGCCCCCTACGATGGTTAAAAATTGTCCCCGCAATAGGATTAGTTTCGCTTGGGATGACGAAATTCGGTACACTTGTTCATCATGCCAAGACGCACAAAAAAGTCTCAGGCCGCCATGGTCCCACGTACACAGGAAGGCGGCCATTTTGGATGGAAAGTGCGTTTTCGTGCCATTTTTGGCCGATTCCACGCCTTGCTTAAGATCGAACTTGTCCTACAGATTTCATGCTACAGACTTCAAACTTGGCCAGGTTACTCTTAAGACATGGGGGGGGAAATTCATGGAGAAACTTTTTCAAAACTTAAAGGGCGTGGGCGTGGCAACTCCTCAAAGTTCGATGACTCGCCATCACTCGCCACAACAAATTAAGTCGCTTATAACTCCCACATACATTATCCAATCTGTCCCAAACTTCATACGGTGAATGCTGGACCTAGCCTGAACGCATACATATTATCATAACGACATCCACCTATAGCGCCACCTGCTGGTGGTCGGAAACATCTCTTTTTTTCCACATCTCGCATTTGATCGAACTCGTCCTACAGATTTAATGCTACAAGCTTTAAACTTGGCCAGATTACTCTTAAGACATGGGGGGAAAGAGTCATGGAGAAACTTTTTCAAACCTCAAAGGGCGTGGTCGTGGCGACGCCTCAAAGTTATGACTCGCCATGAAGAATTAAGTCGCTTATAACTTCCACACTCATTATCCAATCTGTCCCAAACTTCACACGGTGAATGCTGGACTCAGCCTGAACGCGTACATATTATCATAGTGACATCCTCCTATAGCGCCACCTGCTGGTGGTCGGAAATGTCATTTTTTGCCACACCTCACATTTTATAAAACTCCTCCTACAGATTTAATGCTACAAGCTTCAAACTTAGCCAGGTTACTCTTAAGACATGGGGGCAAATATTCATGGAGAAACTTTTCCAAACTCTGAACAATTCGGGCGTGGTCAGGCGGTGAAAAACGTGTGATGGTGTTTGTGATTTGAAAGCCTTATCATCATCACAACGTCATGAAACTTGGCACACACGTCCATCCTGAACACCTCGTACGTATGTGAAGGGTATCGTGTGTGGGCGGAGCAAAGTGGCTCAGTGGCGCCCCCTAGGGTACTTAAAAATGGTCCACACATTGGGGTTAGTTTTGCGTGGGACGACGAAATTCGGTACACTCATTCATCATGCCCAGACGCACAAAAAAGTCTCATGCCGCCATGGTCCCACGTCCACAGCAAGTCGGCCATTTTGGATGGAAAGTGCGTTTTCGTGCCATTTTTGACCGATTCTACACCTTGTATAAGATCGAACTTGTCCTACAGATTTCATGCTACAGACTTCAAACTTGGCCAGGCTACTCTTAAGACATGGGGGGAAAAATTCATGGAGAAACTTTTTCAAACCTCAAAGGGCGTGGGCGTGGCGACGCCTCAAAGTTCTATGACTCGCCATCACTCGCCACAACAAATTAAGTTGCTTATAACTCCCACATACATTATCCAATCTGTCCCAAACTTCATACGGTGAATGCTGGACCCAGCCTGAACGCGTACATATTATCATAGTGACATCCACCCATAGCGCCACCTGCTGGTGGTTGGAAACATCTTTTTTTTTCACACCTCGCATTTGATCAAACTCCTCCTACATATTTAATGCTAAAATCTTCAAACTTGGCCAGGTTACTCTTAAGCTAGGGGGGAAGAAAACTCTTGAGAAGCTTTTCCAAACTCTGAACGGTGTGGGCGTGGCCAGGCGGTGACAATCGTGTGATGGCGTTTGTGATTTGAAAGCCTTATCATCATCGCAACTTAATGAAACTTGGCACACACGTCCACCCTGATGACCTCGTTCGTATGTGAAGGGTATCGTGTGTGGGCTGAGCAAAATGGCTCAGTGGCGCCCCCTAGAAATTTTCAAAAACCCCTCCGCATTGGAGTTATTATGTGCTCGTACGTACGCAGAGGGTATCGTGTGTGTGGGCAGAGCTGCGGCTCCAGCGTCCAGCGCATGCCCCAACGTGCGCACATCCCAACGTACGCACACCTCGGTCCCGCTCACAGCTGCTTGCAGCTTTCTAGTTATTATTATTATTCTTTCTTTCTTTCTTATTCTTTGCAAAAGGTATGCGAAAACTCAGGAAATTTTGTGAGCGCCACGTGCCGGTCGACGACATGAAAGAATCTAAACTTTATATTTTTGGGAGTCGCTCACTGACTCTGTAGCGCCCCCTATGATGCTTAAAAATGGTCCCCTTAATAGGATTAGTTTCGCATGGGACGACGAAATTTGGTACACTCATTCATCATGCCCAGACGCACAAAAAAGTCTCTTGCCGCCATGGTCCCACGTCCACAGGAAGGCGGCCATTTTGGATGGAAAGTGCGTTTTCGTGCCATTTTTGACCGATTCCACGCCTTGCATAAGATCGAACTTGTCCTACAGATTTAATGCTACAGACTTCAAACTTGGCCAGGTTACTCTTAAGACATGGAGGGAAAAATTCATTGGCCAACTTTTTCAAAACTTAAAGGGCGTGGCCGTGGCGACGCCTCAAAGTTTGATGACTCGCCATCACTCGCCACGAAAAATGAAGTCGCTTATAACTCCCACATACATTATCCAATCTGTCCCAAACTTCATACGGTGAATGCTGGACCCAGACTGAAAGCTCACATATAAAATAGTGACATCCACCTATAGCGCCACCTGCTGGTGGTTGGAAATGTCTTTTTTTTTCCACACCTCGCATTTGATCGAACTCCTCGTACATATTTAATGCAAAAACCTTCAAACTTGGCCAGGTTGCTCTTAAGACATGGGCCGAAAAAATCATTGGCCAACTTTTTCAAAACTTAAAGGGCGTGGCCGTGGCGACGCCTCAAATTTATGACTCGCCATAAAAAATCAAGTCGCTTATAACTCCCACATACATTATCCAATCTGTCCCAAACTTCATACGGTGAATGCTGGACCCAGCCTGAATGTGTACATATAAAATAGAGACATCCACCTACAGCGCCACCTGCTGGTGGTTGGAAATTTCTTTTTTTTTTCACACCTCGCATTTGATCAAACTCCTCCTACATATTTAATGCAAAAACCTTCAAACTTGGCCAGGTTGCTCTTAAGACATGGGCCGAAAAAATCATTGGCCAACTTTTTCAAAAGTTAAAGGGCGTGGCCGTGGCGACACCTCAAATTTATGACGCGCCATAAAAAATTAAGTCGCTTATAACTCCCACATACATTATCCAATCTGTCCCAAACTTCATACGGTGAATGCTGGACCCAGCCTGAACGTGCACATATAAAAAAGTGATATCCACCTACAGCGCCACCTAATGGTGGTTGGAAACTTCATTTTTTTCCACACCTCTTATTTGATCAAACTCCTCCTACATATTTCATGCTAAAATCTTCAAACTTGGCCAGGTTACTCTTAAGACATGAGGGCAAAACTTCATGGAGAAACTTTTCCAAACTCTGAACGGTGTGGGCGTGGCCAGAGGTGAAAATCGTGTGATGGCGTTTGCAATATGAAAGCCTTATCATCATCGCAAAGTCATGAAACTTGGTACTCACGTCCACCCTGACGACCTCGTACGTATGTAAAGGGTATTGTGTGTGGGCGGAGAAAAATGGCTCAGTGGCGCCCCCTAGAAATTTTCAAAAACCCCTATGCATTGGGGTTATTGTGTGCTCGTACGTACACAATGGGAATCGTGCGTGTGGGTAGAGCTGCGCAACTACGGCGTCCAGCGCATGCCCAACGTGCGCACATCCCAACGTGCGCACATCCCAACGTACGCACACTCGGTCCCGCTCACAGCTGCTTGCAGCTTTCTAGTTATTAGGGACCGAGCAGTGAAACTGCAAGGACCCTATTGTATCTGTAAGGTTTATTAGGGACCGAGCAGTGAAACTGCAAGGACCCTATTGTATCTGTAAGGTTTATTATTATTATTATTATTATTCTTCTTATTCTTTGCAAAAGGTATGCGAAAACTCAGGAAATTTTGCAAGCGCCACGTGCCAGTCGACGACATGAAAGAATCTAAACATTATATCTTTGGGAGTTGCTCATTGGCTCTGTAGCGCCCCCTACGATGCATAAAAATGATCCCCTTAATAGGATTAGTTTCGCTTGGGACGACGAAAGTCGGTACACTCATTCATCATGCCCAGACGCACAAAAAAGTCTCATGCCGTCATGGTCCCATGTACACAGGAAGGCGGCCATTTTGGATGGAATGTGCGTTTTGGTGCCATTTTTGACCGATTCCAAGCCTTGCTTATGATCGAACTTGTCCTACAGATTTAATGCTACAGACTTCAAACTTGGCCAGGTTACTCTTCAGACATGGGGGGGAAAATTCATGGAGAAACTTTTTCAAAACTTAAAGGGCGTGGCCGTGGCGACTTCTCAAAGTTCGATGATTCGCCATCACTCGCCACAAAAAATGAATTTGCTTATAACTTCCACATACATTATCCAATCTGTCCCAAACTTCATACGGTGAATGCTGGACCCAGCCTGAATGCGCACATATAACATAGTGACATCAACCTACAGCGCCACCTGCTGGTGGTCGGAAACGTCTTTTTTTTCCCACACCTCGCATTTGATCGAACTTGTCCTACAGATTTAATGCTACACACTTCAAACTTGGCCAGGTTACTCTTAAGACATGGGGGGAAAAATTCATGGAGAAACTTTTTCAAACCTCAAAGGGCGTGGCCGTGGCCACGCCTCAAATTTATGACTCGCCATGAAAAATTAAGTCGCTTATAACTTCCACATACATTATCCAATCTGTCCCAAACTTCATACGGTGATTGCTGGACCCAGCCTGAATGCGCACATATAAAACAGTAATAAACACCTACAGCGCCACCTGCTGGGGGTTGGAAACGTCTTTTTTTTCCACACCTCAAACTCCTCCTACAGATTTAATGCTACAGGCTTCAAACTTGGCCAGGTTACTTTTAAGACATGGGGGGAAAAATTCATGGAGAAACTTTTCCAAACTCAGAATGGTGTGGGCGTGGCCAGGCGGTGAAAATCGTGTGATGGCGTTTGTGATTTGAAAGCCTTATCATGATCGCAAGGTCATGAAACTTGGCACACATGTCCACCCAGACTGAAAGCTCACATATAAAATAGTGACATCCACCTATAGCGCCACCTGCTGGTGGATGGAAATGTCTTTTTTTTTCCACACCTCGCATTTGATCGAACTCCTCCTACATATTTAATGCAACAACCTTCAAACTTGGCCAGGTTGCTCTTAAGACATGGGCCGAAAAAATCATTGGCCAACTTTTTCAAAACTTAAAGGGCGTGGCCGTGGCGACACCTCAAATTCATGACTCGCCATAAAAAATCAAGTCGCTTATAACTCCCACAAACATTATCCAATCTGTCCCAAACTTCATACGGTAACTGCTGGACCCAGCCTGAATGTGTATATACAAAAAAGTGATATCCACCTACAGCGCCACCTGCTGGTGGTTGGAAATTTCTTTTTTTTTCCACACCTCTTATTTGATCAAACTCCTCCTACAGATTTCATGCTACAAGCTTCAAACTTGGCCAGGTTACTCTTAAGACATGGGGGGAAAAAATCATTGGCCAACTTTTTCAAACCTCAAAGGGCGTGGCCGTGGCGACGCCTCAAATTTATGACGCGCCATAAAAAATTAAGTCGCTTATAACTCCCACATACATTATCCAATCTGTCCCAAACTTCATACGGTGAATGCTGGACCCAGACTGAAAGCTCACATATAAAATAGTGACATCCACCTATAGCGCCACCTGCTGGTGGTTGGAAATGTCTTTTTTTTTCCACACCTCGCATTTGATCGAACTCGTCCTACAAATTTAATGCTATAGACTTCAAACTTGGCCAGCTTACTCTTAAGACATGGGGGGAAACAATCATGGAGAAACTTTTTCAAACCTCAAAGGGCGTGACCGTGGCAACGCCTCAAAGTTATGACTCGTCATGAAGAATTAAGTCGCTTATAACTTCCACACACATTATCCAATCTGTCCCAAACGTCATACGGTGAATGCTGGACCCAGCCTGAACGCGCACATATAAAATAGTGACATCCACCTACAGCGCCACCTAATGGTGGTCGGAAACATCTTCTTTTTTTTCACACCTCGCTCTTGATCAAACTCCTCCTACATATTTCATGCTAAAATCTTCAAACTTAGCCAGATTACTCTTAAGCAAGGGGGGAATAAAAATCTTGAGAAACTTTTCCAAACTCTGAACGGCGTGGGCGTGTTCAGGCGGTGAAAATCGTGTGATGGCGTTATTGATTTGAAAGCCTTATCATCATCGCAAAGTCATGAAACTTGGTACACACGTCCGCCTTGTCGACCTCGTACGTATGTAAAGAGTATTGTGTGTGGGCGGAGAAAAATGGCTCAGTGGCGCCCCCTAGAAATTTTCGTAAAACCCCTCCGCATTGGGGTTTTTATGTGCTCGTACGTACGCAGAGGATATCGTGCGTGTGGGCAGAGCTGCAGCCCCAGCGTCCAGCGCATGCCCCAACGTACGCACATCCCAACGTACGCACACCTCGGTCCCGCTCACAGCTGCTTGCAGCTTTCTAGTTATTATTATTAGGGACCGAGCAGTGAAACTGCAAGGACCCTATTGTATCTGTAAGGTTTATTAGGGACCGAGCAGTGAAACTGCAAGGACCCTATTGTATCTGTAAGGATTATTAGGGACCGAGCAGTGAAACTGCAAGGACCCTATTGTATCTGTAAGGTTTATTATTATTCTTTCTTTCTTTCTTTCTTATTCTTTGCAAAAGGTATGCGAAAACTCAGGAAATTTTGCGAGCGCCATGTGCCGGTCGACGACATAAAAGAATCTAAACTTTATATTTTTGGGAGTCGCTCATTGGCTCTGTAGCGCCCCCTACGATGCTTAAAAATTGTCCCCGCAATAGGATTAGTTTCGCGTGGGACGACGAAATTCGGTACACTCATTCATCATGCCAAGACGCACAAAAAAGTCTCAGGCCGCCATGGTCCCACGTCCACAGGAAGTCGGCCATTTTGGATGGAAAGTGCGTTTTCGTGCCATTTTTGACCGATTCAACACCTTGTATAAGATCGAACTTGTCCTACAGATTTAATGCTACAGACTTCAAACTTGGCCAGGTTACTCTTAAGACATGGAGGGAAAAATTCATTGGCCAACTTTTTCAAAACTTAAAGGGCGTTGCCGTGGCGACGCCTCAAAGTTTGATGACTCGCCATCACTCGCCACGAAAAATGAAGTCGCTTATAACTCCCACATATATTATCCAATCTGTCCCAAACTTCATACGGTGAATGCTGGACCCAGACTGAAAGCTCACATATAAAATAGTGACATCCACTTATAGCGCCACCTGCTGGTGGTTGGAAATGTCTTTTTTTTTCCACACCTCGCATTTGATCGAACTCCTCCTACATATTTAATGCAAAAACCTTCAAACTTGGCCAGGTTGCTCTTAAGACATGGGCCGAAAAAATCATTGGCCAACTTTTTCAAAACTTAAAGGGCGTGGCCGTGGCGACACCTCAAATTTATGACGCGCCATAAAAAATGAAGTCGTTTATAACTCCCACATACATTATCCAATCTGTCCCAAACTTCATACGGTGAATGCTGGACCCAGCCTGAACGTGCACATACAAAAAAGTGATATCCACCTATAGCGCCACCTAATGGTGGTCGGAAACTTCATTTTTTTCCACACCTCTTATTTGATCAAACTCCTCCTACATATTTCATGCTAAAATCTTCAAACTTGGCCAGGTTACTCTTAAGACATGAGGGCAAAACTTAATGGAGAAACTTTTCCAAACTCTGAACGGTGTGGCCGTGGCCAGAGGTGAAAATCGTGTGATAGCGTTTGTAATATGAAAGCCTTATCATCATCGTAAAGTCATGAAACTTGGTACACACGTCAACCCTGACGACCTCGTGCGTATGTAAAGGGTATTGTATGTGGGCGGAGCAAAATGGCTCAGTGGCGCCCCCTAGAAATTTTCAAAAACCCCTATGCATTGGGGTTATTGCGTGCTCGTACGTACGCAATGGAAATCGTGCGTGTGGGCAGAGCTGCGCGACTACGGCGTCCAGCGCATGCCCAACGTGCGCACATCCCAACGTACGCACACTCGGTCCCACTCACAGCTGCTTGCAGCTTTCTAGTTCTTTCTTTCTTTCTTATTCTTTGCAAAAGGTATGCGAAAACTCAGGAAATTTTGCGAGCGCCACGTGCTAGTCGACGACATGAAAGAATCTAAACATTATATTTTTGGGAGTTGCTCATTGGCTTTGTAGCGCCCCCTACGGTGCTTAAAAATGGTGCCCGCAATGGGGTTAGTTTCGCGTAGGACAATGAAATTCGGTACACTGATTCACCATGCCCAGACGCACAAAAAAATCTCTTGCCGCCATGGTCCCACGTAGACAGGAAGGCGGCCATTTTGGATGGAAAGTGCGTTTTCGTGCCATTTTTGGCCGATTCCACGCCTTGCATAAGATCGAACTTGTCCTACAGATTTCATGCTACAGACTTCAAACTTGGCCAGGTTACTCTTAAGACATGGGGGGGGAAATTCATGGTGAAACTTTTTCAAAACTTAAAGGGCGTGGGCGTGGCAACTCCTCAAAGTTCGATGACTCGCCATCACTCGCCACAACAAATGAAGTCGCTTATAACTCCCACATACATTATCCAATCTGTCCCAAACTTCATACGGTGAATGCTGGACCCAGCCTGAACGCGTACATATTATCATAACGACAGCCACCTATAGCGCCACCTGCTGGTGGTCGGAAACATCTCTTTTTTTCCACATCTCGCATTTGATCGAACTCGTCCTACAGATTTAATGCTACAAGCTTCAAACTTGGCCAGGTTACTCTTAAGACATGGGGGGAAAGAGTCATGGAGAAACTTTTTCAAACCTCAAAGGGCGTGGCCGTGGCGACGCCTCAAAGTTATGACTCGCCATGAAAAATTAAGTCGCTTATAACTTCCACATACATTATCCAATCTGTCCCAAACTTCATACGGTGATATCTGGACCCAGCCTGAACGCGCATAGATAAAATAGTGACATCCACCAACAGCGCCACCTGCTGGTGGTCAGAAACGTCTTTTTTTTCCATACCTCACATTTTATCAAACTCCTCCCACAGATTTAATGCTACAAACTTCAAACTTAGCCAAGTTACTCTTAAGACATGGAGGCAACAATTCATGGAGAAACTTTTCCAAACTCTGAACGGTGTGGGCGTGGCCATGCGGTGAAAATCGTGTGATGACGTTTGTGATTTGAAAGCCTTATCATCATCTCAAGGTAATGAAACTTGGTACACACGTCCACCCTGACGACCTCGTACGTATGTAAAGGGTATCGTGTGTGGGCGGAGATAAATGGCTCAGTGGCGCCCCCTAGAAATTTTCAAAAACCCCTCCGCATTGGGGTTATGCTGTGCTCGTAAGTACACAGCGGGTATCGTGCGTGTGGGAAGAGCTGCGGCTCCAGCGTCCAGCGCATGCCCAACGTACGCACATCCCAACGTACGCACACCTCGGTCCCGCTCACAGCTGCTTGCAGCTTTCTAGTTCTTTCTTATTCTTTGCAAAAGGTACTCGAAAACTCAGGAAATTTTGCGAGCGCCACCTGCCAGTCGACAACATGAAAGAATCTAAACTTTATATTTTTTGGGAGTCGCTCATTGACTCTGTAGCGCCCCCTATAATGCTTAAAAATAATCCCCTTAATAGGATTAGTTTCGCGTAGGACAACGAAATTTGGTACACTCATTAATCATGCCCAGACGCACAAAAAAGTCTCATGCCGCCATGGTCCCACGCCCACAGGAAGGCGGCCATTTTGGATGGAAAGTGAGTTTTCGTGCCCTTTTTGTCCGATTCCACGCCTTGCATAAGATCGAACTCGTCGTACAGATTTAATGCTACACACTTCAAACTTGGCCAGGTTACTTTTACGACATGGGGGGAAAAATTCATGGAGAAACTTTTTCAAAACTTAAAGGGCGTGGCCGTGGCGACGCCTCAAAATTTGATGACTCGCCATCACTCGCCACAAAAAATTAAGTTGCTTATAACTCCCACATACATTATCCAATCTGTCTCAAACTTCATATGATGAATGCTGGACCCAGCCTGAACGCGCACATATTATCATAGTGACATCCACCTATAGCGTCACCTGCTGGTGGTTGGAAACAGCTTTTTTTTTCCACACCTCGCATTTGATCAAACTCGTCCTACAGATTTAATGCTACAGACTTCAAACTTGGCCAGGTTACTCTTAAGACATGGGGGGAAAGAATCATGGAGAAACTTTTTCAAACCTCAAAGGGCGTGGCCGTGACGACGCCTCAAAGTTATGACTCGCCATGAAGAATTAAGTCGTTTATAACTCCCACATACATTATCCAATCTGTCCCAAACTTCATACGGTGATAGCTGGACCCAGCCTGAACGCGCACATATTATCATAGTGATATCCACCTATAGCGCCACCAGCTGGTGGTTGGAAACATATTTTTATTTCCACACCTCGCATTTGATCGAACTTCTCCTACATATTTAATGCAGAAACCTTCAAACTTGGCCAGTTTACTCTTAAGACATGGGGGGAATAAATCATGGAGAAACTTTTTCAAACCTCAAAGGGCGTGGCCGTGGCGACGCCTCAAATTTATGACTCGCCATAAAAAATTAAGTCGCTTATAACTCCCACATACATTATCTAATCTATCCAAAACTTCATACGGTGATTGCTGGACCCAGACTGAACGTGTACATATAAAATAGTGACATCCAACTACAGCGCCACCTAATGGTGGTCGGCAATGTCTTATATTTTTTCACACCTCGCATTTGATTGAACTCCTCCTACAGATTTTATGGTAACAGCTCCAAACTTGGCCAGATTATTCTTAAGCTAGGGGGCAAGAAAACTCTTGAGAAACTTTTACAAGCTCTTAACTCTCTGGGCGCCATAGGTTTTCCTCTGAAATGTTCCGATTTGACATCTTAATTTCAAAAGGCCATAACTTAAAAATGATAATAGATAGAGACTTTCTGTAAATTAGAGAAATGTTTAGTATGATCTCAAGTTTATGTGGAGATAAGATTTACCCATCTAATTTGCATATTATGACATCATAGGGTGGCGGCCATTTTGGATTATAGCATTTTCACAAAATTACACATATTTGAATGGTAAAATGTATTAGTTTCCACTTCCAAAATGGCCCTCACTTTGTGCATGTTATAAAGCACAATACTGAATAGTCAGGTAAATAGTAAAAAGCAAACATATTGTGTAAATTTATCTAAATAATAATCATTATTTCATAATTATTAGCAATAAATGGCAGAAACAAACCGAATGTATTTATGCTATGTGCATGAATGTATGTAGGTAGCTTTGGCTGTTCTTTTGCTAAAGAGATTTTCAATTTATTATGTAGGCACTCAGATTCCATGTGGAGCAAATATAGCCCTATATTACTTGTATGACACACAAACAAAAATAACCTGTTTAGTTTGAAAGCTCACTCGCCACGGCAAGGCACAGATCATGAGTGAGTAGACGAGACAAGACGACAGACAAAGTTAGTATTTTTTTGTAAGGTTTTTTTGTTTTTTTGTTTTATAGCCTATTGTACAGTAAGAAAAATGCCCAGGGGAAATGGCAAAACAACAAGTAATTACTTATGAGTGACTGGGAACAACAAGTCATGTAGGCCTATTTGTAATGACTTCCTACTCATCGAGATGACACTTTTTGTAAGCCTTGATGGTGTGGTACCTTTCAAAGCAAGGCACTACACAAAGACCCACTCCACACTGCCTACACCTGAAATGTGTCTGACGGCGGCCTTTAGGGCGGGTCCGATCAGAACACACAACACAGTCAGGTTTATCATCTGCCCTGTGGATGAAGTGGCGCTCTGTGAGTCTGCCTGGCAAGTCTCCCAGTGAGGATGACTTTCGACCTTTGTTGGTCTCTTTCTTGCTGTAGCCATCCATTAGGCCAGTGATGACATCCTGAATGAACACTTTCAGGGGCTTGTGGGGAGCAGCAGTGGTGCGGGTGTAAACGATGTGCGCATTTACCATGGAGATACTGAGGAGGGCATTGAAGATCCTCATGTACCACTTTGTTGACCTATGTGGAAAGAGGTAAGTTTTCATTCTTTGGTCTGCGGTGTCGACACCCCCCATGTAAGAATTGTACTCATCGACACACACAGGCCTAAAGATGTCCCTAAACCCAGTGGCACTGTGCTTGGTCCTTATACGCTTCCTAATGCCGCCAACGCTGTGGAGTGTTGACAACATTGTTAGCCGCTTGGTGTCATGCCAAGCACAGGCCAAAAGGTTCCCCTTCCGCATGAAGACAGGCTCATCTCCCTTCTTCAAGGGTAAATGCTCCTTCGTAAGGCCCTTGGGCATGCCCTTTCTTTTGCTGCTGACAGTGCCGCAGACTCTGATGTCCTTACTTGCCAGCTCCTCAGCTATAGCTGGCGACGAATAATAGCTGTCCATGTAAACCTCATGCCCTTTCCCTGTGTAGGGGGTCATGAGGTCACGGACAATTAGGTGAGTGGCACCATGTACACTTTCATCTGGCCTGCTTTGTCCAGTGTACATGGACCACTCAAGGACGTAACCAGACTTGGCCTCGCTGACAACAAAGACCTTATAGCCATATTTGTCAGGCTTGTTCGGATTGTACATTTTTAGAATGGATCTGCCCTTGAACGCGATGGTCATTTCGTCAAGGGACAGATGTTTTGATGGACCATAAACTTTTGAATACTGGGGGACAATCAAATTTATCACTGGCCGAATTTTGAATAATCTGTCATGCCCTGGCTGCCCCCTGCCAATGTAGTGTTCATTGTTCACAAAGTGGAGGAAGGACATAATTATCTCAAATCTGTTTCGAGACATAACCTTGCCAAAGCCTGGTGTTGCAGTTGGCCAAAATTCTGCCCAATAGTCCCCCACTTCAGACTTTTCCACTAAACCCATACTCAAGTGCAGGGAAATGAAGGCCTTCATTTCACTGACGGTGACGTCACTCCATTTGTGGAATCGGGAGTGAGGCTTGAGTTGGTGGGAGGCGAGGAACTGCTGGGCATACCTGTTTGTCTCGGTCACTAGCAGATTCCAAAACTCATCATTGAGGAATAGAGAAAGAAAATCTAGGGCCGAATCTGAATTTGTAAGGTCTTTATCTCCTGTATAGCCAATTTGCTGCTCGAATGGGGAGATCCAATTTTGATACGCATCATTGTTATTCGTCACGTACGCAAAGCCAGCATTCATGTCTTGTACAAGTACTGGCAGCGCATTACGCGCGGCTCCTCTCCCCCGTGACACACGGCTCCTGCTGCGGGCAGCACCGCGCCCACCTCTGCCTCCAGCACGCCGGGCTGAGGGGCTCGGGCTGCCGTCATTTTCCATCCCCACCCTGTGTCTACTACGCTGCCCATTTCCTCTCCTCTGCACACTTCTCCCCCGTCTAATAACACCATCAGTCACAGGCAAAGACTCCACAACATGTGTGTCTCCAACATTACGGAGAGGAACGCGACCTGAAGTAAAGGTAGCAACATGGCTATCATAGTCAGAAGACCGGGGAGCTAGGTGGCTAGCGCGGTAAAATGACTGGACTTCAACAGCTGCCCCAGGCTCATTACCTTCAACTACACCTTCCACACTAATGCCCCGACCCCGTGAAACATCGCCACCCCCACTGACATCGGATACACCACTATCTACTGTATGGGAAACATGGCAAGAAGTGGTTTGTTGTGCTTGGTGTACTTTCGCCGCACTTTCTCCGGCTGCACTGCCGCAAGTCCGGGCGTCGTCATCATCATTACTAAATGAATCACCGTCATCAAAAGGATTATATTCGCCTTCCGAATCGGGATCGGCGAAAAGAAGTCCCAAAACATCATAACAGGTGAGTTTTTTGCCCGACATCAGATGCAAATCCAAATGTACAGGCGCTAATGATACGAAACTGGCTATGTGAAAAGATGCTAACTGGCTCCTGAACAGTGAAACTCGTCGCTCTGATTCAACCCACCGTATCTCCTCAGCTTTGTATAGAAGCATGACGTAATTATGGGTGTAAACCGAACTACAACATGTCCTCCCTCTAGTGGATGGGAGTAGAAACGGAGTTTGACACCCTATTTGAAAAAAAAACACCGTTTTATCCAGTGCGGCATCTTCTCGACGAAAGTCGCCTGTGGCGCCCAGAGGGTTAACGGTGGGGGCGTGGCCAGGCGGTGAAAATCTTGTGATAGCGTTTGTGATTTGAAAGACTTATCATCATCTCAAGGTCATGAAACTTGGCACACACGTCCACCCTGACGACTTCGTACGTATGTAAAGGGTATCATGTTTGGGAGGAGCACAATGGCTCAGTGGCGCCCCCTAGAATTTTTCCAAAAACCCCTCCGCATTAGGGTTATTCTGGGCTCGTAAGTACGCAGAGGGCATCGTGCGTGTGGGCAGAGCTGTGCGTCTACGGCGTCCAGCGGATGCCCAACGTGCGCACATCCAACGTACGCACACCTCGGTCCCGCTCACAGCTGCTTGCAGCTTTCTAGTTAGGGACCGAGCAGTGAAACTGCAAGGACCCTATTGTATCTGTAAGGTTTATTATTAGGGACCGAGCAGTGAAACTGCAAGGACCCTATTGTATCTGTAAGGTTTATTAGGGACCGAGCAGTGAAACTGCAAGGACCCTATTGTATCTGTAAGGTTTATTAGGGACCGAGCAGTGAAACTGCAAGGACCCTATTGTATCTGTAAGGTTTATTATTATTATTAGGGACCGAGCAGTGAAACTGCAAGGACCCTATTGTATCTGTAAGGTTTATTAGGGACCGAGCAGTGAAACTGCAAGGACCCTATTGTATCTGTAAGGATTATTAGGGACCGAGCAGTGAAACTGCAAGGACCCTATTGTATCTGTAAGGTTTATTATTATTCTTTCTTTCTTTCTTTCTTATTCTTTGCAAAAGGTATGCGAAAACTCAGGAAATTTTGCGAGCGCCATGTGCCGGTCGACGACATAAAAGAATCTAAACTTTATATTTTTGGGAGTCGCTCATTGGCTCTGTAGCGCCCCCTACGATGCTTAAAAATTGTCCCCGCAATAGGATTAGTTTCGCGTGGGACGACGAAATTCGGTACACTCATTCATCATGCCAAGACGCACAAAAAAGTCTAAGGCCGCCATGGTCCCACATCCACAGGAAGTCGGCCATTTTGGATGGAAAGTGCGTTTTCGTGCCATTTTTGACCGATTCAACACCTTGTATAAGATCGAACTTGTCCTACAGATTTAATGCTACAGACTTCAAACTTGGCCAGGTTACTCTTAAGACATGGAGGGAAAAATTCATTGGCCAACTTTTTCAAAACTTAAAGGGCGTTGCCGTGGCGACGCCTCAAAGTTTGATGACTCGCCATCACTCGCCACGAAAAATGAAGTCGCTTATAACTCCCACATATATTATCCAATCTGTCCCAAACTTCATACGGTGAATGCTGGACCCAGACTGAAAGCTCACATATAAAATAGTGACATCCACTTATAGCGCCACCTGCTGGTGGTTGGAAATGTCTTTTTTTTTCCACACCTCGCATTTGATCGAACTCCTCCTACATATTTAATGCAAAAACCTTCAAACTTGGCCAGGTTGCTCTTAAGACATGGGCCGAAAAAATCATTGGCCAACTTTTTCAAAACTTAAAGGGCGTGGCCGTGGCGACACCTCAAATTTATGACGCGCCATAAAAAATTAAGTCGTTTATAACTCCCACATACATTATCCAATCTGTCCCAAACTTCATACGGTGAATGCTGGACCCAGCCTGAACGTGCACATACAAAAAAGTGATATCCACCTATAGCGCCACCTAATGGTGGTCGGAAACTTCATTTTTTTCCACACCTCTTATTTGATCAAACTCCTCCTACATATTTCATGCTAAAATCTTCAAACTTGGCCAGGTTACTCTTAAGACATGAGGGCAAAACTTAATGGAGAAACTTTTCCAAACTCTGAACGGTGTGGGCGTGGCCAGAGGTGAAAATCGTGTGATAGCGTTTGTAATATGAAAGCCTTATCATCATCGTAAAGTCATGAAACTTGGTACACACGTCAACCCTGACGACCTCGTGCGTATGTAAAGGGTATTGTATGTGGGCGGAGCAAAATGGCTCAGTGGCGCCCCCTAGAAATTTTCAAAAACCCCTATGCATTGGGGTTATTGCGTGCTCGTACGTACGCAATGGAAATCGTGCGTGTGGGCAGAGCTGCGCGACTACGGCGTCCAGCGCATGCCCAACGTGCGCACATCCCAACGTACGCACACTCGGTCCCGCTCACAGCTGCTTGCAGCTTTCTAGTTATTCTTTCTTTCTTTCTTTCTTTCTTTCTTATTCTTTGCAAAAGGTATGCAAAAACTCAGGAAATTTTGCGAGCGCCACCTGCCAATCGACGACATGAAAGAATCTAAACTTTATATTTTTGGGAGTCGCTCATTGACTCTGTAGCGCCCCCTATGATGCTTAAAAATGGTCCACTTAATAGGATTAGTTTCGCGTGGGATGACGAAATTCGGTACACTCATTCATCATGCCAAGACGCAAAAAAAAGTCTCCTGCCGCCATGGTCCCACGTACACAGGAAGGCGGCCATTTTGGATGGAAAGTGCGTTTTCGTGCCATTTTTGACCGATTCCACGCCTTGCTTAAGATCGAACTTGTCCTACAGATTTAATGCTACAGACTTCAAACTTGGCCAGGTTACTCTTAAGACATGGAGGGAAAAATTCATTGGCCAACTTTTTCAAAACTTAAAGGGCGTGGCCGTGGCGACGCCTCAAAGTTTGATGACTCGCCATCACTCGCCACAAAAAATTAAGTCGCTTATGACTTCCACATACATAATCCAATCTTTCCCAAAGTTCAACCGGTGATTGCTGGACCCAGCCTGAACACGCACATGTAAAATAGTGACATCCACCTATAGCGCCACCTGCTGGTGGTTGGAAATGTCTTTTTTTTTCCACACCTCGCATTTGATCGAACTCCTCCTACAGATTTCATGCTACAAGCTTCAAACTTGGCCAGGTTACTCTTAAGACATGGGGGGAAAAAATCATTGGACAACTTTTTCAAACCTCAAAGGGCGTGGCCGTGGCGACGCCTCAAATTTATGACTCGCCATAAAAAATGAAGTCGCCTATAACTCCCACATACATTATCCAATCTGTCCCAAACTTCATACGGTGATTGTTAGACCAAGCCTGAATGCGCACATATAAGATTGTGATATACACCTACAGCGCCACCTACTGGTGATCGGAAACGTCTTTTTTTTCAACAACTCGCATTTGATCAAACTCCTCCTACAGATTTTATGGTAACAGCTCCAAACTTGGCCAGATTACTCTTTAGCAAGGGGGGAAGAAAAATCTTGAGAAACTTATCCAAACTCTGAACGATGTGGGCGTGTTCAGGCGGTGAAAATCGTGTGATGGCGTTTGTGATTTGAAAGCCTTATCATCATCGCAAAGTCATGAAACTTGGTACACACGTCCGCCTTGACAACCTCGTACGTATGTAAAGAGTATTGTGTGTGGGCGGTGCTAAATGGCTCAGTGGCGCCCCCTAGAAATTTTCATAAAACCCCTCCGCATTGGGGTTTTTATGTGCTCGTACGTATGCAGAGGATATCGTGCGTGTGGGCAGAGCTACAGCCCCAGCGTCCAGCGCATGCCCCAACGTACGCACATCCCAACGTACGCACACTCGGTCCCGCTCACAGCTGCTTGCAGCTTTCTAGTTATTATTATTATTATTATTAGGGACCGAGCAGTGAAACTGCAAGGACCCTATTGTATCTGTAAGGTTTATTATTAGGGACCGAGCAGTGAAACTGCAAGGACCCTATTGTATCTGTAAGGTTTATTAGGGACCGAGCAGTGAAACTGCAAGGACCCTATTGTATCTGTAAGGTTTATTATTATTAGGGACCGAGCAGTGAAACTGCAAGGACCCTATTGTATCTGTAAGGTTTATTATTATTATTATTCTTATTCTTTGCAAAAGGTATGCGAAAACTCAGGAAATTTTGCAAGCGCCACGTGCCAGTCGACGACATGAAAGAATCTAAACATTATATCTTTGGGAGTTGCTCATTGGCTCTGTAGCGCCCCCTACGGTGCATAAAAATGGTCCCCTTAATAGGATTAGTTTCGCGTGGGACGACGAAATTCGGTACACTCATTCATCATGCCCAGACGCACCAAAAAGTCTCTTGCCATCACGGTGCCACGTACACAGGAAGGCGGCCATTTTGGATGGAAAGTGCGTTTTCGTGCCATTTTTGGCCGATTCCACGCCTTGCATAAGATCGAACTTGTCCTACAGATTTCATGCTACAGACTTCAAACTTGGCCAGGTTACTCTCAAGACATGGGGGGAGAAATTCATGGAGAAACTTTTTCAAAACTTAAAGGGCGTGGGCGTGGCAACTCCTCAAAGTTCGATGACTCGCCATCACTCGCCACAACAAATGAAGTCGCTTATAACTCCCACATACATTATCCAATCTGTCCCAAACTTCATACGGTGAATGCTGGACCCAGCCTGAACGCGTACATATTATCATAACGACATCCACCTATAGCGCCACCTGCTGGTGGTCGGAAACATCTCTTTTTTTCCACACCTCGCATTTGATCGAACTCGTCCTACAGATTTAATGCTACAAGCTTCAAACTTGGCCAGGTTACTCTTAAGACATGGGGGGAAAGAGTCATGGAGAAACTTTTTCAAACCTCAAAGGGCGTGGCCGTGGCGACGCCTCAAAGTTATGACTCATCATGAAAAATTAAGTCGCTTATAACTTCCACATACATTATCCAATCTGTCCCAAACTTCATACGGTGATAGCTGGACCCAGCCTGAATGCGCATAGATAAAATAGTGACATCCACCAACAGCGCCACCTGCTGGTGGTCAGAAACGTCTTTTTTTTCCATACCTCACATTTTATCAAACTCCTCCCACAGATTTAATGCTACAAGCTTCAAACTTAGCCAAGTTACTCTTAAGACATGGAGGCAACAATTCATGGAGAAACTTTTCCAAACTCTGAACGGTGTGGGCGTGGCCATGCGGTGAAAATCGTGTGATGGCGTTTGTGATTTGAAAGCCTTATCATCATCTCAAGGTAATGAAACTTGGTACACACGTCCACCCTGACGACCTCGTACGTATGTAAAGGGTATCGTGTGTGGGCGGAGAAAAATGGCTCAGTGGCGCCCCCTAGAAATTTTCAAAAACCCCTCCGCATTGGGGTTATGCTGTGCTCGTAAGTACACAGCGGGTATCGTGCGTGTGGGCAGAGCTGCAGCTCCAGCGTCCAGCGCATGCCCAACGTACGCACATCCCAACGTACGCACACCTCGGTCCCGCTCACAGCTGCTTGCAGCTTTCTAGTTATTATTATTCTTTCTTTCTTTCTTTCTTATTCTTTGCAAAAGGTATGCAAAAACTCAGGAAATTTTGCGAGCGCCATCTGCCAATCGACGACATGAAAGAATCTAAACTTTATATTTTTGGGAGTCGCTCATTGACTCTGTAGCGCCCCCTATGATGCTTAAAAATGGTCCCCTTAATAGGATTAGTTTCGCGTGGGACGACGAAATTCGGTACACTCATTCATCATGCCCAGACGCAAAAAAAAGTCTCCTGCCGCCATGGTCCCACGTACACAGGAAGGCGGCCATTTTGGATGGAAAGTGCGTTTTCGTGCCATTTTTGACCGATTCCACGCCTTGCTTAAGATCGAACTTGTCCTACAGATTTAATGCTACAGACTTCAAACTTGGCCAGGTTACTCTTAAGACATGGAGGGAAAAATTCATTGGCCAACTTTTTCAAAACTTAAAGGGCGTGGCCGTGGCGACGCCTCAAAGTTTGATGACTCGCCATCACTCGCCACAAAAAATTAAGTCGCTTATGACTTCCACATACATAATCCAATCTTTCCCAAAGTTCAACCGGTGATTGCTGGACCCAGCCTGAACGCGCACATGTAAAATAGTGACATCCACCTATAGCGCCACCTGCTGGTGGTTGGAAATGTCTTTTTTTTTCCACACCTCGCATTTGATCAAACTCCTCCTAAAGATTTCATGCTACAAGCTTCAAACTTGGCCAGGTTACTCTTAAGACATGGGGGGAAAAAATCATTGGCCAACTTTTTCAAACCTCAAAGGGTGTGGCCGTGGCGACGCCTCAAATTTATGACTCGCCATGAAAAATTAAGTTGCTTATAACTTCCACATACATTATCCAATCTGTCCCAAACTTCATACGGTGATTGCTGGACCCAGCCTGAATGCGCACATATAAAACAGTGATAAACACCTACAGCGCCACCTGCTGGGGGTTGGAAACGTCTTTTTTTTCCACACCTCAAACTCCTCCTACAGATTTAATGCTACAGGCTTCAAACTTGGCCAGGTTACTCTTAAGACATGGGGGGAAAAATTCATGGAGAAACTTTTTCAAACCTCAAAGGGCGTGGCCGTGGCCACGCCTCAAATTTATGACTCGCCATGAAAAATTAAGTCGCTTATAACTTCCACATACATTATCCAATCTGTCCCAAACTTCATACGGTGATTGCTGGACCCAGCCTGAATGCGCACATATAAAACAGTGATAAACACCTACAGCGCCACCTGCTGGGGGTTGGAAACGTCTTTTTTTTCCACACCTCAAACTCCTCCTACAGATTTAATGCTACAGGCTTCAAACTTGGCCAGGTTACTCTTAAGACATGGGGGGAAAAATTCATGGAGAAACTTTTCCAAACTCAGAATGGTGTGGGCGTGGCCAGGCGGTGAAAATCGTGTGATGGCGTTTGTGATTTGAAAGCCTTATCATGATCGCAAGGTCATGAAACTTGGTACACACGTCCACCCTGATGACCTCGTACGTATGTAAAGGGTATCGTGTGTGGGCGGAGCAAAATGGCTCAGTGGCGCCCCCTAGAAATTTTCAAAAACCCCTCCGCATTTGGGTTTTTATGTGCTTGTAAGTATGCAGAGGGTATCGTGCGTGTGGGCAGAGCTGCAGCTCAAGCGTCCAGCGCATGCCCCAACATGCGCACATCCCAACGTACGCACACCTCGGTCCCGCTCACAGCTGCTTGCAGCTTTCTAGTTATTATTATTATTCTTTCTTATTCTTTGCAAAAGGTATGCGAAAACTCAGGAAATTTTGCGAGCACCACCTGCCAGTCGACGACATGAAAGAATCTAAACTTTAAATTTTTAGGAGTCGCTCATTGGCTCTGTAGCGCCCCCTATGATGCTTAAAAATGGTCCCCGCAATAGGATTAGTTTCGCGTGGGACGACGAAATTCGGTACACTCATTCATCATGCCAAGACGCACAAAAAAGTCTCAGGACGCCATGGTCCCACGTCCACAGGAAGTCGGCCATTTTGGATGGAAAGTGCGTTTTCGTGCCATTTTTGACCGATTCCACGCCTTGCTTAAGATCGAACTTGTCCTACAGATTTCATGCTACAGACTTGAAACTTGGCCAGGTTACTCTTAAGACATGGAGGGAAAAATTCATTGGCCAACTTTTTCAAAACTTAAAGGGCGTGGCCGTGGCGACGCCTCAAAGTTTAATGACTCGCCATCACTCGCCACGAAAAATTAAGTTGCTTATAACTTCCACATACATAATCCAATCTTACCCAAAGTTCAACCGGTGATTGCTGGACCCAGCCTGAACGCGCACCTATAAAATAGTGACATCCACCTATAGCGCCACCTGCTGGTGGTTCGAAATGTCTTTTTTTTTCCACACCTCGCATTTGATCAAACTCCTCCTACATATTTAATGCTAAACGCTTCAAACTTGGCCAGGCTATTGTTAGGACATGGGCCGAAAAAA
Organism: Odontesthes bonariensis; assembly: GCF_027942865.1. Classification (NCBI taxonomy): domain Eukaryota; kingdom Metazoa; phylum Chordata; class Actinopteri; order Atheriniformes; family Atherinopsidae; genus Odontesthes; species Odontesthes bonariensis. The sequence goes on along the minus strand of NC_134515.1, from coordinate 34,332,500 downwards.
TCATTGGCCAACTTTTTCAAAACTTAAAGGGCGTGGCCGTGGCGACGCCTCAAATTTATGACGCGCCATAAAAAATTAAGTCGATTATAACTCCCACATACATTATCCAATCTGTCCCAAACTTAATACGGTGAATGCTGGACCCAGCCTGAACGCGTACATATTATCATAGTGACATCCTCCTATAGTGCCACCTGCTGGTGGTTGGAAACATCATTTTTTTTCCACACCTCTTATTTGATCAAACTCCTCCTACATATTTCATGCAAAAACCTTCAAACTTGGCCAGGTTACTCTTAAGACATGGGGGCAACAATTCATGGAGAAACGTTTCCAAACTCTGATTGGTGTGGGCGTGGCCATGCGGTGAAAATCGTGTGATGGCGTTTGTGATTTGAAAGCCTTATCATCATCTCAAGGTCATGAAACTTGGTACACACGTCCACCTTGACGACCTCGTACGTATGTAAAGGGTATCGTGTGTGGGCGGAGAAAAATGGCTCAGTGGCGCCGCCTAGAAATTTTCAAAAACCCCTATGCATTGGGGTTATTGTGTGCTCGTACGTACGCAATGGGAATCGTGCGTGTGGGCAGAGCTGCGCGACTACGGCGTCCAGCGCATGCCCAACGTGCGCACATCCCAACGTACGCACACTCGGTCCCGCTCACAGCTGCTTGCAGCTTTCTAGTTATTATTCTTTCTTCTTATTCTTTGCAAAAGGTATGCGAAAACTCAGGAAATTTTGCGAGCGCCACGTGCTAGTCGACGACATGGAAGAATCTAAACATGATATCTTTGTGAGTCGCTCATTGGCTCTGTAGCGCCCCCTACGATGCATAAAAATGATCCACTTAATAGGATTAGTTTCGCGTGGGACAACGAAAGTCGGTACACTCATTCATCATGCCCAGACGCACAAAAAAGTCTCAGGCCGCCAATGTGCCAGGTCTACAGGAAGGCGGCCATTTTGGATGGAAACTGCGTTTACGTGCCATTTTTGACCAATTCCACGCCTTGCATAAGATCGAACTTGTCCTACAGATTTCATGCTACAGACTTCAAACTTGGCCAGGTTACTCTTAAGACATGGGGGGGAAAATTCATGGGTAAACTTTTTCATAACTTAAAGGGCGTGGGCGTGGCGACGCCTCAAAGTTTGATGACTCGCCATCACTCGCCACAAAAAATTAAGTCACTTATAACTCCCACATACATCATCCAATCTGTCCCAAACTTCATACGGTGAATGCTGGACCCAGCCTGAACGCGCACGTACAAAATAGTGACATCCACCTATAGCGCCACCTGCTGGTGCTTGGAAACATCTTTTTTTTTCCACTCCTTGCATTTGATCAAACTCCTCCTACAGATTTAATGGTAACAGCTCCAAACTTGGCCAGGTTACTCTTAAGACATGGGGGGAAAGAATCATGGAGAGACTTTGTCAAAACTCAAAGGGCGTGGCCGTAGCGACGCCTCAAATTTATGACTCGCCATGAAAAATTAAGTCGCTTATAACTTCCACATACATTATCCAATCTGTCCCAAACTTCATACGGTGATAGCTGGACCCAAACTGAACGCGCACATATATAATAGTAATAAACACCTACAGCGCCACCTGCTGGTGGTTGGAAACGTCTTTTTTTACCACACCTCAAACTCCTCCCACAGATTTAATGCTACAAGCTTCAAACTTGGCCTGGTTACTCTTAAGACATGGGGGCAACAATTCATGGAGAAACTTTTCCAAACTCAGAATGGTGTGGGCGTGGCCAGTCGGTGAAAATCGTGTGATGGCGTTTGTGATTTGAAAGCCTTATCATAATCGTAAGGTCATGAAACTTGGCACACACGTCCACCCTCACCACCTCGTACATATATAAAGGGTATCATGTGTGGGCGGAGAAAAATGGCTCAGTGGCGCCCCCTAGAAATTTTCAAAAACCCCTCCGCATTGGGGTTATTATGTGCTCGTACGTACACAAAGGGTATCATGCGTGTGGGCAGAGCTGCACGACTACGACATCCAGCGCATGCCCAACGCGCGCACATCCAACGTACGCACACCTCGGTCCCGCTCACAGCTGCTTGCAGCTTTCTAGTTATTATTATTCTTCTTATTCTTTGCAAAAGGTATGCGAAAACTCAGGAAATTTTGCGAGCGCCACGTGCTAGTCGACGACATGAAAGAATCTAAACATTATATCTTTGGGAGTTGCTCATTGGCTCTGTAGCGCCCCCTACAATGCTTAAAAATGGTGCCCGCAATGGGGTTAGTTTCGCGTAGGACAATGAAATTCGGTACACTCATTCACCATGCCCAGACGCACAAAAAAGTCTCTTGCCGCCATGGTCCCACGTACACAGGAAGGAAGCCATTTTGGATGGAAAGTGTGTTTTCGTGCCATTTTTGACCGATTCCACGCCTTGCTTAAGATCGAACTTGTCCTACAGATGTAATGCTACAAACTTCAAACTTGGCCAGGTTACTCTTAAGACATGGGGGGGGAAATTCATGGAGAAACTTTTTCAAAACTTAAAGGGCGTGGGCGTGGCAACTCCTCAAAGTTCGATGACTCGCCATCACTCGCCACAAAAAATGAAGTCGCTTATAACTCCCACATACATTATCCAATCTGTCCCAAACTTCATACGGTGAATGCTGGACCCAGCCTGAATGCGTACATATTATCATAACGACATCCACCTATAGCGCCACCTGCTGGGGGTTGGTAACATCTCTTTTTTTCCACATCTCGCATTTGATCGAACTCGTCCTACAGATTTAATGCTACAAGCTTGAAACTTGGCCAGATTACTCTTAAGACATGGGGGGAAAGAGTCATGGAGAAACTTTTTCAAACCTCAAAGGGCGTGGCCGTGGCGACGCCTCAAAGTTATGACTCGCCATGAAGAATTAAGTCGCTTATAACTTCCACACTCATTATCCAATCTGTCCCAAACTTCATACAGTGAATGCTGGACCCAGCTTGAACGCGTACATATTATCATAGTGACATCCTCCTATAGCGCCACCTGCTGGTGGTCGGAAATGTCTTTTTTTGCCACACCTCACATTTTATAAAACTCCTCCTACAGATTTAATGCTACAAGCTTCAAACTTAGCCAGGTTACTCTTAAGACATGGGGGCAAAAATTCATGGAGAAACTTTTCCAAACTCTGAACAATTCGGGCGTGGCCAGGCGGTGAAAATCGTGTGATGGTGTTTGTGATTTGAAAGCCTTATCATCATCACAACGTCATGAAACTTGGCACACACGTCCATCCTGAACACCTCGTACGTATGTGAAGGGTATCGTATGTGGGCGGAGCAAAGTGGCTCAGTGGCGCCCCCTAGGGTACTTAAAAATGGTCCACACATTGGGGTTAGTTTTGCGTGGGACGACGAAATTCGGTACACTCATTCATCATGCCCAGACGCACAAAAAAGTCTCATGCCGCCATGGTCCCACATCCACAGGAAGGCGGCCATTTTTGATGGAAAGTGCGTTTTCGTGCAGTTTTTAGCCGATTCCATGCCTGGCATAAGATCGAACTTGTCCTACAGATTTCATGCTACAGACTTCAAACTTGGCCAGGTTACTCTTAAGACATGAGGGGAAAAATTCATGGGGAAACTTTTTCAAAACATAAAGGGCGTGGCCGTGGCGACGCTTCAAAGTTTGATGACTCGCCATCACTGGCCTCAAAAAATTAAGTCGCTTATAACTCCGACATACATTATCCAATCTGTCCCAGACTCCATACGGTGATTGCTGGACACAGCCTGAAAGCACACATATTATCATAGTGACATCCACCTATAGCGCCACCTGCTGGTGGTTGGAAATGTCTTTTTCTATCCACACCTCGCATTTGATCGAACTCGTCCTACAGATTTAATGCTATAGACTTCAAACTTGGCCAGCTTACTCTTAAGACATGGGGGGAAACAATCATGGAGAAACTTTTTCAAACCTCAAAGGGCGTGGTAGTGGCGACGCCTCAAAGTTATGACTCGTCATGAAGAATTAAGTCGCTTATAACTTCCACACACATTATCCAATCTGTCCCAAACGTCATACGGTGAATGCTGGACCCAGCCTGAACGCGCACATATAAAATAGTGACATCCACCTACAGCGCCACCTAATGGTGGTCGGAAACATCTTCTTTTTTTTCACACCTCGCTCTTGATCAAACTCCTCCTACATATTTCATGCTAAAATCTTCAAACTTAGCCAGGTTACTCTTAAGCAAGGGGGGAATAAAAGTCTTGAGAAACTTTTCCAAACTCTGAACGGTGTGGGCGTGTTCAGGCGGTGAAAATCGTGTCATGGCGTTATTGATTTGAAAGCCTTATCATCATCGCAAAGTCATGAAACTTGGTACACACGTCCGCCTTGTCGACCTCGTACGTATGTAAAGAGTATTGTGTGTGGGCGGTGCTAAATGGCTCAGTGGCGCCCCCTAGAAATTTTCATAAAACCCCTCCGCATTGGGGTTTTTATGTGCTCGTACGTACGCAGAGGATATCGTGCGTGTGGGCAGAGCTAAAGCCCCAGCGTCCAGCGCATGCCCAAACGTACGCACATCCCAACGTACGCACACCTCGGTCCCGCTCACAGCTGCTTGCAGCTTTCTAGTTATTATTATTCTTTCTTATTCTTTGCAAAAGGTATGCGAAAACTCAGGAAATTTTGCGAGCGCCACCTGCCAGTCGACGACATGAAAGAATCTAAACTTTATATTTTTGGGAGTCGCTCATTGGCTCTGTAGCGCCCCCTACGATGCTTAAAAATTGTCCCCGCAATAGGATTAGTTTCGCGTGGGACGACGAAATTCGGTACACTCATTCATCATGCCAAGACGCACAAAAAAGTCTCAGGCCGCCATGGTCCCACGTCCACAGGAAGTCGGCCATTTTGGATGGAAAGTGCGTTTTCGTGCCATTTTTGACCGATTCCACACCTTGTATAAGATCGAACTTGTCCTACAGATTTAATGCTACAGACTTCAAACTTGGCCAGGTTACTCTTAAGACATGGAGGGAAAAATTCATTGGCCAACTTTTTCAAAACTTAAAGGGCGTGGCCGTGGCGACGCCTCAAAGTTTGATGACTCGCCATCACTCGCCACGAAAAATGAAGTCGCTTATAACTCCCACATACATTATCCAATCTGTCCCAAACTTCATACGGTGATTGCTGGACCCAGACTAAACGTGCACGTATAAAATAGTGACATCCACCTACAGCGCCACCTAATGGTGGTCGGCAATGTCTTTTTTTTTCCACACCTCGCATTTGATTGAACTCCTCCTACAGATTTAATGCTACAAGCTTCAAACTTGGCCAGGTTACGCTTAAGACATGGGGGAATAATAATCTTGAGAAACTTTTCCGAACTCTGAACGGTGTGGGCGTGGCCAGGCGATTAAAATCGTGTGATGGCGTTTGTGATTTCAAAGCCTTATCATCATCGCAAAGTCATGAAACTTGGCACACACGTCTAGTCTCTCAACCTCGTACGTATGTAAAGGGTATCATGTGTGGGTGGAGCAAAATGGCTCAGTGGCGCCCCCTAGAAATTTTCAAAAACCCCTCCGCATTGGGGTTATTATGTGCTCGTACGTACGCAGAGGGTATCGTGCGTGTGGGCAGAGCTGCGGCTCTAGTTCTTTCTTATTCTTTGCAAAAGGTATGCGAAAACTCATTTTGCGAGCACCACCTGCCAGTCGACGACATGAAAGAATCTAAACTTTATATTTTTGGGAGTCGCTCATTGGCTCTGTAGCGCCCCCTACGATGCTTAAAAATTGTCCCCGCAATAGGATTAGTTTTGCGTGGGACGACGAAATTCGGTACACTCATTCATCATGCCAAGACGCACAAAAAAGTCTCAGGCCGCCATGGTCCCACGTCCACAGGAAGTCGGCCATTTTGGATGGAAAGTGCGTTTTCGTGCCATTTTTGACCGATTCCACACCTTGTATAAGATCGAACTTGTCCTACAGATTTAATGCTACAGACTTCAAACTTGGCCAGGTTACTCTTAAGACATGGAGGGAAAAATTCATTGGCCAACTTTTTCAAAACTTAAAGGGCGTGGCCGTGGCGACGCCTCAAAGTTTGATGACTCGCCATCACTCGCCACAACAAATGAAGTCGCTTATAACTCCCACATACATTATCCAATCTGTCCCAAACTTCATACGGTGAATGCTGGACCCAGCCTGAACGCGTACATATTATCATAACGACATCCACCTATAGCGCCACCTGCTGGTGGTCGGAAACATCTCTTTTTTTCCACATCTCGCATTTGATCGAACTCGTCCTACAGATTTAATGCTACAAGCTTCAAACCTGGCCAGGTTACTCTTAAGACATGGGGGGAAAGAGTCATGGAGAAACTTTTTCAAACCTCAAAGGGCGTGGCCGTGGCGACGCCTCAAAGTTATGACTCACCATGAAAAATTAAGTCGCTTATAACTTCCACATACATTATCCAATCTGTCCCAAACTTCATACGGTGATATCTGGACCCAGCCTGAACGCGCATAGATAAAATAGTGACATCCACCAACAGCGCCACCTGCTGGTGGTCAGAAACGTCTTTTTTTTCCATACCTCACATTTTATCAAACTCCTCCCACAGATTTAATGCTACAAACTTCAAACTTAGCCAAGTTACTCTTAAGACATGGAGGCAACAATTCATGGAGAAACTTTTCCAAACTCTGAACGGTGTGGGCGTGGCCATGCGGTGAAAATCGTGTGATGACGTTTGTGATTTGAAAGCCTTATCATCATCTCAAGGTAATGAAACTTGGTACACACGTCCACCCTGACGACCTCGTACGTATGTAAAGGGTATCGTGTGTGGGCGGAGAAAAATGGCTCAGTGGCGCCCCCTAGAAATTTTCAAAAACCCCTCCGCATTGGGGTTATGCTGTGCTCGTAAGTACACAGCGGGTATCGTGCGTGTGGGAAGAGCTGCGGCTCCAGCGTCCAGCGCATGCCCAACGTACGCACATCCCAACGTACGCACACCTCGGTCCCGCTCACAGCTGCTTGCAGCTTTCTAGTTAGGGACCGAGCAGTGAAACTGCAAGGACACTATTGTATCTGTAAGGTTTATTATTATTCTTTCTTTCTTTCTTTCTTTCTTATTCTTTGCAAAAGGTATGCAAAAACTCAGGAAATTTTGCGAGCGCCACCTGCCAATCGACGACATGAAAGAATCTAAACTTTATATTTTTGGGAGTCGCTCATTGACTCTGTAGCGCCCCCTATGATGCTTAAAAATGGTCCCCTTAATAGGATTAGTTTCGCGTGGGATGACGAAATTCGGTACACTCATTCATCATGCCAAGACGCAAAAAAAAATCTCGTGCCGCCATGGTCCCACGTACACAGGAAGGCGGCCATTTTGGATGGAAAGTGCGTTTTCGTGCCATTTTTGACCGATTCCACGCCTTGCTTAAGATCGAACTTGTCCTACAGATTTAATGCTACAGACTTCAAACTTGGCCAGGTTACTCTTAAGTCATGGAGGGAAAAATTCATTGGCCAACTTTTTCAAAACTTAAAGGGCGTGGCTGTGGCGACGCCTCAAAGTTTGATGACTCGCCATCACTCGCCACAAAAAATTAAGTCGCTTATGACTTCCACATACATAATCCAATCTTTCCCAAAGTTCAACCGGTGATTGCTGGACCCAGCCTGAACGCGCACATGTAAAATAGTGACATCCACCTATAGCGCCACCTGCTGGTGGTTGGAAATGTCTTTTTTTTTCCACACCTCGCATTTGATCAAACTCCTCCTACAGATTTCATGCTACAAGCTTCAAACTTGGCCAGGTTACTCTTAAGACATGGGGGGAAAAAATTATTGGACAACTTTTTCAAACCTCAAAGGGCGTGGCCGTGGCGACGCCTCAAATTTATGACTCGCCATAAAAAATGAAGTCGCCTATAACTCCCACATACATTATCCAATCTGTCCCAAACTTCATACGGTGATTGTTAGACCAAGCCTGAATGCGCACATATAAGATTGTGATATACACCTACAGCGCCACCTACTGGTGATCGGAAACGTCTTTTTTTTCAACAACTCGCATTTGATCAAACTCCTCCTACAGATTTCATGCTACAAGCTTCAAACTTGGCCAGGTTACTCTTAAGACATGGGGGGAAAAAATTATTGGACAACTTTTTCAAACCTCAAAGGGCGTGGCCGTGGCGACGCCTCAAATTTATGACTCGCCATAAAAAATGAAGTCGCCTATAACTCCCACATACATTATCCAATCTGTCCCAAACTTCATACGGTGATTGTTAGACCAAGCCTGAATGCGCACATATAAGATTGTGATATACACCTACAGCGCCACCTACTGGTGATCGGAAACGTCTTTTTTTTCAACAACTCGCATTTGATCAAACTCCTCCTACAGATTTTATGGTAACAGCTCCAAACTTGGCCAGATTACTCTTTAGCAAGGGGGGAAGAAAAATCTTGAGAAACTTTTCCAAACTCTGAACGATGTGGGCGTGTTCAGGCGGTGAAAATCGTGTGATGGCGTTTGTGATTTGAAAGCCTTATCATCATCGCAAAGTCATGAAACTTGGTACACACGTCCGCCTTGTCGACCTCGTACGTATGTAAAGAGTATTGTGTGTGGGCGGTGCTAAATGGCTCAGTGGCGCCCCCTAGAAATTTTCATAAAACCCCTCCGCATTGGGGTTTTTATGTGCTCGTACGTACGCAGAGGATATCGTGCGTGTGGGCAGAGCTACAGCCCCAGCGTCCAGCGCATGCCCCAACGTACGCACATCCCAACGTACGCACACTCGGTCCCGCTCACAGCTGCTTGCAGCTTTCTAGTTATTATTAGGGACCGAGCAGTGAAACTGCAAGGACCCTATTGTATCTGTAAGGTTTATTATTATTATTATTATTATTATTATTCTTTCTTATTCTTTGCAAAAGGTATGCGAAAACTCAGGAAATTTTGCGAGCACCACCTGCCAGTCGACGACATGAAAGAATCTAAACTTTATATTTTTGGGAGTCGCTCATTGGCTCTGTAGCGCCCCCTACGATGCTTAAAAATTGTCCCCGCAATAGGATTAGTTTTGCGTGGGACGACGAAATTCGGTACACTCATTCATCATGCCAAGACGCACAAAAAAGTCTCAGGCCGCCATGGTCCCACGTCCACAGGAAGTCGGCCATTTTGGATGGAAAGTGCGTTTTCGTGCCATTTTTGACCGATTCCACACCTTGTATAAGATCGAACTTGTCCTACAGATTTAATGCTACAGACTTCAAACTTGGCCAGGTTACTCTTAAGACATGGAGGGAAAAATTCATTGGCCAACTTTTTCAAAACTTAAAGGGCGTGGCCGTGGCGACGCCTCAAAGTTCGATGACTCGCCATCACTCGCCACGAAAAATGAAGTCGCTTATAACTCCCACATACATTATCCAATCTGTCCCAAACTTCATACGGTGAATGCTGGACCCAGACTGAAAGCTCACATATAAAATAGTGACATCCACCTATAGCGCCACCTGCTGGTGGATGGAAATGTCTTTTTTTTTCCACACCTCGCATTTGATCGAACTCCTCCTACATATTTAATGCAAAAACCTTCAAACTTGGCCAGGTTGCTCTTAAGACATGGGCCGAAAAAATCATTGGCCAACTTTTTCAAAACTTAAAGGGCGTGGCCGTGGCGACACCTCAAATTTATGACTCGCCATAAAAAATCAAGTCGCTTATAACTCCCACAAACATTATCCAATCTGTCCCAAACTTCATACGGTGACTGCTGGACCCAGCCTGAATGTGTACATACAAAAAAGTGATATCCACCTATAGCGCCACCTGCTGGTGGTTGGAAATGTCTTTTTTTTTCCACACCTCTTATTTGATCAAACTCCTCCTACAGATTTCATGCTACAAGCTTCAAACTTGGCCAGGTTACTCTTAAGACATGGGGGGAAAAAATCATTGGCCAACTTTTTCAAACCTCAAAGGGCGTGGCCGTGGCGACGACTCAAATTTATGACGCGCCATAAAAAATTAAGTCGCTTATAACTCCCACATACATTATCCAATCTGTCCCAAACTTCATACGGTGAATGCTGGACCCAGCCTGAACGTGCACATATAAAAAAGTGATATCCACCTACAGCGCCACCTAATGGTGGTTGGAAGCTTCATTTTTTTCCACACCTCTTATTTGATCAAACTCCTACTACATATTTCATGCTAAAATCTTCAAACTTGGCCAGGTTACTCTTAAGACATGAGGGCAAAACTTCATGGAGAAACTTTTCCAAACTCTGAACGGTGTGGGAGTGGCCAGAGGTGAAAATCGTGTGATGGCGTTTGCAATATGAAAGCCTTATCATCATCGCAAAGTCATGAAACTTGGTACTCACGTCCACCCTGACGACCTCGTACGTATGTAAAGGGTATTGTGTGTGGGCGGAGCAAAATGGCTCAGTGGCGCCCCCTAGAATTTTTCAAAAACCCCTATGCATTGGGGTTATTGTGTGCTCGTACGTACGCAATGGGAATCGTGCGTGTGGGTAGAGCTGCGCGACTACGGCGTCCAGCGCATGCCCAACGTGCGCACATCCCAACGTACGCACACTCGGTCCCGCTCACAGCTGCTTGCAGCTTTCTAGTTATTATTATTCTTTCTTTCTTTCTTTCTTTCTTATTCTTTGCAAAAGGTATGCGAAAACTCAGGAAATTTTGCGAGCGCCACGTGCCGGTCGACGACATGAAAGAATCTAACCTTCATATTTTTGGGAGTCGCTCATTGGCTCTGTAGCGCCCCCTACGATGGTTAAAAATTGTCCCCGCAATAGGATTAGTTTTGCGTGGGACGACGAAATTCGGTACACTCATTCATCATGCCAAGACGCACAAAAAAGTCTCATGCCGCCATGGTCCCACGTCCACAGGAAGTCGGCCATTTTGGATGGAAAGTGCGTTTTCGTGCCATTTTTGACCGATTCCACGCCTTGCTTAAGATCGAACTTGTCCTACAGATTTAATGCTACAGACTTCAAACTTGGCCAGGTTACTCTTAAGACATGGAGGGAAAAATTCATTGGCCAACTTTTTCAAAACTTAAAGGGCGTGGCCGTGGCGACGCCTCAAAGTTTGATGACTCGCCATCACTCGCCACGAAAAATTAAGTCGCTTATAACTTCCACATACATAATCCAATCTTTCCCAAAGTTCAACCGGTGATTGCTGGACCCAGCCTGAACGCGCACCTATAAAATAGTGACATCCACCTATAGCGCCACCTGCTGGTGGTTGGAAATGTCTTTTTTTTTCCACACCTCGCATTTGATCGAACTCCTCCTACATATTTAATGCTAAACGCTTCAAACTTGGCCAGGCTACTCTTAGGACATGGGCCGAAAAAATCATTGGCCAACTTTTTCAAAACTTAAAGGGCGTGGCCGTGGCGACGCCTCAAATTTATGACGCGCCATAAAAAATTAAGTCGCTTATAACTCCCACATACATTATCCAATCTGTCCCAAACTTCATACGGTGACTGCTGGACCCAGCCTGAATGTGTACATACAAAAAAGTGATATCCACCTACAGCGCCACCTGCTGGTGGTTGGAAATTTCTTTTTTTTTCCACACCTCTTATTTGATCAAACTCCTCCTACAGATTTCATGCTACAAGCTTCAAACTTGGCCAGGTTACTCTTAAGACATGGGGGGAAAAAATCATTGGCCAACTTTTTCAAACCTCAAAGGGCGTGGCCGTGGCGACGCCTCAAATTTATGACGCGCCATAAAAAATTAAGTCGCTTATAACTCCCACATACATTATCCAATCTGTCCCAAACTTCATACGGTGAATGCTGGACCCAGCCTGAACGTGCACATATAAAAAAGTGATATCCACCTACAGCGCCACCTAATGGTGGTCGGAAGCTTCATTTTTTTCCACACCTCTTATTTGATCAAACTCCTACTACATATTTCATGCTAAAATCTTCAAACTTGGCCGGGTTACTCTTAAGACATGAGGGCAAAACTTCATGGAGAAACTTTTCCAAACTCTGAACGGTGTGGGAGTGGCCAGAGGTGAAAATCGTGTGATGGCGTTTGCAATATGAAAGCCTTATCATCATCGCAAAGTCATGAAACTTGGTACTCACGTCCACCCTGACGACCTCGTACGTATGTAAAGGGTATTGTGTGTGGGCGGAGCAAAATGGCTCAGTGGCGCCCCCTAGAAATTTTCAAAAACCCCTATGCATTGGGGTTATTGTGTGCTCGTACGTACGCAATGGGAATCGTGCGTGTGGGCAGAGCTGCGCGACTACGGCGTCCAGCGCATGCCCAACGTGCGCACATCCCAACGTACGCACACTCGGTCCCGCTCACAGCTGCTTGCAGCTTTCTAGTTTTTATTTTTATTATTCTTATTCTTTGCAAAAGGTATGCGAAAACTCAGGAAATTTTGCGAGCACCACCTGCCAGTCGACGACATGAAAGAATCTAAACTTTATATTTTTGGGAGTCGCTCATTGACTCTGTAGCGCCCCCTACAATGCTTAAAAATGGTGCCCGCAATGGGGTTAGTTTCGCGTAGGACAATGAAATTCGGTACACTCATTCATCATGCCCAGACGCACAAAAAAGTCTCTTGCCGCCATGGTCCCACGCCTACAGCATGGCGGCCATTTTGAATGGAAAGTGCCTTTTCGTGCCATTTTTGACCAATTCCACGCCTTGCTTAAGATCGAACTTGTTCTACAGATGATTTTATGCTACAGACTTCAAACTTGGCCAGGTTACTCTTAAGACATGGGGGGTAAAATTCATGGGAAAACTTTTTCAAAACTTAAAGGGCGTGGCCGTGGCGACGCCTCAAAGTTTGATGACTCGCCATCACTCGCCACAAAAAATTAAGTCGCTTATAACTCCCACATACATTATCCAATCTGTCCCAAACTTCATACGGTGAATGCTGGACCCAGCCGGAACGCGCACTTATAACATAGTAACATCCACCTATAGCGCCACCTGCTGGTGGTTGGAAACATCTTTTTTTTTCCACACCTCGCATTTGATCAAACTCCTCCTACATATTTGATGCAAAAACCTTCAAACTTGGCCAGGTTACTCTTAAGACATGGGGGGAAAAATTCATGGAGAAACTTTTTCAAACCTCAAAGGGCGTGGCCGTGGCGATGCCTCAAATTTATGACTCGCCATGAAAAATTAAGTCGCTTATAACTCCTACATACATTATCCAATCTGTCCCAAACTTCATACGGTGATATCTGGACCCAGCCTGAACGCGCATACATAAAATAGTGACATCCACCTACAGCGCCACCTGCTGGTGGTCAGAAACGTCTTTTTTTTCCACACCTCACATTTTGTCAAACTCCTCCCACAGAGTTAATGCTACAAGCTTCAAACTTAGCCAGGTTACTCTTAAGACATGGAGGCAACAATTCATGGAGAAACGTTTCCAAACTCTGATTGGTGTGGGCGTGGCCATGCGGTGAAAATCGTGTGATGGCGTTTGTGATTTGAAAGCCTTATCATCATCTCAAGGTCATGAAACTTGGTACACACGTCCACCCTGACGACCTCGTACGTATGTAAAGGGTATCGTGTGTGGGCGGAGAAAAATGGCTCAGTGGCGCCCCCTAGAAATTTTCAAAAACCCCTATGCATTGGGGTTATTGTGTGCTCGTACGTACGCAATGGGAATCGTGCGTGTGGGCAGAGCTGCGCGACTACGGCGTCCAGCGCATGCCCAACGTGCGCACATCCCAACGTACGCACACTCGGTCCCGCTCACAGCTGCTTGCAGCTTTCTAGTTATTATTATTATTATTCTTTCTTATTCTTTGCAAAAGGTATGCGAAAACTCAGGAAATTTTGCGAGCGCCACGTGCTAGTCAACGACATGAAAGAATCTAAACATTATATCTTTGGGAGTTGCTCATTGGCTCTGTAGCGCCCCCTACGGTGCATAAAAATGGTGCCCGCAATGGGGTTAGTTTCGCGTAGGACAATGAAATTCGGTACACTGATTCACCATGCCCAGACGCACAAAAAAGTCTCTTGCCGCCATGGTCCCACGTAGACAGGAAGGCGGCCATTTTGGATGGAAAGTGCATCTTCGTGCCATTTTTGACCGATTCCACGCCTTGCATAAGATCGAACTTGTCCTACAGATTTCATGCTACAGACTTGAAACTTGGCCAGGTTACTCTTAAGACATGGAGGGAAAAATTCATTGGCCAACTTTTTCAAAACTTAAAGGGCGTGGCCGTGGCGACGCCTCAAAGTTTGATGACTCGCCATCACTCGCCACGAAAAATTAAGTTGCTTATAACTTCCACATACATAATCCAATCTTTCCCAAAGTTCAACCGGTGATTGCTGGACCCAGCCTGAACGTGCACATATAAAATAGTGACATCCACCTATAGCGCCACCTGCTGGTGGTTGGAAATGTCTTTTTTTTTCCACACCTCGCATTTTATCAAACTCCTCCTACAGATTTCATGCTACAAGCTTCAAACTTGGCCAGGTTACTCTTAAGACATGGGGGGAAAAAATCATTGGCCAACTTTTTCAAACCTCAAAGGGCGTGGCCGTGGCGACGCCTCAAATTTATGACTCGCCATAAAAAATCAAGTCGCTTATAACTCCCACAAACATTATCCAATCTGTCCCAAACTTCATACGGTGAATGCTGGACCCAGCCTGAATGTGTACATATAAAATAGAGACATCCACCTACAGCGCCACCTGCTGGTGGTTGGAAATGTCTTTTTTTTTTTCCACACCTCGCATTTGATCAAACTCCTCCTACATATTTAATGCTAAACGCTTCAAACTTGGCCATGTTACTCTTAAGACATGGGGGCAAAAATTCATGGAGAAACTTTTCCAAACTCTGAACGGTGTGGGCGTGGCCAGGCGGTGTTAATCTTGTGATGACGTTTGTGATTTCAAAACCTTATCATGATCAAACTTGGCACACACGACCACCCTGACGACCTTATACGTATGTAAAGGGTATTGTGTGGGGGCGGATCAAAATGGCTCAGTGGCGCCCCCTAGAAATTTTCAAAAACCCCTCCGCATTGGGGTTATTATCTGCTCGTACGTACGCAGAGGGCATCGTACGTGTGGGCAGAGCTGCGCGACTACGGCGTCCAGCGCATGCCCAACGTACGCACATCCCAACGTACGCACACCTCGGTCCCGCTCACAGCTGCTTGCAGCTTTCTAGTTATTTTTTTTTTTTTTCTCCGTCATTCTTATTCTTTGCAAAAGGTATGCGAAAACTCAGGAAATTTTGCGAGCGCCACCTGCCAGTCGACGACATGAAAGAATCTAAACTTTATATTTTTGGGAGTCGCTCATTGACTCTGTAGCGCCCCCTACAATGCTTAAAAATGGTCTCCATAATAGGATTAGTTTCGTGTGGGACAACGAAATTCGGTACACTCATTCATCATGCCCAGACGCACAAAAAAGTCTCAGGCCGCCAATGTGCCACGTCCACAGGAAGGCGGCCATTTTGGATGGAAAGTGCATTTTTGTGCCATTTTTGACCGATTCCACGCCTTGCATAAGATCGAACTTGTCCTACAGATTTCATGCTACAGACTTGAAACTTGGCCAGGTTACTCTTAAGACATGGAGGGAAAAATTCATTGGCCAACTTTTTCAAAACTTAAAGGGCGTGGCCGTGGCGACGCCTCAAAGTTTGATGACTCGCCATCACTCGCCACGAAAAATTAAGTCGCTTATAACTTCCACATACATAATCCAATCTTTCCCAAAGTTCAACCGGTGATTGCTGGACCCAGCCTGAACGCACACATATAAAAGAGTGATATACACCTACAGCGCCACCTGCTGGTGGTTGGAAACGTCTTTTTTTTTCCACACCTCGCATTTGATCGAACTCCTCCTACATATTTAATGCTACAAACTTCAAACTTGGCCAGGTTACTCTTAAGACATGGGCGGAAAAAATTCTTGGCCAACTTTTTCAAAACTTAAAGGGCGTGGCCGTGGCGACGCCTCAAATTTATGACTCGCCATAAAAAATTAAGTCGCTTATAACTTCCACATACATTATCCAATCTGTCCCAAACTTCATACGGTGATTGCTGGACCCAGCCTGAACGAGCACATATTATCATAGTGATATCCACCTACAGCGCCACCTGCTGGTGGTTGGAAACGTCTTTTTTTTCCCATAACTCGTATTTTATCAAACTCCTCCTACAGATTTAATGGTAACAGCTCCAAACTTGACCAGGTTACTCTTAAGACATGGGAGGAAAGAATCGTGGAGAAACTTTGTCAAACTCTGAACGGTGTGGGCGTGGCCAGGCGGTGAAAATCATGTGATGGCGTTTTTGGTTTGAAAGCCTTATCATGATCGCAAGGTCATGAAACTTGGCACACACGTCCACCCTGTCGACCTCGTACATATGTTAAGGGCATCGTGTGTGGGCGGAGCAAAATGGCACAGTGGCGCCCCCTAGAAATGTTCAAAAATCCCTCCGCATTGGGGTTATTTTGTGCTCGTACGTACGCAGAGGGTATCGTGCGTGTGGGCAGAGCTTCAGCTCCAGCGTCCACAAATGCCCCAACGTACGCACATCCCAACGTACGCACACCTCGGTCCCGCTCACAGCTGCTTGCAGCTTTCTAGTTATTTCTATATTTCTATTTTATTTTAGAAACCTTTTAGAATATTGCTGTTGCATGCTTATTTTATCTTTATCTTATCTTTATTATTATACATTTGGACATCCAGTGCGGGCAACAAAGAAAAGAATTTCATTGTTCAGGGAAACACGTTTCTAACTGCACATATGACAATAAACCTTTGAATCCTTGAATCCTTGAATTTTGCCCACAAAAAGCGGTATTACAAAAGAGGTGTTTGGGAGAAAAAAAAACAGATATGCATCACCTGTCACCAGCAGACAGCATGCACCTCTTCTTTTTCAAGACAACGCAGCAACAAGCTTGGCTGGAGTTGGAGGTGATGGTGATGAACGTGTAGAAACAGGCCTGCCCACCCCCCACCTCACCTCACCCCACCCCACTTGAAAATGACTGTGGCAGCTCCTGACCTGATCACTGGCATTTACATATTAAAGGCTCTCCTAAGTAGGGGAGGGGAGGGGGGCATGGGGGAGCAGTTGCCAGGTCAATTTGCGACAACTTGGGCCAAGTTTTCACTTTTACCACCGCAAATGCAGGGGCTTAACATATGCGGACATGTAAGGGGCCACATACATCCACAAATCCCTCTTTTCATGCAGTGACAGGAGCAATGGTATCCAAAACATTTAAGAGACTTGATCTGTAAGAGTTCAACAGATCATCAACATCAGAACACAGGGTGTTCTCAAACCTAATCATTTCCATAAACTGTGTCCCTGTTCTGTCATTTATGAGTCTTCCCCGAACAACTGCAGACCCAGCTGCTGATTTGGGTAAAGTAGATAGGTCGAAGAAAACATAGAAATGATCAGATAAAGCAACATCGACGACATTCACGTTTGAAATAACAACACCCCTTGAAATGAGCACATCTAGAGTGTGCCCTCTGTTGTGGGTGGGCTCAGTCACATGCTGAGTTAGACCAAACATTTCAAGGACAGCAGTGAGCGCTTTAGCTTCCCAGTTATGCGCTACGTGCACATGCACATTCAAGTCCCCTGTTATGACTAAACAGTCAAAAGCAGTGCACACGATTGAAAGTAGTTCAGTAAAATCATCAATAAAACAATTCTGTGGTGGTTTATAAATGGTGATATAAAGTATGGAAGATTGTTTTAATTCCATTTTGAATGACACATACTCAAATGATGAAAAAAACCCAAATGACAACTTGTGGGTGGGTATATTGTCCCTGAACATGGCACAAACACCCCCACCCCTCTGGTTTTCTCGTGTTTCAGACACAAAATTGAAGTGAGGTGGACTAGACTCAATCAGGACTGCATTTGCTGTGTTTTTGTCGAGCCACGTCTCAGTTAAAAACATAAAATCAAGATTGTGAGAGGAAATAAAACTATTAATTAAGAATGATTTGTTACTTAAAAATCTGACATTGAGTACTGCGTGTTTGAGATTAGTTATAGTTGAACTGGATGCTGTGTTCTTGCAAGGGATATGGATAAGATTTCTCTGATTGGACAGTCTGATTGTCCCTCTCTTCACTCCATCCTTGGACCTCTGGTTGAGATGGTGTTTACCAACACAGAGGCCCTTAGCGTCCTAGACAACACCATTGACGCTGTTGGAAATGACAGCTGTGGGCACCGGTGGTGGGGGCCAAGCTGGGGGGGCTTTGGTCGATGGAGTAGGCTGGGGAGGGAGAGGAGCTCAATGCTTCTTTGAGGATAGAATTCTTGATCTTGCCATGTTTGGCGTGAGAGGAACCATTTTAATCCCCGATTTCACCAAGCTTTCAAGGTGATCAGGAAATCTCCTGGGTGACGGTGGAGAAGAGAACGATGGTGAAACATCTCTGGAGGGTGTAGATGCAGCAGGTGGGTCCCAGGCCTGTGGTGAGGGCCGTGGTGAAGGTGATGGTGGAGCTGCTGAATCCTGTGTTCGGGATGCTGGAGGTGCTGCTGTGGCTGCTGTGGCTGAATCCTTTGCTGGGTCCTTGGGTGGCGAGGCAGGAGCTCTTCTCTGGCTCGTCTTCTCTCTCGGCGGCAGCACAGGACCCGGTCCTGGTCCTGGTGCTGGTCCTGGCCCTGGCCCTGGCCCTGGCCCCTTCTGATGCCTCAGAGCGTGGAGAAGATTATCCGTCAGTCGTCTCACTCCACCTCTGTTCAGGTGTGGGCCTTTTCTTTGAAAGAGATCATCTCTTTGCCAGAAAAGATTAAAGTTCTCGATGAAATGAGGTCCTCTGGACTCACAGACTTTGGACAACCATGTGTTCAACTGAAGCAACCGGCTGAATTTGTTGATCCTCCTGTCGATGTTTGGGAGAGGTCCACTTATGAATGTTGGTATTGTCACTTTATCAAGACTCTCAAACAGTTTCTCAAAGTCTTTTTTTAAGATTTCAGACTGATTCTCTCTGATGTCCGCTGCACCAACATGCACAATCAGCTGTTTCACCCCTTGGTGTTTTGCCAGTACCTCTGGTAGTAATCTTGTGATGTCAGAGACAGTGGCACTTGGATAGCTGCATATAACCATTCTGTTTAAGGCTATAACGTATCTAGTGCCATTTGATTTTGTAGGCTTATGTATTGCAAATACCCAATGACATCAGTCAAAGATATTAAGTGTGTCATTAATGTTTATGACACTCTCATGTAGACACCAAAGTGTTCAGTGTTATTTTAGCTTGTTATAACTATATTGTTTGCAGGTGTTACAGGTTACAGTTGCCCATTAGTGAAACATTGCTTTACTGAAATGGATTGGTAGGTAACCGGAGAAATATGAAATTAATATTCCTGCCTTGGTCATTTTCAACCCTCCACTACATCAAACACAGAGTGAGGAATTGCCTTTCTGCCAGTAAACTGGAAGCCTTTATGTTGATGGCCACCGAGAAAGATGTTCTTGTGTCCCTTGATACTGACACAGTGATTAGTGCTGGGCGGTATACCGGTTCACACCGAATACCGGTTTATAATTTCGTTATGATGTGAATTTTTAATATACCGCCGTATTTGATTACACAACGGGGGGAACGCTGCGTCGCGCGACATTGTTTGAGACGGGACCCTTTTCAGTGTTTACTGTCTGGGTGCGAGGTGGTAATAAGCACTTGCATTACGTGAAGGTGAAGGTGGATAGCAGTGTTTCCCACACAATTCGTGGCGTTGCGCCACAGATTCAACACCGGCCGCCACATATTGCGTTTCATTATTATTATTATTTTTAACGCTATTTAAAAAATACTCATATTCGTTAAGCTGCATTTCCTTTCCCTGCTCTCCCTCCGTCTCTGTCATCACGCGTCTCTCTCACATAGCCTACACACACACACACACCGCGTGTGTCTCCATCAGCGAGATCATCCCTGGAAGCGTGGAAGCTTGCTAGCTTCAGCGTCGCGTTAGATTAGCTCAACCGAAAGAAGACGGCTGGCGAAATTCACGAAAGGTTGGCATCACGTGCAACTTTATAAAATCACACATTAAAAAGTCCTATAAAAATATTTAATATTTTTAATACAATGTTGTCCCGTCCCGACCCGACCCATAGCAAACAAGCGATTACGCCTTCTTTATAAAGTTAACTAGTCGCAAGTTTGCCGTAAAAAAAAAAAAAAAAAAGTAGTTGGGTTGTCGAGGTCTAAACACTAGCAGCTGTGAATCAAATAAAGTAGGTTTTTTAAACTCTTACACTGAAAGTTTGCTGCTTCAATCCAGATGAGTATTGAAAAATATTTTCCGCGATTGAAAAAGAGACGTGCGTGTTGAGGATGAGGACCAGCCTGAACCGGAGGTATCAGTCTGAAACAGAGCTGAACAATCCGACCAGTGTAATTAACTATGTTATTAATTTGTTTACAATGAAGATGTGAATATTAATACAATAAAGTTCTGTGTGACCAATTATTAACGAAGGAATTATTTTGAAGAATTTTTATTTTTAATTCTGTTCTCAATCTGTAGAAAATGCTGTGAACACCTAATTATGAATGAAAAAAAATACCGTGATATACCGTGAAACCGTGATACCGTGATATGTATTTTTGGTCATACCGCCCAGCCCTAACAGTGATTGACAGAGTGGCAGAGAAGAGCGATTTCATGAAAAAACTGCTTTTGTAAGGTGAGGAGATTTATTTAAATGAATACATTTGTGTTAGGATTTAATTGCATTTTTCACAGAAAGTGATGAGATTACTTGTGTGATCCTATATTAATGATGGTTTAAGTACTGTAATGCTAATGACAGGCGCATGTCACTTTTACACCTTCAAATAAAGTAAATCTACTCATAGCATTAGTTGAAAATAAAGACTCTGAATGATCTCTGTGACAGAAACGCGCACGCGCAGACACACACACACACACACACACACACACACCACAGTCGGTGACCACCTCCTAACCAACAAGGTTGTGCAAAAAAACAGGCTAGGCTTTTTATTCGTGTTCCAGCCTACCGTCATCATCATCCTCTTCCACCATCTGTGCTGTCTCCAAGGGCAGATCGCTACAGCTAGCTCCCTCACCGTGTCCACTGGTGCTGGTGGTGCTTGCTTCAACTGAGGTGGAAGGGGCTACCGAAGCACCGGTATGCCAGACTGTCAGTCCAGCCCTGCATGTGATTTTATTATCATGTAACCCTTCATTTAGGAAGCACGGATTATTTCTGCTGAATTGTAAAAAGATTAAACACGTGGGGGAAGTGAAAAGCATCAATTAAAAAAATAAATGTTTTCAGCTCCTCAAAGTAAAATTTTGTCATATCAGTGGGAGTGTCTGCCACATAAATACTAGTTCATTCAGGTCTAAAAATATTCATGTTCCATGTTATAATTTGGTAATTTCTCAAAGTATAAATCCATGCAAATGTTTTTGCTAAATATTTGTCTTAATAAGTTAGCTATGTAGTTTTCCAAATTACCAACTAGAGGACAAAATATTCATATTTCACTGCCATTTTAAGATGATTTTGATTTGACTTGCTTCTTAAATACCTTTACTTAAGTTTTTCATAACTTCCTATTAAAGGAGAACTGCGGTATTTTCAACAGAAAACAGTTCACTTACAGTGAACAAAATATCCATGAAACAAACAAGAGCATTCTGAACAAAAAAAAACAACAGCAAAAAGCCCAGATAAAAAAAAGCACAAAATTACTGTATCTAATCTCTTTAATAGTGAACAACATCAATAAGAAACTAGAAAGCTGCAAGCAGCTGTATGCAGGACCGAGTGTGCGTACGTTGGGATGTGCGTATGTTGGGCATGCGCTGGACGCACGATACCCTCTGCGTACGTACGAGCACATAATAACCCAAATGCGGAGGGGTTTTTGAAAATTTCTAGGGGGCGACACTGAGCCATTTATCTCCGCCCACACACGATACCCTTTACATACGTACGAGGTCGTCAGGGTGGACGTGTGTGGCAAGTTTCATGACTTTGCAATGATAATAAGGCTTTCAAATCACAAACGCCATCACACGATTTTCATCGCCTGGCCACGCCCAGAAATCAGGCAAAAATGGCACCAAAACGCACTTTCTAAAATGGCCGCCTTCCTGTGAATGTGGGACATTGGCGGCATGAGACTTTTTTGTACGTCTGGGCATGATGAATGAGTGTACCAAATTTCGTCGTCCCACACGAAACTAATCCTATTAAGGGGACCATTTTTAAGCATCGTTGGGAGTCAATGAGCGACTCCCAAAATTTTTTGTGGCGAGTCATATATATGAGGTTTCGCCACGGCCACGCCCTTTGTGGTTTGAAAAAGTTTCTCCATGATTTTTTCCCCCCATGTCTTAAGAGTAACCTGGCCAAGTTTGAAGATTTTAGCATGAAATATGTAGGAGGAGTTCGATCAAATGCGAGGTGTGGAAAAAAAAAGACGTTTACGACCACCAGCAGGTGGCGCTGTAGGTGGATGTCACTATTTTATATGTGCACGTTCAGGCTGGGTCCAGCTATCACTGTATGAAGTTTGGGACAGATTGGATAATGTACGTATGTGGAAGTTATAAGCGACTTAATTTTTTTTGGCGAGTGACTGCGAATCATCAAATTTTGAGGCGTTGCCACGGCCACGGCCTTTAAGTTTTGAAAAAGTTTCCCCATGAATCCCCCCCCCCATGTCTTAAGAGTAACCTGGCCAAGTTTGAAGCCTGTAGC
Source organism: Odontesthes bonariensis (assembly GCF_027942865.1). Lineage (NCBI taxonomy): Eukaryota > Metazoa > Chordata > Actinopteri > Atheriniformes > Atherinopsidae > Odontesthes > Odontesthes bonariensis. The sequence goes on along the minus strand of NC_134515.1, from coordinate 34,309,566 downwards.
ATTAAATCTGTAGGAGGAGTTCGATCATATGCAGGCGTGGAATCGGTCAAATATGGCACAAAAACGCACCTTCCATCCAAAATGGCCGCCTTCCTGTGGACGTGGCACATTGGCGACCCCAGACTTTTTTGTGCGACTGGGCATGATGAAGGAGTGTACCGAATTTCATCGTCCCACGCAAAACTATTCCTATTAAAGGGACCATTTTTAAGCATCGTAGGGGGCGCTACAGAGTCAATGAGCGACTCCCAAAAATATAAAGTTTAGATTCTTTCATGTCGTCGACTGGCAGGTGGCGCTCGCAAAATTTCCTGAGTTTGCGCATACCTTTTGCAAAGAATAAGAAAGAACTAGAAAGCTGCAAGCAGCTGTGAGCGGGACCGAGGTGTGCGTAGGTTGGATGTGCGCACGTTGGGGCATGCGCTGGACGCCGTAGTCACGCAGCTCTGCCCACACGCACGATACCCTCTGCGTACGTACGAGCACATAAAAACCCCAATGCGGAGGGGTTTTTGAAAATTTTTAGGGGGCGCCACTGAGCCATTTTTTTCCGCCCACACATGATACCCTTTACATACGTACGAGGTCGTCAGGGTGGGCGTGTGTGCCAAGTTTCATGACCTTGCGATCATCACCGTATGAAGTTTGGGACAGATTGGATAATGTATGTGGAAGTTACAAGCGACTTCATTTTTTAAGGTGAGTGATGGCGAGTCATCAAACTTTGAAGCGTCGCCACGCCCACGCTCTTTAAGTTTTGAAAAAGTTTCCCCATTAATCTTTCCCTCCATGTCTTAAGAGTAACCTGGCCAAATTTGAAGTCTATAGCATTAAATCTGTAGGACAAGTTCGATCTTATGCAAGGCGTGGAATCGGCCAAAAATGGCACGAAAACGCACTTTCCATCCAAAATGTCTGCCTTCCTGTTGACGTGGCACATTGGCGGCATGAGACTTTTTTGTGCGTCTGGGCATGATGAATGAGTGTACCGAATTTCGTTGTCCTACGCGAAACTAATCCTATTAAGGGGACCATTTTTAAGCATTGTAGGGGGCGCTACAGAGTCAATGAGCGACTCCCAAAAATATAAAGTTTAGATTCTTTCATGTCGTCGACTGGCAGGTGGTGCTCGCAAAATTTTCGCATACCTTTTGCAAAGAATAAGACGGAAAGACGGAATAATAATCCTTACAGATACAATAGGGTCCTTGCAGTTTCACTGCTCGGTCCCTAAAAATGGACAACCGCTGCAAAGTTAGTGTTGAAGCATAAACACCTAGTTAAGGAAATAAAGGTGCACATCCTGGAGCTAATAAGCAACGAATGCAAACATATCTGCGATCCAAACAATGGGTTCATCCTGTGGAAGTCATCTCCGGATGATCTGAAAGCCTTTTCGTTCACCAGCTTAGAGGCAGACCTTCAACGTTTTTCACCATTCCTTTTCTCAATTCTCTCAACTGTTACCAATCACTCTCAAACTGCAACTTGTGCAGTAGCTTCCATTGCTTTGAGAGGAAGAGAAGCACGTCTGTCAGCCTTTGCATACTACCTAGGTAGTATTCTACATTATGGTGGGGCGAAAAAAGCAGTGTTTGAAAGACTGAACAAAATGGCCAGAACAACAACTCACCAAAATTCTGTAGAGAAGCAGAAGGAGTTGGCACTCCTATGTGGGGAGTCTCTAAAAATGTTAAAGGTCCAGAATGAAGCTTTCCTGAACTCTGAAGCGGAAGGGAACATCGATGTTGGTCAGAGAGTGGACACCAGCGAAGGCCAAAGCACAAGTGATCCGAAGGGGCCACTTAACACAGTTCCTGAAAGCATGGAAGAGCCTCACTTGTCAGGTGAGATGACAAATGACCGATATATAGAAACACATCAAATGCTGTGTCATCTTGAATGTTATGTGTCTATCTTTTGATTAATAATAATATAATAATTATACTATCAGTCTTGTAATTGGTACTTTTTTCTTTTCCAGCAGATGAAATGGCTCAAAGCATAAATGACTCTTAAATAGCTACGCTGCCTTTCAACAGATTAAGTGACTCTGAAGCAGCAGAGATGGGCTTGAACTCCTCGGCTTTTCCGATCACACACCCCACTCCTCCAGCAACATATTCCATAATATTTGACAATTTGGACTTTTTCATGCGTGCACATCATCAGTCCACCCTCCATAGCAACAAATCCATACACTGGATTCATCATATTGCAGTCCTAGATAGAATCACGACATATCACCTTAGCAATGACAAACCAGACAATGACATCCTTCAGTACGACCTTTTCAACTCACTCCCCGGACTAGAAACCCAGGACTATATGCGACTTGAGTTCATTGTTCTTGGGAGCCGCATACTTACCCAGTAACTGGCTGTCTTTCAACCCTTCAAGAACTTAGTGATTCACCATATGCCACATCAATATACAGAGGACATGGCTAAGTTCTCCAGAGATGTAAGTAGTGAGTTAAATAAGTAAAAAAAAGAACTAAATACACATAATTTCAACTCAAATATTACTGCAATGTCATTTAATTTTTTTAATCTCAAAAGTACCCACTGGGACTGCTCGTCAAAGAGAACAAAACGTCAGATTTGGTGGACACACTTTGCCACCTTCAGAAAGAGTAAGAATATAAATCAGGCTCTACTCTTTGGCAGGAGAACGGCTTTTTTGAAACTTTAAACTCCACCGTTTGTGTGTAATCCATTTAGGTATGTGCCAAAGGGACCGGACGGGGTGTCAAATGTATTAGTACGAGGTGACCGGCTGACTGAGGGGAACATCTGCAGAAACATACAGTGGGCCTTCCCAGATGGTGCTACAAAGGAAGACCGACTGGAAGGTCTCATCTTTAAGTTTGAGGACTGGCATGCCATCAGAAACCTATTTGAAGTGAGTAACAAACTATAGCTGAATGTTCATTAGTAACAAAATGAAAGTATCGCACCACTACTTAAGATGATTTTTTAGATAGATTACTTCAAGAGCTTGTGTGTTAAGTTATGTTTATCCTTTGTTAATCACAACTGTTCAATGTTGATTAAGATCTATCATCGGATTTTCTATGATGGTGCATCCTCAAAAGACCATGCACACTACTTGCCAACATGACGAAGTTGAGGTACAACATCAACTTTCTGTATTACCATGAATACTGACTGTACAATTATGACGGTTATTTGAAACGTCACATAATCATCACATTGTGCTTGTCTTTACAGTATAAACAATATTGTTGTCAACTTCAATGACTATAAGTACTTTTTGTTGACCATGAGTTCTACAGTTCTTTCACAGGAATCATGTTAACATCTGGTCTGGATAATTCATGAATTGGGTTATGGGATGGGGAACACAGTCCTGCTATCATGAACGCACCCCTGCTGTTCTCCGGGGCATTATTTCAACTTATAGACTGGTTTGGTATGTTTTCAACTTAATGCACGTTTTCACTAACTGTATGTGGGCAGTTGAGGTTTGTCAAGATAGTTGTTGGTTAGTTTCACAGTGCTACAGAGCACACTTGACGCACAATACTCTTACTGTCCCAGTGTGAAAGACGTGTTTTTAACACATTAACATGTGTGCATGTGTGTGTGTGTGTGTGAGGTAGTGGTGGCGTAGGGGTTAAGGACCTTTTAGGCATGCAAAAAAGTAGTGGTTTCAATGCCCTTATTCATTACCCTTGTTATATAATTGACCTAATAAATGACGTTGGATGAAATTGTCTGATAAATTAATAAATGTAAATTTCTGTGAGAGATGGACAGAATAACAATGAAAAAACAATGTCAGCTGTTCGCTAAACAACTTATTTCTGTTACATAGGTGCAGCAATGCCAAACAAGGTCCCCATGCAGCTTACAATGCATATAAGGAATTTGTGCGTAAGGACACAACTGCACTCTTCCTAGCTGCTGCAATGGAGCACTTTGGGTTGCAGGATGTCACCGGTAAATTGGCACTTGGCATCACATTCCTAGGTTGAGAACTAGCATTTATCACATACATACATGTATCTATATGTTACTTATGTTATAGTTCATTGTTAAAATTGTAATTCACTTTAATAAAAGTTGGTACCCAATATTTTATGACTTAAATCTGCATTTACACCACTGGTGGTGAGAAGTTAAAAATTGTATTTTGTGTGCTAACAGAAATTCCAGATGGATTTGTCCCAGTGGATGTAAGTGACGGATTGCCAGAACTGAAGAGGAGCTGGCTGCATGAGAAGGTTGGACAGGTTGTGGACACCTTTGTCTCGATGTCAGGTGTCACAGAAGCTGCCAGACAAAGACCGGCTTCAACACAACCAAAGCAGAGGCAGCAGTTTCCGTGTCGTGTGGATGGTTGTGGCAATATGTACCTATACAAAAAGGCAAGGGATACACACGAGAGAAAAAAACACAATCTTGTGGCTCCATCAGACTCTTCTTCAGAGCATCAGCAAACTCCAGCAAACTATGATCACCAAAAAGAGCACACAGAAGCTAGACTAGGCTTTGGCTTCTTCCTGCTCAACATGCAGGATGCAGTCAGAGAAGGGGATGGTGAGAGGCTCATGAGACTGTATAAAGTTGCTCTGCTTTTGTATAAAGCCTATGGACACAGTCAATATGCATACAGCACCTTCCTTCTTACTCTGCAGGTTAACATCACACTGTCCCCACGCATGGCCCACAGTGTGGTGTGGAACAGGTTTTGGAATGGTAGAGGGGGAAAGAGAAAAAATGTTCCTCTTGACCTCCATCTTGAATTTTTTGAAGTCATTTATGAGAGGCTTGGGACCAAACCTTTCAGAAATGTCAGCAGCCAGAGTCAGCAAGTCCATTGGCATCCTCAAGGAGCTGATGGACAAAACTGACACAGAGCTGGAGCGAACAAGGCCGACTGGCATTCACCATGCAGCCCGAGATCAGGAGGACATTTTAACCCTGGTAAACATTTTCAGGGAGACTAAACTTTTCACAACTCACCCGGGCAGACAGTTCCATGCATTCCCCAATTTCAGTAAAAACTTATTGGTAAAGCTTAATTACCGGGACCTTTGGCAATGGATGAAGTCCAAACTGATGGACTGGAGAAATGTCCCTATTTAATCTATGTGAATGTAAAATTGTAAAAACAAAAATGGTGATGGCATTACATTTGTAAATACTTGTTTTTTTTAACTATTTTTTTTATTTAAGTGTGTGGAGAAATTAAAAAACTTTATTTAAATCTGTCTCGTTGTTTATCTTTTAAAATGCAATAACATCAACCACCAGTAGAAAATGATAAACAATGTCAATTTTATTCAAAAGTTTGTGACAGAGGTAAAAAAAAAAAAGGCTTCAACACAACAACAGGACCCTGAAGCTAGAAATTTGAGGCTGAATTAGAAGCTAGTCTGAGATCTTCAACATCGACAAGCCTGATTCCAAGCTACTTGGTGATGATTGTATCTCATCATTCTCATCCTCTTTTTCAAAGTAACCAGTGTAGTACATGTCAACCTGAACCAGATCATCCTGAACAACACTGTCATCAAACAAATTAGGTTGACTCTGTTCCATGTCATCAAAAACATCATGCATAACTCTTAGTATTTCTTTTGCATGTTCCAGTTTGAATATAGGGAGATTATGGAAAATGAAGTCCAGGTGAAATATCTGTGTACACTGTTCTAAAACAGCATCAATAAGTTCATCTCCAAAACCAGTGCAGGCTGTGTCAACTGTGTAAAGTCGTATGTTTGTATGGTCCGGAAGTAAACTACTCCTGTAAGTCTGTAATAGGTCCCTGATCAAAAGTTTGTCCTCAGGTGTGACCATTCTGTGTTTGTCAGGTGATGAAGCCTCCACTTGAAAGTGTTCATATTTGGGGATTGGCTCCCCACAACCGTCAGGTTCACAAGAACAAACAGAATGGCAGTGGGTGCAACACAGATGGCCTGGATCGACAGATGTGGTGTGTTCCTCAAAATGACAGTATAAAGCTTTCTGCAGACAACTAGTGACTCAAGTCTCAAGTACTTTCTTAACTGCTGGGTCAAGCTTTGCATGCTGTTTGACAGCATAAACAATCCCATGTGCCTGCAACCCACCTCTGCCTGCCCTCCCAACCTGCTGAACAATGGCTTCCACATCATCTGGTAACCCATACATCACAATGTGTGATACGTTGGGAAAATTTAGGCCCATTCCTAAGAGCTGATGTTGCCACGACAACTCGGCAGCTACCCTGTCCACTCAGAGAGGACAGCACTCTGTTCTTATTCTGAGAGAGTGTCTGGCTGTGGAACATGCCTATCAGCAGGTTTTCAGTCTTTTTTTCAGGGTCTCGCTCAACCTAGGAATTATCACCGAGTTCCCCCTTCAAATGGCAGAACACTCTGCCAACTGCCTTCACAGTTTTGCAGTAGATTATTACTGGCAACATGGAGATACCTTTTTCTTTAACATCCCTCACAATCCAGTCTAGGCAGTCCAGTGTATGGGCAGGTACTTTAATCGGACCCATTCTGATGTTTGTTCTGTTTGGGCTCAGAGCCAAAATGGTTGGATTGTCCATCTGAAGCTGTTTCATAACCATGGCTCTGGATTGTCGATGAGCAGAAGCAGTCAATCCCAGCACAGGTGTACCTGGAATATATGGAAGTACAATAAGTAACAAAATTAAGAAATGCTGAGTAAGTAAGTAAGTAAGTAATTTTTATTTGTACAGCGCCTTTCACAGACCAGGGTCACAAAGCGCTTCACAGGTACAATAGAAAAAAACACAGTTTAAGAAGTACATAAAAGTATAAGTTTAAAAAGGCCAAAGCAACTCAGTGACAATCATAGCAGCCCAAGACAATTAAGAAAATTAAGAAAAAACCTGAACAAATAAAAAGGTCTTAAGTTGCCTTTTGAAGGCGTCAACAGACTCCATCGAGCGCAGAGAGAGCGGAAGATCGTTCCAAAGCCTGGGAGCAACAGCCTGGAAGGATCGGTCTCCTCTGGTCCGGAAACGCGTGCGTGGCGCCATCAGAAGATTCTGATCCACAGACCTCAGATCCCTAGCTGGGGTGAGTAGTATAATTTATTACTTTTTAATGACTGTACTGACATCTTAAAAGAATACATAACTTATAAAGGGTACAGTGACTACCAGTACCAATGAATGGCCAATTTGCAACTGAATGGGCAAACAGTTTCTATGGCCACTTGGCCTATGCGAATGTAAATTAAAAACCGGTTTTGGTGGAGAGTGGTTAGTAGAACTGTTTAGAAATGGACTGTTCCTACGTTCCTGTAACTATGCAACTCATTTCAATTAAAGTGGTGAATTACTCACGATTCTAGTCAGAATGTGAGTCTGATACCGCAGGATAGAGTTTTGAGTATGGGGCGTGTTTCAACCGAACCAGCAGAAAAAATGCCTCTTCGCTCAATTGGATAGACCTACAACCAATCAGAGCAACGTAGTATGTGACGTAGATTAAGCGACACACAACGGCAGGACGGCAAAAACATCTTTTCTATCGATAAAAGCCTTTATCGCGTTCCTCTGTTTGTCTTTCAAAATGAATGCAATGTGGAGATCCTGTAGAACAGACTCGATGGCAGAATCTACACACCCTAGCTCTCCAGCGGCAGCCATGTTTGTTTCAAACGAATTCAAACCAAGCGCTCTTTAGCGACGTAGTCGATAATGTCCCTGTTGATCATCTGTCCATCATCGTATAAAGCCCGCCCTGGCAATCTGATTGGGTCGACTGTCGCGATGTCGAGCATAGAGATTTCCCCAACTGAGCAGAGCCAGACCGAATTTCCCGACCAAAAATTTTATGGGCGGGGCTAAATTCGGCTGCCACCCAGGCTAATATTTACTCCTTGTAGGTTGGCCATCTTCATCGGAGTCACCCAAATTGTTGTGGCTCGGGTTTGGTCTAGAAGTGAGCAAAGACAAACCATAAATACACTGCGTTATTTATATGTCTTCTTCTGTAGTTACTGTAATATTCATAATTTCAAAACTATTCCACAATTTTGCACTGTGAATTTGGAAATTCATTATTACTTCTTTCTCCTTTTCAGAGGCTACTGGCACTCCTCTGATTGGATGTATGTGGTGTCGCATTCCTGCTTTAGGTACCTTTCCAGGCACCTCTCCGCCTCCTCTAAGGTATCTGCAGACACAGAGCTGTTAAGAAACACTGATACGAAGGGCTATGATGAATTGTCAGCCAGATTCAACAATACCGACCTTGACTTATGAGTACCCTGACAGGCTCATACGACTGCCACTGCTCTGATGGTTCGTCCCTCCTCCTGATGGCAGCACAAACCTTGCCCGATTCTTCATCATAAACTTTTTCCTTCTGAATTATGCACTTGCTTGATTCTTACTCTCTCGTTTGGTTTGAAAACATTTTGAACACACACACTCAGCTTCAGTGGAGCAAACTTGCACTCTTTTTTCTGCATTTCTCCAGTCCAATTTACAAATCTATCTGTCCCTCGTTTTTCTTCTCACCTCGGGACCATTTTCTGCCATCTATTCAAGGTGTTAACTAATACCAACTCTAATGAGCCAGGTTTACACTTTTTCCAGTCGTTGATCAATTTCTGTGACATATTCAAAGGTTATACACGTGTCCATCAGAGTGAATGAAATGGCGTAACGCCCGAATTCTGGAGCCGGTCAAGAAACTTCTACGCAGAACCTATGCGTTCTGTGCGCTTGAACGCTGGGGGTCCACCCACTCCACTCATTCGTTTTATTTCAACACTCTGGGTCACCCACTAAATACTGTTCCCCCTTTCTATCTATACCAATGCCCCCATTTTGAAACAGAACCACTTGAGATCTGCGTGATATGAGCAGTAAAATATCAATCAAGCAGGAAACCCACCCCCATAGTTTCAAGGAAAACAAAAAATTTAAAAATTTAAAATTAAATAACTCTTTCCCTGTGTCCTTATGCCGAAATCTTTAGCCGACCCACCCCAAATGGGAATTAATGACTCTTCGCGCCCGGAAGTTTTCAATCCGTCCCAACACCCGTTAGGGGGAGAAAACCTTCCGTCACGGAAACCGCTTAAATTTATTAATTGGCCGACCCAACCATATATGGGAATTAATGACTCTTCGCGCACGGAAACCTCTCAATTTATAAGACAATTTCCCCCATGGGATAATCATTTTTAAAATGAATTTATCTTGTCTTTTATTTGTTCGAATTAAATTGTCAGGACACTTATTTACTTTCCCTATGTGAGACTATGTGTTTATACTTTACAATGTGACCAACAGACAGTAAATTCATACTTAGATTTTTAATGATCAGAGGACATCTTAATTCAGACAACTTAATTTAGCTAGACCAAAGTGCAGAAATTTCACATATGTTTATACAAGAGGCTTTCTGCTCACCTGGGGTCCGTTTCACAAAGCAGGTTCAACCAACTCTGAGTCTATGGGGGCTACGTTTTTCACCAACCTCGAATTGGAAATCTTAATGCGCTCATACGGCGAGTTTCAACACGTTTTTAGAAATAAGTGCAACACCGCTGCAGCAGCAAAAGTGTAAGTTTAAATGTAGTCCTTTGCAATCACAATAATATTACAGGGAAACTGCTTGAATGGTAGCCCATTCATTTATTTCATTTAGGTGCAATCTCGCGGGGGAGAAGCTCACTTGGCAGCAGTTTAAGATGAAATATAAAAACATTGTTCAAACAGGTGAGACCTCGGCATGGAGGTACCTCATTTTGATCATGTTTTACACTGTAAAATAAATTATAAGTGGCTATTTGACTGTGCAGTTATTTTATTCCCAACATAATGCTGTTTTCACACACATAAACTATGTCTTCTCATCTATATCATCCATCCATCCATTATCTATACACCGCTGAATCCGTCAGTCGGGTCGCGGGGGGGCTGGAGCCTATCCCAGCGGTCAATGGGCAAGAGGCGGGGTAGATCCTGGACAGGCCGCCAGTCCATCACAGGGCCACATAGAGACAAACGAGACAAACAACCATACACACTCACAGTCACTCCGAAGGACAATTTAGAGTCATCATCTATATCATGTTCTGTTAAATAATTAAGCCTATTTAAACTAACACAGACTTCTACTGAGCCAACAGAAAGAAGGCAGATGCCCATAAAACCGGTGCTGCACAGACCCACCACCTCTAACGGAAGGGAAGTGGCTGAGGGAATCCACCCCCAAGACACGAGTGCCTTTATAAAATATAATAGGCGTATATATGTCTTTTTTAAGCCTATTCATACAAACATTTATTTGTCTTTTTTTTCTTTTGTCCCAACACATTCTGATGGTGCCGCTCAAAAAGATAATTGTCTGTAAAGGCAAAAATCTATGCGCGGTCTGATAACCATCTCCGACGAATATTTATTTCTCTGCGCAATAATGCTGCACCTTCATCTACGGGATCGTTGTCAAAAGGACATGTTCGTGAAAAAAGTCGCCTCCTACTGTGCCTAATGGGCTTCTAGAAGTAGAAGAAGTCGCTCTGCTGACTGAATGAATGAGGAAATCAAATCGCGTGTGTGGCTGAAAGAGGGCGGAGACAGAAAGAAACTCGAGGTTTCTTGAATAAAACCTGGTCCCGACCAGGTTAGGTTCAGAGAGTCTGTTACTACGGTAACTGACAGAGAGGTTAAGTTACCTCTCTTTGTGAAACAGGCTAGAGTTACCCCTCTTTCTCGGGGTTGAGTTACCTCCCTTTGTGAAACGGAAAACTCAGAGTTTCCCTCATTTCAGGGTTAACCAACTCAGAGTTTTCACTAAACCTGCTACGTGAAACGGACCTCTGATGTTCAGGCCTCAAATTGTCTGGAAAAAAAAAAAGTCCCCCTCGATCACCTCCAGCTGTCCTCCCTCGGACTGTCCTTAGAATCTGCCATCAAGGTTCACGGCACCATTTGTTAGATTCGATTCTTTCAATGGCAGCTCAAGAACAAGCCGGAGGAATCTCTTTTTCATTCAAAAATATTTTTATTGAATTTTCCTTATCAACAGCAATAAACATCCAGCATAAAGAGTAGAAGTAATAATAAATGAATAAAATAAAGTAAAAACAAAACAAACACCTTGGGTATACAGACAGTAAAATAAAAATTAAACAAACCCCTTGGGTATGCAGGTGGTAAAATAAAATAAACCCCTTGGGTATATAGAAAGTAAATTAAAAATAAAAACACCTTGGGTATTTAGAAAGTAAAATAAAATAATACAAAACAAACACTTTGGGTATGTAGAAAGTAAAATACAACGAAACAAACACCTTGGGTATGTAGATAGTAATAATGCCAAGGTCATACAGAGTAATTTGTTTTCTTTTTTAAAAGTACCCAAACAAAGCAATTTAAATAGAATAGTCATGAGAGAAACAAACAAAAGAAAAAAGTTGGAAAAGAAAAAAGAAAAAAGAAACAAAAAACAGAACACTGACTAAAGACAAAACAAACAATAAAACAAACATACAAAAGAAAAAAAAAGAAAAAATGTGACACACAAACACACGGGAAAGCACAAAGAGGAAGGGAAGGGATTTTTTTGGGTGTGGGGGGTGGGGGTCCAGTTGCATATTTCAATGAGCGTCCTCAGTTAGGGTATATTTATAGTTTCTCAGCTGGTTAATCACTCTATTTGAAGTCCATCTAATTGCTTCACAAATTTAATAAAGTCATTCCATGTCTTATGAAAGTTCTGGAGAGCACCATTAACAGTATACCTGATCTTTTCTAATTTGAGATTACACATGATACTCTTGATGAGATGTGCGTGTGTGGGTGGAGCAGAATTCTTCCAGTTAAGCAATATCAACCGCCGCGCTAGTAAGGAAGAGAATGCTAAAGCCTTGAAGAATAAATCAAAGAAAGAGGACCAGAATCGATCTAATTCAGGACAACCCCTGAACATATGGTATAAAGTTGCGGGAAGCATTTTACATCTGTCACACAGAGAATCAATGTCTGGGTAAATTTTTGCCAGGGCAGTCTTACAATAATGTAGGCGGTGTAACACCTTGAATTGGATAAGACTGTGACGTGCTCATATGGATGAGGAGTGAACACGATCCAAGGCTGGATCCCAAATGTCCTCCACGATGTCAAAGCCAAGCTCCCCCTCCCAGTGCTGTTTTATAATACTTAAAGAGGGCATATTAATTGAAATGATGTATTCATAAACTTTAGCCAGCCTCCCCCTTCGAGCATGTAAAAGCATGTTGTTAATATGATCAAGATGAGTTTTAGGTGGGAGAGAGGGAAAATCTGGGAACTTCTTCCTAATAAAATCCCTCACCTGCAAGTACTGGAAGAAAGGAGACCGTGGCAGATCATATTTTTCTTTGAGTTGTGTGACACTGGCGAAGACGCCATCTATGTACAAGTGCTCCAGTTTTTGGATGCCCTTGGCATGCCAAATTTTAAAGACTGAGGAATGACTAGAGGGGGGGAATAAGGGGTTGCAAAAAAGCGGAGAGAAGAGAGAGATGCTCTGCAGACCAAAGGAAAGTTTAAATTGTTTCAAAATTCTTAAAGAATGCCACACAACAACATTATGTTTGGGGATTGAAACTGGGAGTGGAAGTGATGCCCCAAAGAGCGCAGAGAGGGAGTAAGGGTGGCAAAGGGAGGCCTTGATATTAACCCATGCAGGACCGTTTGCACTGTCAGGAGATAAAAGCCAGAAAGACATATTGGTCAAGTTCGATGCCCAGTAGTATAATTGGAAATTAGGGGCAGAAAGGCCCCCAAGTTTCTTAGGTCTCTCAAGGAACTCTTTACGTATGCGTGCATGTTAACCCCCCAGTGAAGTTAGAAATTAGACGTTGTAAGGATTTAAAGAATGAGTGAGTAATAAAAAATCGGAGACACTGAAATAAATAAAGAAATTTAGGAAGAATGTTCATCTTCACTGAATTAAGTTTGCCAACCAAAGAAAGAGGAAGAACTCCCCAACGTGTGCCTTGCAGCGCTCAAGAAGAGAAACAAAGTTAGCTTGAAATAGTTTTGAGTATGTCCGAGTGATGGTCACACCAAGATATTTGAAGGAGTTCTTCACAATCTTAAATGGTATGTCAATTTGCAGAGGGGGGAAGATGTTATGGGAAAATATTCACTCTCATGCAAATTAAGTTTGTACCCTGAGATGGCCCCGAAAGAAGCGAGCAGAGATAAGACGTGAGGGAGAGTGGTATTAGGATTGGAGATAAAGAGGAGGAGGTCATCCGCGTAAAGGGAAACCTTATGCGTTTGACCGCCCCGAATAATTCCCTCTATCCTATCATCCTGTCTCAAAGCTATGGCAAGAGGCTCAATAGCGATTGAAAACAAGAGGGGACCTAAGGGGCACCCTTGTCTGGTGCCTCTACCAAGATGGAAATGATCGGACACTTGATAGTTAGTAAGAATAGAAGCCATGGGTGATGCATATAAAAGCCTGATCCAAGAAATGAAATTTTGACTGAAACCAAACCTCTCTAAAGCAAAGAAAAGGTAATCCCACTCAACGCGGTCAAAAGCCTTTTCCGCGTCGAGTGAAACCACAGTCTCTGCACCCATATGTTGAGAGGGAGTATGCAAGATATTGAGCAGTCGACGTACATTACAGAAAGACTGTCTCCCGCGGACAAAGCCAGTTTGATCCTTAGAAATGATGGAGGGAAGAATCATCTCCAGTCGAAGACCTAGGGCTTTAGCCAGAATCTTAAAGTTCTGATTAAGGGGCTTATAGGACGGAAAGAAGAGCAGCACTGGGGATCCTTGTCCTTTTTCAAGAGGAGTGAAATAGTGGCATGATACAAAGTCGGCGGAAGAGTTTTTGATTGAAAAGATTCAGTATACATCGCATGCAAAAGGGGCACTAGTTTGTCTGAATTTTTTTTTATAAATGTCGGCTGGAAAGCCATCCGGCCCTGCCGCTTTCCCACTTTGCATTGAAGCGATAGATTTTTTTATAAATTCAGGGGTGATAGTTTCTTCAAGAAACGAAACATCCTCAGGACTTACTTTGGGAATATCCAGATTACTGAAAACATTTATAAATTGTTCTGGGTCAAGCTGAGATTCAGATGTATAAAGACCTGAATAAAATTTCTTGAACTCATTGTTGATGAGTTTGTGATCAGAGGTGACAGAGCCAGAGCCAGTCTTTATAGAAGAAATGGTACGAGAGGCACCTTTTTGGTGAAGCTGATGGGCTAAAAGTCTAGTAGGTCTATCCCCGTCTTCGTACAATTTTTGGCGAGATTTAAAGCGGTAGTTCGCCATTTTGCACATTAAGCCCTGTTTTTAGGTAGTCTGGGGTGAATTATAGATGTTCTGATCACAGTTTTGACATTTGGTGCTGAACGGAGCATTTAGGTATCCACTGCGGCAGCCCCCCCACCTTTGCATTGAGTCAATGACCACTCAAGCAAACAATCATAAAACGGCATTAAACTTTCGTTTGCAGAGACATGAAACTCACCGTGAGGTCTGTGGTGGACAGCGATACGTTGGCTCGAAAATCACCGCGAAATACGCTTCCAGAGAAGTTATATTACCATTATTGTCCGTCTTCATTGATTTGTATTGTACACAAACAACGCACTATCGCCACCTAGTGGTTGGATGTCTTGCTGCTGCTATTCAACGGTGTCCGGAAAAATAGGTCCACCAAATGCTAAAACAACTGTTAGAAGGCACATTTCGCTGCGATTTTCGGGTCAATTTATCGAAATTGACCCGAAAAAGGTGGGGGGGCTGCCGCAGTGGATACCTAAATGCTCCGTTCAGCACCAAATGTCCAAATTGTGATCAGAACATCTATAATTCACCCCAGACTACCTAAAAACAGGGCTTAATGTGCAAAATGGCGAACTACCCCTTTAAGTAATGATTCTTCTGCATGCTGAGTTGTTAGGAGGTCAAACTCTGTTTGTAGAGTGATCCTATCTTTAAGGAGCTCGGGAGTTGGGTTTACCGCATATTGCTGATCTAGACGGAGAATGGAGGAAGTGAGGTCAGAGATTCTGCTTTTGCAACGTTTATTTACATGAGCTGTGTAAGAAATAATCTGTCCCCGCAGAAAAGCCTTCAAAGCTTCCCAGCGAATAGATGAAGAGGTATCAGCCACAGGATTGGTCAAAAGAAACGTGTCAATTTGGTTAGAGACGTACGTGACAAACTCCGGATTGGAGAGGAGAAGAGGATTAAAGCGCCATGACCTATTCGGGGGTCTTTCCTGTAAAGCGAGCTCAAGTTTGAGTGGTGAGTGGTCTGAAATAATAATACCTTGGTAATCACAGACTGCAACAGAACCCAGTAAAAAAGCGTCAATAAAGACATAATCAATCCGTGAAAACGAATTATGCACAGAAGAAAAGAAAGAGTAGGATCTGGAGTTAGGGAATTTAAACGCCAAGGGTCTGCATAGTTGTAGGTCTCCAAGAATGATTTAACTACCTTAGATGATTTAGAGGCAATATATGGTTTATTGGAGGAACGATCACGAGTAGGGTCTAGAACTAAATTGAAATCACCACCAAGGATTAGATGGTGCGTGTTTAAATTTGGTATAGAACTAAAGAGGTTATTAAAAAAATTGACATCATCCCAGTTAGGACCATAGACGTTAACCAATGCAAGGGCTGTATTATACAAGGTGCCAAAGACCATCACATAGCGACCATTAGGGTCTGAAATGGAGCTGGATACAGAAAAGGGAACATCTTTATGGATGAGAATCGCAGTACCTCTGCTTTTAGAATGAAAATAAGAGTGGAACATCTGCCCCACCCACCCCTTTCTGATCCTAAAGTGGTCCAATGTACGAAGATGCGTTTCTTGCAAAAAGGCAATGCCTGTTTCCATGTGTTGAAGATGGTCAAGTACCCTTTTCATAGGATTGTTTAGACCGTTTACATTCCAGCTGACCAGATTTGTATGTAATTTTCTAGTGTTTACTGGCATAATTATCTTTCACTGAGGTGAAGAAACAGCGGCAATTGGACCTGTGGGTGGGGAGGGGGGGACGGAGACACAACAACAAGAAACATACCAAAAGGAAAAAGAAAAAGACAGAAGTGCAGAATGCACACTTCACCCCAGGAACTGGGTGAACACTTTGTAACTGTATGTATATACATACTTACTGTGATGCCTATTCAGCAGCATCCGCTATTGGGAGTAGCCGGAGGAATCTCAAGTAAAATAAAGTGTTTATTGGAAGTCACATGTCAAAGCATATATCAGCGCTGGGCTCAGTGGAACAGAGCTCCCGCAGGAAGTCCGTCAGACTGAGCCTCGATTTCAGGTTATCATTTGCATTTATAGCCTCATAGGTTGGACTCACACTCGACCGAGTATGATTGGACATGAGTAGGTTCAACATGCTTCGTCATATTCTCTGGATCAGCCAAACAATGTGTGTGTGTGAATCTGCCCTTGCTTTTCCAGGCTTTCCCAATTGTTTTGTCTTCCCATTCCTGGATCACTTAGGTCATCATGGAAAAGTACTGAGACTATATCATTTATAATGTCTAAGAACAAAGCCAATTTTTACAAAAAAGTACATATATATTTTTTTTTATTATTTGGAGCTTTACAACATTTACACCGCCGCTTAAGTCCCACACTTTGTAACAGTCAATGTTGGCTGATTCGAAGGGGTATTGGACATATGATTCCTTCTTTATGAATTTCCGGAAAATTACATATGTTTCCTCAGCTACTTTGACTATGTTGTCAAACCAGGCTCCGTGTTTGAAGTTGCAGCCTGAAATAATCTCTGTTTATAAGACAAAGTTTTTTTGTAAGTTTTGTTCATTAAGCAGCATGATTTGTTGCTGTTATTTGTTTCAGTTGTGCGTGTGCCACAAGCTTGTTTGAAGGTGCCGTCAGCAACTTTTTTTAGTCATATTAGCTTGAACTGTCATGGGATTCTGGAAGTAGAATATTAAATAGGCTGTTTAGGATAAATCCCGAATTCTGTAGCTCCCTCTAAAGCCTGTAATCGTGCTTGCAAAAATCGAGCGCTCCTGGCTGTTTTTAACCAATCACGTTAGGGGGGAGGAATCGCTACCTGTCAATCACAACTTGTGCACACGCTGCTATCGAGCCCGCCCCCCTCCCCCTATTCACACGCACGAAAGTTCTCCCGGTCAGAGACCAGATTGATATCGGCTTCTTAGCGAAAATGGCACAGCAGCCGAAAAACCCAAATCTTCCCATTCCACCTTTGCCAACTACTGTCTACACATCCAAAATTTCGAAGAAGAGGAAAAAAGAAGCGGAAAAGGACGTTTGAAGAAAATAAATTGACTGTGCTCATGTGCTCAACCTCGTCCACAGAGGGGGAGGGGTTTGGGGGGCGGTTTGGAGCTTGGTAGAGGTTGGGGGAGGGACCTGAAAGTTGTATTAGTTGGAATTTTCCGACTTTCGACTCGGAATTTTGAAAACCTGCTGACGGCAGCTTTAAGCATGCAAATTATTTGAACTAGGTTAGATAGCTATCGCTAGTTTTCTACAGTTTTGGAACCAGCCTCCGAGTTTGAAGTTGAACCCTGAATAATCTCTGTTTATAAGACAACGTTTTTTATTAAGTTTTCTTCTTTAAGCAGCATGATTTCTTGCGGTTATTTGATTAAGTTGTGCCTTTCGCTTCATGTTGTATGCGTGTGCCACAAGCTTCAGCGAGTTAGATATACTTTCTTTATCCAGAGGGAAATTAAGGAAATGCAATTTAATAAACTATGTGTCAATATAATCTTTTCACATTGTTGCAATCTATTTCACTTCATTGCTGTATTATAAGCAGCTTCGTGTCGCGTTGTGTCCTGAAGCAAGTGAAGTACTTGAAATAGGATTTCTGCTCCCTGTGTGCATTCAAAATGCAGCCCATAACATATGCCTACGGCTTATAATATTCAGCTACCTCTATTTTTGTGATAATGACATTACATCATACAAAATTGCCCCACCAGAAATTTTGGGCTAAAATCGCCACTGGTTGTTTATAGCTTTGGCAGTCTGTAAGCAGCGAGGATGACAGGACTGAGAATTCGGTAACAGAATACGATTTTATAGCCTGCACAAAGGATCATGCAACCGACTTGCTAGAGTATATCATGCAGGAAACGTTACTGTTAGCTCAATTAATCGGTGCATTAAAAAAAAATCGTGTTTGGCAGTCAGCCAATTACACAGACAACAGCATTGTCCTCTAAGGTGCGTTCAAAATTGCAAACATAGGCGAACGTTCGAGAACTATTTGAAACATTTTCCGTGAAACGAACAGGAGCAAGCAAACGTTTGCGAACATAGGCAAACTGTCTAAAAGGTAGTTCTCCGCAAACATACATGGAATCGCGAACTGCTTACAGTTTGTTTAGAACGTTTTCCAAAAAATCGTTCAAAATTAATTGTTTAATGTCAACACTCTCGCTGCGAACGTTCGCCTGTGTTTGCTGTTCTTCTGAACGCACCTCTGATACCTAGCTATATTCCCACATTGGCCATGGGTGCATTTAATGCTGGTTGGCTACGGTAGCTATGCTAATTAAAAAAAAAACGACGAGAAGATAGTGACAGCCACTATCCAGGCATCACGCAAGCTGACGTGTTGCTAGCGCATGCTAACTTATTCATCCAGACAACGTTAAATTCATGTCAATCTTCTGATAGTTGTGTAGCCTATTCAATTGTTTTTAAACACCTTGGCCTCTTTGATCGCTGATCCTAGCTAAAGGTAGGGCAAGGATATGCAGATATACTGTAACACCGGATTTTTTCCGGTGGATAATTAATAAATGTTATAGACACCACGAAATAAACCGGTGAATAAAGCATAGCTAGCTAACTGACTATTTCGTCAGGGTGTTTATGAAGCCTGCAGTTAACTTGCTTTTGACAACTTGCAGTGTTGTTGATCGGAGGAATTCTGCTTGATTTATAACAGAATGCTATGACAGTATCTAGCCTATGCACCATGTAAACTATACATTTAACTGTGTAGTGCAGTTCAGCATTCAAAAGATTAAATCAAAGTGCTTTCTTACCTGAAATTGATTCTGAAATGAATGGGATGGGGAGCAGTACCGCCGGTCTACCACATGATGGTCTCCCGGTCAACTCCCAGTCATCCATGACTTTTCGATCATCTTTCCCGGTCAACTATAAGTCGATGGCTTTTCGACATTTCCTGATTTCCCGGTCAACTCAAAATCAATCACTTTTCAAAATTACTATTATCACCCGGTAAACCAAATATCAATGATGCATCAATCATACTAAGGATAACTATGTATCAATGTTGTTTCAATATCACTGCGGTCAACATTATGTTGTGTCGGGTTTTCATCAGTTTGCCAATAGTGATTCAACATTTATTTTGCATCAAGATTTCAATGTCAACCATTCTGATGATTCAGATGGAAAAACAATATCATTTCAATGTCAGCTTGCTATCTGGGTCTCTATAACATCGCACATAAAACAGCCCCAAACTTTTGCAAATCAAGATAAACCTGGTCAACTACAATATACAAACTATGCCTAAACAATAGTGATGGCAAAATTAGGCTTTTTGAAGCATTGAATCATTTTGAACAATTGTGTCATAAAGTGGTTCACTTTGTCCAAACAAGATTTGCAGCAAATAATAAACTGCTCACTTCAATCAGGCACGTTTCCTAAACCCTTAAAAGTAGCTGCCATCAAGCCACTCCTAAAAAAGAGAACATTGGATGCTTCCATTTTAACCAACTACAGACCCATCTCAAATCTTCCTTTTATAACCAAGATTGTTGAGAAAGTGGTTTTTAATCAACTCAGTAACTTCTTGAACTCCAGTGGACTCCTTGAGAAATTTCAGTCAGGCTTCCGACCTCACCACAGTACAGAAACGGCTCTTATTAAAGTGTTAAATTACATAAGGTTGAACACTGACTAAGGCAAGGTGTCAGTTCTGGTCCTGTTGGATCTCAGTGCTGCATTTGACACTGTGGATCACAGTACACTGCTGAACAGGTTGGAAACCTGGGCAGGACAGTTCTAAAATGGTTCAGGTCCTACTTGGAGGAGCGGAGTTATTTTGTGACTACTGGAAGTAATCAATCTGATCGAGTGGCTATGACATGTGGAGTTCCTCAGGGGTCAGTTCTTGGACCCCTTCTGTTCACTCTATACATGCTGCCTCTGGGTCAAATTCTGAAGAACTCTAAAGTCAACTACCACAGCTATGCAGATGACACACAGATATATCTCGCACTGTCTCCAGATGTCTGCAGTCCTATAGAGTCATTGTGCGACTGCTTAGAGCAAGTCAAAAAGTGGATGAACCAAAATTTCCTTCAGTTAAATCAAGAAAAAACTGAGGTCATTGTGTTTGGCAACAAAGAGAAGAGGTTTGCTGTCAGTAAACATCTTTAGTCACTGTCTCTAGAAACTAAAGACCAAGTCCGGAACCTCGGCGTGCTGATAGACTCAGACCTGACCTTCAACAATCATATCAAATCAGTCACCAAATCAGCCTTTTATCAACTTAAGAACATATCCAGAATTAAGGGTTTCATGTCCCAAACAGATCAGGAGAAGCTGATTCATGCCTTCATCTCCAACAGACTTGACTACTGTAACAGTCTTCTGACTGGACTCCCCCAAAAGAGTCTCAAACAGCTGCAGCTCATTCAGAACGCTGCACCCCGAGTTTTAACCAGAACAAAGAGATCAGATCACATCACCCCAGTTCTCAAGTCTTTGAGTTCAAACAAAAAATCATTACATATCACAGGGCTGGACTGGGACCAAAAAATGGCCCGGGCATTTTTTGGCCATGGCGGCCCACCATGAATATTTATACGATCACACAAGTAATCTCATCACTTTCTGTGAAAAATGCAATTAAATCCTAACACAAATGTATTCATTTAAATAAATCTCCTCACCTTACAAAAGCAGTTTTTTCATTAAATCGCTCTTCTCTGCCACTGTCAATCACTGTGTCAGTATCAAGGGACACAAGAACATCTTTCACAGTGGCCATCAACATAAAGACTTCCACTTTGCTGGCAGAAAGGCAACTCCTCAGTCTGTGTTTGATGTAGCGGAGGGTTGAAAATTACCGAAAATGACCGAGGCAGGAATATTAATTTCGTATTTCTCCGGTTACCTACCAATCCATTTCAGCAAAACAATGTTTCACTAATATTACATGGGCAACTGTAACCTGTAACACCCGCAAAAAATATAGTTATCACAAGCTAAAATAACACTGAACACTTTGGTGTCTACATGAGAGTGTCATAAACATTAACGACACACTTGATATCTATGACTGATGTCATTGGGTATTTGCAATATCTGCACACCAGTCAACTTACATAAGCCTACAAAATGGAATTGCACTAGATACGTTATAGCCTTTCCTACATTAATGATGGATTAAGTACTGTAATGCTAATGACAGGCGCATGCCACTTTTACATCTTCAAATAAAGTAAATCTACTCATAGCATTAGTTGAAAATAAAGACTGAATGATCTCTGTGACAGAAACGCGCACGCGCAGACAAACACACACCACAGTCGGTGACCACCTCCTAACCAACAAGGTTGTGCAAAAAAACAGGCTAGGCTTTTTATTCGTGTTCCAGCCTGTCTGGATAAAATAAGTAATAATTTCAGCATGATCAATTTCCCCCATACTGATGTAGTGAAGATGTAGCCTACCAGTCGTTTATCTATAAATACCTCATTTAAGTCTCCACGCACACGGGGAGCCCTCAGTCCTCCCATTAAAAAAACATGTCGTCATTCTGCTAACATTTCGCCTAACATTAGCCTACTGCTTACCGGGCTGGCTATTCTGACCTCCTCAATTTGTCCCTGGGTCACGTCTGTCTCCTCCTCCTCCTCCACCTCTGAATCCACCTCGATAGCTTCTTCCTCTGTGTTTGGCCTACACTGTTCTACACTCGTGCACTGGGGGCTGCTGAGGATGTTGACGGCCCTGGCCCTGCACTTGATGGCCCTGCACCCGGTGCTGTGGTCGTGGTGGAAGCACTTGCTAACATGTCAGTAAGCTTCGCACATTTTGCTGCTTGTAGGCTTTTTAGCCTTTTATCTCGAGCTTCTGTGCACCACCCTTTCGTTTCTGTTGTTTATCCATTTCGGTTTTTGACTGTTCTCTCCTAGTCCGTTCAGCTCAAATGGTAGGATTGATGACCTGTGCAGTGTTGCCAAAAAAAAATCACAAGAAGTCGCTATTGGCTCTCTGAAAAGTCTCTAGAAGTCGCTAGATTGCGTCATGACGTCATAAGTGACGTAACCACGCCCATATTATATATTTTCGCTCCTACCCGAGCCGAAATCAGCCGGCCTGAAGCTGATTTCAGCTCTAAACTCTGTAAACTTTAGCAACATTTGAAACTTTTCAGGCCAGAAAGTAGTCGTTTAGATCCCCAACGTGTTAAAAACCTGCCAAAATACCGGCTATTTACAATTTTGTTCCCACGAATTCGGCGCTACTAAAGCTAGCCACAGTGAGCAACGCACTTCCGGTTATTTTCACAAAAATAAAATACCCGTTGCCTTTTATCATAGGGAAAGCCATTACGATAAAAAGGTGCTTTTGTTTTGAAAACAGGAAGTGAACCTACCCTCGTTGTAGCTAGCTTGAAACTGCCGTTTTGACAGGAAATGACGGTATGCCGGGTTGCCGCCGTCCTGCAGTGCTTCTGTCTCGGCTTGTATGGTGTCGCGGGGCAACTGATTTGTCACTCACAAAACAAGTTAAATTGTCGCTAGATTCAGCCAGATTGAGCCCGAAAGTCGCTAAGTCGCTAGATTATTTTTTTTGTCGCCAGAGATGGCCAAAAGTCGCTAAATCTAGCGACAAAGTCGCTAAATTGGCAACACTGGACCTGTGTCAACGGTGAGGGGAGGGGCGGGCCAAAGAGGTGCTGAGAGATTTCATTGGACTAGCCACGTCAACATGAAATCGTGGGCCGCCCGCCGGTCACTTTTTTTTTTTTTTTTTTTTTTTTTACATTAATAAAAAAAAAACGACATCGCCGGCCCTCGAGGGGCGTCGGCCCACCGGGAAAATGCCCGGTATGCCAGACTGTCAGTCCAGCCCTGCATTATCAGTATAAGAAAACTGTTAATAACTTGTTGTTTCAACTTAATAATAAGAGTTAAACCAAATAAATATTAAACATCACCAATACAAGAACTTTCCTTATTAGTTGAACAAACACATGTTTCTGCATTATTGTAACACAGTTTTGAGTAGGGATGTCCCGATCAGGTTTATTTGACTGAGTATCTGCCAATACCGAGTCCCGATCCGATACTTCTACAGTACATTAAAGTAATGAAGAACGGCGAAGAAACAGATCCATGATGTCCGTAATTTTTTATTTTTCTTATTTTATCACTTATAAACAGAGCACTTCTGTGATGTAGCTTGAACAAAAGACGTAATCAAGTAATAAACAAATTCTTCACATTGTAGTTTAGTGCAATAGTCTAATATGAAAACGAGCAACAGCTCAACTTAAAATACCTGGCAGGCATGTTAACAAATATGCAAATAAAAGTGCCACAGTGTTATAAAGTAAGGCCAGTAATGTGCTTTTCAGAACTGCACTTCTAATTATTACTCTCCTCCTCTGGCTTCACAGAAGGAAATGTAACTTTTTCTTGATAAAAACCAACATCTCTACCTTGTTTGAGCCTGTTCCTGTTCTCATCAAGGACGTTAACGATGTCCTTGCCACCTCTTGAAATACCAAGTTTGCACATCTCACAGTTTGCAATTGCAACGTTTTTCTCATAGACTTTAAAATACCTCCACACCGCAGACATTCGCGCCCCCAGCTTCAAGCTGCTGCCATGTTCTGCTTCACTTTACGGCATGCAGCAAAGTGACGTCATGCCCCATGCGTTGATTCTGTGTGGAGTTGAGACCATAGACATAAAAATGCAGGTAGTTGGGGATATACACCTTCCTCAGTCGAAATAAATGCAATGTGGAGGCATTGGAGACCCATCCAAGATGGCGGACGTGCTGATACGTCAGCGCCAATAGGCAGCATCAGTCTATGAGGCGTCTTCATATATTATGTCTATGGTTGAGACGACCTGACTCTGTACCACCACATAACAGTAAATTCTAAGCTGTTATTTTTTCCCATTTGTTTTGCAATATTATAGTTCTGATAAAAAGAAATTAGGAGAATAAATATACATAGATAGGCTATATATCCGATCCCTGATCGGGATGTAACGTCCGGTTTCGATCAAGTCTGAAACCACGTGATCGGCCCCGATTTCCGATCACGTGATCGGATCAGGACATCCCTAGTTTTGAGTAAAAATCACTTAATATTTCAAGTTAAAAGGACTTAAATTTCAAATTTGTTATACCTTACATGGTACATGATAGAACACAAAGAATTCTTGCATTTGTCCAAAAACACATTTATTAGTAAAACATGTCTATAAGCTCAAACATTGGGTTCTCGTACACTGTTTACATGCCACCAACTGGCTGTTTACCACAGTGTCAAAACTTTGACATGTGTGTCACACAATCAGGCTCAATAAAACCTCAATATGAAGAAAAACTGAACACACAATGGGTCAATATGTAAAAACATGTTTAAGAGAGAGAGCGAGAGAGGATAAACCTAAAGCAGCAGAATAAATTTGATATCAACCAGATGTTATCATATCAGACAAATGATATTGGCCAACACGGATCAATTGAATACACATCCCCAAATGAAACGTAATACCATATGTTCCTACAGAACATTCCATACAGAAAAATGCTGAACATTGTGAAGACCCAAAAAATATGTTAATTTAACACACACTTCCAAATCTTTTGTTTACAAGTGATATCTAAGCATTTTTTAGTCCATGGACTCTTGCTGAGCATTGGTCTGGTTTAATGCTCATGATGACCTTCTGAAGGAACTCAAAGGTGTACCTCATATTTCACGGGTACTCAAGATTAAGGCAGTAGATGGCTCCCAGTAGCATGGCAAAGCCAGTGGGCACATCTCTATTGTCATGTAGGATGTTCTTCTCCTCTAGTACCACAGCCACATGAAAGACTTCCAAAGGAAATGCATCCTGCAGGGGGCCTTCGTGCCTGATCATCAGTCCAACTTCCATCCCTCCTATCACATTGAGGGCTGTGGTATCCAACAATGATAAATAAAAACTCTGGCAAATGTAATAAAACGTGCTAAATTTGATTGAAAATGTAATAAAACCCAATACTGTGAGACCTTGACGAATAATGTACTAAAATGTCCTGACTGATACCGCAATACCTGTAGGATCCAATAATGTATTTCCAAAAATGTAATACCGCATGTTTGTGTTTTAAGAATCTAATAATGTTAATAATATATTTTTCTGTAAAAATGATTGTTTTGGGTATGGAAATACAAACATGGCAAATGTTGCCTTCGTCACATTTAAAACTAAATCTAAAGAGTGTAGTGTGAAATGTGTAAATGTGGTGTCTTACATCACACATCCTGATGTTGGAGGAATCATCTGAAAGGTAGTGTGGGAGACCAAGTAGGACAGCTGTTCTTTGGTTTTGGTTTGTGTCCTACAAAAACAGGTAATAGTAGGTGAATGCAAGACCAAGAATACTAAACACATGGCATGAATCCACCTAGAAAGGACTCCAGCAGGTCTTTGGTGACAATTCTGTGGAACTCCGTGATTAACTGAAGCAGATGGAGAACAAAAAGCAGAGAAAAGTGCATGAGTGAGGGAAAAATAAGAGCAGTATAGTGCTGTAAGCTGTGCTAAACATACTGGAGGGGCATGGAGTTGACTGGAGGGAGCGGGCTCTGTTGCCTAACAGGAGTTTGGAGGAACTTTGTTTACGCCTGTCTAAGATTAAAATATTATTTTACTATGACAAAGTCCGCCTCTGCTCTGAGTACTCTGCTTTCAACAAACACGCTTCACACACGAGGTAAACCCCCCCCCAAAAAAGGGAAAGAAATGGCGGGGGAGAAAAGTTCACTCAA
This sequence comes from Odontesthes bonariensis, assembly GCF_027942865.1. Lineage (NCBI taxonomy): Eukaryota > Metazoa > Chordata > Actinopteri > Atheriniformes > Atherinopsidae > Odontesthes > Odontesthes bonariensis. The sequence goes on along the minus strand of NC_134515.1, from coordinate 34,283,501 downwards.
CTAATTTAGTCTATTGTGTGTTCCACACTAACAGCATGAGCAAAGCATGAGATGTGTTCAATGTAAATACATGAATTTGACAGGAGACTTAATTACCCTATTTGGGATAAATAAAGTTGTTTGAACTTGAACCTCCAGAGTACAACTAGCTAACTCCTGTTCGGCTTGAAGGGTGAGGGGGAATTAGCGCCACAAAACAGTGTGTTACACGGTCACATTTAAACACTACACCAGTTAGCTATATATTTAACATTTTACACGTTTTAACAGAAGTGTGGCCGATTAAATTTGTCCACCATAGCAGGGGGGAGAGGGTGTTATGTTAACTCATCATAAAAGCCACGAATTTAGCTTTTCCAGGCTATTAAAAAGCACAACCTATATAGTCACTGTTTTTACGTTACTGCACCTACAGTTAATGGAAAAATAGTTAATAATAGATTATTAAACTCGCCTTGCACTGCTCTGTCCACCTAACCAGTGGGCTCCTTGTTGCATGCATGCAGAGCAAAGCTGGTGTTGTATTGCTCCGCCTCCGTTAACAGGCCGTTGTCAACGAAAAAGTCTCGTTCTGCTGGTTGTCCTTTCTTGTTTACTACAAACTGTGTATATTTTGGATGGAATTCAATGTGTGACCTATCTGCAGTGTTTAAATAATTATTCCCATGCTTCAACCTTGCCTTGGTTTAAGGAAGTCATTTCAGCCAAAAAGTCAACCTTTTTTTTCCTCAACTATTTTCCCCAACTGATGACTTACAAACACAAGTTCAATCAACACATGCAATTAATTAACACCTTGTGGTAAATTCAATGTCTGCAAACCATTTGTCTCTTAATTACAGTTTTTTTCATTCGCTAACAAACGTCTGTCCAAACAGTTGTCACATTTTCAAAACTCTAAACACAATTAGCACAGCATCGGTATTTTGTGGCCATACCATTTACACATTTCATGTCATTTCCACACAATATGCAGTCAAACACATTTCCTTAACAGACAAGCTATACCCCCCAACAAAATAATGAATTGTTTTTGTATTATTTACAAATGTTAACACACAACATCCCACAATAGCAAAAACATTATTCTAAACCTTAGATACAGTATAAAAACCTCTGCTTCTGCAGTGATATCAGTTCAAAAACAATATATCTCAGCTGATAATAAACAAACAATTGAATAATTGACACACAGCTGATTTATGTTAGGTAAATTAGGCCAACCACAGCTGACTCCAGTCTGGCTTAGGCTCAGTGGCAGGACTTTGAAGAGTGATGTTTTTGTAAACAGAAAAAGGCAAACACTGTAATGTCTGGACAATGAAGAGTAAGAGCAAGGGGCCCAGGGAGAAGAGCAGGCCCAAGGAGAGGGCAAGGTAGAGGTGTAAGAATGCGTGGTGGTGGCATCCCAAGGGCTGCAAGAACAGTAGTCAGTGATGAAATTCGTGCCATTATCATTGACCATGTAATCAACCACGGTCTTTCACTAAGAGAGGCTGGTGAAAGAGTGCAGCCCAATTTGAGGCGGTCAACGGTTGCCTCCATTATACGCATCTTTCAACAAACCAACAGGTAAGTATTGCATTTTACATGGATTGTTTCTATTCCCACTTGACATGTCAATAAGGGCATACAGTAATGCATATGTTGATTTTATTTTTTATTTTTTTGTCCCTCTAAAGAATACAACGTCTTCCTCCTCTGGGGAAGAGGAAAGCTCCTCAATAATGATCAAGAGCTTGCCAATGTAAAAATGGTTGTTACAAATAATGCAATAAAACTACATGAAATTCAAACTAGAATTGTGGAGGACCATGAGATATTTGACAATATCGATAGCATCAGCCTCACAACCATTACATGGACATTGTCCAAACACAGAGTGCGGATGAAGCAGCTCTACACTGTTCCCTTTGAGAGGAACAGTGAAAGAGTCAAGGCGCTACGACGACAATATATCCAGGTATAGTACTGTATACTCAATTCAATGTCCAGTTCTATAAGCTTTGCACTTTGCATGTAGGTAACCTACACAGTAATAGGTTACAGTACAGTATGGTATACAGAAATGAGATTTACATAAACTTTGTTTCAGAGAGTTATGGAATTGGAGGCCAACCAGGCCCCTCATGAATTCATATACATAGATGAGGCAGGGTTCAATCTGGCCAAAAGGCGTCGACGTGGATGAAATGTAATTGGAAAAAGGGCCACAGTTGATGTGCCAGGTCAGAGATAGGCCGTAAGGTGAACCCCGTTTTCGTTTCATCTTGCTCCGACGTCTGGCAACTACAGGATCTCTACTTCATAAAAAAGCAGTAGGTATGTCAAGCTTACAGTAAAAAGTTCGTCGCAAAAATTCCTGCCCGTTTTTTATGCCGAGACATTTATTGCAGAACTAGCTTCTACAGGGCGTAATCATTTTTGGCCAGGGAGTGGTGGCAAGGCTCGACACGTGATCGTGCTAAACCAATAGAGTAGCAGATTTATGACAACAAACCGGCAACATGGCTGCCTCCATGGTTTCATTCGATATAGAGGAATTTTTCAAAAAGTCCTCTAAAATCGACCAAATTCATCCTAAAACGTGCTTTATACATAGCGTCCTCACGAAGAATAATGAGGCAAGTGGGCGACCTAGTTATTTTTTTTATGCAACTCATCAATAAAAGGTAATCAACTGAGTTTTAGTAATGAAAAGGACCATGAAATCATTCTGTCGTTCGTTCATTTATTCACTCACAACTATATACAACACATCAAAACCACAAAAAAGATAGAAAACATATTTACAATATGCAAAACAGAATAGTAAAGCTATTCTATGACGAGCTATTCCTCACAGTCAGAGTCAGGACTTTGATCGTCTTCCCTGTCCTCAATTTATTTTTTGTTTAAACAGTTGGTGCACCTACACAAGTCTTTGCAACAAAGTCCAGCTGCCACACAGGAACATCGGCCTGTCTCACAGGCACTTCCCTTGCAGCCACAGTGTGTCACATGTAAAACACTGTCAGGAGCAGGATGTTTGGTCATCCATGTCACTTGTAGGTGTCCATCCTCCAAGTGCCAACCGTGTCCAGCTGGTCATTGAGCACCTATATTTTTTTTCATGCAAGACCTCATGACTACAGCCTGATAATTGGCCCTTTTGCAGTGCTGATGGAGGGCATGTCTGGTACGGGGGATGCACAATTCTGGCAAGGCAGATGATGCCATGCAGAATGCTTTATACCTTGCCTCGTTGACTTCATCAGCTGCTGGTGGATCATAGAGGTGGCAGACGTATTTGCAAAGTAGTGAAAATGTGAAATGGTCCAAGTCAAAGTCAGTGCCCAGGTTTTGAAAGGCCCTAAGGTACTCCTCTTTCTCGCACGCCACAGAAAATGTCTTTCTTTTGCCTTTACCATGGAAGGCACTTGTGGAATCACACACGAGAAGGTATGTATTCCAATTAAGGCTGAGCACACACTGGCTCCAAGAGCTGATGACACCTTGGTGATGTCAATGATGTGTGTCCTGTTGCCAGTCCTCGTGAAAAAATAAAGGTTGCATGGTAAATTTGTCTGCACACTTACAGCAATGACTGCCACGTCAGTGTCAGGGCTCTTAATGATGACTGTCTTGTGCTCCTGTGCAGCATGTTGTGTCTGCAAAAAAATCCTTGTCACATTCTTCATGATCACACTGCAATTCCTCTACAGCATGAACAGACTGTACACCATTCATTACAGTCACACAATGACATTGATCTTTATGTGTGATGTACAAGCTAAGGTTTCTGCCCACTCCAGTAAGTTCTGCATTGCTCCATGCAACATACAGGAATTCAGAGAGTGCTTCTTTATTTGTTCCTTCAGAGAGGAACTTTTTCCATTGTGTCGGGGTCCTCTGATCTGGGTCATAGATCTGCACGCGTTGTGATCCTCCATCAGCTCTTCGTGACCGTTCTAAGTTTTTGATGCTGATCGGCGGATATTGGTCAGTGACAAAGTCAATGCGTGCACACATGTGCTGCAAAGTGAAAACTGATATTATGCCTTTAATTTAGTAGTAGGCTATACTATCTATGTCTTTGCGGTGTGCATAGACAACGCTGTGTATATTCATATCCTTGTCTCTACTAGGTATTTTATGTAGTGTCAGGCTGGACATTTCTAATGTATGTTAGGTGAGTTTCTTTTAGCTATAGCCCTTATCCATCAGATTCTAAAGCCAATTAGCTTTGTTTTGTAGCGAAGTAAGGTGCGCCTTGTTGGCTTTTAATCAACAGGACGATTATAGCGAAATAAAACGGTATTGTCTTTTGACTCGCCAGATGATTTTCCAATCAAGTTTTCTGAGGAATATAACACATAGTTTGTGCTTGGAACGTAGGAAAGGGAGAACATCCTGCACGAGACTCAAAGCCATCGGCTAATCAAGAGAGCCATGATCACCAGGTGTTGGAGCAAGTGTTGGAGCTCTCGTGCAAGGGCCAGTAGCCTATCGGATTAAACCTTTTCTTGTAGCGATAGAACTTTGCCCATCACCATAAATTCCGAGCGAATTAACATTATAACCGTTTTCCATCACATGTGTGAATTATGATTGACGATGTTTGGGACTATAAAACGTGACTTCAACTCGGGGCGAATCTACCTGATGGATGGGGGGAGTTTAATGATTGTTTGTTATGTTTATGTGTGTGCTTTTTGGTTGTGGAGCGGGGAGGGATCAAAGATAGCGGGTGGGTTAGTGGCTTCACCCCGGCACTGATTGGGAACACGCTGTTGCTGATTGCAGGTGATTACGGCGTTTGGGAGCGAGAGGAGAGAAATAGAGGTTCAGAGTACATGGTGGGTGTTCTGGGAAGGAGCCGGATGCTCACGGTTGGGGTGGTGGGTGCCGTTCGTAGCTGTTTAGAGCTACCGGCGGTGAAGATAGTCAGCGGGCATGAGGTGAGTTAGGGCCGGGCATTGTAGGAGTGCATATTCGACGTGCAACTTCCCAGCAAGGAGCTCTCTGATTTCCCCAAACCTCAGAGGCCTCCTCTCGTCACCCAGCGCCATTACCTAGACCCCGGAGGACTGCTAAGTTTTAATTTACAGTGTGTGTGTGGCTGGTCTGTTTTAATTCGGGCCATGTGAACGAGCACTCAAGGTTGTTACACATGTAATTGCACTCGCTTGTTGATGCGCATTACATTAAAGCGAGTTATCTTGTTGATGGAAGATTAAGGGCTCATGGCTCTGTAGTACACAAATTTCCCTCGCAAGATAAGTAATATTACACCAAGGAAGTAACAAGGAAGGTCATTTAAAAATGAATTGTATTGACTGCCAACATTCAGAACAAAACAGAGGCTGAAACACTCATACTGAAAGATTGGAAAGGGTTTCAGTACTTGCTTATTACATAAAAGGATGTGATGTGGTTGTGGATGTATTTTTATGGTGTAAATCTCATACTTCTTTCTACTTGTTTGTAGGAGGTAGAATCAGCATGTGTCGCCTTGATCGCATTCTGGCAAAGTCATCAATGACTCCCTCTTCACCGATGTCGCCCACCAACTGTCGTTCGATAGACAGAATTGCCAGGTGGTTAAGACGATCCTGACCCATGGTGGACCTCAACCATGTATGGAGACGGCGAAGAGCACTGAAAGAGCGCTCGCAACTACAGCTGCTAACAGGGATGGTAAGCGCCACTTGCAAGAGGGCCCTCAGTGATGGGAACATCATGGCATCGAGAAGCTTGAAGACACTGAGGATGTCTGGGGTGGATTCAGGAGTCTTCCTGCTCAGGAAGCTCTTTGCCACAAACACCTCCTCTGGAACCAGCTGAATGTTGTAGTGGGAGGCCAGTTTTCCCAGTGACTCCACACAGAGGAAGGATTTCGAGGCTGGGTGGCAAGCCTGAATTCCATCCATTATTTCTCCTGCAACTGTAGAAAACCGGTTACCCAGCTCAGTGGTCATGCGGTCGATGCACGGGAAGAATAGGTTCTGCCGCAGACAGTTGGAGTTGGCGGTTAAGTTTGAAGCTGACCCAGAAGAAGCCTCCACAACAAAGTAATCAAACTTCCTTTGTTTGCGTCTGGGAGCAGGAGCAGTCTCGGGGATGTTGTTCTCCGTGCAGAGCTGCTTGGTAAGTGCAAAGATTTGTTCAGCTGCCCCCTTTGGCTCACCAGGGTGTCGTGAATGGCATTCTTGTATTCTGCTGCCTTGGCCAGATCAATTGACTCTCCTTGTAGAAATTTATGGAAGCCTTCGGTGATGCCCAGCAACCTCTTAAACATGACCAGTAGGTACAATGTTGTCACGTGTGTTAACTTGGACAGGAGGCCAACCGCTACGGGTGTGTTGATTACCTGGAGACTTCTGATGACCGCAGGAAAGTTGTGCAGCAGGGCATTGATGCTGTTGACCTGGCAAGACCACCTCGTTGCAGAGATTTGCACCAGCTCGCTCTGTTGGATGTTGAGCTCCTTCTGCACAGCCACCAGCTGGTTGTGGTTGATGATGGAGCCATTGAAGCAGGAGAACAAGCTCTCCAGCAGGTCAAAAAACAGGCTGGCCTCCGGTATTGCCCTGCATGTGTGGCACAGCACCAGGTTGAGGTCATGTGCATAGCAGTGCACGTAGACTGCTTCTGGGTGCTTCTCACGAAAACGTGCCTGCACTCCATTGACTGACCAACTCATGACCGCAGCACCATCATAAGATTGGGCCACAACTTTAACATTTCCAATGTCGTGTGTGTCCAGGACCTCTTCCAGGGCATGCGTTATTGCGGCTACATTGTATCCCTCCAACTTCTTGAGGAAGAGGAAGCGCTCCTGAATGCACTCCTGAAACACATACTGCCAGCTGCTCTGTATGCCCATCTTTGGCCTCATCTGCCATGACGGCAAACATCTTTGCCTCCCTCACTTCCTTGCTAATTCTTTTTGTTATCTGAGAGGAGCAGCATTGTATGATGTCATTCTGGGACGATGGTGACACATAGGTGGCATTTGATGGGCACTTGTATGTCTGCAGGAATGGGTCGAATTTGTTCAGTAGTTGCATTCCAGAAAATTGCCCCTATTCTGGCTGTCTTCACCTTCAGAGTGACCCCTGAGCGCAATTCCCTGCTTGGCCAAAAACGTTGTAATGGCCACAAGGCGGCGGAGATACTCCCTACGCTCAGTTATCTCCGCCGCACTTGCAGCCACCACCTGATCCATCACATCCCCATGTACCTTTGTGGCCTTGTAACCCATCCAAGCCATCAATGATGCCCTGTGTATGGCTGTTTTTTCATGTTCCCTGAAAGAGTCCAGCGCCCTCTTCCAATTACTGTACCCCCTAGGATGCCAGGCCTTCTTTACTAGCTCTCTTCTCCTGCTTGCTAAACACCCGGCAGGAAAAGCAAAAGGCAGCGTTTTTGGATGGGGAGTATTCAAGCCAGTTGAAGGAGTCATACCAGGCTTTTTGGAAATACCTCTTCTGAATCCCCAAGAAGCTGGCTGGAAAGGTGATGTCCTTAACCTGGTTCGGGCCTGTCTCTGGACCTCCTAGGCCTATGTCTTCAGGCCTTCCCTCTTCTGTCCTTCCTTCCCCTTTCCTTCCCTCCTCTCTCTCCTGTCCTTCTCTCGGATCTGACTCTTCTGTGAATCAACAGCAATAAGCAGCAAAAGTAAGCACCTAAGTTTTGCATGTTTGTTCCATAACATGTTTGTCTGAATTATTTCACTTTCAGCCTAATCTAACCACCTTCATTTCCCATTTTAGAAGCTGACATTTGGCTGACAGAAGAGCTTTGTCATATGACATTTGGCTGACATCAGAGGCAGAGAAGCATTGATGGGTAACTATTTTACTCAAAACAATTTACACATCTAGGCCTAGTTGTGCAATTAACATCGGGTTGACAATGTGACCATAGGAGGTCAGAAGTAAATTGAGCTGAACTGCAGTACAGTAGTAATGTATGTAAATTAAGTAGTGTGAGCAACCCCTTGAGATCTCAACATGAAATTTGGGTTTGACAGTTGGAGTTGGCGGTTAAGTCTGAAGCTGACCCAGAAGAAGCCTCCAACATATTCATCAAACTTCCCCTGTTTGCGTCTGGGAGCAGGAGCAGTCTCTGGGATGTTGTTCTCAGTGCAGAGCTGCTTGGTAAGCTCAAAGATTTGTTCAGCTGCCACCCTGCTCTTTGGCTCAAAGATTTGTTCATTTAAAATGGCTGTACTTCTGTTAAGAAAACCCACAGTAACATTTGTTCTCACAGTTGTACACTAAACAACTGTTTATGTGAGGTATTGGGGGGGGGGCTTTTCCATTTCAAAATGTGTGAATTTATATATTCTATTCAAGTCATGTGTGGCTCATCCCTGCATGTTCTGTGTTTTTTTTTCCTCCCAGCTTTGTTTTTGAAAGTATGAAGATCTGGCTGGTGATGACTGCTGCTAGAAGTGTACTGCCCTTGTAGGTGACTGGTAGAAGGATGAGCCCAATTTTACAGTGAGGATCAGGGCTGGACTGGGACCAAAAAATGGCCCGGGCATTTTTTGTCCATGGCGGCCCACCATGAATATTTATACGATCACATAAGTAATCTCATCACTTTCTGTGAAAAATGCAATTAAATCCTAACACAAATGTATTCTTTTAAATAAATCTCCTCACCTTACAAAAGCAGTTTTTTCATTAAATCGCTCTTCTCTGCCACTCTGTCAATCACTGTGTCAGTATCAAGGGACACAAGAACATCTTTCTCTGGCCATCAACATAAAGGCTTCCAGTTTTCTGGCAGAAAGGCAACTCCTCAGTCTGTGTTTGATGTAGCGGAGGGTTGAAAATGACCGAGGCAGGAATATTATTTCTCCGGTTACCTACCAATCCATTTCAGCAAAGCAATGTTTCACTAATATTACATTGGCAACTGTAACCTGTAACACCTGCAAAAAATATAGTTATCACAAGCTAAAATAACACTGAACACTTTGGTGTCTACATGAGAGTGTCATAAACATTAATGACACACTTGATATCTATGACTGATGTCATTGGATATTTGCAATATCTGCACACCAGTCAACTTTACATACGCCTATAAAATGGAATGGCACTAGATACGTTATAGCCTTTCCTATATTAATGATGGTTTAAGTACTGTAATGCTAATGACAGGTGCATGTCACTTTTACACCTTCAAATAAAGTAAATCTACTCATAGTATTAGTTGAAAATAAAGACTCTGAATGATCTCTGTGAAAGAAACGCGCACGCGCAGACACACACACACACACACACACACACCACAGTCGGTGACCACCTCCTAACCAACAAGGTTGTGCAAAAAAAACAGGCTAGGCTTATTCGTGTTCCAGCCTGACTGGATAAAATAAGTAATAATTTCAGCATGATCAATTCCCCCCATACTGATGTAGTGAAGATGTCTATAAATAGCTAATTTAAGTCTCCACGCACACGGAGAGCCCTCAGTCCTCCCATTATAAAAACATGTCGTCATTCTGCTAACATTTTGCCTAACATTAGCCTACTTCTTACCGGGCCGGCTATTCTGACCTCCTCAATCTGTCCCTGGGTCACGTCTGTCTCCTCCTTCTCCTCTGAATCCACCTCGATAGCTTCTTCCTCTGTGTTTGGCCTACACTGTTCTACACTCGTGCACTGGGGGCTGCTGAGGATGTTGACGGCCCTGCACCCGGTGCTGTGGTCGTGGTGGAAGCACTTGCAAACATGTCAGTAAGCTTCGCACATTTTGCTGCTTGTAGGCTTTTTAGCCTTTTATCTCGCAGCTTCTGTGCACCACCCTTTCGTTCCTGTTGTTTATCCATTTCGGTTTTTCACTGTTCTCTCCTAGTCCGTTCAGCTCAAATGGTAGGATTGATGACCTGGGTAAACGGTGAGGGGAGGGGCGGGCAAAAGAGGTGCTGAGAGATTTCATTGGACTAGCCCCGTCAACATGAAATCGTGGGCCGCCCGCCGGTCACTTTTTTTTTTTTTTTACATTAATCAAAAAAAAAAAAAAAAAACTACATCACCGGCCCTCGAGGGGCGTCGGTCCACCGGGAAAATGCCCGGTATGCCCGACTGTCAGTCCAGCCCTGGTGAGGATGGTGTTGTTACTTTAGCTATTTTACACCATTTGTGCCTTTTCAACTATGCCATGCTTAAGACGTTGATGATCTTTCAGGCACTGCTCTTTGTTTTGTAATATGTAGTCCAATCAATAAACTTAAAACATTAATTGAATTGGAGTGGTCCCATCCTTTATTGTCTTTAAAGTTGGAATGTTTCAGTACATTAAAATGATTTAACAATTATGTGTTATTAGCCTTGTTATGGTTATTTCTGTGCAAAATAAAATTCCTGCATGATGCTTCCCAGAATTTTCTGACACTGGTATCATGACGAGGAACAGATCACTTTCTTTTGATCTACTTCACAGGTTTAAATATGAGTATGTAATTGTAGTGGCCTGTTTTCAAAGTGCTTGCTGTCCATTTACAAATTTGATTGATAGTTAATTGAATATTTTCATTAATATTTGCGCTAATAATTACTGATCTCACTTTCCAAAGTACATTAAGTTTTCCAGCCAAAGATGTCAAACTGGTAAATCAATTTATGACTACAAACTGACTAGTGTGTTTAATTGGAGTATTATGTGGAAGTAAAACATCAAGAAGTACTAGTTTGGTTTTTAAAAATTCCATTGAGCCTTAAGTTTATATACTGTTGTGCTCAAGGCGAACCTTCATGTCAATCTCAGGTCTTTTGCAGCCTTCAAAAGGTTTTATTCCTGTATATGCCCTGTATTTGGCCCAGACATATTGCCATTATCCCTCATCTTCCCTGTTCCCTTGCTATTATCCCTGGTGGGAAATGATTTTAGCTCAAGGTCCACATTGGGTTTAGAATGTTTTTTGACATTCCCTAAACCAGGAGTGCCCAATTTCTTTCCCATGGTGGACCAAAAGGCAATATTGTGGATGGGTTGTGGGCCAAAAAGAAACCACAACACAACACAACTTATAGCTGAAAATGTGACGTCAAGATCAGACGATTCAAATGTGCTGTATATACTGCAATTGTGTATAAGTGTGGATTGTGAAGAGCAATCAATGATATGAAGATGTGAGAGCTAAATATCCCAACTATCAATTGAAATGGGCTGTTTGGACATGATGCTGTTGCATAGTCTCCAGCTGTATTCAATTATGTATCATGATGTACATTTGATTTCAATACACACACAGGTTCTCTAGGTCATTTTACTATTGTAAGTTTTTTTTTTTTTTGTTTAAAATCATCTAAATAGCTTTTGTTCCATTACACAATTGTGTTTTACCTTGTGTTAAACGTTCACATAAAACTTCAATTATATATCATTTGTACGTTTGTAGTTGTGATGTGGCCAAATATGAATTATTGAATTATTACCGCCCGATGACTGCAAGGGGGCGGCAACACATACTATTACAAAGCCGGTTACTCTGGGTTTTGCAGTACGGCTCTGGAGAGAGCCTCTCTAGGCATTGGGCTACGCTAATGCCAATGCTATGATGGTGACTCAAAGCCAAAGTAGGATAAAATCATCAAATCAAATCAAATCAAATTTATTTATATAGCACATTTCATGTACAAACAGTTCAAAGTGCTTTACATAAAATAAAAGCATTGCAGCAGGGAGTGCAAGAAGCATTAAAAATACATAAAAGAATATAAAGAGAAACAAATAAAATCATTTAAATGAATTTAAAAACAGGTAACAGTCTAGATAAGTTAAAAGATATTCCATGCATAGACACATGAGAAAAGAAATGTCTTTAACCTGGATTTAAAAATGTCTACATTTGGTGAAAGTTTAATCTCCACTGGCAGTTTGTTCCACTTGTTTGCAGCATAACAGCTAAATGCTGCTTCTCCATGTTTAGTCTGGACTCTGGACTGGACCAGCTGACCTGAGTCCTTGGATCTAAGAGCTCTGCTGGGTTTATATTCTCTGAACATATCACAGATGTATTTTGGGCCTAAACCGTTCTGGGATTTGAAAACCATCAGCAGGCTTTTAAAATCTATTCTGTGACTGACTGGAAGCCAGTGTAAAGATTTTAAAACTGGTGTGATGTGTTCAGATCTCTTAGTCCGGGTTAAAACTCTAGCAGCAGCGTTCTGGATGAGCTGCAGATGTTTAATGCTCTTTTTGGGAAGTCCAGTTAAAAGAGCATTACAGTAATCGAGTCTACTGGAGATATATGCATGGATGAGTTTCTCCTGATCTTTTTGGGAGAGGAAACCTTTAATTCTGTTGATGTTTCTGAGATGGTAAAAAGCTGCCTTGGTGACAGCTCTGATGTGGCTGCTGAAAGTCAGATCTGAGTCTATCAACACTCCGAGGTTACGAACTTGGTCAGTGATTGTAAGGTCCCGAGTCTCAAGATATTTACCAACGCTGACCCTCTTCTCTTTGCTACCAAACAGAATGATCTCAGTTTTGTCTTCATTTAATTGTAGAAAATTATCTCTCATCCAGGTGTTTACTTCCTCCAGACACTGACACAGTACGTCTGCTGGGCTGCAGTCGTCTGGTGACAGAGACACATAAAGTTGTGTATCGTCTACATAACTGTGATAATTGATGTTAAAATTCTGCAATATCTGACCCAAAGGGAGCATATACAAGTTAAACAGAAGAGGTCCAAGAATTGACCCCTGGGGGACTCCACAAGTCATGGCCACTCGCTCAGATTCATGTGAGCTGAGCTGAGGGAAATCGCGGCTAAGCCTCCTCTTCAATGTATCCTGCCTGTAACACAACAAAGCAGCAAAGATTAACAGGAGTCACATTATAGGAGAGCTTCATTACGGTTGTCGCTGGTATAGCCACTTTCACAAATCAACACAGAGAGTGGTGGAGGTGGTGGAACACATTATAGGCTGGAGTGTATCTGCTATGCAGCATATTAAAAACCAAAAATGCTCAATCATGTTTTGCCAATGTCCACAACATACGGACATTGGACGGGCCTATGTCACTATACCACCGTTTTGGAAGCAGCAATTTAAAAACGTCACTTGTCATTTAGCTTTGAATTATGTTGACGTACCACATCCCTTCACTTCGTTTATTTCGTGTTAGTGAAGTCAAGGTTGAACGCGGCATCTAGGCTATCACCTTTAGCTTGGCTAGCGTTCACTGATAGAAAAGTATGAGGTAGACTAGAAGACAAGACTAGTTGTAAAGCTAAGCACCAAAACACTGGCGTAAACTGTCCATCTGTCAGCATCCCCTGGCTGTTCTTAGGGGAATGAATTGTGGTGGTGATGAATATTAGCTCCAAAACGTAAGTATATTTTCTTGCAATTCATATGTCCTCTAAAAGTGAGGTGGCCTAGCTAGTTGACAAGCCAGTCTATTGAATGATCAAAAGCTATTCATTTGTCACAGGATGCTTTTCACGAACCTGTGATTGAAACGCTCTCAGTAGGCGTAACGCTCTCAGTCTCCACTTGTCTCTCTGCCCCCTTTCCCCGAAAAAATTCCTGATGTCCATCTTAGGCCTACTTTAAATGTCACCCTCAGACAAAATGGCAAACCAATATGGAATAAACCCCTTCTGCATGATGGGAAACCTTTATTTGTTACATATTGTATACATTTTGCGACGAAATGAATCAACATGTCCATATTTGGGCATGTCAGAATCCTGCGGTCTGAGCTGGTTACAAAGTTGCATGATGACAGCAGCGGTAGTCTATCACCGCTCAAAGTGTGGTCCACGGAGCTCTTCTTTTTCTTCTTCTTCTTCTTCTTCTTCTTCTTATACATATTTTATTTATGTTATTCCAGAGAGATTCAGGGCTGAACCCCGGAGATTCGGGGCTGAAGCCCCGAATGACCAGGTCTCTCGACGCCCCTGCGTCTGACTCAGCTCACTTGACTGTGTTGTTTCTGCACCTGATGGATAAGGCAGTGTTTCCAACAGTGTTTCCCTTGACAGAGTCTCAGCGAAAACCAGTTCAGAAACGGTGCGCTTGTTTGGAGTGTGAAACACTAGCTGAGGGAAATCGCGGCTAAGCCTCCTCTTCAATGTATCCTGCCTGGGATGTATTGTAGATTTTTTGCTTACCTGATGTTAAGGTTTCTGCTTTGGACAATGTTTCCCGTTGACGTTTGCCTGCCTTGGCGATGTATTTGTCCTTCCCTTTGCAAATGATGCACAGGGAAGGAAGGACGGGGCCAGAGCTCGAGACAGGCAGTCCTGACCTTGATCGAAGTTTCTTCCTCGGACTTGGAGTCCCACTGCTCGATGATACTGGAATGGCCTCGCTTGTTGAGGGGTCTGTGGCATCATCGCCTCTCTCACTCTCACGCAAGAGACGCCTTTACACTTTTGCAATTGCGTTTTTATCTGTGAACCTTCGGTAACACGTTGCGTGAAAGGCGGCGTCCTCAGGAATGTTGCCAAACTCCAAATCCAGACAGTGTTTATAACTTTCGGCTACATCTCGGTACTCACCCCATAGACCGAGCCACCGATGCAGGCAGTTTCTATAGGTATTCCAACTTGTGGCGGTTAACTCCTGGAGTTTATCATGCTTCACGGAAGCGATGTGCATAAAGCATCTTTTTTGCCCAGAAGATTTAGACTTTTGACTGCTTTTTGGAGAGTTTTCCTTTTTGCAACTACTGGTAGAAGATCCACTGTGGGTCGCCATCTTGCTTTTCTGTTGATCAAATGCAGCTGCTCTATTGGTGTAGTCGGGTCACGTGTCGACCGTAGCACGTCTCGCAGACCAAAATGTTAGTACGCCCTGGAATCGTTAGTTCTGTGTAAAAAGTATCGCTATAAAGAACTGGTAGGATTTTTTGCGACAAACTTTTTACTGTAGGCTTACCATAACTTGTTCTTTTTTATGAACTGAAGATTGTGTAGTTGCCAGACGTTGGAGCAAGATTCAATTTCGGAAGCACTTTTCGGGGTTCACCTTACAGCCTAAGAGGGGCAAACAGATGTGTGCAGCAATTGCAAATGCAGGATTATTCCTTCACAGATGTCAGGTTGGACCCTACAATACCGAGCGCCTCCTTGCCTTTCTCAATGATCTCCACCAGCACCTGGTTCCAGAGCAGGATGAGCAGGGTGAAAACATAAGGACCTTTGTAATCACCTGGGACAATGTGACTTTCTATCATTCGCAAGCAATAACAACATGGTTTGAAGTCCACCCAAGACTGGTACATGTCTTCCTTCCACCCTATTCACCTTTCCTCAACCCCATAGAGGAGTTATTTTCTGCATGGAGGTGGAAGGTTTATGACCATCAGCCACATGACCAGATGTCCCTCCTTGAAGCCATGGATGCTGGCTGCAGGGACATCACAGTTGATGATTGCCAAGGGTGGATCCGACATACCAAGCGGTTTTATCCCAGGTGCATCGCCTTGGATAATATCAAATGCGATGTTGATGAAAACATGTGGCCTAACCCTGAAGATTAAGGCATCTTCTGGGTGACATACCTTGGCAACAGTCTGTGATGGGTAATGGGTGACAATCTGAAAAGTAAGATAATGTATCAGTGTGAATAATTACAGTATAGCCTAATTAGTATCATGTGCGTTGGAATATACAGACTGTTAAATATGGTGACCACAGATGCAATTGCAGAGCAGGTCAGGTCAGAGAAACACTGCCCAACACCCACAGAGGTGCAGTGCACATGGATGGGGGTTGGGTAACATGCTAGTCCATTACAACACTCCACTACAACTATCCTGACTCAAATTCGAACTGGCTTCCAGAATACACACTAGGCTACCATATCGGCAAATATGACTAAGATGGTTTAATCACATGTAAATTACACTGAAATTAGGAGTGTGGGGATGCACGTGTGTTTAGCACATTGGACAATAAACACGACTCACTATTCACACACGTGGCAATCGAGGTTATTCTCATAGTCAGATCATAAGAAGTAGAAATGCATTAACAACAACCTTACCTTGGTAATGCTTCTTCGCGTTTTTTTACCGGTTGGAGTTGACGGATTGGGGCAGAACTTTTTCAGAGCCCTGGGCGTCTTGGAGGGAGTGGGCTCCCGGTCTCTTTTCTCTGATACCTCAGATGAACCCGTTTCTTCAGCCTCGTTTCCTTCGTCGTCTGTCCATTTTTTAAACACAGCAATGTCGCGTTCCAACCGTGTTATAAAGTTGAGACAGATCCGACAAATGCGACACGATTTGTTTGCTGTTTTGTGGAGTTGCAATCCTAAAGGAAGAACTTGGTCGTACACGCATTCACCTTTGGTATTTCTGTCAAAAATCTTTGTGGTGTTGGAAAATACTCCCATTATTTTTTAATTATTTTTACAACACCGGCAAAATTCGTCTGAAGTCATCTTCTACCCTCCTTCTTCCAGCGTGCGTGCAGCTGAGTTCCTATGACAACAAGTGTGTGTCGCTTAATCTACGTCACATACTACGTTGCTCTGATTGGTTGTAGGTCTATCCAATTGAGCGAAGAGGCATTTTTTCTCCTGGTTCGGTTGAAACACGCCCCATACTCAAAAACTCTATCCAGCGGTATCAGACTCACATTCTGACTAGAATCGTGAGTATGATGTAGTCAGGCCAAGTAAATATCCCCAAGCTTCTAAAATTTTGTTTACAGGTATAGTAGGTTTTATGGTTGTATGTGTTCCTTGTGCTGTAAAAAATAAGCAGAGAAACTAATTCAGCATAATAACCTGTAATGTCTTTTATACTCCCCCCCCCCCCCCCCTTTTTTGTCATACACACCTGCAGTCTCCCTCTCCATCCTCCCAACTCCAACCTCTAACCCCAGCAACTTACCAGACCACGTTTAACAACCCAACCAGCTAACAGACCCTGTCCACCGCAGCCAGCTGCCAGTCTTCGCTGCCCTACCCCAACAGCCAACCCATTACCTTCTCTGCTGAAGATTTTCAGTTCCCCGTCCAGTCCTTCATGCCAGTGGTTTCTGCCGGTACTCCCCGGACTGCAGCTAATTTCTCTTCAGAAGGTATGTTTTAGAAAAGAGAGTTTCATGTTATTCCAAACACCTATACTCAGTCATACAGATGAAAAAATGTTGTTATCTTTATCTTTGTTACAGACTCAAGAGACTCAGCCAGGCAGCTTTTAAAAGGCAAGTTAAAAAATGTTATCCTTCGAGATTCATATATGAATGGAATGGCCCTGTGCATTGAAATACCTAAAAATTACAGTGGTTTGCATTCTCTATGGAACAGTTAAAAACTAACTGTGGATTAAATATTGTGATTGGCGACTGGCTTGAATCCCCAAACTATAGCATTTAGCATCCCTTGTGTATATTTGAAATTGCGTTGACCATTTCTTTATTTCACTCTTTTTTTACATTACAAAATAAAGCAATGCAAAGTTTTGCACTCAACCCAAAACTATTTCATATTCCTGTCAATAGATGTAACCTTGCAGAAGCTGCTCACCACAGTCACTGAGTTGACGAAGGAGGTGAGGGACCTGCGGCAGGATTTTCGCGAGTTCCGCCAGTCCTGTAGGTGTGGCCAAAATGCTGGGGTAGTAGGCTTGACAGCAGAGCCACTGCAACTGCCTCTGCATAGCATGGAGGCCCTGGAAAATGCAGAGGTGATATTCCAGTCCCAGGAGGCTAGGGAGGCTAGGAAGGCAATGGTAATCATTTAATGATTAAATAGTGGTTACATAATTCTTCTGACTGATCTGCCCAATTTTATTTCACTGTTTAACAAATCTATTAAAGGCCTACAGAAAGGTGATTTTTTTTTTGCACAAAACTGAAATAGCAGATCGATTCCTTATATACCATGGAATTTTTTTATGATTTTAAAATATTTTTTGGCCCCTGGATAGTCCTGATTAGGCCCAATAAACTATCACCACATTTGACTCGAATAGCCCGCCATTTGGCAAACCGAAAGTAGCAGACGACAGGTGCGTGACGTCACGCGTGCCAGCTGCTGGAACAACCCCCAACAATCAACATGTCTGATACTAGTACTTCTAGTAGCGAAGCCAGCAGTTTGCCAGACCTGGACAGCTTCTTCACGGCAAATTTCGATCCGAATATTGTTGACGACAATGAAGAAGACAATGAAGAGCCTGAAGAAGAAACCGAGGAGGGATTGGGGCTAGAACCATACAGGTTCGAGCCAGCCATTGCCAGTGACAGTGAGTCGGAGTCCGAATCCGAGAGCAGTGGGGACGATGATGGTGATCATGGTGATTTTGGTCGTCTTCAGAATGCCGATTGGTGAGCGTACACTGTGTTTGGTCTAGGCCACGAGTCTGGACGATGTTGATGAGGCATAAATAATTTTATCGAGAGGTATTAGCACTGCACTGACAACTGAAGCTAACTGACACCGACAGCCTGTCAACACACTTTTTACACAGTGCCGGAGTCAGTGAGTGCAGACCGGGATGCTGGGTCACAATTTTAATAGCTTCTTATCAGACTTACCAGTCTCTCCCTACCCTGGCCCAGTATACAGACAATATCTGCAGACAATATCCAATTTTTCACTCAAGTTTAATGCTTGATGGGAATTCAATCCTTTATCTGTTTATTATCACATTATTATCACAGATACAAAGTTCAATGAGCTGAAACCTTTTCTCATTCTCGGTTGCAGGTGTCAGTGTGGAACTGTGCACCTATGCCGACGCGACAGGAATGTTTTTGCTGCAGGGAGATCGTCCAAGTGGCCGACACAATGGAGGCTGAGGGGGTGCACTCCTGTTAGAGTTCTCAATGGGTCGGGTCGGCCCGAAAAACCCGACGGGACCCGCGGGTTCGGGCCGGGTTCGGTTCTAAAATATAAGCAGATGACTCGGGTCGGGTCGGTCCTCGGATGTGCGGATGATTCTGCTTTTTTTTTTTCACTGGGCGGAAAAGATTAAGCCCGAGGACCGACCCGACCCGACCCGTTGAGAACTCTACTTCATGGCACTGGTGTTGCTGCACCCCCAAGCCACACAACGTTTGCCTGTGTCGTATTCCACCTTCTCCTTCTTCTTTCCTGCGCATTTCTTCCGGGCCCCTTTCTTGGTTTCTGGCTCCATAATGTTGGTAACCACTGGTAACTGACAACTACTGTACTTCTACAGCACTTCGTACATCTACTCGCAATAAAAACTGCACTGAACCCAACGTTTTATTGCCTTCACCACTCAACAAGCATACTACAATTGCGGCAGCCAGGAAAACCCATGGCACCTGTGACGTCACACGGAAGCCCCGCCCCCAGTCTGAATTCCAGGAAGGATTTCCAAGCAAATTTCTGGGTTTATGAAATGTTTTGGTGTAGGGTCCAATGATCATTATTGTTCCTCTGTGTATGTATTATCATTATGTATTGGGTGTAGTGTCAGCTTCTGTAGGCCTTTAAACTATCTGTGTTTAAACTCATCCCATACGAGGATGCAAACAAATGTCACACTTTAATATGTCCCATTCAAAAATGTCTGATGTGTTGGCACATCTTTATCAATCTCAGTTAAATTCAGACAGGTTTACTTTTTAAACTGAAAATAGTTACACTTTTTTTTATCTTGATAGGTGGCCCACTTCACAGTTATTGGGGGGACCACCCTGGAGATCAGGGTCCGGCGCATGCTGGCATACCGCATGACCAATGAGCTGGCCTCAGGCCTAAACTGGGCCGGGAAGAAGAACAAGGATGCGGACAAACAGAAGCGGCCCTTCAAAGAAATAGCTCTGTGCAAATGCATGTTTGGTAAGTCATTCTGCTTAAGTATGAATGCAGTGTTTTCAGTAAGCATTATGCCCTCCATTAAGTCTCTGCCCGAAAAGTGACTATCCCAAAGGAATTATCAGAAAACAAGAAACGCAACACAAGGGCGTTTGGGCAGTTAGGCAACCCAAACTCAAGCTTCACGCTCCTGCCCTATTCAATTTACAACCAACTCGACTAAATATTTTTTTATTATTATTTATTTAGTTTGTTATTATTTCCCCATTTTGTTTATAGTCTGTATGTATTGGTGTCACGATTACGCCGCATCTCGTGTTGTGTTTTGTTAGCCAACACTCCACACACCAGTGTCGCACTTTGCCTCTGTCGCCGTGTACAAATTAGGAATGACACGGCGGTCAGCGTCTGGGCTTGACGTGCAGGATTTTAGAATAGTTTTCTATAGGAGATCGTGTGTGATGCTGTGAACTCTCGCGAACCCAGTGCGGAATCCAACATGGCGTCCTCCATCTAGCTCTAAAAACAGCGATAATATCCACAACAAACGCCAGATAACGAGACCCAAAACCTAAAAATATAGGTCTGAAACCTCTACGTGGACTGCTCAACATATCGTCCACCCTGGAAGAGACGATCGAGTCACTTCAGGATTTTGTGGAGGAGAGCTTCCAACGTGTCGTCACGGGGAAGACATCGCAGGCGACCAAACGCAGCCGCGAAGCCGAGTCCCCGACAGCTGCCGCCTCGCCACAGAAGGAGTTAGTGGCCATCCTAGACTCCATAAATGAGCGATTGGATGCCAGGCTTGTTCTGGTGGGGATCCTCCACAAGGAATTCCAGTCCCTGCGAGAATCCGGTAGTGATGCTAACCGAAGAAAACAAAACATCGAAAGACTCGGTAAAGCAACTTTCCGAGGGGATGACAAACCTCAACAAGGAAAACAAACAAATAAAGGAGTCCCTTCTCGACATTCAGGCCCGTAGCATGCGAGACAACCTGGTTTTTGCCAGGCTTCCGGAACGTGAGGAGGAGAACCCGGAGACCACCATCAAAATCTTCCTTCACAAACAGCTGAAGCTCCTGAAAGAAGCCGTGGACATGATCACCTTCCACCGGGTTCATTGCCTTAAAGGGGAACTCCGGGGCATTTGAAGCGCATTTCCACTGCTAGAGGTTGTCAAATACTGATAGTAGGACACAGACCGGTGCAAATCGGCGCTCCATGTGAAGCGACTGCGCTGTTTGCGCAGCCTGTCATGCTAACCAAATACGTGGTGGCTAAGGGGCAAGAGCTAAACCTTCCACGTAAAACAACAACTTGCACACTGCAGAAACGTCACACCACTTTATAAACCATCCTACAATAAAGTCACAAGCCTTACCATCAAAACCATATGTATGGTTCTCACATTACTGGCATGGGGACATTACAAAACAACAACAGCATGTCACTTACCTCTTGTTGGTAGACGCGCGCATGTGAAAGCCCAAAAGAGTCAATGGACGATAATCCCATATACAAAACAATTATCTTCTCTAGAAAAACTGCGTTCAAGTATTTAAAACATTACAACAATACATGCCCAGTAATATTGTTGTAATGTATGACAACAAGTTCTTTTCTCGAGCGCCAAGTCAACTGCACGTTCAGCTTAAATGATAACCTGATCAGCTCATCACATATTGTATGTAAGAAGCTTTGAAAAAGCACAGCAACCTTGACCGTTTTTGCTTACTTCAAATAGGGACGGGTTAAAATAGGCTACAGCTATTCTAACATAATTTCTGCCGAATCCCCTTACGTGTGCGCTTCTGCATGTGTGAGTAACCATGGCTACGGAGCGCTCTTACCAGAGATTCTAGGAGCCGCGGATGCGGAGTGCCTCTGCCTAGAGCTACAGTTTCGTCTGCGGTTGTACTGACAGGCAGCGCAACCTTTCTTGGCTGCCATCGCGAAAAATGTGTCAAGTTTGTCAGAAAGGTGAAAATGGCATTGATCTGGCATTATTGTACAAATAAATACAGACAAAATGCCGTTACGCTGTATTGAAAATAAGCATAGCGGTCCAAAATTATAGCGTAGCGGGCCGTGACGCAAGTTTGCGCTAGCTAGAACCCTGGGGCGATAGTCATTGAGACATGCGGGCTGGGATTTCTTGGGGACAGGAACAATGACAGACTGCATGTTGGTACGATGCCCTGCGTCAGAGAGAGATTAAAGATGTCTGTGAATACCGGAGCTATCTGGTCTGCACAAACTTTCAGGACTCGTCCGCAGATTCCGTCGGGTCCTGCTGCCTTCCTGGTATTCACTCTCTTAAACACTCTCCGTACATCTCTTTCTGTGATGGGGTGCAAGAGCGCGCGAGGGTCACAACATTGGCACTGTTGCACCACTTGTTGTTCACCATAACACACACTCCACCACCTTTTGACTTCCCTGAGTCCATTGTCCTGTCCAAGCGTTGTACCGAGAAGAATTCGGCCGGCTGGATGGCGTGGTCCGGTACCGCTGGGTTCAGCCATGTCTCGGTGAAGCAGAGGAGGTTGCAGTCCCTAATGTCTCTCTGGAACTTGATTCTGGCCCAGAGGTCGTCAAGTTTGTTTTCCAGAGACTGGACGTCGGCTAGCAGGATACTAGGCAAGGGTGCACGGTGTGTTGTGGCCCTCAGCCTGTCCCTGACGCCGGCTCGCTTCCCTCGGGGCCGTCGGCCGCTTCTTTGTTTCGTGACCTTTGTTGTTCCTCAGGATCTCACTCGGCCAGTTCGGATCCGGGGTTAAAAGCGAGGTAAGGTGAGCGGATTGTATATTATTAGAAACAAGAGTGTCTCTATCATAACTAATCCGAACCATGTTGCAAAGTAAAAGTCAAAAAACGAACGGGAAATAAGATAATTTAGCGAAAAAAGAAAAAGTGTGGACGGAGCAGTCGAGACGGCGGCTGACCTCAGCAGCGCCATCTTGTTCACCTATTTGGCTATCAGATGTTCCCTTTGTTCTGATAGACCTACCAGTTAATGTTTCCAGATGCAAAGTTTGTTGTGGTGTCCCTTCTGCCACAAATTACCTCAGTGACACTTCAGACCAGAGAGTGGAAAATATCGGACCAGCATCCAGCACATATTCGACAGTCAAACTCGTGATCACACCTGAAACATGTGATTCAGAGAAGAAAGTGGCATGGTCCTGTGGTGACGTTGTTCTTCCAGCTGAAGGGCACGAGGGGAAAACATGGGCAGCGCGCTTATTAGGCTATTATATGGTGTAGGACTTGGGTGTGAGGCGTTTGAGAGTCCCGAATGAAAGGATATTCTATGTCTATGTTTGAGAGGGAAAAATAGCTACCACACACACACACACACACACATAGTGTTTCTGTCTACATGGCCTATATGCTTATATCCTTCACAGGCAGAAGTCTGCTATGTTAAACTGAAATGTATTTTTTGCTTGTTTTTTATTTTAGATGCCCTGACTCAACGACTGAGTACTGCAAATACATATGAATTCCCACAAGCTGCAGAAGTGGCTGCGCTACGCTCCACACCGGGCGGGGGGGTCTGGACGACGGCCACTGCAGGAGATAGCCTAGCGCATTAAAAGAAAAAAAAGAAAAATGCAATAAAAACGATTGTTTGATTTAAAAAAAAATGCATGGGGTGTTATTTGTGCTAGGCGATATAGCCCACAGGCTTAGTCTGCTATAGTTTCTATATTTTGCTCATAGCCCATCCTGGCTGTAGATAGCAGGATTAATAATAATAATAAAAATAAATTAGTTTTATATAGCGCCTTTCATGGTACTCAAGGTATTACAAGATATTAATGTTAATAGTCAAATAATAATGTTTTTAATATATTAATTTAGACCTTTTTAGATTAAACCTGTGGTATAGGCATAGGTTACTAAAATACCATTGAAGTTTCGTTGATGTACTGGGATTTCAACATTGTTTCAATATCCATTGTAATCGAAATATCATTGAAATCTTGTTGATCTCTAGGTATGATTTCAACGTTGTTTCAATGATAATGGAGGGTGCAAAATGTTGTAGAATCAACATCAGAGTTCGACGTTGATTCAATGGCTTTATCGTTGACAGCGGGATGTTGATTTAACATCATTTCAATGACTATTTGCTATCTGGGGAGCTATCACACCATACTGCCATCTTGTTCGGGCTCCATAGCGCCCCCCCCCCCCCCCCCCCGCCTGGCCTTTTCGTTACACTAACTTGTGATGTAGTAAATAAAAAAAAGGGGCCTGGAGAATCTCCGACCCGTTAACCAGGCCTCCCAACAGACGGATCAGCGTTTCATTCGCATGGCTCTCATCAACACCAGATCCGTCACAAATAAGACTTTTATCCTAAATGACTGTTTTACTTCCGGATTCCTTGGATTTCCTCCTGTTGACTGAAACCTGGCTTAAACCAGGTGAAAACAGTGCTGTTCTTTCTTCAGCTCCCTGAGAGTGTCGGGGCGAGTACGGGGACTTGCTGTAGTCTTTAACTCATTGGCTGCCAGCCATTTTCAGTTCAGAGCCACCCATACTGCCAAGTGTTTTTCAGTATTTTGACTGATTTTCCAAGACCCACAGAAAAGTGTGTCTTATGACTATGTACACACCGAAATTACCAAAAGAAAGAGTAGACTCTCTTCTTTGATCAGGAAAAAAAAGTTTGTTTCTACCATTTTCACTCTTTTAGTAATAGACAGTAGAACATAGGGTGGTTTCACCAAAATCAGCTGTTTGACCCAAAAAACGGAGAAAACACGCTTTTTCTTTTTTTGTGCAAAGTGGCACTGCTGCCACCTAGCGGGTAATTTTGCCAGTATATTCTCTGTTTAGTGTTTACAAGCCTAAGATTTAGTGACGAACTCCGCTAGATTGTCCCCCAGCCCGCTCCGTATAAAAACACAATTGACGTCTATAGACGTCTTTGGCAGTGAACGTTTTTTTTTAAATTGACGTCTATGGACGTCAATGGCACCGAAAGAGTTAATGACAATTTTAAATGTTGGCTTCTTCCCACAGGTACATACTCCTTGTTTGAACTGCAATTGTTTGCAGTGGAGTTCACAAGTCCTGTGTTGTGTGCAGTTGTCTATCGCCCTCATGTTTGTTGGCCATCTGACCAATTCGCCATTGACTTCAAAAGCCTGTTGGCAACTTTTAATTTGACTCAATCCGTGGATAAAACCAACGCACCATGTTGGGCACACATTGGACCTTGTTATTTCTTTTGGACTCTCAGTTTCCCGTTTAGAGATTTCTGAGATGGCAATCTCAGATCATCTCCCTATTGTTTTTGAAGTGATAGCCCACCAACCAGTCAGCAAACCCCTTGCTCCATCCCGTCAACGGCGTATCATCACTTCCTCCACGGCCGATGAATTTACTGCTGCTTTCAATGACTCACAGTTTGCACCCCATCTCTGTCCTGATTATTTTCTTTCCTCCTTCCATTCCACCTGTGCTGGGATTCTGGACTCTATTGCCCCTTTTAGGCAAAAATCTGCCAAGCCAAGAATGGACCCCTGGTTGAACGACACCACCCGCGCCATCAGGCAACGTTGCAGGCAGGCCGAACGCAGATTGAAGAAGGACAAACTGCATGTGTCTCTGGAAATGTAAAGGGACTGTCTCGCTGATTATCAGAGAGCCGTGCTTGAAGCAAAATCTCAGTATCTCTCTAATATTATTTCTAGCAGCAGTCATTGTCCCAAGGTGTTATTTGATACAATTAACGCTGTGGTTAACCCGTGCACTTCTTCTGTGATTGATGTATCAATAGCCACAATTTTCTTCATTATTTTGTTGACAAAGTTGATTCTGTCAGAAAAGATACCAGTAATGTTATTATGATTAGAAATAAGGATTTATCTGTTGCCCCACCTCATTCTGCTGCCATTCTGTTTCCCTCTCTTCTATCTGTGACGTAGTGAAATCTCTGAAACCTACAAACTGCCCATTGGATATTGTCCCTGCCAAAGTTTTGAAAGTGGTTTTTAATACTTTGGTTTACTCCTGGTTTTTATTAACTCCTGTCTGAGATTAGGAACTGTCCCAGCTGCCTTTAAACATGCTGTGGTCCCCTCAGTGTTGTCAAATTTTAGACCTGTTTCCAATCTACCCTTTCTTTCTAAACGCTTAATTTATACCTCTTTTAACTGCCCTTGCGCTTGCGTCTTACGCTCGCGTTAATGGCTCGAGACGTTTATGCTTCATTTTGCTTTGTCGGCGGTTGCGTGTGCTGCGTGGCGATTCACCGCCAGGACAGTAGGTGGAGCAGCGGGTTTTTCCAATGACGACCTTAGAGAAGCCTACTACGTTGACATCTGTGGGTGTGGCAGTTTGCTTGTTTATTTACCCAGTCTTGTTCTGTACACACACATTGTGAACCATGCCAAGCGCAAGAGACAAACGTGTGAGGCTGATGCAGATGTTGCTAATTGAAGAGGAGATATTGCGAAGGAGAATACGAAGACGGCAAGAACAAGATAAAAGACGGAGGTGGTCTGTACGTCCACTGAATCAATCAAGGCCGAGCACGGGCGAATATGCATCTCTTGTACTCCCTCTGAGGCAGATGGATGAAGACATGCACTTCAGATACTTCAGAATGTCGGCTGGCAGATTCGATGACCTGGTTCGTCGTCTTCAGCCACACATACAGCATCGGGGCACACACGGAATGCCTATCAATGTCGCATAGAGAGTGGCTGTGACATTACGCATTTTGGCCTCTGGTGGAAGCCAACAGGCTGTAGCTGCGAGCTACAAACTCGCGTCCTGCACGGTGTCTGGTATTGTGAATGAAGTCTGTGGACAGCTCTACAACCCGAGTACCTGCCCTGTCCTTCGACCAGCCAGTGGGCAGCGGTGGCAGCGGATTTTTGGAGGATCTGGAACTTCCCTAACTGCGTTGGAAGCCTTGACGGGAAGCATGTCAATATCAAGGCACCACCTCATGCCGGGAGTGCTGCTCCCCATGTTGGGTGGATGCTGCCTTCCCTTTGCATAACAACATTATGCAACCATTTCCAGGTATGTCGCAAACCCTATATTAATAATAATTATAACAACAACAACAATAATAATAATGATAATACCATGTCCTATCATTAACACTTGTTTTCTTTCTTTGTTTCATTATCAGGGGCCAATCTTAACAGGGAAAAACGAATTTTCAATTACAGACTCTCAAGAGCAAGGATGGTAATTGAAAATGCCTTTGGCATTTTGATAGCACATTGGTGAATCCTAGGCAGGGCAATGGAGTTTCACCCACACAAATCTGAGGATGTTGTCAAGGCCTGTGTAGTTCTCCATAACTACCTGGCCTACTGTGATGAGGCAAATCCTGGTGGGAGCCGCTACATCCCACCAAGATTCTGTGATGCACACTCTGGAGGAACAGTTCAGCCTGGTGAGTGGCGCAGAGAGGTGGAAGGCGACTCCAGTCTAGGACCTGTTATGCCAGCAGAGATGTCCAGTACCAGGAGCCGTTCCACCAGAGCTGCTATGGGTGTCAGGAATGACTTCATACAGTTCTTTCTGACACCAGAAGGAGAGGTGCCATGGCAGAACGAAACTGTGTCTCGCGGCACACTTGACCCCAGATGACTCGATAACGTAGCCTGACTACGTCATACTCACGATTCTAGTCAGAATGTGAGACTGATACCGCTGGATAGAGTTTTGAGTATGGGTCGTGTTTCAACCGAACCAGGAGAAAAAATGCCTCTTCGCTCAATTGGATAGACCTACAACCAATCAGAACAACGTAGTATGTGATGTAGATTAAGCGACACACAACGGCAGGACGGCAAAAACATATTTTCTATCGATAAAAGCCTTTATCGCGTTCCTCTGTTCGTCTTTCAAAATGAATGCAATGTGGAGATCCTGTAGAACAGACTCGATGGCAGAATCTACACACCCTAGCTCTCCAGCGGCAGCCATGTTTGTTTCAAACTAATTCAAACCAAGCGCTCTTTAGTGACGTAGTCGATAATGTCCCTGTTGATCATCTGTCCATCATCGTATAAAGCCCGCCCTGGCAATCTGATTGGGTCGACTGTCGCGATGTCGAGCATAGAGATTTCCCCAACTGAGCAGAGCCAGGCCGAACTTCCCAACCAAAACTTTTATGGGCGGGGCTAAGTTCGGCTGACACCCAGGCAACCGATAACGGCCTGATGAGCAAACTTTTAGCAATGTAAATTGACTTGTGTAAATAAACCCGAAACTGTTTCTAGCCCTATTTGGTGTCTTATCGTCTTGACTTTGCAAACACAAACCATTCCAATACTATTTACATAGTATGAAGCTGGCTGTATGAACACCTGTTGACCAACAGAGCTGCTACTGGTGTGATAAATGAATTGATGCAAGACTTTGGTACCATTGCAGAATAACAATGTGACCCCAGATGAGCCATTTACAGTCTGATGAGCACATTCATAGCAATATAAAGACTTGCAAATAATTCCTAAACTGTTTCTAGACCTATTGTTGCTAGACTTTGTGCCTTTTGCCAGAGAATTGCATCAATCAGGGAGTGGTACCAGGGCAGACAATGACGGCCTGATGATATTACTTGGCTGCTATGCTGATATTTAGCAATGTAAATTTAATTGGAAAAAGAACCCCAGCTGTTCCAAATGCTATTTTAATAAACAAGAACAGTAAAAATGGTGCAAAAAAGGAAAACATCAGTGCAAACACTCCAAACAAAATAGAACAATAAAGAACAAAATATACAGAACCATTCACAGATGTGTGTAATTTAGATGTGTGTAGTTCTGTGTCTTGCGCCGTTTCAGGTCGTGGATCATGGTGTGCACAGTGTGGAAGGTGTCGTTAATGTCCTCTGTAGGAAAAGTCCTCAACAGGTCAACCATAGTGTCACCAAATCGTGTGTACATGTCCGAATCCAACTGCCTCTCCATCCTTGAGAAGCACCCATTCAGCTCCGAAATTCTCAATTCATCCCGCTCATTCTCCTCCCGCCTTTTCTTCTGGCTTGAGTGGGACCGAGGAGATGGCCGCACACTGGAAGTAGGGGTGGAAAGGGTGGACAGAGCAAATGCCTCGGATGAGGAGGTGGATGGCACAGGGGAGGCCACAGGCATGGAGGTGGATGGTGACAGTCCTTTGTCCTTGCTGCATGGGGAGGGCTGCTCAAGACAATAGAAAGAACAGATAGTTGGTTAACAATCTGCAAATCACATATGGCTTGGTTATGGACTAGATTACAAACGGCAACAACGACATAGAAAACATATTGGTAACACTCGATATTGCTTGTGTGCCAACTCGTCCACAGATTTTCTTTAGCGATAGTCTTGGTTATGGACTAGATTACTAACGGCAACTACGACATAGAAAACATATAGGTAACACTCGATATTGCTCGTGTGCCAACTCGTCCACAGATTTTCTTTAGCGATAGTCTTGGTTATGGACTAGATTACTAACGGCAACAACGACATAGAAAACATATAGGTAGCAATAGGAAAACCTCTACAAAGGAAAAGGTTTCAGGCAATTGTTCACATCTACAGGGCTGGCTCATTTACCACCCTTTAACCCCGTTAGCGATATGTCAACATGTCTATTTGCAGTGGGCTCTCCCACTCTGATTGCACTGCTAGCGTGCTCAAACCAAAGAGGCTGTATATTATAACTGTGAATAGATCTTTATATTTACCTTGTCATAGTTCGACGACGTCTGTCTGTGTTTTATGTGATGTCCCACAGTTGAAGGAAGAAAGCAGAAACTTTCTGCCCCCCTTCATCACCACTACTGCCCTTAATGATCTTCTTCTGTCGAACATACTTGTCCCGGATTTTCCGCCACAGCTTCAAACAGTCCGGGACCTGCATGTCAAGGTTGCCGGAGATCTCGGTCCACGAATTGGCACTCATCTGAACGTCCTTGTATTACGCCAAGGACAGGTTGTAAAGGTGTTGGTACCTGCGGACCTCTTCGGCAAGTCTCTCTTCGAGTGGATTCATGCTTCTTCTTCGCTTTCTACCTTGGCGTTTGAAAACAGCGGTCTTTTATTAGGGGATGAAACTGGAAGATGAACACGCCGCCGGATGTGATGTAGATAGTGGCTTGCGCTCGCGTCTTGCGTGAAGTTTAGAAAATTGAGGTGACACACGCAAGGGGGGGCTTGCAACCGCGCAAGGGCTTGTGTTGCGTCTTGCGTTGCGTCACCGACCATAAATTGACTTTAAGATTTTAGAAAAAGTTGTTTTTATACAATTACAATACTTTCTTGAGGATAACTGTTTTTGAGAAATTCCAATCTGGGTTCAGGTCTCGTCACAGCACTGAGTCTGCACTGATAAAGGTGCACAACGATATTGCTCTGTCTGTGGATGCCAAGTGCCCTGTTGTCTTAGTGCTGCTTAATCTCACAGCAGCCTTTGACACGGTGGACCATGCAGTCCTCCTGTCAAGTAATTATGTTGGCATCCACTGCACTGCATTGAAGTGGTTTACGTCTTACTTGTCCAGTAGAATCTACTCCATTATGGTTGGTGATCTTTCCTCTTCCAGTGCTCCTCTCTCCTGTGGAGTCCCTCAAGGATCTATTCTTGGCCCCATCCTCTTCTCATTGTACATGCTACCACTTGGGTCAATTATAGCCAGGCACAACCTTTCTGTCCACTGTTATGCAGACGATTTACAAATTTATCTACCATTGAAGCCAAATAGTAACAGCGCACAATGTTTTTTCACAGTTTAGATTTTGTATCCGGCTCATTTTTGGAATCTGCATCCGTGTCCTATCTCCACACCACAACATCACACCCAATGTGACAACAGATTGATGGAACTATTTTGGTTAAGTTTGTGGAATACCTATTTTCTTCTATGTTGTTTGTCCAGTTCCTAATCTACCTTTTATTTCATCTAGTGTTTGCAGTACACCGGCTCTGTCTCAAGGCTATTGTCACTTTCATGGGTGATATTGTGCGGCAAAGCAATCAACAGCTGAAAAGAAGGCCGATAAGGAGAGAGACAAGTCATAGCTGGCACACTGAGCTCAAAGCTCCCTTGAACATATTATTTGGACAGTTTGAACAAGCTGGAGGAGACTGTTGTGCAGTCGGGTTGTAGAGAGGAAGTGCCGACCACAGGCGTCCTCAAGACTTTGACCTGGGCTGGACGGAAAAAGTGTAGGCGGCACAAGGAAGAAATGCACAGTTTGCTACTCATGTCAGATGAGGAAAAAGGCACAGATGATCATCTGATCCAAAAGATCATCCTAAAGCCAAAGGGAGTCAAGCGTTGTAAAAAGAAGGCGAAGGAGAGAGTGCACCTATTTACATTTAAGAACTTGTGGTAAGACATAAACAAAAAGGTTGCTCCCCGGTGCCTGTAGCTACATTTCTGATCGTAGAACACACCACTGCATCTGTGTCGTACTTCCTAGGCTCCTTTATGACGAACTGCATGAAAGCACATGGAAGGACAATTAGAAAAAGGTCAGTGATGTTCATTTGTGATGGCATCTGTTTTGATGCAGGCCATTTCACAAAACCTGTGTGGAGTGAGCCTCGCAGAGCTTCTTGCCCAGTACTACAGCATTGTAACTGGAAAAGCAAGGAAAAGCTTCCAATTTTTCCACCGGTGTTTAAGTCACGTCATGAAGAATGCTAAGGGCCTCTGCAAAAAACAGTGAGTTCATGATGCCTTCTACTAAATTTCAGTATGGTGTTGTATTGGAAAAATGTATATGTACTTCTAAAAATCTTTCTCACAGTCTTGGCAAACACTAAGTCCTATGTATGCATCTGCTCGGGCTTATGACTCAAGCTACGACTCTAGAACAACTAGACGAGTTTGTTGTGAGTGCTTCTGTGGTTCTCTCCAGTTGATCGAGTGGTGAGAATGTTGAAAAACATTTTCAAAACCTGCAGAAACTACTCACCTCAACAGCGCAGCTAGTCATAAAAGACTGACATCACTGATGAAGACTTTGAGGTAAGTTATCCTGTTGTACATTTGAAATTTACATGTATACTTTTTCTGTGTTGAGTTATGGATCATTTACAGTAGGTCTTTGGCCATGTGTGTATTTGTGGATTTCTGGTGTTTATTTTTTCCTATCATAGACGTTGGCCTGACTATTTGTTGTTTGGCTTAGAAATATTGATGCATTGACGTCACAAACCTTGTAGTAAACATATACAAAATTGCATGGAACACAGAAACAGGATTAAATAACTGGCACCATCGCCAAAATCCAATGAACATGACCAAATGACATGTAAAATTAATAGAATTGGGCCTCTTACAGGATGAATCAAGCCAAACACCATTTGATGAGCATTTTAAAGAAGTCATTCAGCAGGCACCTCTGGACACGCAGGAAGAGCCAAATGTGTACAACTGTTACTCAGTAAGTCTGGTTACTCCCCTACATGTATTAAGTTTTTTCAGATTGTTGTTGTAATTATTAAAGTAAAGTACTTGTATTGCAGGAGACCTTGGATGGCATGGAACAGGTCCTGTTTATGACATGCTCTCCAAGAAGTTCAAAAGAGCTTCCCAGAAATTGACACAAGGAAATGCAAGTGTTAGTGTTTTCCCTGTTAACTCATTCAGTGCCATGAACATGCAAATGCGTTTTTTCCAATAGTAACGCACAGTACCAAAGGTGCGTTATTGCGTTATTTTATGGGGGGGAGGGGTAATCAGCTGATCTGGCTTGTGTAAAAAAATTTGAGAACTCATTCTGTGGGTGGTAGTAGTGTGAGTGTGGATATGTGATCATCTAACCTTGTCTCATATAGAAGAAATTAAGTCTACTGGCTTGATCTCTGATTTAAAACACGAGTTCATTGTAAACTGATGGTGAGAGGGGGGGCCTGGCTAATGATCGATTGCTCACAGACAATTAGCACACTGCTAACTGCTAGCCTGATCAGGAAAAGTCTGACATGATCAAGCAATTACACACAACAAATAGCCTACTATGGAATAGCCTACGAATATGGTGACAGGAGGATTCAATCAGCTCACACTGGAGCAGCAGAGTGTGTGTTCGTTTGGCTACTATCCCGCCGATCCTGACCCCCACAGGATAGGCCCTACCTAGCCTCCCCCTCCACTATTGGGGCAGAAAGTTTATATTACGTAGGATATCTGCAACAATCTAGAGGGCAGTATTTATTTATTTATTTTTTTTCGTGTTTGGAGAAAGTGTGCGAAGAAGACGCGTTGTCTATATAAAGAAACGATAACCAGAAAAACGTCTCAGACACCATGGCAAGACGGCACAGTAAGAAGCAGGGCTCTCAAGTCTCACGCAATGAGTGTGAAACACACGCATTTCAACAAGTTCACACGCTCACACGCCACACATGCCATTTCTCACGCTGAGAAATGATCAACTTCGTCACACAGAAATTCTAATGGCCAATACTATAAACGAGTCAATGGCAGGTGCGCTCGTACAGCTCAGAACTATAGCTCTGGTACAGCTGTCTTGATTTAGCAACCCATTGGCAAATCAGAAAACAGAATTTCTTGTTGCCGGGTGAGGTCTGAAATAGCGTTCAGCTGCAAGCACGTGTCCCATGAATGCACAGCGGACATAACCTATTATGCTCTGAATGCGTGCAAAAGTTGTAGACGAGCTGGAGGTGGAAGAGAACCGTCAGGATCATCACCAGGTCATATCTTCATTTATTTGAATCTTTTATTAGTTACTATAGTTTTCCTACTCCTTGTAAAAGACCAATACCTGCCGATTAAAGTGTTCGTTGGAGTAGTAGGCCTAAATATTCAGCACACACCCTTTGACATAAGCAACTTAATGAAAAATATGTAGGAGTGTAATTAGGCTTCCGTGGTTAATTTTTTTCAAAGGTGACTGGTATGAGCAGATTCCCAAGGCTATCTACAATTGCCAAACTGGTATTAGTTCTGCCAAACTGAAATGCTGATGCAGAGAGGGTTTTTTCCATGGTGGGGCTCAATAAAACCAAGACCAGGAACACGTTGGCTCTGAATGGAACTCTGAATGGAGCCCCCAATATCAGTCATCAAGCATCAAAATCTGCCACAAACACTTACAGCACTCATAAACAAACACAAGGGGCCCATTTGGGGTTATGTTTGTTTTTCTTAATTTAATTTGTCTGTTTTTTGTTTGTTAAGACTTTGCATACCTTAAACTATTTGAAAATATAGCAGAATTTAGTGTAAAAGTGAAGATTTGTGATTTTGTTATAAATAAAACAATTTCTTTGTTCTTTAAGTAGCTAGTTTATGGCGATGGGATACTGCAAGGAACCCCCAACCCCTGCGCACACGGCCCGGCCCCTGCCCCGCCCGAATCTCACTCCAAGCAAACTTGAAAACTTGAGAGCCCTGAAGAAGGGTTGGCCATCAAGCTACTTCAAACAGCTTACGCTGGAGCAGAGCATGGCAAGAGGTTTGGGCAGTGCGCCTCCCAGCACTAGCACCCAAATCACAGACAATGGGAAAAGATGCGCAGAGAGAAGACAAGAGAATGCTAGTCGTCGGAGTCCCTCCCCTGATGGATCGGATTTCAGCGAAGCCGAGCCAGATTCAACCGACGATTGGTTACCGTCATCTGCTGCTAGCAGCAGGACTACTTCCCCTCAGCCTTCTACCTCAAAGAACAAGATCCTCTCGTGCATCAGGACGATATACAACAGGTGAGTTGAGCTAAAGTTCATCAGTTTGTTTTGAATGCTGATGCATGTTCCTTTTCCCGCACATGCTTGTTCATTCTGTTCATATTCTGATTCTTTTACTAGTTCTAGTACTGACGTGAAGCAATTATCATTTCACAGACGCATCTGGTCGGTCTGAGACACCCACTCCTTGTGACAGAGCGGCGAATACAGGTAAGA
Source organism: Odontesthes bonariensis (assembly GCF_027942865.1). Classification (NCBI taxonomy): domain Eukaryota; kingdom Metazoa; phylum Chordata; class Actinopteri; order Atheriniformes; family Atherinopsidae; genus Odontesthes; species Odontesthes bonariensis. Next base: position 34,248,826 of record NC_134515.1, on the reverse strand, counting down.
CGTGTTACTGATGTCTTCTTGTGTTAGCGGTTTTGGGTGAAGGCATTCAATAAATGCAATTGTGCGTTCCAGTTCAATATTTAGTTCCAAGATTACTTTTAGCCCCTCCTTTTCATTACTTCACGTGGCATCTTTTGAATTTCATTGTTTTGATAACAGTGAATGCTCTCCTGTGTTAGTGTCTGCCTACATTTAGCCCCTCCTGTTCCTGCATCAAAGCATATTTTGAATTTGTTTTTAACTGCTACAGCTTACACTAAAATGGTATGAAAATTGTATGTATGTCTAATTTATAGATGGTGCTTCAAGCAGAGCTCCCACCCCCAGGCCTGCTACCAAATCAAAAAATAAAGGTAGGCCTATGTAATTTTATATAAATCTGTGCATCCAACCACAGTAATAAATATGATTTTCATGGCAATTGTGTATAATACATGTATGCAATTTACAGGTCGTACATCAGGCAGAGCCTCCAAGCAGGGCACGGATACAGGGGGTTGGCGTCAGGATGACTGGCAACCGAGTCAGATTCCCTTTACCGCCATCCCTGGACCCCAGAATGCGCTGGACAGCGACCAGCCAGCCGACTTCCTGGCCTTGTTCCTCACTGATGAACTGCTCAATAATATTGTGGCACAGACAAACGTGTATGCTGGTCAGTACTTCGATGCACACCCTGAACAGCTACCACATAGCAGAGGTAAGGCATGGAAACCAGTGTCCGTGCCAGAACTTAAAACATTTCTTGGCCTTACATTTCTTACCGGCTATGTCAAAAAGCCTAGTATTCACTTGTACTGGAGTGTTGATGAAGTAGATGCTACACTTTACTTTAGCAAAACCATGCCAAGGAACCGATTCCAAATCATATGGAAGTTCCTCTATTTCAACAACAATGCAGAACAGAACCCTAATGACAAAATGTACAAGGTACATTTGGTACACACAAGGTACATTGGTACTTGGAGTGTTAGATTACATAGTGGGAAAGTTCAAAGAGCTGTACCAACCAAAGCAAAACATTTGCATTGATGAGAGGATGATGTTGTGGAGGGGTGGACAAACTGGACCAAAACATTGCCTATTACCCCTTCATGCGTAGAACACTGAACTGGTCCAAGAAATTTGTAGCCTACCTGTTCCAGCTTTGCATATTCAATGCATTTGTCCTTTACAGAGCCAGGTACTCAAGAAAGTGTAAAACTCTCTTGGAGTTCACACGCAGGGTCGTGAAGTCCTGGACAGTGAAGCAGAGGGTGGAAGAGCATGGGGAAGGGGAGCAGATACAGGAGGAAGGTGCAGGTGGGGGTGTTGAGGAAGCTGGGGACTTGGATGAAGGCAGGCATACACCAAGAGCTCCGTATAATTGTGACTCAGAGAGCAGGCTAGATGGTCCCTACCCAAGCACATACTTGTACGGCTGCCGGGAAAACTGAGAAGGAAGTGTAGGGTCTGTGTATGTAGAGGCCAGAGGAGTGAGACGAGACTGTGTTGCAAGGCCTGTAGAGTTCCCTTGCATCCGGGGCAGTGTTACACAGACTACCACACTAGGATGACTTATATGTAGGGGTGGGTGAAGACACACACACAGCTGATAAAAGTGTTGTTGTTTTGTTTTTTTTAAAGGTTTACATGGAGTGCTGCCATATAGTGTTTACATGTGTCTGCTCTGCTGTAGGGACACACACCCACACATACACAGAGGGAGAGAGACTAGAAACTCTACAGTTATGACTTACTGTACTGTACATAAATGGATGCTAAAAAAGCCGATTTTCTCAGCTTTTTGTCAGAAATCAGCATTTTTAGTGATGCCCACCCATGTTCTGGAGACGATTACTAAAGAATGGAAATAGGTAGAAAACAAATGTTTTTTTCTGATGATAAAGGAAAGTTTGAAGTTTCTTTTGGTATGTTTGTTTTTGACATGGACATAGAACTCAATTTTCTATGGGTCTTGAAAAAACCCTCAAATACTGAAAAAATCCTGGCACTGGGATGTTCTGAATTTGAAAATGGCTGGCACTCAATGAGTTAAAAGGTTTTTTTGGTGGGCAAGTTTTTCCTCACTCAAACCAAGGGTCCGAGGACAGAAGGTGTCACTTCCTGTACAGATTGTAAAGCCCTCTGAGGCTAAACATGTTTAGTGATTTTGGGCTATACAAATAAAATTTGATATGATTTGAAGTGAGTTAACAGGTAACCATAAACTGCTATAACAGAATTATTATCTTTAGATTTGTGGACACAATAATTAAACTGTACTGATAAATAATAGTACACTACAGGGTGTCCGTGGGGTATTAAAAAGTATTAAAAGGTAGTAAATTAACTTAGAAAAAATGAAGGCCCTTAAAAATGTCTGATTGCGATATATATATTTTAAAGAATAGCACGTGATTTATTGTAAGTTTGTTTGTTTAAAGTTTGCCAGAATTTATTACATAGACTGAACAGTACAGCTATTTTCCATAGCGCACAGCGGTAGACTCAGGATTGTTCTGTGTAGTTCATTCATTTAGAGTTCACAGAGACCATTTATGACAACGTATATATGAGGAGGGGGGAGATGTTTTTATTGGCAGACTGTCACATAGCCAGTGACCCACACTAGTTTGGGATCAAAACACTTGATGTCTTTATCAGAGAACATGGTTATGTGTGGAATGGTGCTGAAACCTCATGCATTGTCATTTCTTTAGCAGATATCAAGTAGCGTAACTTTAATTATGTAGTTGGATATATCTACAGTGTTCAGTTGACTGACAACTTGATGGGAGATTAATATCAAATTTCTGTGCTGCTAGTATGCCCAGAACACCGCTCCAACGAGTTCCACCACCAGTCAAACTTCCACTGCAGCCATGGCATCTTCTCTGAGAGTTGTTTTGGATAAAAGCGTCAGCTGAATGACTAAATGTAAATAACTAAGGGATTGACAGTAACATTTATCCATCCATTTATCCTGATTTTGCTATGACAAGAGGCAAGTTGCGTTGAGGTTTTACAAAATATTTAGGAGGTATTAAAAAGGTATTAAATTTAACCTCTGGATTCCTGCATAAACCCTCTACTAACGTGACCCCATGTTAAATTCAACATATCTTTAATAGAATTAAACCAAGGATAACAAGACCCAGGGCATCATGGAGAAGTCTCAGTGGGATCTGAAAAGGATCTGTTTTCAACAAAAGAGGCTTAGCAGATTTGATGATTTTGTGCACACCTACAAGACGATGCATGAAGCTCTTTTGAGAGAATACAAGGACTCTCTAAAAATCAAGAAGGTATGATATTTTCATTTTTTTTTGGTGAATGCAATTGTCCTTCACATTACTTACTATTACAGACCTCAAATGAATAATAACACTTGACCAATACAACTGCAGATCAACGAAAAGAGGTTAATTAAAAACAATACATCTCTCTGTTTATTGTAACAAGACACACAGGGTCAATGTTGAACGATGGAAACAGAGGAAGCAGGGAAGGAGAGGTGTATACGTTTCAAGAATGAGCAAGCCCTTTGATTTTGAGAAACCAAAAAACCCGGTACTGTAACGACAAGATGTTGCAGTGTTCACCAAAGTGTATCATATTATGTTGTTATATATATCATATTATATAAAAAGAGGATTTAGTGTACCGTCAGGTTCAGAGGAAGAAGATGTCCAACCAGACCAAAGTAGAGGAGAAGGACACAGACACCGATGCCACTCTATTTAAACAGGACACACAGCCTCAGGTTATTATTGAATAACTTGTGTAATCGTATGTGTAACGTGTGGTTGTCTCTAAACAGTGTATAGAAAGTCAGCTATATAGTAAGAAGTCTAGAATACAACCCCTTCACTTTAGATAATGTTAATGTACATGCTGTTAATAATGTACATTTGTTATCATGGGAGATGTATGGATGTCATGTAATTATTCAGTCTTGTTTATCACAGCTCAAGTCTCCACATCCGCTACCCTCCATTTATTTTCCAGTATTCCATGCATGAACCTAACCTGATCCATAAGATGTGTACTGTACAGTTGGATACAGAACCAACCATCCAAACACACATCGACACTTTGCTGGAGGAGGCGGGCCCACCACCATCCACCAAAATACAAGAAGATGAAGAACAGCTGGTAGGAGTATTCTCACTTTTTGACTGCATATCCAACACAAAATACATCACTCAGTAAGTATTTTAGTCCTGCATATTTTGAGATTCTTGATTATTATTAGATTCCATTTGTAATCTATTTTAATTAGAGTAATCTGATTTACATGAAGAATTGATCATATCATACTTTTTTCCCCCAGCTACAATCACTGTGGAAAAGAAAGGAAACTGAAGTGGTAGTCGCAGTAATACCATCTGCCAACCGGTCAGGTCCCACTTTCCTCATACATCACAGTGAACTGTGTTCACTGCGACTTCCCCAGTGGCTGACAGGCGAGGTATTTGATGGTTTAAACGTTACCCACAAGTAATTACAAGTAATTATTCTGAGGTTTAAAAAAAGTAAACACCTTTCCATACAATTACATAATACTTGTTGTGGATTTAAAATTGTTGTTTGATCAGCTGTATATCCTGTCTTCTTCCATATTAGCTTATGGAGGGTCTATTCCATCTTTATGCCAAACAGCTCAACCTTGGAGGGGCCATTTTCCTCCTCAACCATTACACAGCTGGTGTGATACTCTTTGGAACAGCAGAAAGAGTCAGACAGCACAGCCTGCGAAGGGTAATGCTCGTTTTTATTCTTCTATCCCGTCCGACCTCAAGATGCTGACTTGCCCAACTAAAATATTTGAAATGAATTATGTGTGTTGAAGGATTTTGTTTATGTAATGTAAGAATTGAAGTTAATAAATTTTGAGAACATGATGTTTCATTACAGAGAAAAGTCATTTTTATTGAGAATTACTTGATGTGTTTTCATTTCCATTACAAACTGACTTCAACAACCACGAGGCCATACTGTCTTTTGTAAACGTTTGGGGAGTACACTGGAAGTTACTGGTCAGTGGTTGTTACTTCATCTAAAATCTTTTTGTGATGTGTAGATTTTTATTTTGTTGTTTTGAAATAACAATGTATTCTTTTTAGTATGTACTTCCTGCCAAAAGTGCCGTATTCTTACTGGACCCAATGGCTAATAAATCTGAGAAAGCTCAGTCTGCAGATGCTGCAAAAAGAATACAGGTCATCTTTTTTTCTCGTAAAGAACAACCCTCTCATGGACCTATAGGCTGACCTGGCAATCCTGGCAGCCAATTGATGTAGCTGTGAGGGTCACAAGGTCATTAAATCCACCTGGGCCATCCACCCTATAAAAGCTTGGCCATGTGATTTCTGACTTTCTCATCCACCTGCTGACATCCTTTTGGTTTCGGTGTAGCACTTTCCAACACCTCCACAGTACACAGACCACTCATCCACGCATAACATTCGTGCTAAATCCTAAAGACTCCCTCACCTTGTTGTATGTTCTTTTTGTTATTTAGTTACAACATTTTATTTGTTCTTTGTTCAACTTTGTGTGCTCTCTTTCCTTGTCACACTTACAGAGACAATGAGAAATTTTCAAAGAAGATACTATCTGGTCTCATATAATGTTCCCATGTTTAGTCAAAATGTTGCTATTAATTTTATAAAACTGATATCACAAGTTTTATTCATTTGAAGGTCATTTTTTAAACATTACTTTCATATTGATATTGCAAGTGTATTGATACACCATGTGTTTTTCATAGGGATTATATGCGGTTCAGAAAGATCACCCTTGGCAAGAATGGAGGAGACTCAGATGTAGGGGATTAACCATGGACCATTCTGTACAAAAGGACACATGTTGTTGTGGGGTGAACGTTACCATGGTAATGTCCATATGTGTTTGTTCTTGCAGTATTAATTTTTCTGTCAAACAATGAGAATATTGAGACTTCTGGTGCTTAACTGAAAAATTCAGTATATATAATGTAATGTGTATACAACATAGTTTGTCATTTACATGTTTTAGGTGATGCATTACTCTTTGACCAATCAAATCCCTTTTGGCTTTCTGCTTCTCTATCCTTCACAAATAATGTTTCAAATATGACAAGCTTAAAGGACCATTTCGGTTGTTTACAACATCCAGCTGTATTGCCCAATCTACCCATGATTTAGCCATAGCAAAGACGCAAAAAAATGTCATCCGACCCTGACAGTGTTGCTTGCACGGAGATTTCGGACTGACAACATAGCCATGGGGGCATGGATTTATATTGTGTTTTAAACGTCTTAACGTGCTCCAAAAATCACCCCAAAAATATGCAAAATCGACAGACACCTTACAACACTATACTGTAGTGTGTATGACCCAAAACTAGTGAAAAGGTGTTTAAAACATTGTGTAAGTGCTTGCAGCCACATACCGTTTTGTTTACATCCCCGTCTTCCGGTAGTCCAAACAAGTCCATCCGTCGAGCAAGCGCATATCCCTCACGAAAACTTGAGTTTTGCCGACAGAAAGGTATTCCAGCATTTTATTTTTTCAATTCATACATTATGGACCATGTAAGGTCATGTGCCCATTGGCTGTACACTTGAAACTAGAATCCTAGCTTGTCTGCGCATGCGCATGATTCTTGCCGAGGCAGAGAGGAGGACCGTGTCATTCAGTGATGATCGAAGAGAGTGACTCCAGGCAGCGTGAAAATGGTTCTAGTTTGTGGGATGCCCAATTGTGGCAATCGAATGCGGAAATATAAGGGTCTGAGCTTTCACCGTTTGCCCTTCTATGAGCCCGAAATATTGGCTTTGTGGCTGGTAGTTCTCCAGCTTGACATGCAGACTCCGTTTGTAGAACTGAATTCAAAGGACTACCGAGTGTGTGGCGAACACTTCGACAACGATGACTTCTTTCCAACAACAAGTGAAACATGTCGACTTCGTCTGAAGAAAAATGCTGTTCCAAGACCTGTGGTAATGTCATCTGCTAATTTATTTTTTCCGTCTTGGTTTGAGCTTGGAAGGTTTACAGATGTCATGCTAGCAGCTATGGTTTGAATAGTACAGCTAGTTGTGGCTGTGTGTTTCTTTCTATCTCGGCAACTTGTTAGCCTTCCCAGAGGAGAATGTTGTTTGTTGACCCATCGCCCCAACCCAACAGAAATGTGTCTGTGTTTTGTACTATCTGAAGATGGTGGATTTCGTTTTTATTATCTGAAATATGCCACTGCATAAAAAAATGTGCGAACAGTTGGTCATTTGGGTACTATACGTAATGATTATAGTTACCTATGACAAATAGTAGCTACTTTGAATTGTTTACGTGTCATCCTCAACCCTGATTTAGCTAACGTCTAACCTCCTAGCCATACATTTTACTAAATGAAATGCATACTATCTTCAATCTACTCGTTTTGATTGAATTGGTTTTCTTCTCACTAGCCATTTAGGTGACTGAAGCTGGTAGCTCTATGCCTGAGATGTTAGTGGCAGAATTTGCTGGAGTGCCGCAATCACAATCGACTCCCAAAAAAGCATCACCAACAGACCAATGCCTTGGCATCTAGCCTGGAGCGAAGACCAACCAAGCTGGACCAAGAGGTGGGTACTGGGACGGCTAACGTGGAATGTTCAGGAGAGGAGAGCGCGTAAAGCGGAGGAGGGCAGCGGGCGTGCAGCGAGAGGTCAGGGATGGGGTGCACAAATGTTTGGACAGCAGATCAGTTCAAAGTCATGCAGACTTACAACCCCTGGCTCATTATGGGAAGTTCTGGTTTGGGCTGCACAGTTTGTAAAAAGGTAGGGACATTGGGGCCAGAAAAGACTGTGGGGATGAAACTCGCGAAAGATTGGGTGTCTAGTACAGTGTCATCGTCAGCTTCTGATATTACAAAACAGCAACGCGCACTATGGAAAAAGGTATTCGAACATGCCCGTACTAAGGCGCACCTGGCAGCCGCAAATATTCTGGAGAAAGCCAAAGAAGACAGCATTGGCCAGTGTGTAGTGAATAGTCAGTCTGAACAAATCGCCACCACAGCTCGCATATTTCGCACGGCATACAAGGAGGCTAAACGCCACCGTCCCGCATATGGCTTTGAAAAGGAGATTGATTGTCAAGAATTAAATGGACTGGACATAGGCAGGATTTTGCACTCAAACGTAGCGTGCAATAACATTCAAAAACACATTTCTGAAGAAATGAAAAGAAAGCTATTCGAAAAAATAGTTCAATGCGCACCGAAACTCAGTTTAATGTTGGATGAGTCAACTAGCTTGAGTAAGAAGAGTTGTTTAATCGTATATATCCATGCTCAGTTGCCCGACATGGACAAACCCACCAACATTTTTACTGAGCTTGTGGAGCTAGAGGACCTAACTCCCCAAGGTATTGTCCATGCACTGCTGACTACTCTGGAGTGTCTTCATTTCACCCAGGAGTTTCTCTCTAAAATCCTCATTGGGGTAACTTGTGATGGTGCGTTGGTTATGTTGGGGCGTAAAAGTGGAGTGGCGAGTAGGCTCCAGGCGATGTTCCCCAACATCACTCTGTGGCACTGCTCAGCCCACAGGCTTGAGCTCGCGGTTGCCGATGTAGTGAAAGAGATGGGCGCCGTAAATCACTTTAAAATACTGATGGACAAGTTATATTTACTGAATAGCACATCCAACAAAAATCGATTGGAGCTGAGAGCGTCTGCGGAGAGCCTAGATGTACAACTATGCAAAATAGGTCGAATTCTAGATACTAGATGGGTGGCATCAAGTTTTAGGACAGTCGACGCTGTGTGGAAGAACTGCCCAGCAATTTACAAGCATTTCCAAACGGCATCCAAAGATCCCTCGCTTGATGGCATCACGAAGCAAACATACAGAGGGCTTGCTATGCGCTTATCTTCACGTGCGTTTGTGAACAATTTAGGCATTATGTGCGATGCACTACAAGAATTGTATGAACTCTCAGTCGAGCTTCAACTAAGAGACGTCACCATCATTTCAGCACACAAGACAATTTTACGTGAAATCAGAGTACTCGAGGCGATGTCAGATCGGCCAGGGCGCTACACTGAACTGAGCCAAAGGGGGATCGCTGAAAACTCTTTCCAAGGCGTCACACTGAATGTAGGAAAACCAAGTGACAAAACACTCGACCCCAAGCAGTTTTTCCTAACTGTGGCCAAGAACCTGGAGGACCGCATGCTATCTCAAGGAGGTCGGTTGCCAGACAAAACTGGATATAACAAATTCATTGAGGAGTTGAAGGTGCTTTACGCACAGTATTGGCCTGATGGAGCAGATGCGTTGTATGGAGAGACCGAGGTTGAGTCGCTATGCCAGCGCTTCAACATTACAAACTCACGCGCTGTCATATGGGCCTACAGGGCGTAAAGAGACTCGGGTGGAAACGACATGCGGATTTTCTCAAATGAATCTGATATGCACTCCCAACCGTGGCTCTCTGCTCATACCCACCATATCATCTTTGCTATTCCTGAATCTTGTTGGACCACCCCAGGATAAATTCAACCCTCTCCCTTACGTGAGGTCATGGGTGGCCAAGGGACACAGGACTGCCACAGACACACGCAGCAAAACCCGAAACAGGGAGGGGGAGGAGAATCCTGGCATGCTGGTGATGTGGAGTATTTTGAACAGCTAAATGGTGAGCATACGTTGCATTTGTAAGCGCACACACACACAAAAGGGTGTAGGCGGATTGCTGCCCTAACACACAAATGAGCGCACACACACACAAACGTGAAAAATATTACCTGTGCCAAAGTTAATAATGCACTGAAAATATGGTTTTCTTGAATGTTTGTACTTTAACGTAGCACCTGATTGTATTTTAAGTGCCTTGAATGCTTATGCAGCTCTTGAAGTGTTGTCATTTACCTGTTAGTTACCGACTGAGTGTTGCGTCTTGGATGTGCGCACCACTACCTTACGTATCCAACTACAAACCTGCAAATTACTGCATGCACCACTTTAGACAACTTCAATTCAATGCGCAAACCCTTAAATTCAATCTCGAGCCGTCACTTGACTTCTGAAGCAGGAAAGTGCTTCAAAAGTCACTAATTATATGACCAATAGCCAGCGAATTAAGCGCCAATACAAGCGTTGCCTTGCGTTGGGGTCGTTGTTTAAAAAAAATAAAATAAAAATCAATCTTCGACGCAGATGAGTCATCAATGAATTGGTAACATGAATCACTATAGCATGTATAAAAGGGATGTTGTCTGTAATTGAGGCGTTTAAGTGCCACAGCTCTAGAAGTGGCAATAATAAACATGTTGTTTTTTTGTGCGTTCCGGCACCTGAGTCCATCTCGTCATCACTGTGGTGTTATATGTACTTTGCGTTCCGGTACCTAATGATTTACAAATTAAGCACTGAGCACACCTGACCGTAAACTGTCGTTAGGAAACCGAGGGGAATTAATGACAGTGCCACTGACTGTGCGACACAGCAATGGCTGGTCATACATGTCGCACGTCTCAATGAATTGATATACGATCTTGTATTCTTTTTTTAATAAGATTATTTTATTCAATATTAGTATTAATAAGGGCCTGAGCATTTATTCTGTTTTTGAGCAATTGTTTCTAATACAAATGTATTGAATTCCCCTATTTATATCTTTAAATGCCGTTTTCTCAAAATCTGTTTTTTGTATTTTTCTAGTATCAATATCTCAGATTATGGAGCACCTACTAACAACAAACTTTCCAGTTATACACTTAGCAGTATTATGAAGATATTTACAGAAGGTTTTGTTGATAAATCATTCCTAGCCTGATTTATGTGACATTATAATAAAAAAACATGGCAAAAATCAATGTTTTTTGGACTATGGACAGTTTATTTTGATTTCCTAGGAAAATGAAAAAATAATTTTGCACCTGGCTTTATCATATGTTCAGATCTAGCTTCTGGAAATATATGCAAATTTGTGCATATTTAATGAGATCATGCCTAATTTGCATAATTAAACATACAAATTTCTAAAACTTGTAATAAATTTTTTTTTTTCATACAATCAACTGAGGAAGTTTCATGGTGATATCTATTATTTTAAAATATTACCCTATTCACCTGTAGTGTCTCGCCTTAATGAAATATATAACACTATTTATGAAATAAATAATAACCAAATAACCCTCTCTGGGTTCTTTACAGAAAAAAAGTCCACTGAACATTAACCTTCTGTTGTGCCGTGCACAATCTTAAAGATAAAAGTTTAGCTTAGTTGTCAGAGCAGAATCTCTTACTCAAATGACTCATATGAGCAGTCTCTCAAAGTTCTTGTGTTCCTTCCTTATAATCCTTTTGTAGGTTCCAGTAGGCTTGTAGACACTGCTGTTTGCAGCTCTCTCTCATCAACTTCCCTGTGAAAACCACAAAGCAAGCAGGCTGAGAAACCGAACTAAGTGATACAGCACCTACACAGCACAATACATTTCACTACCAGTATGGTTGTGGAGATGGATTTTATACTAGTAGATTTTATTATGATTAAATTTGTTTATACTCAGCCAGTCTCAAATACTAATGCAGATGTTCATCTGTCAATCTTGATCTCATCTGAGTTTTCAGGTGTTTCATGTGTGAAAAGGTTTGCTCGCAGATATACGTGCTGCTAAAAAGTGTAAACATCTTCATTGCATGTTTTTTTTATATTAGGGTACGTGTCGTTTGGGAGGGTGGCATAGAAGTCAATGAGACTGTTGGGCTTGAATGCGTCTTTCAGAACATCACAGTTCTGTACCTCGGCCAACTCAAACTGATAAGAAGGCTGGGCTTCATCGATGTCGGCAAGAAAGGGGTTCTGGAAAAGACGGATTCCTTTTGCATTAACACGTAGTTGCCGGAATCGCACACCGAACTCCGCTTTCAGCATTTCCAGTGCTTCCACACACTTTTCAGCTAGGAACGGGACCGCTGGATTTTCTGCAGAGAGGTTTTGGGTAGCAGGGAGATGGATGAAGTTGTGCTTTTTGACTTGTTTCAAAAGCAGCGCAAGTTTCACCTCAAATGCTTTTATGTGAAAATACATGTCGCAAATGAGTTTCCCCTGGCCTTGTATCTGCAAGTTAAGGCTGTACAGCATTTCTGTCACATCTGTTAAAGGGGAAATGAAGCAGTGGCACATGGCAGCATTTTCAGAGGCTTATTTGTTTTAAAAAATGAGAGGCCATTCAGTAAATCACAAATTCAAATAGTTTCGCTAAAAAAATTATATTTTAATACCGACTTTGGCCACTAGGGCGCAGCCATGTTCTTTGCCTACGTCACGAGCATGGTTTAGCTCACAGCTTGCTATTAGCTTACCGTTAGCTTGTATTGTGTATCGCGGCAACCAACAAATAAATATGACAGGTGTTTCTCGTAAGGTGGGAGGGTCATTTTGTATCGCCCCCGGGTGCTCCAATGAATATTACAGGGCTAAAGCCAGTGGGAATGAAATTCATTTTCACGTCATTCCTAAGAAACCTGAGGTGATGAAGAGATGGCTGGCAGCACTGAAACGCCTGCACCCACCTAAAGGGACTGTACAGAGGGTCTGTAGTGAGCATTTCTTAGAAAGTGATTACATAAAAGAGGGATCCTTTACGGATGATGGGCAGTTTGTTTAGCGTCCCACCAGTCGTCTAAAACCAGATGCTGTGCCATCAGTTTTCGACTTCAGTGGATACAGTGTTGGAGAGACGGACATACCCACAACATCTGAGCTGTCAGACTCTGCCCTTGGGCGCAGAGAACGAGCACAGAAACGCGCTGGCCAGGCAGAGGAAAGAGAGGTAAGCTATTCTACCGACTTGATAAACGATATGAAACAATACACATTTGTTATTCGGCCAAGTTTCCGAGTCAGACCAAACGCGTTTCACTGTCGCGCTTCTGAGAGATGGGTGAATTCGGGGAATTGTGTTGTTTACGTCATACAGTTAGCTATAAGGGATAAAGGCTATACATGAGTTGATTGTTTGGGTTGCAAATGTTTACCTTAGAATCGGCCCGTCATCATAGTGCATTCAGAAGAAAGAGATGGAGAAGAGCTGGTGATGAATAGTTACGCACGCACCAAGATAACACTCCATTATCCAAACTCCCGTACTTGACTTTCGCTTGTAAACGCACTCGTGCACCCCGCCTCCGTGGAGAAAACAATTAAGTTTCCACGTTGTCAGCCTAGCCACAATAACTGTGGGGGTGTATTTTTTCATTCAACACCGCGATTGCAAATAAGAAATTGACCTTTGAATCGTACTTGTGTGAGATATTGAATTAAACTTCTATCGTCAATGGCGTCAAAAAGGCAATATGCCTGTCATTCTGTGTGCTCTTGTGCCCTCTTGTGACATGAACAGAAATCTAGAAAAATAAAAAACATTGCCAACTAAGGACACACACTATTTCATAGAAGCCTGGTGGTACAACCACAGCTATTGCCACACCTGTGTTAATGAAGTGATCACCAACAGTGGAAAATTAATGTACAAGCAAGGCTTTTTAAATGTATAATCCAGAAAAACAAAGTCATTTAATTTATACAATAGTTGCAAGAGTTTTATTACCATTGTCATAGAAGGCAACACAATTGTGTGTATAGTATTATATGTAATGTAGTGTGTGTATATATGTATATGTATATTACCTTTACCTGGTTCAAATCTATTCTGTTTGTGTGTGTGTGTGTGTGTGTTTTTTTTAAGATGATGGCAACATTGGTGGAGGGACCAAGAAGTCAGGGCAACGGCGGCAGCAGCAGCATCAACAGAAAAGTGGACGCCAGCACCCAGACTGATCTAGTGCTAGTGGAATACAGAAGTGAGGGAACCATGACGGATGACATTTACAACATGCAAAGTGTCATTAATGACCACTCCTACAGCACATTCCTGGAAGATTTCAGCCTGGAGAAGATCGCAACGCAAAGGGCGTCATCTCCACAACAAAGTGCAGCATCATTCTTGTCTTCAATGAGTGAGGAGTCAGTCCATGAAGATAGTGCTGAAGACATGAGTGTAGATGACTTTGAGTTTCCACTGAGTGAAGAAGAGACAGAAGTGAGTTTTGTCGATGAAGAGGATGAGGAGGTCAATGTTTCCAGTGGCCAAAAGAGCATCGTTTCAACTGAACATCTTTTGAAGCTGTTTAATGTGTGCCACTGGGAGAATTGTGGGAAGTGTTTAGTGCTACCACCAGTAGTTCGCAAAAGTGGGTTTGGAATGCGAATAGAAACAGAGTGCATTGATGGCCACACATACAACTGGACTTCACAACCACTTGTGAGAGGTGTGATGCAATGCAATGTCGCCATCCCCACAGCTGTATTTGTCACTGGGAACGAATGCACTCCATTCATGGAGGTCTGCGAGGCACTTGAGTTGGATAGCCTCTCAAAGAGGCAGTGGTTTAATATCCAAAAAGCCTATGTCATCCCAGTTGTCAATGATGCATGGTGCTTACACAACGAGGCAGTGATGAGCACAGTGAGTGAGGAGCCCTTGGTGGTGTCAGGAGATTCGCGCTACGACAGCCCAGGTCATAATGCATCGTATGGCACATACTCCCTCATTGACACAAAGTCTGGGGTAGTCGTGGCTCAGGAGACCGTAAATGTCACCGAAGTAAAAAACAGTTACTGGCTTGAGGTGGAGGGACTACACCGATGCCTTACCAAGCTCATGGAGCATGGCATTTCGATCTCAGTCTTGGCAACAGATTGCCATCCATCAGTCCAAAAAGTGATGCGGGAGGAGTATGGTGGCATCAAACACCAATTCGACTTGTGGCACATTGCAAAAAACTTGAAAAAGAGACTGCTTAAGTGCCAGGACGAGCAGCTTCTCCAGTGGGCGAAGATGATTACGAATCACTTGTGGTACTGTGCCATGACATGCAACGGAAGTGCCACCAATCTCAAGGAAAAGTGGATGTCTGTGCTGCACCACATCACAAATGTCCACTGCTGGACATCAGGGGAGACAATGAGGAGATGTGACCACCCACCGTACACTGCAGAAGATGAGAGGAAACGGCCATGGCTCAACCCCCGCTCTGCTGCATTTGAACGCCTCCAGAGTGTAGTGCTGGACAAACATCTGCTGAAAAAGCTCGAGCACGTCACAGAGGGCATCCATACAGGAAGACTCGAGTGCCTACACTCCGTCTACACGAAGTACGCAACAAAGCGGAAAAAGTTTTTGAAAGATAGCTTTCAGGCCCGACTCCGTGTGGCTGCACTGGACCATAACAACAACGTGGTCCGGGAGAATGCTACTAAAAGTGATGGAGAAAAGCAAATGAAGCACTACTTCTCAAAGGCTGCAAATCGGCATGTGGTGGCTCCTGTGAAGGTGGTGAAAGACCACAGCTTTCGAATGGACATCGTGGCAGGAGCTCTGAGAAGATGTGAGGCTGTCTCTATCCGTCAAGCACTGAGGGAATGTCCAAAAGGGAAAATGAAGACCATTGCTGAACACAGAGGGATTGACAGACCAGAAAAGGAAGTGTCTGTGTCAGCACACCTCAGCAGATTTCCCAAAAACCTAAATCCAGAGGTGTAGGAGAGGCTTGTAAGAAAGAGTCATGTAGAGTGTATTATTGTAATAGTGTATGGCCATTTAGGGTGATTTTTTTTTTTTAAAGAATTGTTCATAGTATCTTGTGCTGATAAAAAGAAATTACAAATATGAGACAGATAAATACTGTATATATACAAATATATAAATATGAATTACTAATACATGTAAACTGTTAAAACAATGAATTTATTGGTTGGCAATTAATAAAATACTTGTTGTTATTCACAGCATTACATTTGTATGCATATTTTTATTTATTTGTTTATTGTAGTTTTTAATTTGTAATGGACATGTGTTTTCTACAAGTTGCAATACTCAAATCCACAGTATTGAGGAGATGGGTAGACAGTCCTGATGGAATTCACGACACAGGCTGGTAATGGAACCCTGTTCCTCCGTCCCAGGTAACCCCTGGACCAAAGGCTGAATTGCCTGTATGCTGTAAGCCTGTAAAGACTGGGGGGAAGAAGGTACAATTAGTATATTGTCACTGTCCAGGAGAAACCTTGTATCTCCACTATTTCTTAAATTATTTTATATTCATTCTCTATTTATCATAAAATATTTATCAGTACTACTGGTCAGTCTCCATGAGTATATGTATGATACATTCTTTAATAGCCTAACTAACTTTAATGTTGACATTATTATGTATTTAGAAAATAGTGATTTATAAATGAATATGTAAAAAACAATGACAAGTGGAGATACCAGATTGCTGTTTGACAGCGACGATATCAGCATAAGGTAGGCTATGTGGAAATACACATAATAGAAGATGCCATCGTGGTTATTATTATTGTTGCGGGGGCTACAATGGAGACTGTAAGAGGAGTGGGTGTGTCAAGCACTTGCGTTGCGCCACATCTTTTCAGCGCTTCGCTATATGAGGTGACAGCTTCTGCAGTTCCTATATGCCAAGAATGGATGAGGAAATGTATATCTCGGGCATTCCCATCCAAATGCAACGCTATCAGCAAACGATTGATTCTCAACTCAACATACTACGTGAAAATGCATTGTTGACAGGTATGTTTGCCCGAAAGATTAGCCGATAATTGCAGTTACCGGTATGCGCAAAGTGTTAGCAGAGGGTAGTAACTAGCTGCTTTGAAATGTCCGACTGCTAAGCTAGCTTATTGGTTGAGGGGAACTTCGTGTAGGTTGTTTTTGTAGCTGTAGTGTAGACGATGTGTCGGTATGCTGATCAGTTGTGAAAAATGGATTATAATGCATACCTGCTGTTTATTGGTCGCTCCAGCGTGTCAGCTCTGATGTCTTTCAGTAATAGGATCGAGACATCCAACACCTCTCTCTCCAGACACAACATCTTGAAGTGTTGGTTTTGGGAGATGCACTGGCCTTGGGTTAAATGATTAAGCCTCAACTCCTGGCAGCAGACACTTTCTGCATTCGTGTCCATTGGTATGCAAGCCCCACACATAGGCCGACACCACGCTATGTTTCCAACCCGATCTTGGTACGGTTCGTCTTCCTCATCATCATACTCCTCTGACTCGGCGTAGGTTGCCACCACAGCTCCCTCTTCTCTCACAGGCTCGAAAGCATAGGCTATAGGATGTTTATCGCCATTTGTTGGCCTGTCGCATTCATCACACTCCCATTCTCCATTCATTTTGGCGGTATATTATGGTTCCTTCCTATGTGTATCTAATGTTGACAGTATTAGAATGTTTTCGCAACCATTCTCGTGACGTCATAGCAACAATGGCGGCGCACAGGTTGAAAGCACATACATTACTAAAAATTATTAGTGCTTTATTCTGAATAACGGCTTTTATTTCGGAGTTTTTGTAATTCGTTAATTTGACGTTTTAGTTCACTGATTATTTTGCCATCTGTGTTATGTCACTGCTTCATTTCCACTTTAAAAATGCGAGGTGCCATTTCCATTCTGGGTCGATCTGCTCTGGGACCGTTTTGTCTTTTGAATGAAGAAATGCGTTAATTTTGGGTAGCAGCTCGTAAAAAACGCCTCAAAACTCTGCCCCGGCTCAACCATCGGACCTCTGTGTAGTACAGCACATCACCGTGCGCGGACTCCAATTCAGACAGGACTTCAACACTTTGCAGCACAGTGCTTGATGGTGAATTAGGCAGTGGACTTGTAGCGGGGCGGGGAGACCCCGTTCTTCCATCTCCCGGTTCATGCGTCCTATTAGACCCCGAGACGCGCCCACCATACTAGGAGCCCCGTCAGTCATGATGCTGGCAAGCTTTGACCAGTCTAGGTCCAACTCTTCAATGATTTGGCATACTTTTCCGAAAATATCCTCCCTTGTTGTAGTCCCTTTGAGACTTTGGAGGGCTGCCAGATCCTCGCACATCTCGAAGTTTGCGCTAACTCCACGAATAAAAATGAGCAGCTGCGCTGTGTCTTGCACGTCCGTGCTCTCATCCAGTGCTAATGAAAAAAAGTCAAATTCTTTCGCCTTCTGCTGCAGCTGGGCATATACATTACTCCTGATTTCTTCAATGCGTCTGGTGAGGTTGAGATGGTTGATTTTACCAGAACTTTAGGTTTCTGTCCTCTACACAGGATTGTAGAGGACATTTATTTGTATAGCACATTCATGTAGAAAACAATTCAAAGTGCTTTACATAAAATAAAAGCATTGTAGCAGGGAGTGGAAGACGCATTAAAAATACATAAAAGAATATAAAGAGAAACAATTAAAATAATTTAAATTAATTTAAAAATAAGCAACAGTCCAGATAAATTAAAAGATATTGTGCATATTTCATGCATAGACACATGAGAATAGAAATGTTTTTAACCTGGATTTAAAAATGTCTACATTTGGTTTAAGTTTAATCTCCACTGGCAGTTTGTTCCACTTGTTTGCAGCATAACAGCTAAATGTTGCTTCTCCATGTTTAGTCTGGACTCTGGACTGGACCAGCTGACCTTTTGCTTCTCCCCACTGCTCGCGGCCTCACCCACCTGTGGGCACGTCTTGACTCCCGGGGCGCATGCCCAAGGGCACTGGGGCAGGCGCTGGCCCACTGCAGTTGGCTGTCTGGGGCGCCTGGTCCTCTCGGGTGTTGGGCGGGGCCCCTGCCGGGGGGTTTTGGTGGCGCTCGGGCTCGCGGGCGCCGGTTCTGTCCGGGAGTTTCCTCTGCTGTCTTCTGGGGGGGATGCGTTGTTGTCCCTATGGTGGGCTTCCCGGGTTCTGTGCTCCTTGGGGGCTGTTGGTGGCCTGGGTCTGGGGGCCCTCTCGGCCTGCTTCTGATAGCTGGGGGGGGGGGGATTGTGACACTATACACTGATATTTAAGCATGGTTATTATGTGGGACCATCTATGTGTATTGCATGTTCATGCGCGCACACACACACACACACACACACACACACACATACGGGTATATATAGTTAAGAGGACCATTTTCTCCAAACAGGTCCGGTGGTGGTTTAGATGGACTACCCTTTCCTGAGGTCCTAAAGCTTTGGGACTTAGATTAAAACACTGCAAAAAATCTGAAAAAAATTCAGCTCACTTCAGAGTTCAGATACACGCTACAAAACTCCATACACACCACCCTGATAGTATTGTGGTTTATGCAGACATTTCCAGTATGTGACTTATGAGGTCATAACAAACATTATTAGGCCTTTAAAGGGCAATTTAAATGACTCCTCATTAACATAAATACACAAACCTGACAGCACACAGCATTAACAGAACAGTCATTTTAATATCAATAAACTGCTTCTACATATGAAATACTGCTCATATATATATATATATATATATATGTGTGGTATCGACATATCAAACAAATTAAACTTACAGTCATTGCCACTGCAGGAAATGCAGAAAAAAAGTGGTAAACCCACAGGCAACTAACAGCCAGACGACAGTCTGTCACAACTCACATTAGCTTTACTGCTAAAATCTTCTTTAACTCAGACCAACCCATGTTGAACAGGTGGCCTTACAGAATATATTAGGGCATCAACATAACCAAAACACATCCACAATTGTGTATTTATAGCTAGCCCTGTGGATTTATAGATTCTCTTTCTGTGACTGTCTCTTTGCAGCTATTCCTCTGTTTCTGACAAAGTCCCTTATATTTTGCACTGTTCTTTGTGCTAATCCAGGGCCTTCTACCAGTTTGCAATGACTACATTCGTTTTTGGTGGCCAGTTTTCCTTTAGAAATGTGACTTCTGAAATGCCGCATTATTGCAGCAACCTCAGCCTTAGAACACACTTTCTTTGGCACTCTTCTGGCACTCTCATGTTCTTGACCAGCATCTTGTCCTAGAAGATATGCAAAGTAAAAAAAAATATATCACACATACAAAACAGTGTTGGCCTGGATCAATCAAAACTTGAGTTCAACTAATGAACAGATTCCTGTTTACTTGTTTCTGTAATAAACATTCTTGAATACTCAATTTTTAGTTGACTGTTCACCTGATTTGACTTCACCAACTAAATGTGTTTAACTTTGATGAATCTTTATAATTGCTTCAGATGGCCTGGAGGAGTCAAAAGGCATTGAAAGTACAGCGATAGCAAGACTGCTCTTAAAAGCAATGCATCAATAGCTATAATAATAATAATAAATAACAATAATGTTATTTCTTTGTTGACCCAATACAAGGAACAGTCAACACAGGTTGGTACAGCTGCAACTGCAACATAGTTTTTTTTTTTTTGTTCTTTGTTTATTCTTTCATTCCACTCAACATAGTTAAGTGTTATAGTTTTTTATTGTGATATTCTTTTCATACTTAGTGTCTTTTTGTATTGCCTTTTTTGGAGGCTTAAAGCTTGCTTAAAGCTATGGTCAACATTTAGAAAGATTAATCATTATTATTAAGGTGATTGAGATGGTGGTTATGGCCCTGTAGTACGACCTACACAATGTGAAGAGCAAAAGGAACGGAATAAATCCATTCTCGCTCACGGCTGCAGGCCTGCAAAGGAGTCAACCAATCGCAGCCATGCGGTCCGCATGTGAGTTTCTCCAAATTTTCACTTTCTCACTCTACCCTCCATCCAATCGGTTTCAAATGCGGAAGGGGAGCGGGACGAGGAGCAGGGGAGTGTCAAATTGAGCGAGGGGATTGGATGGATGGTAGAGAGAGAAAGTGCAAATTTGAGCAAGGAGAAACTCCCATCCGGACCATATGGCAGTGATTGGTCAGTTCCTTTGCAGTCCTGCAGCCTCTAGAGTGAATGGACCACCATTTCAACGATGTTAATAATAATGATCAATTTTTCTAAATGTTGACCATAGCTTTAAATGCCTTTTCATATGTTGTGTAAAGATGCGTTACATTCAACCTTACCTTCAGAGAGAAGGTCAGTCTCATTCACCGTGGAGGTCACTGATGACACTGCTTCTGAAAAACAAATAATTTGCCAAAAGTTTTTTTTTTTTTAATGGAAAAAAATACATTCTATCAATAAAAAAAACAACTCTAAAGTGAAGTAACTTACCAAAATCTGCAGCATCATGGACCTGCTCCGTGGCTGTAGAGCCTGTTGCCGCGTCCACAGCCTCACTAGTTTCACACTCTGTGAATGCTGTGCCAGTCTCATCAGAATCACTGTCACTGTCCTTGGCCTCAGTGTCACTGAATGCGATTTCATCTAGGAAAAGTCACTTGAATAGCAATTAAACAAACAAACTGGACTTAATGACATAGGAAATATTTTTTAGATATACAGTAGTATCATTCAATGCCACAATTCTGTAACTGGCATCATGGTGTAAAGTGATGAAATACTTAACAGCCATTGCCAACCTGACAATCTTGAGTGATCTGTCATTATCATGTGTTGACAAGACTAACTTAGCATTCGTTAGCATTTGTTGCAAAATACCAATAACTGCTATTTCTGTAAAAACCTTCAATTTCAATCTCATCCAGGGATTTCCCCTGTATGGTGGAAAGATGTCCTTTCTCCATTGATAAAAGCATTTTAGAAATCTTGGCCAGCTGTGTTGTGGGAACTAGTAATCTGTAGAAATCGCGGTGAACACGAATGTCGTGTCCCAGGAAATCTGCGACCTGATCAAGTTCATTGTTTTTTAAATTAAGGACTTGAGAGAGTGTTGCAACATGTTTCCTAAGTTGCGTTCTGCAGATTTCTCAAGGTGCTGGTGAAGAATGCGAACATCTTCAGTGAAGGGTAAAGTTGATGGCTTGTTGTACTTCGCATCACTCAGTGTGTTCAAGGCACTGTGAGACACCAACTCAGACCACTTGGAAGAGTACAACTTCTTGAATGTGTCAGTGGACTTGATCAGTTCTTCATGTTCTGCCATGAGGGCCCTACAATGGATAATGTCACAAATTTTGTGCAATGTATGCCCCAATTTCAGTGCAAGGCTTGGTGTTCCATATAAATGTTTTTCTTCATCAAAACCAGAAACTTTCTTTACAGCTTGCACAACCCTCTGGAAGTTAGCAGGTTTAACAGCCTCCTCCAGAGGTCCGTTTCACGTAGCAGGTTTAGTGAAAACTCTGAGTAGGTTAACCCTGAAATGAGGGAAACCCTGAGTTTTCCGTTTCACAAAGGGAGGTAACTCAACCCCGAGAAAGAGGGGTAACTCTAGCCTGTTTCACAAAGAGAGGTAACTTAACTTCACGGTCAGTTACCGTAGTAACAGACTCTCTGAACCTAACCTGGTCGGGACCAGGTTTTATTCAAGAAACCTCGAGTTTCTTTCTGTCTCCGCCCTCTTTCAGCCACACACGCCATTTGATTTCCTCATTCATTCAGTCAGCAGAGCGAGTTCTTCTACTTCTAGAAGTCCATTAGGTACAGTAGGAGGCGACTTTTTTCACCAACATGTCCTTTTGACAACGATCCCGTGGATGAAGGTGCAGCATTATTGCGCAGAGAATTAAATATTCATTGTGAGATGGTTATCAGACCTTATGTGTTTTAGCATTTACAGACAATTATCTTTTTGAGCGGCACCATCAGAATGTGTTGGGACAAAAGAAAAAAAAGACATAAAAGACAAATAAATATTTGTATGAATATGCTTAAAAAAGACATATATAGGCCTATTATATTTTATAAAGGCACTCGTGTCTTGGGGGTGGACTCCCTCCGGGGATTCCCTCAGCCACTGCCCTCCCGTTAGAGGTGGTGGCCACCACCCGTTTTACGGGCATCTGCCTTCTTTCTGTTGGCTCAGTAGAAGTCTGTGTTAGTTTAAATAGGCTTAATTATTTAACAGAACATGATATAGCTGATGACTCTAAATTGTCCTTCAGAGTGACTGTGAGTGTGTATGGTTGTTTGTCTCGTTTGTCTCTATGTGGCCCTGTGATGGACAGGCGGCCTGTCCAGGGTGTACCCCGCCTCTTGCCCATTGACCGCTGGGATAGGCTCCAGCCCCCCCGCGACCCGACTGACGGATTCAGTGGTGTATAGATGATGGATGGATGGTATAGATGAGAAGACATAGTTTATGTGTGTGAAAACAGCATTATGGTGGGAATAAAATAACTGCACAGTCAAATAGCCACTTAATATTTATTTTACAGTGTAAAACATGATCAAAATGAGGTACCTCCATGCCGAGGTCTCACCTGTTTGAACAATGTTTTTATATTTCATCTTAAACTGCTGCCAAGAGCGCTTCTCCCCTGTGGGATTGCACCTAAATTAAATAAATGAATGGGCTACCATTCAAGCAGTTCCCCCTGTAATATTATTGTGATTGCAAAGGAATACATTTAAACTTACACTTTTGCTGCTGCAACGGTGTTGCACTTATTTCTAAAAACGTGTTGAAACTCGCCTTATGAGCGCATTAAGATTTCCAATTCGAGGTTGGTTGAAAACGTAGCCCCTCCTCTTTCCCGTTGCCATGGTGACTCGTCGAATCGGGGCTCCATTGATGCTGGCTTTTTAAAGTTGTGGAGCACGCGCTAAACTCAAGGTGAACTTACTCAGAGTTGATTAACCTCACTCAAATCAGCGTTTGTGGAACCGAAACCTCAGGGTTTTCTATCTCAGAGTAGATCAACTCAGAGATCAGGAACAGACTCAGAGTTGGTTGAACCTGCTACGTGAAACGGACCCCAGGTTATGTACCGAGAAGTCTCTGCGCAGACATAACAACAAACGCCCCACTTCACGAAGCTTCTGTCGCATGTATTCATACTTTGTAGGGTCTTGTCCATGTCTGTTGTAGAGTGACTGGGCAAACTGAATAATAGACAAGTCATTTCTCACAGCTGAGGCAACCTCATCCTGTTTCATGGCATTAAGGAGCTTCCAAATTCCAGCTGAGATTTGGTGACAAGATGCAGACTCTTGAGCAACAGCTAAACCCAGTACTTTGGTCCTCCCAGGTTCTTTTTCCAAATCTTCTGGCTTGCAGGGGCATCTGCGGGCATGCCTCCAAAGCTCTTTCCGAATGTACATCCCTTGACAGTACATACAGTGAACAAACTTTCCTGCCACTGTTTTAGCCGTTGGTGTTCTCTTTACTTTAAGAAGGCCTGTTCCACCTTGTAAAACAGCAGTGTTATGTCTAAAATTTCCCTTATTCCTCATTTTTTTCTAACAATATTTTACGCTCCTTTGAATGCTCAGGGAGGGAAAAAACACGTACAACTTCTGCATGTGTAGTGTGTGTCTTTAAGTGGCGAGAAATTTTGCTTTGTGGTTTACCACAAATGTAACAGTAATTTTTAGTGCTCATAGTCAAATGTGTTTCTTGGTTTTCATGGTTGTAAGGCTCTGCTTGATCTTCTAGCTTTGCCTTCTTTTTCTTTAGCGAGGTTTTCATAGAATTTGCTGAGCCTGATGGTTCTTCAAGGGATGGTTGACCTTTTGATGTAATGGGCACAACTGGGATGCCTGTGTCTGGCCCATAAGATGTCCCAGCATCAGGTATTATTGGTTTTACTTGAATCTGTCCATAGTTACACCGAATAGGCATAAAAGGTATACTTGCGTCTGAATCTTCATCATCTTGAAACTCTGAGTCTGGTATGTAATCCTCATCGGACTGGTTCTGATCATCATCATCAGATATTTGAACATTGGAATGTGGTATGCTATCCTCATCTGAAAGCAGTTTATCCTCAGAACATTTAGAAAGCTGAAATGATGAGAAAACACATTTTAGTTATGGACACTTTACATTTAGTTTAAAAATTCAAGACACCTTACCTGGTGGAGGTCATCATTTTTAATTCGTCTGAAGCAGGTTTTATGCCAGATGCCTGAACAAACTGTAACACATTTTCAAAATATTAATTTAAACTTTGTCGGTCTGTTTACATTGTTCCCCTCTAATAGTAATGATTTGGAATACACACAAGCTGCAAAAGTGTTTCACCTCAAGCATTACACCCTCACATATTTTGTCATTGCCAGTTAAGCAAAATGAACTGTGTACCAAGGATGAATGGCTGATTATACATTAGAATACACAATTAGGTACATGATTAAGTACATTTAGATCAAACCTATGTAGTGTAGTAGAATATAGAACAGTCTTGCAATAAATTCTACCTTCATAAAGGTTCTAAAGTACAGTTTTTGTTTAAATGTTTCAGAAGCATTAATTCAACTTTCAATTTTGGAGGTTTGTATTGCCGTTTAGCTCTGTTGTTATACAGAGAACTTTTACCAGTATTTAACCTACCCTTATTGGTGGAAAGGGAAAAGACAAAAAATTTGAAACATCTCTCACTATGACATAATACAGTTCAGCAGCACCCCAAGCATCAGCTTCCAAAATGATTAGAAAGTTGAATCAACACCTCTCTAAAAGAGTTTCAGCAAAAATATTATAACTGTAATTCATTGCAGGACTGTTATACACTGCATTAGTTCCAGCTGGATATATCTAATAAGCTGCAAACTGAGTCTGTAATCACCTACTATCATTAGCCACACAATGTACTAATGCTGCATATATCTCACCTCTGCACTTATAGCCAAGCCACTTTAATTCAATTCAAATTCAAATTCAAAAATACTTTATTTATCCCAGAGGGAAATTAAATTAAGGAGGCTACAGGTCCCACACACTGAAGGCAGTTGTCCAAGGAGGATACTGTTGCACAAACAAGGCGATGATTTTGACACTGTTGGTGGAATATTATCAAAACATAAGCAACAAAATATTTCACATTCACATTTTGAGATCTAATAAGTCCTAAAAGAGAATATCCATTCCAATCCAATATCAATGTGACACACAATGTCCCTTTTCCCTTTTGGACTTGAACAAGTGAAATGATTCTGGTTATTTTTAGTGGTCATCTAAAACAGAGAACAAGAGCTCAAAATTACAACAGTGTTTAGTGTAAATTAGTCTTATTTTAGACATTGTTAGGATCAGAAAAAAATAACTTTCTAGCTTTGACAACATTTTAAGTTATTTTAAGGGCATATTCACACCTGTGGTTCGTTTGCTTTGTTCCGGTTCAGCGACTAAACCGATACAACTGTTTCATTCTTTTTTTGGATCGTTTGTGTTTACACTGTAACAGCCCCAAACGGTCCAAACATGTAAACAAACGGTATGCGCGACCTAACCATACCCTCATTGGTCGGGAGTTTACCCGAGGTAAACAAACATGTAGCATCAGCAATGTGACAACTGCTTGCTCTCCTCGCTTTAACTCAATGTGGCTCGACCACTAACGTCTACAACGGCTAAAAACATTTAACTTAACTTCACTCACAGTAGCCTACAACATCAACATCTTAAACAAGTATTTATTTACAACATACAGCACTTTTTAACCATTTTGTTACCTGTGATGAAGCGGAGAGCTGTGGTCGCGAACGTCATGAAACAACCATTGTTGTTGTTTACACAATGTCCCAAGTACAGCCGGCTAGACACAATGTAACCACTAAAGTAGTCAACAAAAAAGACATTGCATGAATAAACCAACACCAATGCAATAAAACACATAGTGTAACCCACAGTTATTAGTCAGTTGTGTCGGTTGGTGTGTCGATTAAGTTCTCACTGCAAACGAACCGCTCCAGGGCTCGGATGGAAACGAGACCACCTCTTCAAGTGATCTCGGCCCGCTTGTTTTTTTCCACATCCGAGTGCGAACGTGGTGTTAACATATGACCAAACGAACCGAACTATGACATGAAACACTCTCGGTTTCGGAACAACTGCTCCAAACGAACCAGGTGTGAATATGCCCTAAGACTGACTTTCTGGACTTTCCATGGGTTCCAGACTTCAGGCAATGATTGCCTGCACACAATTCTCAACAAAGTATTACAAATTAACATTTTATTGATGGTAATGTTAATTTGTCCAATTACTTTTGAGCCCCTGAAATGAGGGAACTATATAAAATGGTTGTAATTCCGAAGTGGAGGATAGGATATTTTTTTTCATCCCCTTGAATTAAACCTGTAGGTCTGCACTTCAATTGCATCTCAGTTGCCTCATTTCAAATCTATTTTGGTGATGCACAGAAGCAAAATTATGGAAACTGTGTCACTGTCCAAATTATTATGGACCTAACTCTGTATTTTCGATATGTGCAGTAAGTTACGATAAACAATAAAAATATTGCAAACCAAACTCTATGAAGTTGGCTGTATGTTTTGTTTTTGGTGAGGGACTCTGTGCCTTTATAGCTCCTAAATTTGTATCAATGAGTTTTGAATAAGATATTGTTCTACTTCCCATTTATTACTAAAGACTCAGTTTCCATCCACCAGATGTAACCAACTTAACATTCTCATTAAAGTAACAAACAGATCAAATTCAGGCTGTCCAAGTATTTTTAAAAACCAAAATGATGACACTGAAGGAAGTACCTTGTTAACTGTATGGGCCTCCTAAGTCATATTAGAGTAGATCACTGCTTTGTACACACACACTCACAAAATCAGACATTATACATTATACTGAATTACACTTTCATTAGACGGCCCTTACATACCATTGTCCATGTAAATCATATCACAGTCAGGTGACTGCACACACACACACTGCACTGATCAAACATCTTGGTGGAGTTTGCCGCAAGTATTATCAATAAGCAATACATTGGATTGTATTTACCTTTCCATGTCCGCTGAGTGGACCAGGACCTGGACTTGTCTGAATCTGGTTGTTTTCAGCTATCTGGATCCGGCTGCTCTCAGCCATTGGCTGTAGCAGATAAAGCATATAGAAAAGAGACAGTGAATACACGGGAACTGGGAATGTACCACTCAAGAAGATATGTCAGGTCTGAATAACTGGGACTATCCCACATTTCATAAAAAGAATGAGAGGAAAGCTTTGGTTTGATCATCACTGGATAGTTTTTTAAGACAGAGTGAAAGATATCAATGAGAATCGATATACCTCTTCAAAATCTTCAGTTGTGGATGTCAAAACAGTAGTCTCAGAATTTTCCTGAGGTATTTCCTCATCAAGATCCTGCAAAAAGAAGAAAATATAATATCATAAATACCTTGAAGACAGATTTTTCCCCATGTAAAATTATAAAAAAAAGGCACCATGACTGCCATGACTTTGTCTCTATTAGTGTTTTGTGAGAAACATCCACTTGAACTGGTTTAGTACCTTGACAGGCCAAATGACTACAGTTTGTAGACGAGTCCATGACTATAAAAACTATAATCTTCTGAATTTATGTTAAATTATTAAATTAGTTTGTGATTCCTTTCTACTTGCTAGAACTTTGGCTGTATGTTTTGTTTTTGGTGAGTGACTCTGTGCCTTTATAGCTCCTAAATTTGTATCATTGAGTTTTGAATAAGATATTGTTCTACTTCCCATTTATTACTAAAGACTCAGTTTCCATCCACCAGATGTAACCAACTTAACATTCTCATTAAAGTAACAAATGGATCAAATTCAGGCTGTCCAAGTATTTTTAAAAACCAAAATGATGACACTGAAGGAAGGACCTTGTTAACTGTATGGGCTTCCTAAGTCATATTAGAGTGGATCACTGCTTTGTACACACACACACACAAAATCAGACATTATACATTATACTGACTTACACTTTCATTAGACGGCCCTTACATACCATTGTCCATGTAAATCATATCACAGTCAGGTGACTGCACACACACACACTGCACTGATCAAACATCTTGGTGGAGTTTGCCGCAAGTATTATCAGTAAGCAATACATTGGATTGTATTTACCTTTCCATGTCCGCTGAGTGGACCAGGACCTGGACTTGTCTGAATCTGGTTGTCTTCAGCTATCTGGATCCGGCTGCTCTCGGCCATTGGCTGTAGTAGATAAAGCATATGGAAAAGAGACAGTGAATACACAGGCACTGGGAATGTACCAGTACCACTCAAGAAGATATGTCAGGTCTGAATCTATTGTTAATAAAGATATATCTCTTCAAAATCTTCAGCTGTGGATGGCAAAATTGTGGCAAGGTGATATATATCCTGATCAACAAATTCTGTTTGATTGTCCCAGCATCAAAGAATTGAACCAATGGTCAACAGTTCCCATCCACTAGAAGCAATTATAGAACCCACCATGCACAATTCATTTCTGCCACATGCATGTGTGAGTGTTGCTGTATTTATACTGCACGAAAATCAGACTTACCTGATCAAAGCTTTTGACAAGACCAGTTGATTCAGCTGTAGAGGCCTTTTGAGAACTTGTAGAGGGCTCCGATATGGATGATACCTCTTCCTGGTGCCCCTCCATAGATGTTTATTTATTTGTCTGGAGATTTTAATAACAGATAACTGATGAAATCAAGTAAAATAAATAATATTCTAATACAGTCAATATCTTTCATGTGTACATGTGGCAGTGTAGATGTATTTCACTACATCAACCATCAATTTGAATTACTGTTTGATCACCTTGCATCTCCACGGCCAGTCTGATTCACCATAATTATAGGTGATCTCCTCTCCTGGACTTATGTCACGTATTGCAAACAAACACAGATGGGGTTTTCTTTCCACTGTCAAGTACTTCATCTTGGCATTAGGATTTATATGGTCGTCATTTACGAGCCTTCCAAGTGACCCATCCTCTTTTGCTGCATCAACACTACAAAAGCAAAGGTAACACATTATTACAAATTGTTTGTAATATGGCAATATGAATTTGCCTAACTTAGAAGCCTTCCCTCAACAATACAGTCTGGAAACTGGCTTATGACTTTTAGGCCCCATTATATTCAATGAAATAAAAAAATGTGTTATTTAATTCTGATTATCAAAATCAAACTTTTTTGCATGCATTATGACGTAGGACATCTGTCCACATGCACTGAAAAAAAGAATTAAAATTAAAAAGCAACAGTGCTCGTTACACACTCACTCACATACACACTTAACATAGAGTTTGAGTTGAAGTGGTAGATGGGTTTTGACATGTGCTCTGGTGGGGAGCTTGGATAACTATAGGCCTATTGCACTAGCCAGTGTGTTATCCAAGGTCCTGGAAAGAATTTTGCTTGATAGACTTGATAGCTCTATTAGTACTACAGATAATCAGTTTGGCTTTAAGCCGAAGCATGGCACTGATCAATGTATTTTTGCTCTTAAGGAGATGGTGGAGATGTACAGAACACAGAATTCCTCCATTTTAATTTGTTTTATTGATGCGTCTAAGGCATTTGACAGAATAAATCATTTTAAATTGTTTTTAAAACTCAGAAAGAGGGGTGTCCCCAACAGTATAATTAGGATCCTGTCATACTGGTATGCCAACCAGACCATGCAGGTCAAATGGGGGGAGGTGCTCTCTACACCATTTGGGGTGGGAAATGGGGTCAGACAGGGTGGATTACTCTCTCCCGCTCTTTTTAATATTTATATGAATGACCTGTCTGAGCAACTGAGGGCCTGTAGGACAGGATGCATGGTTGGGAATGCACTGCTAAACCATCTCATGTATGCCGATGATCTAGCCATCTTCTCCCCCAGCAGTACTGGGCTGCAAGAAATGCTACATGTTTGTTCCAATTATGGATTGACTTTTAATGTTAAATACAACTGCAAGAAAAGTGTTGTGCTTATATGTAAAAGTAAGGGGGACAAGGATCTCACTTTTCCTTCTTTTTATTTGGCGGGGCAGGTTTTACCTGTAAATAACAAAACAAAGTATTTGGGACATATAATTACTGACCAAATGTGTGATGATGATGACATCTTCAGGCAGCGCCGCATGTTATATGCACAAGCTAACATGCTGGTTAGGAAGTTTCACTGGTGCACTGATAGTGTTAAAATTAGCCTGTTCAAGGCATACTGCACCCCCCTGTATACTGCCCCCCTGTGGGCGAGTATAAAAAGGGTAGCCTGCAGAAACTTCAAGTCGCATATAATGATGGGCTGCGCATTCTGCTTAAGAAGCCCAGGTGGAGCAGTGCAAGCGAATTGTTTTGTGGTGTTGGGGTCAACACATTCCATGCATTGTTGAGGATTTTAATGTATAGTTTTATCTGTAGATTGGATGGTTCATGGAATCAAATTATTATGCTCCTGTCAAATCCTGCGCTTAGTGCGGTGCGATACCAGTCATATATGTGGAAACACTAGTACAAGTGTCTTTTATAAGTGTGTTTCTGTTTGTCTTTATGTATTGTCTATGTACTGTGTTTTAATTTTTGAAAATGGACACGGAGTCTGGAAATAAAGTTGATGATGAGGATGATGATTAAAAAAAGAAATGACATAACACTCACCACCACAGTTTTCCATTAAAACGGAACTCAAACATGAACACTTTCAGGCTGTCATGGTAAAGTTTCTGTCTGCTCTCACATTCTTGCTTATTTATTAGTTCTCCTCGATATTCTAAAAGAAAATCTCCTTTTTCAAATGGAGCAGAAGTGAAGATACCACGACCTGATTAAAACACACAAAACAAATATTAGACAGAAAGTAACGTGAAATTTAAACTTAAATCATGATTAAACAATTAGAGGATTCCACTAACCTTTAAAGGCACTGATGTATCTAATGTCAAGTCCCATTTTGTCCCTTCCAGCACTAGCATAAAATTTTGCATCCTCCTTCGGATTAATACGTCTTCGCCTTTCCATGTTTTCCTGGCATGTAGGACAAGCATATGTTGTCTGACAGTATACAAACTCATTTACAACATGAGAAAATTGCTCTATATATACCAACTCCAGTGAACCCCTTACAGTCTTGATGGCTCATGTTTACCATCCAGAACACACGGGCACAGCTGTAGACAGGGAAAAAAAATACCTGTTAAAATAATTATCTGTTATCCTTTAATCTGTCTTATTCTCTGCTCTCTGTGTAAATCATCTTCTCATCTACTCTTCCTTCTCACACTTTTTCCTACTTTAACTTCAGTCTACTTCAATAATATTTTTTCACTAATAATTTAAGCAGGGTAGGGGCATTATTTGGTTCTAATTGTGTGATGTGACAACACTGGAAATAACATTGTGTTTATGGCTCCTTGAAATTGGATTCTGTGGTCTGTATGATTTCACATTGAAATTATGACATTAACATGAACTAGGGCTTGGACCCATGATTATTTAACTAACAACAAGCAACTAACTAGTCTAGTCAAAGATCTAAAAAAAAAAAAAATCAGCTAACCAATTTTACAAGCATAGCATGCATGATCTACAAACAGTGTTACAATTCATACCTGTCCCTGTACTCAGGTAATTAAATTCACAGACTGACATGCCTTTTTAATCCCTTTAACTGCATGTACTTTCCTGTATAACATAACATAGGCTACAAAACTCACAGCTGCTGTGTACACACGTGCTAGCTACAGTGGCCAGTTAGCTTATTACAATGCTAAATAAATCATGCACGCCAAAAACGTGCACATTACTGTGTACATAGACTACTAACACATGCTAGCTACGTTAGCCGAGTTAGCTTTTTACAAAGCAAAATTCTAAATCATCCACACACCAGGAACATACATATTACTGTGTGCAGAAGCTACTGTGGCTAGTAAAAACACTTGCTTAAGCGAAAAAGCAACTGTATATGCTTATCATGTGCTTTTAATCCTCCAGCCACCTGCTCCAGCGCATGCTGGTGCCTTAATTGAGGGTGTGGCTATTGACGGAGCTTGGTGTTGACGTCTCATGCCATGTGCGTAAAGCAGCCAATCACAACGCAGCCCGCCAAATTTCACCGTGTGTATCAGAAATGTGTATCAAAGTGCAATACAGCCAATAACCTCTGGTTGTGCTGTTCTATACACTGGGATACACTCAAAATCAGGTCAAGCGGTTAAGAAGGACTTTCAAAGAAAAAGAGAGGATATGTTATTTAGACACTACTGAATGCAGATACACTGTTTGGTTTAGGCGGACTTTGGCATTGTCCTTGTAATACCCTACTGTCCCCGTAATGTCGGCACGTATTCAGGTGTAAAGTCCGTCCATACCATATAACCAAACACACTCACACTCACACTCTCTCACACACACATTCATTAGCCCAGTAGCATGCTCACTATGCTCACTAAGCAGTTGTTGTGCTGTCCTGTGGTTTAAGGTCACCTGTGTATTATATGAGATTGCTGCTGCTTGTGTTTTTTTTTTTTTTTTTTTTTGTGTGTTTGTTCTCTGGTTGTCTGCTTACAGGTGCTCCTGGTGCTTCTAAGGTTGGGTTCCCCACAAAAGCTGTGAATCGTCTTCAGTTTTGTATTTACAGGTGTAGCAGCTCAATTTTTCATTGTTTTTTATGTTTGTCTCTTCATGTTTCTGTTCTTTTTTTCTCTTCTTCGCTTTCCCTCTCTCTCTGTCCCCCGGTCCGGTTCGGCACAATTATCATATCATGTTGAATATTGTTACAAAAATAAATAAATAAAAATGAGGAGTTGATGGGCGTCAAGGGGAGCTTTACATTCATAGAGCTTCCCTTGGCATTGCAAATGTATTTAGCATAAACGGTATTCAGATTACAATTCTGCTGCCATAATGCTGGACAGTAAAAATAGAGAGATGAACGTAGGCCTACGTTCATCTCTCTATTTCTTTTATTAATTGCGGCTTTGGACGGAAGGACACTGCAGACACAAGATCATCAACTTTAAAATAAAGCATGCATGGGGCTTGACCTATTGATGCTGCTGAAATAAATTCCATTGGTCAGAGAGGTTTTTCTTTTGCATTCTTCAGCTATTAAACATGTAATACAAATAACATACAGACCAGAATAAAATGTCAATATAGTGTTAAGTATATATTCATATAATATTAATCAACCAACATACAGTATGAAGTGAGCCCCCCACCTCCCAAGAGCCACCATCTCAGTGATCCAATTTGTTATATCACGCACCCAATACAATCTGACAAGATTGCTTTTACAAAAAACGTAGGGCGCATGGGAGGCTATTGTAATATCGCCATGTTATTGTTTTCTCTCCCATTATTTCTCTCCTATGCACAGTACATAACCGTACCATCTATGATCAATAGGCTACACTTATTTTTCATTCTTAACTTATTCTCAACCTATTCTGTTCAACAGTGATGAAAGGCGGGAAAGATCAGACACTGTGGGACTACATGAACTTGTGGGTGCACTAAAACTGATAGCAACGAAACTTGCGCTAACTTTTACTTCAATGATAAGCAACCCTGCTTATCATGGAAGTAAAAGTTAGCGCAAGTTTCGTTGCTATCGAAGTCAAATCCGCAAAGCAACCCACAACATCTTAAACAATTGATATCAATGTTTCACTTCATTTTAATGTCGTTTCGCGAAACCACTGCTGCCTTTTCAACCAGACACTCACCGGACCAACCAACCACTTCGGCTACCTTGTCCCAGGCAGCAGCCTTTTTGTCCTGGTCTCTGTACGCAAACAGAGTCGGGTTGTATAGGACGGGGTGGTCCTGAACACATGCTATCAAGTTTTCTGTCATTGTGGGGAATGACAAACGAATGGAATATAAAGTGAAGTGAGAGTGTTTGTGTGTGTGTGTGTGCTGTGCTGTGCGGAAACAATGGTGGATGGCGCGAATATGAGGTATGGAACGAAAGATTTGTGATGGAACTAAAATCATGCCGCTTGTATCCGATGGGACATATATGAGAGACGGATGCAAGCATTTCGACATTCGGATTGGCTGTCGCCGAACCGCATCATAGCTAATTTGCATAATATTCACTGAAGTTCAACTACAAACTGTTGCTCTAGTCTCTCGAATCAAATTCCCATACACCGCTGTCGAACAAATTCAAATTAAGAGGGACTTTCATGCCATGGCTGGACTGCCAAACTTAATTGGAGCAATAGACTGCACACATATATGGATCAAAGCACCTTCACCTGATGCGTTCCCTTTCCTCAACCGCAAACAGTACCACTCCATCAACGTCCAAATCATATGAGACTCCAAATACAACCTTTTCAATGTCGTTGCTCGATGGCCAGGGCCTCATTTGTGCTGCAAAATAGCTCAGTTGGCACGCGTCTTGCACAAGGCGCGCATGGAGATGGCTGTCTTGTTGGTAAGTGACTTGTCTGATTGTTAATATTCACCATGCAAACTTACCTAAATGCATTATTTACCTAAAATCCACTATTTTCTCCAGGTGATCGAGGCTATGCTTTAGCCCCCTGGCTGTTGACACCCTTAATCAACCCTGTGACGAGACAGGAACGCTCATACAATCAATCAATCAATTATACTTTATTAATCCCCAAGGGGAAATTCCAGTTTCGGTCATGACAGACAACACAGAAACAGACAGGGAGAGAGAGTGTGACCAAGGCATCGCAGCCCACGGGCTCACGGCCACGCAGGCGCCGCCAGATAAGAAGGAAGGGGAACATCATTGGGTGAGGGGAGGGAAAAAAATCATACTTCACACTGTACCCTTATTAGGATACGGTCTGAGATCTCAAAAAAACCTCAGCACAGAAAAAGCATCACATACACATAACAACACCTTAAGGAATGGGACAGTGAAGAGGTGAGGAGTTGCATGTGTTATAATGGGCATGTATGTGTATGCGTGTGTGTTTGTTCAATAAGTCTGCACAGAATGTTGGATCAGGCAATTGTCCTTGACAAGTTCGAATATGTCAGCCAGTTCCACAACAAATCTCACAGGAGTGCAGGAAGGGAGGGGGAGCACATGGGAAAGAGCATCATGTTATCATAACAAACGTGGACAATGATTATGCAGCTGGCCACAAGGCCAGTGTGGGGTGCCGGATTGAAATAACAATTAATTTGGGTCAGACAGACAACTGATTGCACTTTCTGTCTTTTTGTCCATTGCTGGTATCTCATGGCGAAGTCCCGAATTCAGCCGAATTGTGGGATGTGGACCCTTTCCGCCCGGTCCAAGCGATCAATCAACCATTCTCCCAGGTCAATCCATTTCTCTTCTGAGTCCAGGAATCTCAGCCAGCCTGCGAACCTGCGCAAGGATCACATCCAGCTTCCGGCCCTGCTCACGTAGCATCTCAGTCTGAGTGTTGATTGCTCTTGTGACCCCATCGAATGCTTTCCACGATCTCTTAATTTCACAAAATACCAGGTATCCTCCAACTCCAAACAGCAGGAACCCGAGTATCATAAATCCAAATATGTAGACGTCTTCCGCGTCCTCGACAGCCAGCATCGCTAAACACACGGTGCGCCACTTCCCCCATGCATCCTCCGTGTATCCAGCGAAGAATGTCCCGTCGGGGCATGAGGCTTGTCCTTTCCCCATCTTCGCGGTTGAGAAAATTTGATCAATAGCATTGAGACCCCAGCTGACCAAATCCATCTTATTTGACTTCGTCTGATATGTAAAAAGATGCTCAAAAAGACACACACACAGACAGGCTGAGCAGGGCAAAAAAAGGGAGGGAGGAGCAGAGAAATGCGACCTCTTACACCGAGAGCCAAGACAAGCGTCATACGGGCACCCGTGCAGTGGTGGAGCGCACTATTGGTGTGTTGAAGGCCAGGTAGATGTGTTTGGATACAGCAGGGGGAAACTGCTCTATAGCCCAGAGAAAGCATGCCAGATTATTCTGGCATGCTGCGTTTCGTATAATACTGCCATGAACAATGGTGTCCCACTACCTAAACCAGTCCAGGCAGACAACATGCCAGAAGACCCCCCCATGGACTGCCCCATCAAAGTCCCATCATGATGAGGGAACAACTGACTGCACGGCTTTAGGGTAGGCTATAATGTAGGCTGCTGTAATTGAAAATAATCAAGGACTTGGAAAGGGTTTTGTTTTACATTTTATTCTGAGAATTTGTCAACACATCTGCTATGCATGTAAGACTAGTTGCAATCTTGTCCAACGTCCCAGACATATTCTCCAGGCATTTTAGAATGTGCTCTTGATTTTTCAGCACTGCGTTGGTTATCACTTGTGTGCGTGGGAGACGGTGTTGAGCTGGAGCATCAGATGGTCCCGGCTGTGGGGGGCTGCATCTAATTGGTCTTCCTCTAAATAAAATGATTGAACATGATTGTTTGACTATTCCTTTCACATACATAACATTTACAACATTTGAACAAAGGGAAAATGAGTAGAATCGTAAGAGCGTAAATCTTATTTAAATATTCTTTTTTTCCATGGTAGTTCATTATGAATTATGACACTGAATTTATGATAACAATTCCACTGTTGACACTGCTAAAAATGACAGCTTTTCGTTTCTAGATCTCTGAAACCAGAACTTCAATTTCAGAGCCAGTCAAGTTATTCTTTTTGTACCTTGGTGCCATTCTCATGAATTAACGCTTCCTGGCACAGGAGCAGGGTTGCTAACTTTTCAAAAAACCTTGGAGTGAGATTTCAGCGGGTCGGTTTGCGACACGCATCTCAGAAGTTGTTCCACAGTACAGATATATATATATCTGTGTAGATATGATGTAGATACATGTATACATTTTATGAATATGCAATAGTGCAGACTGTGGGCCTTCCTCTAGAAAATTTTGCATTTCTTAAATGCAATTTCTTCCATTCTAGTCAATTTTAGGGTGACTAGTTAGACATGGCAAATCCTAAATCCACATCTAATTCATAAGTAAAGTCTTATGTAAGTAAGTAAAGTATGGATTTAGCAGGGAGATGTCGAAGGCTAGATCCAGGTACAATGCACGTCTGGAGCAGCGGTTCTCTGCTAACGACTCTGCCACTGTATGGAGGGGGCTGAAAGAGATCACCAACTACAAGCCCAGAGCACTTCATTCCTCAGACGATCTGAAACTGGCCAACGACCTGAACGACTTCTACTCACGCTTTGAAGTCATGGACTCACCCCTCCCCACCCCCCACACCACTCCGATCTCAACCACTTTGGATTGCCCCCCTGCCCCCTCTGCCCTCTCACCCCTCCCCACCCCTTACACCACCCTGAACTCATCCACCTTGGATTGCCCCCCTCCCCCCTCCCCCCTCTGTCCTCTCAGTCCGAGAAGAGGACGTGAACAGGCTGTTCAGGAGGCTGAATCCACACAAGGCTGCGGGCCCTGACTCTGTGTCTCCCTCCACCCTGAGACACTGTGCTGAGGAGCTGACCCCGGTCTTCACAGGGATCTTCAACTCTTCCCTGGAGTCATGCCACGTCCCAACCTGCTTCAAGTCCTCCATCATCGTCCCTGTCCCCAAGAAACCACGTGCCACAGGACTCAATGACTACAGGCCTGTGGCTCTTACGTCTGTAGTCATGAAGACTTTTGAACGTCTGGTTTTATCCCACCTCAAATCCATCATCAACCCTCTCCTGGACCCTCTGCAGTTCGCCTACAGAGCCAACAGGTCTGTAGATGACGCCATAAACCTGGCCCTGCACTTCATCCTGCAGCATCTGGACTCCCGGAACCTACGCCAGGATCCTGTTTGTGGATTTCAGCTCTGCATTTAATATGATTCTTCCCACTCTGCTCCAGGACAAGCTGTCTGTGCTCTCCGTGCCCGACTCCACCTGCAGGTGGATCACAGACTTCCTAACAGACCGGAGTCAGCGCGTGCGGCTGGGGAAGAGTGTCTCTGCAACTCGGACATTAAGCACAGGATCTCCACAGGGCTGTGTACTGTCACCTCTACTGTTCTCCCTGTACACCAACTGTTGCACCTCCAGCCATGACTCCGTTAAACTTATTAAGTTTGCGGACGACACCACCCTCATCGGACTCATCTCGGGCGGCGATGAGACTGCCTACAGGAGGGAGGTGGACCGGCTGGTGACCTGGTGCAGCAGCAACCACCTGGAGCTCAACACCCAGAAGACAGTGGAGATGGTCGTTGACTTCAGGAAATCCACAGCCCCCCTGCCCCCCCTCGCCCTCACTGACACCCCCATCACCACTGCGGATTGTCACTGGTTCCTCGGCACCACCATCACCCGGGACCTCAAGTGGGAGCCGACCATCAGCTCCCTCACCAAGAAGGCCCAGCAGAGGATGTACTTCCTGCGACAGCTGAGGAAGGCCGAGCTGCCGGCCCAGCTGATGGTGCAGTTCTACACGGCCATCATCGAGTCCATCCTCTGCTCCTCCATCACGGTGTGGTATCCCGGGGCCTCTGCCAGGGACAGACACAGACTGCAGCGAGTTGTGCGCTCCGCAGAGAAGGTGATCGGCTGCAGCCTCCCATCGATCCATGACCTGCACGTCTCCAGGACAATGGGGCGAGCAGGTCAGATCACAGCTGACCCTTCTCACCCTGCACATGGACTATTTGAACCACTCCCCTCAGGCAGGAGGAACCCACAACTAGGACCTCCCGTCACAAAAACAGTTTTTTCCCCCTTGCAGTCAGACTTATAAACACTTCATAATCACTTCATAACCTGCCACAGACACTTTACTTCACTTTACCATCATTAAAATTGCACTAACGAAACTGCACTGTTGTTGCTCTGTATATTGGTTACTGTGTATTGTTGTACACACCTTGTACATTTTGTATTCATATATTTTTATTCTTTATTTTTTATCATTATATCCCTGTTACATGTTTGCACCTTACGCCGCAGCAAATTCCTAGTTAGTGAACACTGTTCACTAACAATGGCAATAAAAACGAATTCTGATTCTGATTCTGATAGCCTACATCCTCAGCTGCCCTTCAAAAGACAATGTTGTTTAACAGAGAGAAACTAGTCTAGGCTGGTTCAACAAATTTCAAGGCAAAGGTAAGATGGTATATGTAGATTTTTAACGGCGTTTCATGCCATAGTCATAGATCAATTCAGAATTTAACAGAAAATGTACAAAATGACAATGTACACGGTCCCTCTTAAAAATAACTTAATATATACAATATATTACAAATATCAACATATAAACTCAAATCAGAAATAAAAATATTAATATAAACATTAGCATTCTGTAACAATTGTGACCATCAAAAAATAACCATTCATCAGGGTTGCTGATCCATTTTTTTTTTTTTGCCTTTTCTTGGTCTCGTTTTTTTTTCTTTTTGCCTTTTTTGTCTTTTTTTTTTTGCCTTTAATGTCCATATCCAAAGTGTCTCTTTTCAATTTCCAACTCATACAGTACAGTCCCCTCCAAAAGGCTACCAGGCACACACACCACCAGACACAAAAAAATCCAGAAGATATCAGTGTGTGCATATCTAATCATCACATCGTAAAGAACTGTTATAGCGGGTTGTGGCAGACTTTGCGTCTTTCACTATCTGAGCTCATACTTGTAGCACGGCTCTAGGTCGTTCATTTTTATGCACATAATGGAAGAGAGGGTACCATCGAGTGAAAGCTTATTTCTTGTGTCGGTCTTGTTAAAGGGGTAGTTCGCCATTTTGCACATTAAGCCCTGTTTTTAGGTAGTCTGGGGTGAATTATAGATGTTCTGATCACAATTTGGACATTTGGTGCTGAACGGAGCATTTAGGTATCCACTGCTGCAGCCCCCCCAACTTTGCATTGAGTCAATGACCACTCAAGCAAACAATCATAAAACGGCATTAAACTTTCGTTTGCAGAGACATGAAACTCACCGTGTGGTCTGTGGTGGACAGCGATACGTTGGCTTGAAAATCACCGCGAAATACGCTTCCAGAGAAGTTATATTACCATTATTGTCCGTCTTCATTGATTTGTATTGTACACAAACAACGCACTATCGCCACCTAGTGGCTGGATGTCTTGCTGCTGCTATTCAACGGTGTCCGGAAAAATAGGTCCACCAAATGCTAAAACAACTGTTAGAAGGCACATTTCGCTGCGATTTTCGGGTCAATTTCGGGTCAATTCCTATTATCCAGGGGGACGTCATTGCCACATCCGTCCCAGAGCACCATAAGTTATGGTCTAGGCCCTGTTGCTGTTATGGACCATAACAGCAACAGGGCCTAGGCAGGAATCAGGCAAAGAAAACCAGTAAATTGACCGCGTCAATTGACATTTGTCTAAAAAACAGAGATAAATAAATGAGCTTTCTTACCTTTAGCAGAGCTGCTTCTTTCTTGATTTTGCGCAAGCAAAGGTGTCGACTACATCCTCAAAGTCCAACTCCGATTCAATGGTGAGCAGTGACAGTGCTGTGAGACTTTTCTGTGTCATAGTAGTTCTCAGTTCATTCTTCACCCGCTTCAACCGGGAGAACGACCTCTCGCCTTCTGCATTGGTAACGGGCAGGGTTAAGAAGAATCTGAGTCCCACATAGACGTTTGGAAAGGTGCTTTGGAGTCCGTGTGTGTGCTCTCCCTCAGCGCTGGTTGTGACAGCAGTTGTCGATGTTTTTTATAAAGAAACGATCTAACACTGGAACATTTTTAATTGCCGCTAAA
This sequence comes from Odontesthes bonariensis, assembly GCF_027942865.1. Taxonomy (NCBI): domain Eukaryota; kingdom Metazoa; phylum Chordata; class Actinopteri; order Atheriniformes; family Atherinopsidae; genus Odontesthes; species Odontesthes bonariensis. The sequence goes on along the minus strand of NC_134515.1, from coordinate 34,207,479 downwards.
CGCCTGGAGTCTTTCTCTTTTTTTGTTTTTCTCTTCGCACAACCACTCAATTGATGTCTATCCATTTTTTTTTTATTTTTACCCCGTTTTTTTGAAAACATGATACATTTCACCATAGGTGGACTGCAGGGCCGGCCCAAGACTATACGGTTGCTTGGGGCCCCCAAACTTTCATGGGGGCCCCCGAGAGGACTCCCTACAGGGTGAGCACCGACCGCGATGAAGAACACCATCTGTATCTGACTTCTCAGTGACCTACTATTCAGTAGAACTAGATGGCTATATATAGCAAGTGTTTGGCGCAACTGTGACGGTGACGGTGGGGACATGTACATGGTTTAGTTTTCATCATGTATTACTTTTAATTGTGAAATCCCTACAATAGGTATATGACAAAGAATATTTTGTAAAGTGAAACTGGGATATTTCGTCGTGATACGTGGCTTTTTCTTTGAGACATTTTGCTGAAAGAGTGCAGTGCATGATGGGACACGATCTACAGACGTCCTCAACTCCTCCCCCTCACCACTCACCGCTCACCTAAGCGCGGCCAAAGCTATCAGCGGCTCTGCTTGGCAATATGTGACCCGCTCTGGCGAAATGTTTCGGAAGTCGCAACATTCTATTTTGAGGTACGGGCAGATAACGTGAAAAAACAATGGATTAAGTTGTATAGTCCATATAGTTGAGGAAAGGCACATAAATGACAATTCAAGTTGACTTGCAAGTTGTATTAAATGGCCATATTTTGAAAACCATCCAATGTATGACTTTGACTATGGTATCATTTCAAAGCTTATTTCCATTCCTTTCTTTTGATACCAAAATCTCAATTTTGACATTTGGGTCACTGTGACTCATTTTGCTGGATCAGGTCACATATCATGCACCAGCTGTTGACCGTGACGTTTAGCAAAGGTTCCATGGGCCAGTGGCGCGAAGCAAGTGAGCGAGAAGCGAACTAACTAGCAGCGACTTGAGTCAGACATGAAGGGAGGTCGGCAAACTTAGCCATCATGTCACAAAAAAGAAATTATCCCTCTGGCGCTGAGAAAAGAAAAAAGAAGAAGCATGAAGATGAGAAAAAACAGCAAGACAAAGGTACGTTCGAATGTTCAATGATGACTATTTTTGTATTGTCATTCAAGCCTTTGGTTCGTTTATGTCCTGGACAAGTTAGCTAGCTAGCCAGCAGCTAGCCATGTGCACACCCACTACTACCTAGCATCAGATAGGCAGAGATCTTTCGAAGGAATATTACACACCCATTCGAATCTGTCATGGCATGGGTATTGTTTTTTGTAAATGTGTTTGCTTGTAAATTCTGTTTCCAATTGAGATTTCCAAATTTCCCCACGCCTGTTGAATGTTAATCCTGATTTGCGAGCTCAGCGTGAGCTGCCATTTATCCCCTCGCTCCAACTTTCAGTGTCGTGCAGCCATGCTTGTAGTACAACCAGCTAGCTACACGTGAAACCCCATGGATGGCTGGTATATTATATCGATAGGACTTTGTCACTTTTTGTAGTTGTTGGAAGATTTTTAGAACTACGTGTGTCGATACACAACAGTTCATGATTATGGCAAGGGTAAGAGAATAACGTGTTACGGTTAGATTTTGACAAAATAAGCGTTGTTTCAGGACGCTAGAAAGCCACCACTTAGCTAAATTTGTTTGTTATTAGCACGCTAATTTGAACAAACTGATATGCCGACATCATGCTCGGTGGTATTTGGCTGTCACTTGCTAACAAGTAACAATATCATAACTGATGTTAGTTCATGTAAACAACGAGTACATATTTATTAAAATTGGATCTGTTTGTTGTTCCATTTAAGGTAGCTCCAAATCACAATCCCATTCCCATCTAAATTAGGCTGCACGTTTGTTGGGGATATAACTGTTTGTTTTGACACGTTTTAAACCACATTAACATCTCAAAAAGCCTCATCGTTGAGAATTGCGGGGAGATCGCTAACAATGGTTGATTACATGTTAGTTTGACAACCTGTCAATGTGCTGCTGTTGCTTGCAGGCAGCAGCAGACCTATCGTCTATACACGACTGCTCTCTAGTGGACAGATTGAAAAACAAACTTAACAAACAGAATAAGAAAAGAGATACAAAATGACTGTCAATTTTTAAATAATTACATCATGTCATCTAGGCTTCTGACAGATGTTCATTGCAATCAATATTTTCCCTATAAACCAGATTAGTACTACCTGACACAGAGGATTGTTTTGTAGGCTTATAAAATGTGACTTTTGGGGAAAGTATGCAGCTCCCTGTCTGTGTGAATAAGGATAGTAAATGAAAGTAATTTACTGTATCTCTGTACTTGTGTAAAATTTTGCAGGGGCTTTGCTGAAGTTTCTTGGAGCAAAAACAACTTCACCTTCCCAACCCACCGGTGCCTCCTCAGTTGATGATGATGCTGCTGCAAGTGAGTACTGGTCACTTGGTCACTTCACCTCCAGGTGATCCTGCTGAGTGGTCTGATGTACTCTCTGAGTCAGACAGAACAGATTTAGTAAGCAGAGGGCCACTGCCTGTAAGTGAAAACTTCACTTTTCCAAAGAAATCTGATGGACGAGGCTTTCACTACCACTACACATATAGGCAGTTGGTAAATGGGGAAAGAATTAAACGAAGTTGGCTCACCTATTCAAAACCGAAAGATGCAGTCTACTGCTTTTGTTGTAAGCTGTTCTCTAGTAAGTCAATGAAACTGGCGGGGGAAGGACAACGCGACTGGGTCAATATAGGTGTACTGCTTAAACAACACGAGAATAGCTCTGAGCACTGTAAGAATATGGTGAAATGGAAGGAGTTTGCGCTGCGTCTTTCCAAGGGAAAGACAATTGACTCCACAGAAATGGCACTTTTAGAGGCAGAGAAGATCCGTTGGAGAGATGTTCTCACCAGACTAAGAAGCATAATTCAATCTCTGGCAGAGAGGAATCTGGCTCTCAGGGGGTCTGCAGACACACTGCATGCGGACAATAATGGAAAGTTCTTGAAAGAAGTAGAACTGATGGCCAAATTCGACCCAGTGTTAAAAGACCATGTAAGGCGCATAGACAGTGGAGCAGAGCACACAACTTACCTGGGTAAAACCATTCAAAATGAGCTGATCGCTTGTATCAGTGACAAAATAATGGCTTCAATGGTGGCAGAAATAAAGGAGTCCAAATATTATGCAATAATATTGGATTGCACTCCTGATATTAGCCACAAAGAGCAGATGTCTGTGGTAGTGCGCACACTGAATCTTAGTACAGCTGAGATAAAGGAGCATTTTTTAGGATTTTTGATAGCTCCTGAATCCACTGGTTTAGGTTTGTCCTCACTTATCCTTAAGAGGCTTGAGGAATTAAACCTCCCCTTTCAAGACTGTAGGGGCCAGTCTTACGATAATGGAGCAAACATGAAGGGAAGAAATAAAGGAGTGCAGGCAAGGCTCTTAGCCAAAAATCCAAGAGCATTCTATGTGCCTTGAGTGCGCACACTTTGAACCTTATGGTTTCAGATGCAGCCAAAACATCAATGGATGCCACCTGTTTTTTTGGCAATGTTGAGAAGATGTATAAACTTTTCTTAGGGTCTACTCAAAGATGGGCCATTTTACAGAAACACGTTCGCATCACCCTCAAGTCCTGGAGTGACACGCGATGGGAAAGTCGCATCAAAAGCATTGAACCTCTACACCATCAAGCAGATAAGGTGAGAGAAGCTTTGTTGGAGGTCAGGGAACATGCAAATGACCCTGTGGTGAAAGTGGAGGCCCATTCCCTTGCTGAAGAATTGGGATCATTTAGATTTCAGATATGCTGTGTGGTCTGGTATGACATTCTTTCCAAAATCAACACCACAAGCAAGCTTCTTCAGTCAGTTAACATGCAGCTGGATGTTGCAGTGAGTCTCATTCAGAAAAGTAGGGATAGTTTGATCAGTTACAGGGCAACTGGCTTCAATGATGCACAGGTCTCTGCAAAAGAGATCTGTGAGCAAATGAACACTGAACCAATCCTGAAGGAAAAGAGATTGAGGTCCACAAAAAGGTACTTTGGCTACGAGACACCAGATGAGCCAATAACTAATGCTTTGAAGAGACTGGAGGTGACATTTTTTAATGCAGTGGTAGACTGCAGAATTCAGTCTTTGGAGGACCGCTTTCAGTCTCTAGGGGAAGTCAGAGACAACTTTGCTGTGTTGCTGAACTTTAGGGATCTTGATGCTCAGAGTTTGAGAGAGAGTTGTAAGATACTTGAGGACGGACTTACCTGTAGAGAAGAGTCGGATATTGATGGTGGTGCTCTAGCTGCAGAGATTGAAAGCCTTCCGGATCTTCCCAAGATGACAGTATTTGAGCTGCTTACTTACCTCTCCGAAAATGACATGCGCGAGTTGTTCCCAAATCTTTGGATAGCTCTCAGGATAGCCTGTACACTCCCCGTTACAGTGGCGTCAGCAGAAAGGAGTTTTTCCAAACTTATAAAAACCTACTTAAGATCTACAATGGCATAAGAAAGGCTCAGTGGGCTTGCACTCATCAGTATCAACCACAAAGTTAGCCATACCATCTCTTACAATGATGTCATAAATGACTTTGCCTCCAGAAAAGCGAGGAAACAAAGGTTCTAGATACAGATTAGGTTTGTGTAGAGTTGATGCAGTGTCTTCACGGGACAAAATAAAAACATGTTAACATGTTTGAAACAGCAGTGGATTATTTTAAGATTTCATACTGTACATAGTTTTCAGAAAAGCATTGTTCATTGCACTTGTTAAAATGCTGTTCTGTTGTACAACTCAATTGATTTTGTGACATCACCTTATCTATTTGTTTTAAGCATTTTATTTATTTATTTATTTTTATTTGAACTATTATTATGCAACAAGACAATGTCAATGTCATTTGGTTTATTTAAGTTGTGAGAAATTGGACATTTTGCACATTTGTTGTGAATTTAAAAGAAATTAAACGGGTAAACTTTTAAATACAGTGTCTTGTCTGCTGATTTTTACTTTCAAATGGTGAAATTAATATGCCACGCATGTTCACTCCAGTGTACATTTTTGTTTTAGTTCAATCCACAAGTAAGATTAAAACCAGTCAGAATGACAGTGGTATGTTTTAAGCAATGAAGCATAACGCATTATGCATGAAGCATTATGGTAATGAAAGTGGATATGTTACACGCATTGTGTAGCCTATAGGATGATGACACATCTGATGCTGAGATGATGATATGGAGGGCCCCCTAATGAAATTTTGTTTAGGGCCCCATAAAGGCTTGGGCCGGCCCTGGTGGACTGGCTCAACTGACAGGTTGAGGGAGGGGGGTTAATGTTCACATTAGGCCACTATTGCTCAGAATTATGATATATCGTTGCTGTTCTTATCACATTAGTTTTAATAATGAATTTTATATGAATATTTATGTCAAGTGTAACCATTTTAAGTGTACAAACATTCATGAAAAAACAATTTTTTAAAGTTTGTCGTGTGGTGCCCCCCCACTGGCTGTGAATGGTTGGTGCCCCTCGGCACTGTGCTGCAGGCCCATATAGTTAATCCGGCCTTGGATCACGCCAGAACTCCTTTACAATGGGGCAATCCCAGAACAAGTGTACCATAGTTTCAGGACAACTTCCACAAAAGCTATGATGGTATAACACAAGGCACACATAAGTACTCAGTGAAATCAAAGAATTACTCAAATCAAATTTCATATGCAATCTTCAAATGTTGGCTATTATATATGACATTATACTATGAACATCTGATGTTAATACTGAAAATATGCAGCAATACTGGAGCCTAGCCTACCAGTTTCCTTTGCCACAAGAAGCTTTTTCCACTCGTGTGTCAAAACCTTTTTGAGTCAGATCTCCTAGAAAATAAATGTCAAAATATTTGCAAAACATTAACAATTTGTCTGCCTTTCTAGGGTGATGGGTAAAAGTGACTGCGAACCAACACCAGACCTGCGTTGGTGGAATAGGGGTAGATAGATAGATAGATAGATAGATGGATAGATAGATAGATAGATAGATAGATAGATAGACAGATAGATAGATGGATAGACAGATAGACAGACAGATAGATAGATACTTTATTGATCCCCAAGGGGAAATTCAAGGTCCCAGCAGCTTAAGACACCACACACAACATAGACTACAATGTAAACAGGATGATACAAAGCAAATCAACATGACTAAAAAGAACAGTAAAATACACTAAAGATAAAGATTGCGCATGAATGTGCTGAGGATTGGTACTGTGATCCAGTATGAGGGGTATGATATAGGCAATTTGGGGACCGGCCTTTATTTATCTGAATCGACAATGTAACTGAAAATGACACTCTAAAACTTACCATTTTCAAGTTGTTGTTTCAAGTTATCGTACTCTCTAACTCTGTGCATTTTCTGAGGGTCACAGAAAATATAGGTGAATTAAAGAAAACCCTAAATTAATTTACATTTGTTATTCATTGCTCAAGCTAACATTACCAGTTGTCATTGTCATTGCACAACAATAATAAACAGACATAAAGATAGACAGGTACTTGAAATGTAATCCCCAGGGGACAATAACTGCAGCGTTGTTGAATTAATTTGATGAGATCTGTTATCTTAACTTAATTAGAGAAATTTGCCGTTACATGTTGTAACTACCTGCTATTTCATTAAATGGTATTATTATAATGTTATTATGGTTTTACATCATGGCATAGCAGATTTGTGTTATGGGTTCTGGGAATAATGGTAATATTCCCAGTGATGACTGCAGGTTTCTTACTGGTAGATACGTGTACAACTGGGAAACTGATAGTAAAAGTAAGAAATCATGTTCCAGGTGACGTTCAGGACTTTTGCGGTGGAAAAATGTTTTAACCACTTTTCCCTAGCTCCTTGAACGCACTACCCTATGAACGCACCATAGTCCAACGAAAAACGAATTATTTTACTGTATATAGCACCTAGCACACTATATGCCTTATGCTGCGTGTACACCAAGAGCGACCTACGCTACCTGAGCGCCGGAAATCATTATTTCTCCATGGAGGGTGAGCTACCTGGGCTACCAGAGCGGATTCGCCAGTGGCAAAGAGAACTGCGCTTCCAGAGCGGATTCCAGCGATTAAACTCAAGCTAACATTATGGTAATGAGCTATGATGCGTTTCGGCGAAAACCAATGACAATCCACAGATTGTAGGGGTCCCACAATCCGCGGGGTTCGCGGAAACAGACAAGGCAAGGCAAGGCAAGGCATCTTTATTTATATAGCGCATTTCATACCACAGGCAACTCAATGTGCTTTACATAAAGACAAGGCATTTAAAAGAACAGCATAAAGCAGCAATTTAAAGAGAAAAAAAAAATAGAATAAAAATTAAAAACACAGTTAAAATCAATCAAAGAAGAGGGGATAAAGAAAGATATAAACTCAACCATACGCACACCGAAAGAGAAATGTTTTTAACCTGGATTTAAAAGTGCTCACAGTTGGGGCTGATTTCAGTTCTGCTGGTAGTTTGTTCCAGTTGTGTGCAGCATAACAGCTAAAAGCTGCTTCACCGTGTCTAGTTTGAACTCTGGGCTCCACTATCTGACCTGAGTCAGCAGATCTCAGAGCTCTGCTGGGTTTATACTCTGCTAGCATGTCATTCATGTATTCTGGACCTAAACCATTCCGTGATTTGTAGACGAGTAGCAGAACTTTAAAATCTATTCTGTATCTGACTGGGAGCCAATGTAAAGACTTGAGAACTGGGGTGATGTGATCTGATCTCTTTGTTCTGGTTAAAACTCGGGCTGCAGCGTTCTGAATGAGCTGCAGCTGTTTGAGACTCTTTTGGGGGAGTCCAGTCAGAAGACCGTTACAGTAGTCAAGTCTGCTGGAGATAAAAGCATGAATCAGCTTCTCCTGATCTGTTTGGGACATGAAACCCTTAATTCTGGATATGTTCTTAAGTTGATAAAAGGCTGATTTGGTGACTGATTTGATATGATTGTTGAAGGTCAGGTCTGAGTCTATCAGCACGCCAAGGTTCCGGACTTGGTCTTTAGTTTCTAGAGACAGTGACTCAAGATGTTTACTGACAGCAAACCTCTTCTCTTTGTTGCCAAACACAATGACCTCAGTTTTTTCTTGATTTAACTGAAGGAAATTTTGGTTCATCCACTTTTTGACTTGCTCTAGGCAGTCGCACAATGACTCTATAGGACTGCAGTCATCTGGAGACAGTGCCAGATATATCTGTGTGTCATCTGCATAGCTGTGGTAGTTGACTTTAGAGTTCTTCAGAATTTGACCCAGAGGCAGCATGTATAGAGTGAACAGAAGGGGTCCAAGAACTGACCCCTGAGGAACTCCACATGTCATAGCCACTCGATCAGATTGATTACTTCCAATAGTCACAAAAGAACGCCGCTCCTCCAAGTAGGACCTGAACCATTCTAGGACTGTCCCGCTGAGTCCTGCCCAGGTTTCCAACCTGTTCAGCAGTATACTGTGATCCACAGTGTCAAATGCAGCGCTGAGATCCAACAATACCAGAACTGACACCTTGCCTGAGTCAGTGTTCAACCTTATGTCATTTAACACTTTAATAAGAGCCGTTTCTGTACTGTGGTGAGGTCGGAAGCCTGACTGAAATTTGTCAAGGATTCCACTGGAGTTCAAGAAGTTACTGAGTTGATTAAAAACCACTTTCTCAACAATCTTGGCTATAAAAGGAAGATTTGAGATGGGTCTGTAGTTGGTTAAAATGGAAGCATCCAATGTTGTCTTTTTTAGGAGTGGCTTGATGGCAGCTACTTTTAAGGGTTTAGGAAACGTGCCTGATTGAAGTGAGCAGTTTATTATTTGCTGCAAATCTGTTTGGACAGAGCTTACAATAGTTTTAAAGAAGTCAGATGGCATTGTGTCAAGACAGGATGTTGATGGTTTAAGATGCTGGACTGTTTCTTCTATGTTTTTTTGGTCAACTGTATTGAATTCTGACATCATAGTTGATTGATTCCTAGGTGGTTTTAAGGATTGCGTCATTTTATTATTTTGCTCATTTATGTTGATATTTAGCCTTATAGATTTGATTTTTTCATTGAAAAAACAAGCAAATTCATTGCATTTTTCTGTGGAACAGAGTTCTGAAACTATCTGTTTTGGGGGGGTTGTCAGCTTATTAACCATAGCAAACAGAGCACGAGTGTTGTTGATGTTCTTATTAATCATTTCAGATAAGTGTTGCTGTCTAGCCCGGAGTAACCCGTGGTTAAAATTACAAAGACTTTGTTTGTAGAGGTCATGGTGAATTTGAAGTTTAGTTTTTCGCCATTTACGCTCTGCTTTCCTGCATTCTGTTTTCAAGGCCTTTACCATAATAGTGTTCCTCCATGGTGTTCGCTTTCTGCTCAAGATCATCTTATTTTTAACAGGTGCAACAGTATCCATGACATTTGAGAGTTTCAAGTTAAAGTTATCTAAGAGTTCATCAACTGTCTCTGCACTCGCAGTTGATGACATAGCTATAACTTCCATAGACTTAGCACTGGTATTCTCATTTATGTACCTTTTTCTAACAGACACATGGGTTAACTGAATGTTTGGAGTTAACTGTAAGTCAGAGAACACACAGAAATGATCAGAGAGCGCCAAGTCCTTGATATCAACAGAAGAAATGTCAACACCTTTAGAGATAACCAGATCCAGTGTGTGGCCTCGAGTATGTGTGGGTCCGTTCACATGTTGAAGGAGGCCAAAAGTGTCAAGTAGAGAGCAGAGTTCTTTGGCATTAGTGTCCATGTTATTGTCCATGTGAATGTTAAAATCCCCAGTTATGATAAAAAAGTTATAGTCAGTGCAGATAACTGACAGCAGTTCAGCAAACTCATCAAAGAAAGTTCCTGGGTATCTTGGTGGTCTATAAATGATTAGGAAGATAACTTTTGGATCACCCTTTACAAAAAAACAGAGATATTCAAAAGAGCTAAAATCACCAAGTAAAATTTCTTTGCACTGAAAGACTGATTTAAAAATGGCGGCAACTCCCCCGCCCTTCTTACCACTTCGACACTTATTGATAAAACTGAAATTTGTTGGTGCGGCCTCATTGAGAATGGTATCACAGCTACATTCAGTCAGCCATGTTTCACTAAGAAATAAAAAGTCTAGATTATAGGTCATGATCATGTCATTTACTAAGAGGGATTTGTTGGCTAGTGATCTGATATTGAGTAGGGCTAATCTCGTGGAGACAACAGGTGATACTGGTGTGTTTCGGGGTTGACACACTATATTCAATAGATTGGTAGATTTAACTGAACCTTTTTTATTTCTCACCAGTTTGACCACTTTTCTGTTACCTGTCATCACAGGGATTGAAAAGGCTGTCTGAACTCCATAGGGCCCTGACTTTATCTAGGGAAGAGCATTCTTGATATCAGTATTACAGCCTGGACCCGGCACATATCAGTCAGACTCAGAGATATGATGATTCAGAGGCGGTGGGGGGGCTTGGTGACTTTGGTTTGAGGGTTGTTTCCAACGTGATGGACGTGGTGGAATGGGAGGGGCTGGATGAGGTGGGATGTTAGGGGGGAAGAATATGGGATTTTGGCGTGGTGTCAATTGTATTCCAATATTGAGAAAGCTCTTCATCCTGTCCGGGAAATCCAGAAGTGAGGAGTCCAGACTGAGTGGAGAGTGCTGGGGGCTGGGTGGGGTCCGGGGGGGCGAAGGCTGGGGGTTTCCCACTGGGGCTGGGAGAGACTCCGCCTGTTGGACTGCCGGGGCTGGTGAAGACTCCGCCTGTTGGGCTGTTGGGGCTGGTGAAGACTCCTTATCTTGGGGTGAGGCTGATGACGTTGCAGACTCCTTATCTTGGGGTGAGGATGATGACGTTGCAGGTTCTTCCTGGATCTGCTCTCCTCCATGGTCAGTCCTTGTCTCAGCGCCCTCAACAGAACATTGTCCTATCTGTCCTTTTGGATCGTTTTGTCCCGTCTCGTCCTTGATAGGGGCTGCTGGTGTGTGACGCAGAGAGTAAAAAATGTTGGAGCTTAGCAACTTAACTCCTGACTTGTTAAGGTGAAATCCATCTGCCTTAAAGAGGTGCCTGCGTCCCCAAAAGATGTTGAAATTGTCAATAAAGTTCGTTGAATGAGCAGCACACACGTCTTTGAGCCATCTGTTTAGCATCATCAGTCTGCTGAATCTCTCATCTCCTTTCCAAACTGTTGGTAGAGGTCCACTGAAAAACACCTCTGTACTTGTGCATCAAACTTTGTTTACCAGGTCCATAAAGTCTTGTTTTAATACCTCCGATTGTTGCTTCACAACATCAAGGGCTCCTGTGTGTATGATGAGAGATTTCAGTGTCGGATGCTCAGCAACAATGTCCAGGATCTTCTTTGAGATATCAGACACCATGTCGTTACTAAAACAGAGTATTTTGGTGTTTTTCTTGCTGCAAAAACGTTTTATCTCATTCACAGCTCCGTCACCCACTATCAGAGTTTGAGGCCCAGTGGTTAGCTCTTTCTGTGGCCTTTTAGCATATAATTTAGCCTCATACCTTTCTCCGGTCTTGGGAGATGAGCGTTCTTTTGGAGAGTCAGGATTTTGAGAAAGTGGAGCAAATCTGTTCTCTAGCAGAATTCCTGTGTCTTGTGGCAATTTGCTCCTGGTTTTGGTGGTGGTCTCGGTCCATCGTTGCTTTTTCTTTGGTATCGGGGTAGAGACATTCCTGTGTGATAGTGCAGGCCACTCGGAGTCATTGTGGGTCTCCAGGTGTTGGGTTCTGCCTGATAACCGTCTTCCCACATCTGAGGGAGACGTGTAAACTTTGGTTCCTATCCAAACAATAGTCGTTTAATCCTGAGACTGTTGCAATTGCCGTGTCGAGTGCTTCAATACAATAGTATAGTAACCCCACGCATACCTTTCTCACTGCAATTAAGTTTTATTTCGGATTTATTTCGGATTTTATTTCGAATTTAGTTTATTTTCATAGCTGCCTCTGCTATTCCTGCTCTTCTCAGGTGTACCTAATGTAGTTTTACATCATTTGTAACGTGATGTATATCTTGTATAACAAATTGTAAATAACAACACGTTTATTTGTGTCCCTGCCCTCTCTTTCCTCATGTTTTTTTTCGCGGGGGTGCTGCACAGCCGCGGGGCCTTTAAAAATTTAACATTCTAAATGTGACGTCACAAGCTACCAAAGCAAATTCTCAAGCGAAGCTTCTCCAGCTACCTCCGCTACCAGGTAGCGTAGGTCGCTATTGGTGTACACGCAGCATTACAGTTGCTAATGTTAATTAGCGACGTGAAGTTAGCTAAGTTACATACATCGATTGCCTAAAATGTGTGTAGCCTGGTTGACAAATGAATATTAGAAAGGTACAATAAATGGTTGATAAAAAGCATAAATAGTAAAATGGGATTATAAACAGTGATAACTCTGATGAAACAATTCATGAATGATGGGTTGTTCTTGTTAAAAACATGATTTACATGTATTTGATATAGCAGTACTCTTACTGTGACAGTTACGATTTGGTACTTTTATTTTGACATGCTATTTTGCAAGCATTCGGCTTTTCGTGGAGCCGTTCAGTTTTCGAGCTGAGGAGAGCCAGAAAGTTGGAGACTTCCATTTTCCTCGGAGCTAGAAACAATTGAAAGAAAGTATTTCTAAGTTTGTTTAGGAAGCTTTAAGTTCCTTTCTGAGTACTGAGCGATCAGCTCTGTAAATGCTGTATGTGACCAGAAGCTTCGTTTCGTCGAGTCTTTCTTCTGTTTGAATCGTCTCGGTAAGACAACTTGTCTATATTTACCTTACTGTTGTAAACTAAGTCTTATATTGTTTATCACTGGTAAATACTTCGGTGAAACCTCAGAATTGTATTTTGTTTTGTTAATACTTGTTGTGTTAAATGTGAAAGTGGTATATTTTGGTTGAAAAGAGTAAGCTTAAAGCTCGGAATGAGCTGACTGTATTTCACATGCTGTGATCACGCACCCAGCGCGTGCAAGGTGAGAGGACTGAACGTGTCCTCATGATAACCACTGTACTCGGTAATGTTTGTGTATAATTGCAAGGTTACCGTGATTTCAGTACAAAATGTTGTTTATTTCATAGTATTTATCCTGTTTACTTGATAATGGTTATTTAACTGAATGGTATGCAATGCTTTTCAGTGTAAACGAAGTGTATGCAGTTAGCATAGCTTTTCTTTTGAGGAGATTGATTTAAATGTTGTACAACTACTTTAAGTTTAAACTGATTGATGATATTTGATAGGAATTTAACTTTGTCCTATATGTGTAGCTTAACTAAGGGTATGGTTACACAGGTCAAGTTTTTGAGCTGGATCTGGATTCCACTGAGGATTCGTGGACTGCGTTAGATGGCGAGCCACCCACCCATTCGAGTGTGATCCTGTGGTATGTCATTGCACATGGCATATCTGGTAGGATTGTGGCCTGCTTGTGTCACATCACTGACTATGACTGACTTGACTTATTGACTTGAATTAACACTTTGCGAACTGAACCAAGGATTAACGTCTTGAACTGAACTGCTTGAAGGGAACTCTTTTCTTTTTTGGAACAACAACTTAAAGGAACTCTACTTTTCCATTTGAAGGATTTAAAGGACTATTACTCAACTTTTGAAGAACAATTCATTTTTATTTTATTTTAAAGGGTCAAATCTTTTATTTTGGTAATTGTAAATACTTCTAACTTTTCAATTCATTACTAAAGAAAGAAAAACTTATATCCTTGTGTGGTGTTCTTTTAATTGGTGTTTCCTACTCTCCCCAGAGCCTAGTGTCTCTTATTCTCTAGTCTATTGAACTGAGCCTATCATTGACGTGTACATACTCAGTAGTGGGTTACACGGTAAAACTTGGCGAGCCAGCCAGGAGAGTGTGTTCAAAGTGCAATCACCACAATTTTTGTATTTTGTCTCTTTGAAATACTGCATTTATGTTTTGTTTTCTGTTTTGACTACAATGGAAATCATTACGTTGGAAAGTGTGAAGGTACCTAACTCGCTAATCATAAAGGGTTTATCTGAAACTGAGGATGATAATGAGGTCTTTGAGTACTTGAAGCAATATGGCAAAATTGCAAGAATAATTAAAGTGCCTGATGTTAGCGACCAAGTTATTGTCGAATTTGAATCTGGATTAGTGGTTGAAACACTAAAAGATTCCTTGCCTTTTGACAGAGTTTGTGATGGTAACAGTGACGTTGTTCACCATGTTGATGCTCTTGCAGATGTGTACTCATCAGAGAAAGGTACAGGTTTAACAGAGTCATTTATAACTCAACTTAAAGACATTGCCATTTGTATCTGTGTTCATTTATTCATGGTACCCATTCACTATATTTTTCACTGTATTTGTATTATTGCACTTATTGTGCTCAGTATTTTTTTTCCTTCTCTAACCTGACCAGGGACAAAGACTGCAAATTAGCTGAAGCTAGACGTCTTGTATGCATCGCATTTTTCATTCTTTGTGGCAATGCTGTATGTATCGTCCCTGTTAAATAAACATTAAAAAAAAAAAAAAAAACATAGTGGGAAATCGTTTGGAACGCTCTTACAAGATGAGTTAGCCAGAATCTCTGACCTTGTTGGCCAGACAATGCCAGCAGAACAAACTCCATCTGATACCGAACCTGAAAATGAAAAAGACCCCAAAACTGCAGAATCAGACTCAACTCAAAACAAACACAACCCAGAGCACGCTAAAAGCATTACCCCTGACATAAGCCGACTTGAACCACTTCCACAATTGAAGCCAGCACCCGATCATCTGAACCCGCCTGAGATGCAACGGTTCATTGTTGAGCATGTAGTGAAGAGCTCCGACCTTCGCTCAGACCTGCACTCAGTGAAGCTGAGGACTTTTTCGGGCAGAGTACCGTGTCCCCACACTGAGGTCGACTACGATACTTGGCGAAGTAGTGTGGAGTTTTACTTGGCTGATCCTGCTGTCCCCAAAGGACAATTTGTGAGGAAGATTGTTGACAGTCTTTTAGCCCCTGCTGCTACAGTAGTGAAGTCATTAGGTCCTTATGTTCCCCCAAGAGCTTACCTTGACCTGCTCGATTCTGCTTATGACATAGTGAAAGATGGAGACGATCTGTTTGCAGAGTTTCTTAACATCAACCAGAACTCTGGTGAGAAGCCATCGAGTTATCTTCATCGTCTTCAGACTGCTCTGAACAAGATTGTGAAGGTGAAGGCAATATCACCCACTGATTCAGACAGACAGCTTCTGAAACAATTCTGCAGAGGCTGTTGGAACAATACCTTGATTAGCACACTTCAGCTTGAAAAGCGAAAGGAGAAGCCGCCCACCTTTTCAGAGCTGCTGTTGCTCCTGCGCACAGAAGAAGATAAACAGACAGCCAAAGCGAACAGAATGAAACAGCATCTCGGATTCACAAAGACAAAAGCTCAAGTTCAAGCACAGAACCTCTGTGAATCTGACATCGAGTATGACTTACCACCTCCAGCTGCAACTCCTCCATCAGCGATGAATCAGCTGCAAAAGCAGATAGCTGAACTTCAAGCTCAGGTTGCAGCGCTCTCTTACCCCAAAGACAAACAGCCAAATAAACCTCAAGCTGGAAAGAAAAAGCCAAAACCTACACCAAAAGAATCAGCCATGCTGAAGCACAAGCACAGAAACTTGCCACCACCCCGAAAAAACCCAGACCGTGGTATTGTTTTCAATGTGGTGAGGATGGGCATATAGCGAGCAGCTGCACTGATCCACCGAACCCTGCACTAGTAAATGCAAAGAAAAAAGAGCTGAAAGAACGACAGAGAGCATGGGAAAAAGCAAACCCTGATGTTGAAAGTTCTTTAAACAAGGAACTGTTTCTATTGAGGGACAAATAGGAACAGAGTTGACCAACAGTCCCACCATGACACAGAAAGTCAAGAAAAAAGTAACACTTGGCAAACACCAAACAGTAAGAACTGGAGAACTGCCTAGAGGCCTAGTAGGAAATAAGAGCACGGCAAATGTGAAAGTGAACGGAATGGAATGTAACTCACTGCTTGATACTGGGTCGCAAGTTACGACTGTAGCCCCTTTCACACTGCCGAATAACCCGCGTTTAATTCGCGAATTTAGCGTTTCCGCTGTTGTGTTCACACTGCCGACCCGGGCTGCCGCGTCAACTCGACTCGCCTTTCGACCTGCGTCGGACCCTAGTCTTTTTGCCGAGCCGAGTTTGATGTGAACGCAATCGACGCGGGTCGGACGTGGGCGTGGCGTGACGTGGGTGTGGCGTGACGTGAGGAGTTTAAAAAACAGAATGGACAGCTGATTCAGAACAACAGCGACAGGTGAGGACAAGTTTTACTCTGTTTTAGTCTACATTAAGTTGGAGACATTTTTTAATATGGCCAACTGGGGAGACAAGGAGGTCCGCGAGCTCCTCAGCCTCCGAGCAGAGTACGTTATTTACCGCCACATTTCATGGACGGTGAAAGATGGACCTCTGCTGGAAGGGCTGGCGAGAAAGATGGGAGAGCGCGGTTTCCCACGCACCGTAAAGTAACATCTCCATGAACTGCATATACAATTGCATAAACGATATCTCAAGGTGTCCCGCCATCGTTTGTTTGAAAAATTTGATGCAGACAGGTGTATTTACCCTACCTCCGACGCATGGCTTGTGCCTACGTCATTGTACACGCTCAGCATTTTATGTGTTTCATGTGACGCTCTGCCACTAGGCAACGCCACCTGAACTCGGCTTCAGGCGACACGGGTCACCCTGACATGCCAAGCGTTCACATTGCTCGACGTGGGTCGAAGGTGCAATTTGGACCCGCTAAGGTAGCGGGTCGCAGTGTGAAAGGGGCTTGTGTCTCAGTCTTTCTACGATTCACACCTCTCTGATCACCCGATACACCCAGTCAGTGACATACTGGAAGTTGAAGGTAATAACGGCCAGGCAGTCCCATACCTAGGCTACATACAGCTATGTTTGCAGTTCCCCAAAGAATTCATGGCTTCACAACCTGAAGTACAGACTCTTGCCTTGATAGTACCAGACACTCGCTCCAACAGTAGCGTGCCTGTTCTGATAGGTACAAATACTTTAGACCCCCTCTATGAACAATTCTGTGACGGAAATCCTCTGGTAAGCAACACATATTGTGGCTACCAGCAAGTCCTGAAAACCTTGCAGCTCAGACAAAAGCAAAACTCTGAGGGTCAGATCGGTGTTGTTAAGTTAGGCCGTCATGAAACAGGTATCATCCCTGCCGGGCAGAAAGTTGTCTTGGAAGGCTTTGTCTCCGGAAGTGAAGCGAACAATGAGAGATGGGCAGTACTCGAAGAGCCCTCAATCTCGTCCTTGCCTGGGGGAATCTTCATTGACAGCTGCTTGATCTCTATCCCAGCACGTTCCCCGTACAAAGTACCTGTTTTACTGCGAAATGAAACCAGCCGTGACATTGTCTTGCCAAGTAACTCTGTCCTTGCAGAACTTGTTATCCCTCATGAAATCAGTCAGACCTACAACTCCTTTAGCCCAAGTCAATTGTCACCATCCACTGTCTGCTCCAGTCAGCAACAGCCTCGTCATAATGAGCAGCAAAGGGACAACCAGAGTTTTGATTTCGGAGATTCTCCGCTTCCTGCGAAATGGAAGAACCGAATAACACAGACACTAAACACTTACTCTGATGTGTTTTCCCAGGATGACCTTGATTTTAGTCATGCAACGAAAGTCAAACATCGTATCAAACTGAAGGATGAGACGCCGTTTAAGCATCGACCCCGTCCTATCCATCCCAAGGATTACGACGCTGTGAGACGACATCTTCAAATCCTTTTTGAAGCGGGTATCATCCGTGAATCAGAATCCCCGTATGCTTCACCTATAGTCATAGTGAAAAAGAAAAATGGCGACGTACGCCTATGTGTCGATTATAGGAGGCTAAACATGCAAACGATCAAAGATGCCTATGCGTTACCGAACCTTGAAGAGTCATTCTCTGCATTAAGCGGATCGCAGTGGTTTTCCGTGATGGATCTGAAATCCGGATATTATCAAATCGAAATTCACAGCGAAGACAAACAGAAAACTGCTTTTGTGTGTCCTCTCGGGTTTTGGGAGTGGAATCGTATGCCACAAGGAATCACGAATGCTCCAAGCACGTTCCAGGGCTTAATGGAGAAGTGCATGGGCGATATCCATCTGCGTGAAGTGTTGGTGTTCCTTGACGACATCATCGTCTTCTCCCAAACCCTGGAGGAACACGAAGCTCGTCTAACCAAAGTCCTGGATCGTCTGAGGGAGAATGGTCTCAAGTTATCTCCTGAGAAGTGCCGCTTCTTTCAGACGTCCGTCCGTTATTTGGGGCACATTGTCTCACAGGAAGGAGTGGAGACCGATCCCCAGAAGATCAAAGCACTCAAGACTTGGCCGAGACCCTGTACCTTGAAGGAACTCCGTTCTTTTCTCGGTTTCTCTGGTTATTACCGGAGGTTCGTGCAAGACTATTCAAAGATAGTCAAGCCGCTGACCAACCTAACTGCGGGATATCCACCAGCACGAAAGTCCGCCCAGAAAACCAAGACTGACGTGAAGTACTTCCATCCGAAGGAGCCATTCGGAGAAAGATGGACAACAGCTTGTCAGAATGCCTTCGAAAGGATAATAGAAAGACTTACCTCGTCACCAGTCTTGGGTTTTGCTAATCCGAAGTTGCCATACGTCTTGCATACAGACGCAGGCACTACGGGACTGGGAGCTGCCCTATATCGAGAGCAGGATGGACAGAAGCGCGTAATAGCCTACGCCAGCCGAGGCCTGTCACAAAGTGAAGCCAGATACCCAGCTCATAAGTTGGAATTTTTAGCCTTAAAATGGGCTGTTGTTGAAAATTTTCAAGACTACTTATATGGGCATTCGTTTACTGTTGTGACTGACAACAATCCGCTTCGGTACATACTCACCACGGCGAAGCTAGACGCGACCAGCTATCGTTGGCTAGCTGCCCTGTCCACCTTCTCCTTTGACATCCAGTATCGTGCGGGCAAGCAAAACCAAGATGCTGATGGTCTGTCAAGGAGGCCACACGGACCACTGGTGAATGACAACTGCTCACAGGAGGAGAGTCTGCGGATTCATCAATTCACCTCTCACCATCTGACTCCCCTGGACGTTTTCAAGGCCACATGTCAGTACCATGCAGTTGTGAATGAGGAATCACTGTCTCATTGTCTCGTAGAGTCACTCGCTAGCCACCCTGATGCCATTCCTCCTGTGCATGAGGATGTGGAGTCAGAGTTGCAAGGCCTCTGCTCTGTCCCAACACACAGCGAGGGTGATATAGCCAGACTACAGCAAGAAGACCCCTCAATCAGCGTGATCATCAAGGCGCTTGAATCTGGTGAACCTGCACCTCAACAGGACGTACAGTCACCAGAGCTGAAGCTTATGCTGAGAGAGATTAGCCGCCTTGAAGTCAAAAACTCACTGTTATATCGGAAGCGACAGTGTGAAGACCGGAAAGAGTACCAACTTGTTCTCCCACGTGTTTTGAGGCCATCCGTACTTACCAGTCTTCATGATGAGATGGGTCATCTCGGTATCGAACGCACTCTTGAACTGGCCAGGTCCAGGTTTTATTGGCCGAAGATGTCAGCAGATGTCGAGTCCAAGGTCAAAACCTGCCCAAGGTGTGTCAAGCGCAAACATCAGCCAGAGAAGGCAGCGCCGATGGTCAGTATCCAAACCAGCCGACCCATGGAACTGGTCTGTACAGACTTCTTGTCCCTCGAACCGGATAGCCATAACACAAAGGACATATTGGTAATTACCGACCATTTCACGAAGTATGCTGTGGCGATACCCACGAAAGATCAAAAGGCCATCACGGTAGCGCGTTGCCTGTGGGAGCAGTTTTTCATCCATTACGGCTTCCCAGAGCGCCTACACAGCGATCAAGGCCGTGACTTTGAGTCACAAATTGTCAAAGAGCTCTGTGCCTTAGTGGGTACAAAGAAAATCAGAACAACACCCTATCACCCCAGAGGCAACCCTGTAGAGCGCTACAATCGTACTCTGCTGAGTATGTTGGGTACCCCGAGGGAGAAAGAAAAGACCAGATGGCGCGAGTATGTAAAGCCACTAACTCATGCATACAATTGTACAAAGAATGAGGTGACTGGGTATTCTCCATATGAGCTCATGTTTGGGCGCCAGCCCAGATTGCCGATCGACATAGCTTTTGGGTTACCAGTCAAAGGGGCCTCATCCACGTCACACTGTCAGTACGTGAAAAATCTGAAGTCCTACTTGAAAGAAAGTAGCTGACAAAAACAAAAAGAGGTTTGATATGAGAGTGAGAGAGTCATGTCTGGAAATAGGGGATCGAGTTCTTGTACGTAACCTCAGACTTCGCAACAAGCATAAACTTGCTGATGGATGGGAGCCCACTGTGTATGTTGTACAGAAGAGAGCAGGAGAGTTACCAGTCTACACAGTGTGTCCTGCGGGTCAGGATGGGCCCACCCGTACTCTACACAGGGATCTGCTATTGCCATGTGGGTTTCTTGCTGAAGAAGAGGCGGAGCCTGAACAGGCTGTACGAGTCTCTAGACCCAGAACTAGGCAAAGTACTCTTCAACCAGCTGAAAACCCTGTCGAGTCTGATGAAGAGGACTATTCGTTGTCATATCCTCTACGCCTTGAGGTAGAGACAAGAATCATTGGTCCTGAAGTGACGTATCCAACTGAAAAAACTCCCGATGTTACACAGCCTGGAAATGATCCAAGTCCTTCGACTCACTCGTCAACTACACCTGAAAACTTACCTGAAATTACTCCTGAAGTTCAATGCTCTGATATCCCAAGTTCTTCTACGGCAGAAGAAGAACCTGACCTTATTCAGTGTTCACCCAATGATCCAGTTGATGCTGAACCTGCAGAAAGGGGATTACCTTCGAACCAGAGCAACATGAATGCAGAACCTGAGTCATCCGTTGAACCTAAAGAAGCAAAACAAACAGACAATAATCAGGAAGAACCAAAAACTGACAATGAAATCCCATTGCTGGATCTATCTGACTTGCCAGTCATTCCCAACACTGACACATCCTGCCCTACAGTTACTCACCCCTGTCCTGAGTTAAGTCCTGTAGAGGGTCCAGGTAGTGTTAATGAGCCAGATCATGATACTTTGCGTAGATCTGAACGCCAGAGAAAAGCACCCGGAAGGTTTACTTATCCCCAATTAGGCAAACCCTTTATTTCTTTTGCTCAGACTATTCTTGAAGCTTTTAACAACGCTTTAGTTGAAACGTTTGAGGGTAACCCTTTTCCATCCGAAAATGTCATGAAGGGACTCATGCCAGTTTAGAGAGGGAGGGTGTAACCTGGTTGACAAATGCATATTAGGAAGGTACAATAAATGGTTGATAAAAAGCATAAAAAGCATAAATAGTAAAATGGGATTATAAATAGTGATAACTCTGATGAAACAATTCATGAATGATGGGTTGTTCTTGTTAAAAACATGATTTACATGTATTTGATATAGCAGTACTCTTACTGTGACAGTTACGATTTGGTACTTTTATTTTGACATGCTATTTTGCAAGCATTCGGCTTTTCGTGGAGCCGTTCAGTTTTCGAGCTGAGGAGAGCCAGAAAGTTGGAGACTTCCATTTTCCTCGGAGCTAGAAACAATTGAAAGAAAGTATTTCTAAGTTTGTTTAGGAAGCTTTAAGTTCCTTTTGGAGTACTGAGCGATCAGCTCTGTAAATGCTTTATGTGACCAGAAGCTTTGTTTCGTCGAGTCTTTCTTCTGTTTGAATCGTGTCGGTAAGACAACTTGTCTATATTTACCTTACTGTTGTAAACTAAGTCTTATATTGTTTATCACTGGTAAATACTTCGGTGAAACCTCAGAATTGTATTTTGTTTTGTTAATACTTGTTGTGTTAAATGTGAAAGTGGTATATTTTGGTTGAAAAGAGTAAGCTTAAAGGCCTACAGAAAGGTGATTTTTTTTGCACAAAACTGAAATAGCAGATCGATTCCTTATATACCATGGAATTGTTTTATGATTTTAAAATAATTTTAGGCCCCTGGATAGTCCTGATTAGGCCCAATAAACTATCACCACATTCAACTCAAATTTGGCAAACTGGAACGACAGGTGCGTGACGTCGCGAGTGCCAGCTGCTGGAACAACCCCCAGTAGTTCTAGTAGCGAAGCCAGCAGTTTGCCAGACCTGGACAGCTTCTTCACGGCAAATTTCGATGTGTGCCGCGGGACGTCGCTTGGAAATATAAAACGTTGGGTTCAGTGCAGTTTTTATTGCGAGTAGATGTACGAAGTGCGTGTGTTGCCCTCAGCAGCAGCAGCTCACACCACCGGGGACAGAGGAAGCAGAGAGACCCGCGGTCGGAACTTGTGTCTGTGTCTCCCTGTCCGCCTGCCTCCTCTCTGGTGAAATCAGCCGGAGCCATCCCGCCGTGTTCAGCTCCCTGCGGTGCGGACAGGAATCCACCTGGCGGAGAGCGGACACACTCTCCGCCAGGTGGAGAGTGGAAATCTCGGCAGAGCGATCATCAAGAGCCCAGACGTGGGCTCTTGATGATCGCTGATTTCAGGGCAACCATCCCACGGTGTGTCCGCTCTCCGCCAAGTGGATTCCCCCTGAGTGTCCGCACCGCAGGGAGCTGAACACGGCGGGATGGCTCCGGCTGATTTCACCAGAGAGGAGGCCGGCGGACAGGGAGACACAAACACAAGACCGCGGGTCTCTCTGCTTCCTCTGTCCCCGGTGGTGTGAGCTGCTGGTGCTGAGGGCAACACACGCACCCACAGCACTTCGTACATCTACTCGCAATAAAAACTGCACTGAACCCAACGTTTTATTGCCTTCACCACTCAACAAGCATACTAATAGCGGCAGCCAGGAAAACCCATGGCACCTGTGACGTCACACGGAAGCCCCGCCCCCAGTCTGGAATTCCAGGAAGGATTTCCAAGCGGCAAATTCAAAATCGCAAATTTCATGCGTTTATGAAATGTTTTGGTGTAGAGTCCAATGATCATTATTGTTCCTCTGTGTATGTATTATCATTATGTATTGGGTGTAGTGTCAGCTTTCTGTAGGCCTTTAAAGCTCGGAATGAGCTGACTGTATTTCACATGCTGTGATCACGCACCCAGCGCGTCCAAGGTGAGAGGACTGAACGTGTCCTCATGATAACCACTGTACTCGGTAATGTTTGTGTATAATTGCAAGGTTACCGTGATTTCAGTACAAAATGTTGTTTATTTCATAGTATTTATCCTGTTTACTTGATAATGGTTATTTAACTGAATGGTATGCAATGCTTTTCAGTGTAAACGAAGTGTATGCAGTTAGCATAGCTTTTCTTTTGAGGAGATTGATTTAAATGTTGTACAACTACTTTAAGTTTAAACTGATTGATGATATTTGATAGGAATTTAACTTTGTCCTATATGTGTAGCTTAACTAAGGGTATGGTTACACAGGTCAAGTTTTTGAGCTGGATCTGGATTCCACTGAGGATTCGTGGACTGCGTTAGATGGCGAGCCACCCACCCATTCGAGTGTGATCCTGTGGTATGTCATTGCACATGGCATATCTGGTAGGATTGTGGCCTGCTTGTGTCACATCACTGACTATGACTGACTTGACTTATTGACTTGAATTAACACTTTGCGAACTGAACTGCTTGAAGGGAACTCTTTTCTTTTTTGGAACAACAACTTAAAGGAACTCTACTTTTCCATTTGAAGGATTTAAAGGACTATTACTCAACTTTTGAAGAACAATTCATTTTTATTTTATTTTAAAGGGTCAAATCTTTTATTTTGGTAATTGTAAATACTTCTAACTTTTCAATTCATTACTAAAGAAAGAAAAACTTATATCCTTGTGTGGTGTTCTTTTAATTGGTGTTTCCTACTCTCCCCAGAGCCTAGTGTCTCTTATTCTCTAGTCTATTGAACTGAGCCTATCATTGACGTGTACATACTCAGTAGTGGGTTACATGTGTATAACATTGGATCATTTTCTACCTTTAGTTATAATTTCTACATCTAACCAAACGCCAAATATAACATGCCACTGACAGAATAAACGTATTAAGCATAATATTAAACTCACCGTTCTAAATCACCGTCTTTCCCCCGCGCTTAGGCTACGTTGTGCAGCGGTCGCATTTTGATGACACATGCTATTGTTCAGTTTCTGATAACTTTTCATCTGAGACTTTTTTGTCTGACTCAATTTGTTCTGACACCTGAGTCCTTTTCATCTGATGTCTGAGAAATGAATGTGTAATTCCGTAAACTTGACATTAGTTTTCCTGAGACCTGATGCCTTTTCGTCTGATGTTTGACACCTGACATCTGACATCTGAGGATGTCCTAAAATGGACACCGTACGCTACGCGTCACACACGGTCCATTCACTAGACATGCACAGACGCACCCAATTCCTGCGAATACAACCGCTTCACTTCACTCTTTGGTAGACCTATGCAGGCTAAAGTAGGTCACGTGGTTGAAATAGGGAAAATCGTGTCTATGTTATTCTTTCTTGGCACATCAGTCTTAGCGTAGTCTGAAGGATGTATGTGGAAATTTTTACAGGAGCACAGCGCATGTTTACAGGGGCACGTGCCTCGGTAAAAAGTGTCTGGTGACGTGCCAGGTACAAATAATGCTGTTATGTTCCTTAAAAGTCTTGATTTAGTTATCAAAGCTTCATTTTCTTAACAATAAAGATGCCGTGTTCATCCATTCTAGTTCTCTTATAACTGCATGCTATCAAATCCTTAATCATTGATAAACGGCGTGATATTGTACATGGCTGGTTAGACAGACTGTCATGATCTGTGTTTGATTTCTGTTTCGTCTCTATAGTTTCAAGTTAGTTTAGCCTGGCCATTTCCTCACTTTTCCTCAGTTCCCTCCTGCCAGTCATCAGCTCCACTCCCTTCACCTGTGTTAATTATCCTCAGCTGTACCTTCTCACTAATCACTCTCCCCACAGTATTTAGTCTCCCAGTTCTCTTCATTTCTTCAGATCCTCTGTCAATAGACCCATGGTTTTCCCCATCTATCTGATTATGGTACCTGTTATGTACAGTCTAGTTTCTTGTTATTTTTCCTTAGGTGTTTGTTGTTTTTTTCTAGTTAAGTTTTTTCCTATTCCAGTGTTGCTGTGATTTATTTTTTTATTCTTAATTAAACAGACTTTAAACCGTGACACTAACAGATTGTACATTTTTAACTCTTAATAGGGTTAATCCCAGTGGACAATGTACACCTTATTGGTAGTATAGTAAACGGTAGTTAAATGTACATTTAACACTACAAAATGTTACTTGAATACTGGTGCAGTGTTGAATTGTTAACTCTGTTGGTGACACTAATCTAGTTTTCTTATCTATTGTGGTGTTAATATTTTACACAAAGAGTTTGTTTGGAAACACAACTAAAAGTAAACTACATGTGCAAGCATGTAAACCAAGAGAACAAGAACAGGACACAAAAGTTTATTTCTTACAACAAAGTCTAATTGAATGTTCCCTGTAGGCTGGTATTCTTTTTGATGCTGTCATCAGGGTAAGAGTCACACAAGGTTCTGGCTGACTCAACTACAGCAGTAGGAGTCTGAGAGTTATTCAAGTAAGAGACAAAATTGTATCTTTTGTTTTTTATACCAAATTAACATTCCAACTTGCATGCTTGATCTTATTAACTTACTTTTGCACGCCATGGCCATTTAGAATCACCATAGTTGTAATCAATTTCAGTCCCCATTTCTGTTTTTGATGGCAAACAGGCACAAATGGGGCTTATCATCTATTATTTTTTTCATGGTGCAGTTTGGAGACTTGTGGTTGTCATTCACTAATCTTCCAAGAGAGCCACCCTCTATTGATGCATCAATACTATAAAAGAAATTAAACAATTTGTATAATATAACTAGTGTTTGAGTAAAATAAAAGTTGGCTTACAGAAATAAAAACCTGTAACATTTTAAAACAAAAGTTGTGAGGCAGACAAAATGTCTTTTTGACAGTCATGACACCAAACAAATCATTTTTCATGTCACAATCCTGATGTGTTATTGAAATATTGCTTCTGACTGACTATCAGATTTAGGGTCTGTTATTCCAGTTTCTTTCAAGCCTGAGAACTAACAGAACAAGAGTGACTAAAGAGAATATTTTTCTATAATCTGTTTCAGAAAATATTGATATATTAATGAAAATATTTGCCAGTTTGAAGCTGAGCTTTGTTACTTTTAACCACAGTCACAGTTCCTACCAGATCCAAAAAAGGACTTAAACAACCCTTTAACTTAAGTGGGTAGGTGTGTAGGTTGCACACAGACTGAAAACTAGATGTACAAACACTAAATGGTACAAAAGCACCATTTCCCCCATTGGATACCACACCACCAACGAGAACTCCCCCGACCCCCCCCCCCCCGAAGATCACAGCATGTAGTAATTCTGCATGTTCAAAGCTAATTTTATTATCTATATAACAGATCATGAGCTATTTCTGTCCCTACGTGATCATTCCTCTACTTTCAGCTCTTCCTTGAGATAATGTGTGTTCTGACCTGGTGCTACATATATATATATATATATATATATATATATATGTGTATGTATAGTTTGCAGTTCTGGGGACCACTTGATCCATGCTCACTGCAGACTGTACAGGCTGTGCCTCCACTTCTTTAACCCTGGCCATATTAGACAAACATGTCCACAGCTCCCCAGTCCTTCGGCTGCAGTGCGGCCTCATTCCCTTGCTGATTTAAACTAAAGCGCCCGTGTAATGAGAGGGGTAACATGGGCAGTGCGAGTGAAGCCCTCGTTAAGGATGATGATGTGCAGTCAATATATGTAAACTGCTGTAACAATCTTCCTAGTGATAGTACTGTGGTTGTTGTAGGTTCTCATAGAGTGGAAGTATGCTCCGGTTTGCATCGGTGATCGGACCACTTTGAGAGGTATGATTGATTCTGGGAGTATGTCGTGCACGCTTAGCGTGGAAGCGGAAGTCCAGACTCAAAGCTGCTGGTGTTCTCCCGTGCCCACAGCTGGTGCCTGAGAAGGTGGTCCTTGTTGGTTGTGGTGGTCTCACTACACAACCCAGTTGCATCTATGACTTGACCATTGAGGTCTATGGATCTTAGTTTGTCGTCCCAACTTTTCTTGTTCCGGGGCAGAGGGATGAACTTATCATTGGGAGTAATGTAATCAGACCGATGATACAGAGGCTGAGATCTGATGAGAAGTACTGGGAGCTTGTTCGCTCTAACACCTCTGATCCTGAGTGTGAACAGTTCCTCCAGTTGCTCAGCTGTATTACCCGCTGGTCCGGTCCTGAACTGCCTGACATGGTTGGTACTGTTAGGTTGCAGCATGCTGTAACCCTCGCTCCCCAGCAGGAGTACTTAGTGTGGGGAAAATTACCTGCTGGTGCACCTGTTTCACCTGGGAGTACCATCATGGTGGAGCCCACCTCTTCCCATTCTGCCCCCAAAGGGATCACTGTTGGTCAGGTTGTGGCTCCCATGTGGGGTGACCGTTGGGTGCCAATGAAAATTCTCAACCCGACTCTGAGTCCTGTTACACTGCGCAGAAATGCAAAGGTGGCGGATGTTTTCCCATGTGTTGCTGTGGAGGATCTCCCTATCTCCCAGGGTGTGAGTAGGCCCCAGTCCGGTCAGGCTTCTGAGTGCGCCTCCACCTCGACCGTGAATCCAACCTCCTCTCAGCAACTCAAAGCTTGTGGCTTGACTGACATTGACACTGACAGCTGTGATGTGTCAAATGAATGGAAAGAACGTCTGGCCGATCTTGTTATTTCATACCAGGATGTGTTCTCCAAAGACAAGTTGGATTGTGGAGAGGCGAAAGAGTTTATGCATCGTATTCACTTGACCGATGAGCGCCCCTTCCGGCTACCATATCGCCGTATCCCTCCAGCACATTATCACAAACTGAGGGTGGTGCTGTCTGAGATGGAGTTAAAGGGTATCATTAGTCAGTCTGTCAGTGAATATGCCTCTCCACTAGTCCTTGTCTGGAAAAAGTCTGGGGACTTGAGAATCTGCACCGACTTCCGCTGGCTCAATGCTAAGACTGTTAAAGACGCCCATCCGGGGGGCGCTAGCGAGCAGGCGATGGAGTAGGCAGCACAAGTGACATGCTCTGCTGAATTTCGTTTTAAATTTCTTTTCTAGGCACAGTATTCAATAGGAACCTGCGACACATCGCCTCAGTCACTATTTTTTATCATTATACATTATTTTTTCTGTGATACGTGGCCTACAATTTGCAGAAATTCGAGTTCACCGGAGGACCCTCTGCAACTGGGCCAAAAACCTCGAGCTCGAGTGAGCCGCCACCCAAGTGTAGTACACCTCAGCCTGCTGACCAAATGGACGTGGCGGACCTGAAGACCGAAATCCTTGCGGCGTTGAAATCAGAAATAGCCACGCTGCTCAGGTGAGAGCTTAAAGCCGCTCTATCTGAAGATTTTGAAAACATCAAATCCGAGCTACAGGCAGTAAAGTCGGAGCTGGCTAACAACACCGCCGCGATCCGCTCCGAAGTGGAGGTGATGAAAACAACGGTGTCGCACATGGAGCAGGGGCTGTCATCCTGTTCAGACGACGTTACCTCGTTGCTAACGAAAGTGGGGAAACTTGAGACGGAGGTCAGCAGTTTGCGGGAGAAGTGTCTTGACATGGAAGGAAGAATGAGACGCTCCAACATCCGAATATTAAACGTCCCAGAAACCCCGGGCTCAAGCTCACCAACGGCTGTCTCAAAACTGCTAAGAGAAGCGCTGAAACTGGATAAAGACATCCTGATCGACCGGTCTCACAGAGGTCTGCAGAAGCCAAGACGGAAAACCCCGGGTCATCGTGGCGAAAGTTCATTATTACCAGGATTGCGCGGACATCCTCCGCCGCGCCAGGGAGTCCGGACCGCTCCGATTCAACGGGACAGATGTTTTAATTTTCTTGGACTATCCCCCGAGCATCGTACAGGCCAGATCTGCCTTCAACGAGGTGCGACGACTGCTTCGTGGTCGAGACGGTGTTAAATACGGTCTCCTTTACCCAGCGCGACTCCGGATCACGTGTAACGGAACTGAGAAACGGTTTCAAAGCTCGGGAGAAGCCATGGCTTACGTGAAAGCCGAAATCTTACCGGACTGACTGATTTAAAACGGGTGATTTGTCTAAATGCTGCGCATGTATAAGGTTGGTACTTTACACTCTATCACCCATACATCACCCTGACTGAAGGGAGTGAAGTCAGTTAAAGTTAAAACTCCTGTTTCTCATGCTTTTATTTTATTTACAGCAGATATAACAATCTGATTTGTAAGATTACTGTAATGTGCTTCTGTTACGTTATTTTTCTCTCTAATTTAGACAACAGAAGAAATTATGTTTATCTTAGGCTGTTTCTTTGGTGCCTTAAGTGAAAGTGTGTTCTTTAACAGCAGAGCTTGTTCTTTTAGGACTAGTGTAACCCCACAAGCACTTAAATGTGTAGATGTTTTTGCGAGGGGTTTGGGATTCACCTTGTTCTGATAGGTGAGGGTCGGGGAGTTGCAGTACCTGGTCAACTTTTACTTTTCTTTTTTTTTTTTTTCCTTGGCTCCTTGTTCAACTTTAATTTTTTTAAAAAGGTCCTTTCCAACACAATAAATATAGGAAACTTAAACAGAATATCAATCCTTCTCACTCTGGATTATGGCTATAAATAAGACAGGTTTTTCGGATCGTTCAGCTGATTGTGAGGTGGCTTTTGTAAGCTGGAATGTAAAGTCCTTGAACCACCCCACCAAACGAAAAAAAAGTATTAACCCATCTGAGTAAATTAAAGGTGGGAATCGCCTTTCTCCAGGAGACACACCTCCGAACTTTTGATCATTTTCGACTCAGGGGAGGATGGATCGGACAATCATATCGCTCTAATTTTCATTCTAAATCTAGAGGTGTGGCCATCCTTATTAATAAGAACATCCCATTTGTTATGTCAAAGGTTGAAACGGACTCCTCAGGCCGCTACATAATTGTAGTAGGCAGACTGTACAACACACCGGTTGTCCTGGCCAATGTATATGCACCACACTGGGATGACAACTCCTTCTTTATAAATTTCTTTGCGCACATCCCCAATATGGACACGCATCATCTCATCCTTGGAGGTGATATGAATTGTACGCTATCACCTACTTTGGGCCGTAGTTCATCTAAGACTGCGTCCAAATCCAGTGCAGCTTCTCAACTGCAGCTTTTTCTTGATACGTATGGTGTAGTTGATGTGTGGCGCTTTCAAAACCCTACAGCTAGAAGTTACTCCTTCTTTTCTCCAGTCCACAAAACATACTTACGCATAGACTATTTGTTTTTGGATAAAAAAACTTCTCTCACTAATTAAAAAATGTGAATATCAGGCCATAGTTATCTCGGACCACGCATCCTTGTTGATGACGCTATGCATACCGATTTCCAAAGCCAATTATCACCCCTGGCGTCTTAACACTTTACTTCTTTCAGATGAAGACTTTATCAAATTTATCTCCTCTGAAATAACCTTCTTCCTGGAACATAACCAGACTCCAGGAATGTCCTCTTTAACGGTGTGGGAATCCATGAAGGCGTATTTGAAAGGACAAATAATATCGTATAGCGCACAACAAAGGAAACGTCACAATATGAGACTTGAACAGCTAACAAATGACATTCTCAAACTTGATGCTACCCTTGCTGTTACCCCATCCGATGATTTATTCAAACTACGACTAACTTTTCAAACTGAGTTCAACCTACTATCAACGAGACACATTGAAAACCTAATAAATAAGTCACAGAGTAAAATATACGAAAGTGGTGAAAAGACAGGGAGGATTCTTGCCCAACAACTCCACCAGAAAACTGTGGATAGGACAATAGCTGAGATAAACGACGAATTTGGCATCAAACATACTAACCATTCCGAGATTAATTCTTGTTTCCACAAATTTTACTAGAAGCTGTATGATAGTGAATCCCTTAGTGACCACGCTTTGTTTGACTCTTTTTTTTTTAGGAAAATAAAGGTTCCTACAATTGATGACAAAATTGTATCCGAGCTAGACAAATCACTTTCTGTAGAGGAACTTATTAAAGCAATTAGGCTCATGCAAACCGGAAAATCCCCAGGACCCGATGGGTTTCCAAGTGAATTCTTTCAGAAATTTGCAGACCAACTCTCTCCCATCCTGCTCTCTGTATTCGAGGAGTCATATGCCACTGGCTCCCTTCCTCTAACAATGCGACAAGCTATCATCTCCCTTATTCCGAAAAAAGATAGAAACCTTTTAGATTGTGGTTCATACCGTCCCATCTCACTCTTAAATGTGGATAGTAAAATTCTCTCCAAAATCCTGGCTTGCCGCTTAGAGACGGTGTTGCCCTCAATTGTAGCTGATGATCAAACTGGCTTTATTAAAGGTCGCCATTCCTTCTTTAACATTAGACGCCTATTTAATATTCTTTATGGTCCCACTCCACCCGACTTTCCAGAAATATTACTATCACTTGATGCCGAGAAGGCGTTTGACCGGGTGGAGTGGGATTACCTTTTCTACACTCTCAGACAATTTGGCTTTAGTGAAAAATGTATCTCCTGGATTAAAATTCTGTACTTCTCCCCACTAGCAGCCGTCTGTACGAACAACAACCTCTCCTCCTACTTCCCTCTCCACCACGGCACCCGGCAGGGTTGTCCCCTGTCACCCCTCCTGTTCGCCATCGCGATCGAGCCACTAGCCTTAGCTATACGTGGTGAAGAAAATATAAAGGGAATACAGAGATATGACTCAGATAATAAGGTGTCCTTGTATGCTGACGACACGCTTCTATATCTATCTCAACCTTTGACTAGTCTACCTATTACTCTGAACCTTCTTGAAGAATTCGGCAAAATATCAGGATACAAAATCAATCTACAAAAGTCTGAAATTATGCCAGTAAATGCAGCAGCAACACAAATTGACTTTGGGTTGTTCCCACTTAAAGTCAGTTCACACAAATTCAAATACCTAGGAATCTGGATAACACATGACTTAAAAGACATATTCAAAACCAATTTTTCACCGCTATTAAACCACCTTAAGCAAGACTTAGAACGCTGGAATTTTCTCCCCCTGTCACTGGGTGGCAGAATTAACGTAATTAAAATTAATGTTTTGCCCAAATTTTTATATGTATTTCAGTGCATCCCCTTATATCTATCCAAATCTTTTTTTATGTCAGTGAACAATTTGGTGTCAGGATTTATATGGAACAAGAAAACCCCTCGTATACGGAAAAGAATCTTACAACAACATCACCGTTATGGAGGATTATGCCTCCCTAACTTTCAGTTTTACTATTGGGCAGTTAACATAAGGACTATGCTGTTTTGGAAAGATCCTCCATCTGCCACTAACCCTGAGTGGTTACGAATGGAAACCTCCTCGTGTCTTCATACCTCCTTACATTCACTTCTATGCTCAAAACTCCCCCTCTGGGAACCAATATCTAAATACACCTCGGATCCGATTGTGAAGCATTCCTTTAAAATACTGACACAATTCAGACGAAGCTTTTCTCTTAAGGATTTGCCCACTTGTGCCCCTATAATAAAAAATCACCAGTTCACACCATCAGTTATGGACGGTGCTTTTTATGAATGGACTAATAGAGGGGTTGCCACAATAACGAATCTATTCATAGATAATATCTTTGCAACCTTTGATCAGTTAAAGCTCAAATTCAAAATCCCAAACTCTCAGTTTTTCAGATTTTTGCAGCTCCGTAATTTTATATCAAAAACACTTACACATTTCCCATCCCAGCCGCCTGACTCCCTCTTAAATCACATTTTGAAGTTTAAAGCAGGCTCCAAAGGGGTGATTGGGAGCATATACTCCCTACTAAATTCATATAATTTGGAGCCGTTGACATCACTAAAGACTCAGTGGGAGGCTGACTTGGGGTCTGAACTTCCTGACAATGGCCCTCATTTATCAAACTTGCGTAAGACGAAAAACATGCGTAGGTCGTGTGTACGTTCTTTTCTGCGCAAAGGTTGGCATTTATCAAATCCATCGTGAGCGCAGGAAAGATGAAATCGCCACAACAGGTCTGAGGCCGTGTACGCACTTTTCCATTTTGACTTGCGGTGACTGCAATACAGCAGCGTCACTAGTGCGTGCTCAGGAGTCGCAACAAATCCCTTGGTTAAAATGACAGACTTATCACTTTAAAGAAGGCCCATGTTTTATTTGACTTCAACATAAATATAAACATAAACGCAAATTAAATAAATTAAACAAGTACAACTCCGTAATTGGAAGAGTGATGGCTCATTATTCAACCGTGCACCCTCACACCGAACAAGAGAGGCGCTTTAACACTGCGCATTCGCGCACGCGTGCCACTGTGGAGAGGTTAGGGCTCCTAAAGCTGGATCTGTCTCTCGGCTACGGGGGGAACCCTATCCGCCCGAAAAGGTATGCAATATTATTATTGCATGCGGGGTTCTCCATAACATTGCCCAAAAAAATGGAGTGCCATTTCCAGATGTACATCCAGAGGACCCCGTGCTCAGAGATCCCTACCAACAGCCTGCACAGCCAAGAGTGCTCAGGAGGAGAGAGGAACTTATTCAGCGATTCTGACTTTTGGTAAGCATTCTGTTATTCAAGGAAAAAAGAAAGGAGAACAACGATTTCTTTCAGCATTTATTCTGTGACTTCAGTGTTTCATTTATGTCTTTCAATGTACTGTCGATAGATTGCATGGTGTGTGTTAAAGCCATCATCCACTTCACGATCTCTGTTTGTCTTTCTAGGAAGGAAGAGGCAGAGGCTTCGGATGTTGACAGGCCGCGTATTCGTTGCGCGGGTCAGGTTGCCCGGATGCCACTTCGGATTCATCTGTGAATGAAACATATTAGTTTGATTAGGAACCTCATTTGTGTTGAAAATTAAAGCAACTGTTTTATTTAAACGTCTTGGGTGTGCAGTCATTCTTACCATTCTCGAGCTCTAGCATGGGCGCATCAGTGTCAAGTTTCCCTGGCACGCCTGATGAGGACGTAACTCCGATCACGCCAGCCACCCTCTCCTCCAAGGCACTCAAATCCAAACCTGGATTCCCCCCCCCCCCCCCCCCCGTTTGTGACATGCTGCGTCGGAGAGCTGCGACCTTCTTTTTTGGCCAATTTCATATCGGACCACTTCTTCCTGATCTTACTGGAGAAAAAGTAAAACATCGCTCAATTTTAGATTTAATTTAATCTGGAGTTTATCACATTTTATTGACCATCACAGTAGGGGAAAATACATACCTCGTCCGGTCTGCGATTTACATCGCCAACAGCGTTTCTTTGCCGCCTTTCGTCTATCCATGTCGCAAATTCTAGAGGTGCGGCCTCTTAGCCCCCTTTTGTAGAAGGCGTGGTTAGGATCATTACGATGGATTTCAGCCACCGGATTTATCAACAGCCGCTCGGTCTTACGATGGGATTGGTGTGGTACGCATGTTCTGTAAATCTCACTTGAGCCTCTGCGTACGACGAGTTCTCCGCTCATATCTACGATGCTTTCTACGACGGCTTGATAAATGAGGGCCAATATCTGGGAAAGAGCCTTAGAATACATTCCTCCTCAATCTACCTAGGACATATAGTTATCCAGTTCAAAGTTGTACATCGTCTTTATTGGTCTAAAGTGAGGTTAGCAAAATTCACACCTACTATTGACCCCATTTGTGATCGATGCAGACAGATGCCAGCCACCCTCTCACACATGTTTTGGTCTTGTTCGAAATTAGACAACTTCTGGCAATCAATATTGAAAACTTTTTCAGATGTTTTGCGAATACCTATAGAGCCTTCTGCCATTACAGCCATATTTGGAACAACTCCTTATGACGCTCACCTTAATCATAAGATGAAGAGCATGATAGCCTTTGCAACTCTAATAGCCAGGCGACTGATACTGTTTAAGTGGAAGGAGAAACTTCCCCCAACCTTTAAAATGTGGATCAACGACCTTCTGCACCACTTGGTATTAGAGAAAATTCGTTATTCCACAAAAGGGTGTATTCAAAAATTTTATTCTATATGGGAACCATTTTTGAGTTATTTAGAAAAATTAGATGTCTGATTTTGGTGGTGTTGTATGTGATGGATCCTGAACTGGAATGATCTGGAATTTATAAGGACTGTTTTCTGTTTAATTATTTATCTATTTATTTTCCCTTAATTATTATTTAATTAATTTATATACCTTTCTTTTTTATTTTATTATTTTTTTAATTACTATATGGTTTTCTGTTTATTTTTGTATATGGACGATGGTACGGGGCTATTGTTGCAGGGATGGGGCTCTGTTGGAGCGAGGGGGGGTGATGTTTATATCTGTAATGCTTGTAATCATCTGGACTTACGTACTCTGTACAATATCAATGTATAAACATCAATAAAAAGACTTGGAGCAAAAAAAAAAAAAAGACGCCCATCCGCTACCCCACCAGGCTGACTGTCTTGCCGCCCTTGGGGGAAATGCATTTTTCAGCACCATGGATCTCACATCAGGGTTTTACAACATCCGTCTCCATGAGTCTGATAGGCGGTACACAGCCTTCACTTAGGGTTGCCAACTCCCCGAAAAATAAATAAGGGACACCTCATTAGAAGGGTCGGCCGAAACCGATTGCCTTCACCCTTCCTGGCCTGGAAACAATTTTTTAACTATTTGACTCGAACCTGAATTGAATTAGATGCATATTTTTGAGTGACATGAACACATGGAAAACAAATTATTATCCAGCAATTCACTTTAATATAAAATAACAAATTAACTGAATAAAATAAGTATCTTTCTTAAAGGAGAAGTTATTTGTTTTTTTTTTTACCTGTGTCTTTATTTCACCAATACTTTAAGACAATTGAATGAAAAAATGTTTTTCCCCCTGTTTGAGTAAAGTACTATTGCACTGTTAGCTCATAGTTGCCGTGTTGTTGTTATTTTGTAGCAGAGTGGTGCAAAAAGTCTACATGTCTGTTCATCATTAAGTGGTTTCAGAGTTACATGGTTCTGTAAAAGCATTCAGAAAACAATACAGCAATGTACTGATATTAGAAAATGTAGTTTGTACTTTTAAAAGTAAGTTCTTCAGTACTTTAACTTGAGTAAAATTTTTAGCGACTTTTACTTGTAGTTGAGTAAGATTTGACCATGAGTATCAATACTTTGACTCAATTATTGGAGTTGAGTACTTTGTCTCCCACTGCTTAAAGTAGTGTTGGCGTCTGCGTAACTGCCATATATGCTGCTTTGTTGTCTTCCGCTATCTTCTCAGTAACTCCTCGACCAATGGGATGAGCGTATTCTCGTGTGTGAATATGCTGTCAGCTCATTGGTCACAGAGCAGGACAGGGCCTGGGAAAAATTTACCGTATATTTTCATATAAAGCCCCGTTATTCATTTCCATTGGCATGATACTGCCTATTTTTGGATTCTCACAGTAATACGGGACAAAGTGCGTCCCTTTTCAGTTCAATACGGGACGGATGCTTTTGTTTCTAAATACGGGACGATTCCGTTTTTCAAGGGACGGTTGGCAACCCTACCTTCACTACACCCTTGGGTCTTTATGAGTATAACCGGCTCCCCCAAGGCCTGTGCAACAGTCCAGCAACCTTTATGCGGATGATGATCAGTGTCTTTGGCGATTTTAAACTTCTCAAGTCTCCTCTGTTACTTGGATGATCTCC
The DNA here is from genome assembly GCF_027942865.1 of Odontesthes bonariensis. NCBI lineage: Eukaryota > Metazoa > Chordata > Actinopteri > Atheriniformes > Atherinopsidae > Odontesthes > Odontesthes bonariensis. The sequence goes on along the minus strand of NC_134515.1, from coordinate 34,170,553 downwards.
TTGTCTTTGCTCCTTCTGAGGAGGAAGCCTTGAAGCGGCTGGATGTGGTCTTCTCACGTCTCAGGGCTAATAACCTGAAGCTGGCTCAGAAGAAATGCCACTTTCTTCATAGGTCGGTGAGGTTTCTTGGCCACGTGGTCGACAGCAGTGGTGTCTCAGTCGATCAGGAGAAAGTGAAGGTGATCTCTGCTTTTAATAAGGAGGACCTCATGAATGAGGATGGATGCACTCTATCTCAGCGGAAGGTCAAATCATTTCTTGGCATGGTGCTTTATTACCAACACTTCATTCCTGGCTGCTCTTCCATTGCCAAGCCGCTCCACGCTTTAACGGCAGGTCAAAGGAGGAAGGCTAAGGGCTCTTTTGGCCGACGGAGAGCTGGCACCTTCCGTGAACTTTCTCCACAGGATTGGACCCCTGTTTGTGAGAAAGCTTTTGAGGCTCTGAAATACGCACTCCTCAGCAGCGTAGTCCTTGCACACCCAGATTTCGACAGACCTTTCGTCCTTTCTACCGACGCCTCTCTTGATGGTCTGGGTGCTGTGCTTTCGCAGGTGCAGGCTGGTGAAGAGAGGGCAAGACCTGTTGCTTTTGCAAGCAAATCCCTCACTCGTAGCCAAGCTAACTATCCAGCACACAGGCTAGAATTCTTGGCTCTCAAATGGGCCGTTTGTGAAAAGTTCAGCCATTGGCTCAAGGGTCACAAGTTCACTGTCTGGTCGGATAACAACCCACTCACGTATATACTGACCAAACCAAAGCTTGATGCTTGTGAGCAGCGTTGGGTCTCCAAACTGGCCCCATACTCTTTTGACATTAAGCACATTCCTGGTCGGTTGAACGTGGTGGCAGATGCCCTCAGCAGGGACCCTTTTGTGAAGCCCTTGAGGGAGCGGCTGCTATGTGAGCCCTACCCTGGGCTTGTGGAACAGGCCCAGGATGTGAACTGTGGGTGTGTGCAGGACACTTTTCGTCTTACTTGTCAACCTTAGTCCTTAGGAACTGCCCCTTCTTCAGCAGCTCTCCATGGCTCTTTGTCAGAGGATGATGTTGCGTCGCTTCTGTCCTCTTTGGATGACTGGGAATCTGGTCCCAGGCAGCGTGCAGCCTCCCTTGCAGACCACCTCACCACCGTGGCACTCTCTGGTCACGATGTGTTGCCCTCATTGTCTCTCAGTGACCTCCAGTCTCATCAGCAGCGAGATTCAGTCATCTCGAGGGTTGTTCACTATGTTGAGAGGAAACGCAGACCTTCCAGGCGTGAACGCTACAATGAGTCCATTTGTCCTGAGAGTTCTGAAGCAGTGGGATAAGTTGACGTTCCTGAATGGCATTCTTTATAGGGTCACAAAGGACCTCTTAAGCAGACACAATAGGTTTCAGTTTGTCGTACCTGATTCACTGAAGGCAGATGCCTTATCTGGAGTTCATGACCATGCTGGTCACCAGGGTCAGCCCCGTACACTTTCCCTTGGTCGCCAGCGCTTTTTCTGGCATGACATGGAGAGAGATGTGCGCAATCACGTGAGGTGCTGTCAGAGGTGTGTCCTCAGTAAAACCCCTGAGCCATCTGCCAGAGCCCCATTAGAGAGCATTAAGACCTCTGCTCCCCTAGAACTGGTCTGTGTCGATTTTTGGTCAGCTGAGGGTTGTGACAACAAGTCAATTGATGTATTGGTAATAACAGATCATTTTACCAAGCTTGCGCACGCTTTCCCCTGTCAAGATCAGACTGCTAAGAAGGTAGCCAAGAAACTGTGGGACAATTTCTTTTGTGTTTATGGTTTCCCTCAGCGCTTACACTCTGACCAAGGGGCAAATTTTGAAAGTGAGCTGATCGCTGAACTCTTGCAGCTGTCGGGGGGTAAGCAAATTCCACACATCTCCATATCACCCTATGGGAAACGGTGGAACGGAAAGGTTTAATCGCACCCTGGGTAACATGTTGAGGTCTCTGCCCCCTCGATCCAAACAGAAATGGCCACAGATGGTCCAGTCAATGACATATGTGTACAACTGCACTGTTCATGAGACCACAGGGTTTGCACCTTTTTATTTGATGTTTGGAAGGGTCCCTAGGCTGCCAGTTGACCTCATGTTCAAAAAAGTATTTCGAGATGTGACTGTGTGTGACTATGACGCTTATGTGAAGTCACTTTTGGAAGACCTGCACTGTGCCATGGCTTTAGCTCAGACAAACTGCACAGCTGAGCAGAAACATCAGCGGGACCAATATAACAAGCGAGTCAAAGGTCAGCCTCTATCGGTTGGAGATCGGGTGCTTCTGGCGAACAAAGGCGTCATAGGGAAGCGTAAGCTCTCTGATAAATGGAAGCCCACTGTCTACACTGTGGTAGCTACAAAACCGGCTTTACATATTTGCCGGATTACAGATCAGGAAGGACGTGAACGAGTTGTTCACAGACATTTGTTGCTTCAGGTCAACTTCCTGCCCCTTAGTAACACCTCGGATGATGTGCCCCCTGTCTGCAGTCGCCCCTAGTGTGACTAGAGCCCCCTCTCTGTCTGAAGTGTCTACTGAAGTGACTGTTTTGGACACTGTTTTGCAGCAGCTGATCCATCCCTCGCAGGGTCCCTTTCGAGTGAGTGGGATGATGGTCGCACGGCCTCATGGGTGCATGAACAGTCCTCTGAGTCTTTTGGTCAGGACAGTCCTCTTCCTTCCCCTCCAGTCTCCTCTGTTCCTGCCGCCAGTGCTGGTGTCATAGACAAATCACTGGTGCATCCTGCCCCTGTGCTATGTTCACAGCCCATCCACCCAGATTCTGCTCAGACACCGGATGCAGAGGTTGGTCTCACCTCACGGTTCGGCAGAGTACTCAAGCCTGTGTGTCGTCTTATCGAGTCCATGACACAACTTGAAGCCTTGTTAGGGCTGGAACAAACCTCGCGTAATATTATTCATGTGTAATGTTGATCTTAATATGTATTGAGTGTTTTATGGAAATATACATACGCATTATTTCTTATTCCACATTGTCATGTGAACACATGTTTGGCCTGTTTGTGTGGTGTATAAGGCACTTCACTTTGGTTATGGAGTATTTTGAGTTTTGCTAGGCGCCGAGTAGATCTCTGAATCTCCTATCCCTTTTTTATGGGAAGCTTATATTGCTTGTTGTGTACAATTTGTAATGTCGTATTTAGGCCAGTGATGCGAAATGCGTTTTGTTATACTGTCAAGAATTTTGTGTATTTCTAGGGGGGTGAGTGTAACAAGGGTTCATTTGACTTGTGTATAATTCCACAAAATTATTGTTTTAATTGTTTTTATGACATTTATAAGATTAGTCAGGTGGAACTTTCATTTTCGTTTACTGTTTCTGTACGTTCTTTTATGGGGGAGCAACATTTGTAACAAAAGATACGGTCCCGCTAAAACTCTTCCTCTCTTTAGTGATATTCGTGAGGAAAGGTGAGCTCCCATTTTGTCACTTATGTTTGTCATTTCATTTTGTCTATATTTCTCCATATTTCACTTATTTGTGCTAATGTTTGCGTCATTGTAATTGTGCTCTCTTTTGTGATGTTCGTGAGGAATGGAAAGGTTGGAGAATAAAAAAGACCTTCGAAAGAGCAGCAGTGTGGTCTCCATCTATTAACCATTAATAACACAACGCAGAGGTTTCATACCGGTTACATAGGAACAACGAAATAGTTTTTTTAGGTTTCCTAAATGGATGTAGCATCAGGGAGAGCAGGTGTCTGACTTGACGAGGAGACGCCGGATTGCTTGGTTGGCTGCAATAAGAAGAAAGGACCTTACTTTCGATTGCACCCCTCCGTCGATGAGAGTGTGTTCTCTGCATTTTCACTCGGGTACGTTCTCTAAAAATCTCTTTATGATGTTGTCTCTTAAAGCTACGAAGTTACCTTATGTTGTTGCAAACCCTGAAGTGCACCTGACGTTGCTGCCTAGCGAACTGTTGCCTCTTCGAAAATGCTCAATTTGCAAACTGTTGCCTCTTCGAAAATGAATGTTAACTACCCCCTAATGTGTTAATGTGTACTCCCTCAGCCCTTTTGTCATACCATGAGCAGCGTTACCCTCTCAGGCTTTATCTTTATTTTGCATGTGTTCTGTGATGGGTTTGCCATTGATTGCATAGTTTTTTTCATAAACTATTTATTCTGTTGTAGGTAAGCCATCATATGAGATGTTGGAGAACCACCCTGACTGGACACCATACCTGCGATTAGGCCCCAATGATGTTAAAGAGACAGATGGAGCGCGATATCAGCGGCAAGTACAGCGCAGGACCCAGCATCTGGAGCAGCAGCCGCCAGCCAGCCCAGGACCAGCAACAGCCTCCATCGCCAGCCCAGGACCTGGGATGTGTGCTCTACACATCTAGACGAGATGTTATCAACAGTCTTATGGAAGAAAACAGAGAGCTGAAGAGGGAGCTTGATGAATATCGGATGAATGAGAACTTTCTGAGTGGTGATGATAACACAGTGAAGTATTGTTCCAGACACTTCTACTCACCCTCACTCCATATCTGCTGTTACTAGTGTTACTAGTGTAAAAGAACAAAAAAACACTATTCAGCACAAGAAGGGCAAAACCATGGCGTGTCAGCGGAGGGTCTGTCCACAAGCCCCACACAACTGAAGTGATACCACTGGACTGGGCAGTTCTGGTTGTCACAGGCCACCATGTCCCCCTCCTCTGGTCCGGCACAGAGACACCACACTTCCTTTGTTCTCTTGGCTGCTTTTTTGACAGGCTTCTTTCTCGGCCTCTTCCCACCTACTTGTTGTGGCTGTTGTAGTTCCCGTAGCACGCTGGGACCAGATGATGCTTGAGAGAGAGGTGGGATAGTGAAATATTGCACAGCAAGTTCAGGGAGAGCCACCTTCACAAAGAAGTCCTGTGCCTTTTGTAGTCATGCGCCTTTTGTAGTCATGCATTCCAAAAAGCACTATCAGTAGCTATGTGCAGAATCACAGCATTCCTGAAGGTCCACACTACAAAGTCGCAGTAGGAGCTCTCCTTCACAAACAGCTGGGTCTGGACTTGTGTGTAGTACTGATGATTCTTTTTGAGGTGCACCTGACCATCGACTACATGTAAGCAGAAGTTGCGGTCATCTGATGAACAAGCTTGATGGATTGTGCAGTCCTTGTATTTTGCTGGGCATTTCACCTCCACACAGCCTTTCCCACAACAGGTTCAGGTTACAATGGCATCTGGCGAGGCTCCTACCTATGGGAAGGCCGGGTTGACAAAAAAAACACAGGTTTGCACTTGTTGATCTGTGTGCTGTTTGGGCAGTGTATGCCTGCCTCGCTGTCTCCTCGTGTCTGATTCCCCAACTGGTGGCAGCTGTTCCTGGCCCACGAGTTGGGTAACACACCCTTTTCACGATGGAGAGTGCTGGAGAACTGAGGTCTGTTCCATAGACGCTATGCATCGAGGAGGCCATGACTCTCTCTGCCCGTGCAGCAAACCAAAGGGATGATGTGTGCTGTCCCCTGGTCCGTCTCTCTATCTGCGCTGCCTGTTCCTCAGACACATCTGCAACGATCTTTATGGTCTGACAGTGCTGTTGCAGTGCAGGTAGGTCACTCCTATTAAGGCCAGTTCCATTAATCGGAGACTGTAGGCTCCGAATGGGCAGAACAGGATCTCTAAACAGCTCACAGTAGTCAGGGAGCACACTCAAAATGGCAGATCCTGTGCCTGTCATGCTGATTTGCCGGTAGAATATTGCCAGCTTTTCTGGGGTTGGTGTTAGTGGTAGTGTTGTTTTGGCCATACGTGTTCTCTGCGCTGGACTATTGCTGGTCTCACCATCAATCTGTCTGTCCAGAGATCTGTGTGTGGCTGCTGCAGATATAAAATTGATCTGGTGACCAACCTCTGGTTGCACCTTGTTGATGCTGCTTGGGAGCTTCCAGTACGCTGGCTCATCTGTGACCGTGGCCTTCTCCATTAGCCGGACACAGGCATCGACCATGAAGAGCAGGGCTCCAACATGGGTGCACGACTCCGCTACACCGGCCATACAGGTGCAGTAGGCCGAACAGACTTGCCCCGATGGTGTTAGGATCACCCATGGAGTAAGAGGAGGCTCACAGTCTCATTGAATGCAGGACCTGTAAAATAAATAAAGTGAAATAAAGTAAACAGTAAAAAGCATTTATTTCAAGTTACAGTCTACACTTTAGACACATTGATAATGGCTGTAATCTAACCAGGAATGTACACCTTGCAATCACACATAATTACCCTAGCCAACCCAGAACTGGTTTGTTCACTTTGCAGCCCCCAACACCTAACACAATAACCTGGTACAGTATGTGTCGTTGGGCTAAAATCAAATGACAACTAAATACCTAAACATAAGCTTTAGCATACATCAAAACATTGGAGACGTTTGTGTACATTGAACATCTCGTTAATCTAGTGTTTACGAAACAAGTCGCAGTTAATTACGTTGTCATTTTGGTCAAGAAGTGTCTAAATGCAATGTAATTACAACACACTAAAACGCATAACAAGAACCTTACCTTTGCCAGTACAACGCTGTTATCATCACCAGTGCCACCTGGAGGCTTGTAGATGGCCAAGTCCTGCACGCAGCCACAGCAGAAAGTCTCGTAAGATTCTAAAGATTTGTGACTTTTAAACTCCTGCATAGTGTAGTAACTTACACCAAAGACAAGATAATTTACTATGTCCATATATGTGCACTGAGGTAACTGGTCCTAGCCTAGAAATCTAGACGCCCCTAGCGACCACAAATTGAATTTGCTCCGGGGCTAGTCTAGTCACTTGTGGTCGTTTTGCGAGGCTGCAAATCGAAACTTAATCGGGTCAATCAAATCGTGAGGAGCCTAGTGACGACAGAGGTGCGACGTTTCAGTGTGTAGTTCCAGAGAGACGTAAACAATGGCATAAATGGCATCATAAATGTAAACCCCAATAATAAATTATATTTATTATTATAATATATATATTTATTATTTAATTTATATGCTATTATGCTGTATATCATTGTTCTCTTATGTAGGTTTACTACACGACATGATTGAATTTATTGAGGCAAGGAACATTTACCAGAAACACGTTTATGCAAAGAAAAGAGCTTTATTTTTTTTAAAACACACACACACACAGGAGATCTGCCCACACAACATGTATGGGTAGCTGACAAAGAGCCCAAAATCCTGGCTACAACTGTGTGAACTGCCGCTCTGCAGCCTCGGAGCAGTAGGCGGCGTTCTGTGCGAGGGCTGGCCGTGTTGCAGACGCTTATGGTGGGTCGCTCTGTACTTCGGAGTCCCCTCCAATCACGACTGCAACGTAGTACAGAGTTCGGAGAGGTCCTGGCTGCGGAAGGAGGGAGAACGAACTATCCATCCCGCCAACAGTGCCGTCTTCCTCGTCGGACATCAGGTCGACTGTAGCAGACTTCCAGAGTTCCACCTCCGCTTCCAATAGCTGTAAAAAAACAAATAAAGGCAATCAGCACTGTGCTATGCACTGCGTATGGACACAACACATCTATCAATGCATCTGAAAAATAGTCAACAAAAAAGTCTTACCCTCTTTCTTCTCGACCTACTCCGAGCTGAAATCTTTGCAGCTTCCGCCTGCCCTGCAAGTCCTGGCTGGTTATATCGTAAACTCCGGCGTATGCTTTCAAAGTACGTCTTACAGGCCGCTGGAAATCAATTAAATGAGAGTGGAATGAATAAAAATCAAAACGTAAGTCACAGTAACATCAAGCAAGGAAGGAGAACCAGTAAAAAAAAAAAGAAGTTAACTTACACACAATTTCGTCATTATCAGCATCGTGTAAATCTGGACTTGCGGACATAGCTCCTAGCAAAAAAGAGGTGACGGCCTCGTTGTGAGGAGAGTTTAGCCTGTGAAAACAAATTATACAGTTAAGATCAGTATCTATTAACGTGTCCATTTCCTTATACAGAAGAATGAAAGCATATTATTTAAATCTTACCCTTGCTCCGGATCGTAGCACCTAGGATTGGTCTCCGAGTTGTGAAGCTAAATGCGAGACGCCGTCCAGCCATTGTAGCAAAAATCCTTACTAGCGTGTAGACAAGGCAGCAAAACCACAGGAACTGGAGATGAAGGTCTGAGAACTAGCTAGGTACGATAATGTTTGTTTATATGCTAGTCGTGCAAGTAGCCGTGGCCATGACCTCTCACGTGATGAGGAGTAGAAGGCTCGTCGGGCTCCTCCAATCACATGCGAGGTTATTGTTATACGGAAGGACTTGCGAGACAAGCTCGCCCTGGCTCGCGTCTATGATATAAAAAAGGTGTGCCTGGGGCGGTCGGTGGCGTAGTGGGTTAAGCAGCCGCCCCATGTACAGAGGCTTAGTCCTCGATGCAGCGGGCCCCGGTTCGACTCCCACACCGAGCGGCCCTTTGCTGTGTGTCTTCCCCATCTCTCTGCCCCCTGCTTCCTGTGTCTCTCACACTGTCCTATCATTGAAGGCATAAAAAGCCCAAAAATATACTTAAAAAAAAAAAAGTGTGCCTGTGAAACTCTTGTTTGTTGAAAGATGGAAGTCCCAAGACGGAAGGAAAGACCTCTGCGCTTCTGTGAACATGCAACTATGAACTCTCTCATTCACAGTATTATGACCACAGAAGGCGCTATTTCAAAAATGGAGTTTGGGAGAGAAAATCCAAAAGCATTCATTAATATTGTGGATGTTAATACATCCACTGTGCATTTAGGTAAGACCAAAGAAAAGGTCACTGTTGTCATGCCACTATGCACAGTGGCTGAGCTCTAGGATGACAGGGACAACAAGAAAGCAGACAGTCCCAGCTGCACTCCCCCTCCAGGCAATTGCATTCCCACCCATAGCGTCTTATTCTTATGTGTAGCCTTAATTCTATTCTTACTGTTCTGTATTTTTTATTCTTTTTTATGTTATTGTTGAGTGTTGTACTTTGAGAGCAAAGATTAACCAGAGTCAAATTCCTTGTTTATGCCAACCTGGCCAAAAAAGCTAATTCTGATTCTGATTTTGTGTATCTTTTTTTACATAACATTTGCCATTGCTAATGACATACACAGTAGTTAATCTAGCATACTTTCATTAAATAAATCAATTCAAGCTAAAATGTAAGAGTCTATAATTAGGCTATACTTAGGCTCTGTTTACATTTCACCATTTCTTCGTGTCGGCGTCTTGCAAACTATTTACATTTACACACAAAGTTGCTGTCCTCTCAATAAAAGCCTAATTGTTTACTCTGAAATGGGGATCGGCTGATTCGCTAGTCACATGACTAATCAGCCATCACATCACATGATCGCCCTTGCATCTGGAGAATGCGCAACTGCTTAGAAAACACGACCTACAGGAAGAATCTTCCCGGTCTAACCCAAAAGCGGCGCTCCATGTACGGCTTTGCATTGCTGCAGTGGCTGGGTTCTCATCATAAAAGCTTGTTGAATCTGGTGCCTCCTTGCCACGTATTGTTGTGCACAGCGTACTACCAGCAGTAGGACATGGAGCAGGCTCCCATGCTGATCGTGGTTGTCCATGATTTCCATATTCTTCTCGATGACACGAATAGAAAGGAAGTGTGTAACTGAAGTGAAGCACGCCTGTTTGTTTTTAGTTTCCCAGCACTCAAGTCACATGACCAACGATACCAGCCTAGCGAATCAGGGAGGAGTACGTCATAGTGATGTTGTCCAACCAGGACAAGTAGCTAGAGCTCAGCACTGCGGATCCTCGTTTCTCACCGTTTACAACTGCTAAAATCAGCATCGTATGTGAATGCTTACGTGGGCTCCGGCGTCTTTGAATCCTTCCACCTATGAAGTCATATTCCAGTATTTTAATGTAAATGGACAGTGCATCCGCGATAGAAACGATATAGAAACAGATTAGTATAAATGGCACCTTAGCCTGATCTATTTGTACCAGAGATTTTACCTTTTAGAAAAATTTCACCTGGGATAAAACTCCCCCTGCAACCCTGATTTGCATTTGTATAGCCTCCCCTAGAATTAGGAGCAGGGGGGTCATAGGGGGATGACTGCCAAGCCAGGCCCACGTCAATTTCCGGCAATTCACGGCAGTTTTCTGCATTGCCTGCAAATTGCCGTAAACCTGAAATTTCACGACAATCTACAGTGCCGCATACTGACGAAAATCCCACTTTTCATGCAGACAGTCTTTCGATTTGGCTTTGGCAGCAACTCTAGAAAATTTAGATATACAGTTTTCTTTGCCAGACGAACAGATAACTGCACTTAAGTTTTTTTTTTTTGACAAAAAAGGACGTTTTCGGAGTTTTGCCCACCGGGTACAGTAAAAGTTTAATTTACCAGCTTGCTCCGTTGGTCTGTCGCGCTGACTACGTAATCCTTCTTCATCGCTCTGATTGGTTGTTGCGCCATCCTATTGCGTGGCGTTGAGTGCAGAGGCAACTTGACAGACAACCGTTTATCCCGCCCACACTGCTATCCAGAGTCACTAGACCCCTGTACAGCTTTTTGCTGTACGGGTCTGGCTTGCTAGGCTAAACTGGTCCAGGTCTCTGTGCCATTCTGCTGCAGGGAGCTCGTAAAGATCAATATTTTGCATGCTCGAGAGCTTCTCCAAATACCGCTGCTTTGCGCTTGTAATAAGCTTGTCCCTGTAAGGTCCCTTTCGCCTTATCTTTCTGCATTGCTTTGCTTTGCTTTCTTTCTTTTTTTATTGTATTCGTCTCTGTCCTGCCGATATGATAAATGCGGGAAATTTAAAGATATCTGGAATATATTGGCGCGCCTCCGTTAAGTTCTGATGGCGTTGCCCCTGGCAACCAATAGCGTCTCCTGCCAACATAGCCGACCGGCTCACGTGACTCCTCATTATCAATACTTACATCCCTCTCCAGTTTCAGGATCTCTAGCTTCATCTTTTTGATTTTCAATTTTTTGTACTCCATGTCCAGTTTGGTGCTCTCTATACCCAATTGTAGTTTCCGCTTGTACAGAGCCCGGATATCCTGTGATACAGGAAATGTGCCTGTGAGCAACGAAGTATGTAGGCAGTGATGGTAATGTGAAGAGTTACTTCACTCTTTCCTGCAGGATTTTGTGTTCCTGTTGCAACCTGCAGTAAAGTGTATCGGTGATAATTAGGCATATTGGTATAGAATAGGTAAACTGCAGACGCATCCAAACCGTTTCACATTTTTAATAATAAAGAGCCTACCTGTGGCATTTGTCTACAGACACAGTTTCTTCATCAAATGCCCGAGATGTACTGGGGCCGTCAAACTGCAAACGGAGAAACACTGCAGTTGTTGAAGTAGGACATCACAAGGATGCATGAGATGAATAGTATTTCCATCAAAGGTAAATTAGATTGAATACAACCACTCACACATGGGTCAGGGATGTCCTCTGTGGTCTGGGGATCAATCAGGCAGATAGTCTCCCATCGCGTTGTCGTGCACCAGTCGATTTTTGTAACTTGGCTGCGCCAAGAATGACAAACCGGATGGACCAATGTGAGACCAGGCTCAGTCAGGAGGTGCGTTTTTACAGCACCTGTACGAAACTGCAGCGAAACAGCACAGGGAGCACGTAAACCCCCAAAACTTTGAGATTGGCAGAACTTTGGGGAAAGAGGGAGAGTTCTGTAAGAATGTGTGGAAGAAGCTACGGGACAGATGCGTGAAGGCAAAGAAGAGGGCAGAGACTCAAAAAGTGGTGATGCCAGGGGCTTCAGACCTTCTCCTCTTTTAACTGAATTAAAAAATTAAAATTATCCGAATACTGCAGCAGTATAATTAAAGTAATACTATGTAACATTTCTACCTTAAAATAACAGCTTGAAAAAATTGTGCGGCTAGAATGAGTTTTAATATTACGATTGGCCTGTCTCCTATGCCCTTTGGGGGTCTGAGTTGGAAAAACTGTGCTATGTAACTTTGCTGGACCGGCCCGGGAGCTGAGCGGAAGTACTTCGACTTGCTTTCTGGCACACCTACCGCAAAAACAAATAGACCCCTCTCACGCTCCCAGGTATAAGGCTAAGCTAGCGCAACATTGTCAGTACAGTCATCATGGCAGAGGCACTCAAGAAACGGAAGAAAACGTTGACTGATGAAGCAAGGAAGAGAAAGAGAGGCCAACAAACAGCCTGTAGGGGGAGCTCCATAATGGGCTTTTTGAGAAGTTACATTGTATTGCTTTAATGACAGTATTCCTGCTGTTCATTGTTTTCTTTCGTTGTTGTAGAGTAGCGGTAACCTTCATGTAGCAGCGCCACCTCTGTGACGGAGAAAATTGCAACGACTGGCGCATCGATTTGCGCCACTATATATTGCGGGCACGAAATCATGACGTCATCAACACCGCTCGCGCTAGCAGACGCCTCAACCGTGCTAGAGGCTTAACACAATTGGCTATTATGAACGCTCACAGTGACCTTATGGATGAAAGCGATGTCTCGACCCAGCTTAAAATTAGACCCCCTAAAACCTGAAGTTTTTCTGGAAATTCAGAAATTGTGTCAACGCCTACTAAATGATTGATTTCTCAGCCTTTGTAGCAGATAGAAACAAAATTCAAAAAGTATTTGAGAGCTTACACCTGTGGCTTTCTTTGGAAATTGAGTTTATTTACATACACCTTCACGAAAATAGAAAATGTAAAAAGTAAAGTGCAGGAACAGCACTATTTTCAATAAAAAAAAACAGTAATAAAATAAAATAAAAAGTAAAGTGCAGGAACAGCGCTATTTTCAATTAGAAAACAGTAATAAAATAAAATAAAATAAAATTTTATATTTAAATTATTTATTTATCTATTTATTTTATTGCCAGTCTCTTCGTACTGGCAGCACAAGGAGTCCCATGCCCATACACATTCCAATAAACGTTTTCATCTCCGGCACAGTTACTTGTGACGACCTTGCCATCTTTGATCGAGCTGGAGTCTGATGTACCTGGTCACTGTATCTATTCGTCTCGGAAACAACATGTGCCCAAAGCTCCTCAGTAAAAATATGATTAAATGCCTGCAACGGTGTGGCATCTGCAGGTAAATCGACTTTCACCGCTGGTGTGCGGTTGAAATCTCTCCGTCAATTTCGGTGGTAATTGTCAGTCTTCCACTCACATTCAAACCCTTCAAAATCATCCTCGTCGTTTTTGTCATCTTCAAACATATGTGCTAGCCATAAAGCTTGATCAATTGGGTCAGCACGTTCATAAGCATCATCAAAGCCAAGAAACTCCTCACAATCGCTGCCGTCTGAAATGTCTTCCCACCGAAAGTCCTCCATGCTTGTTCGATATAACTTAACTTCAAAACAATGACACGAGGAATGGAATTTTGTAGTTTGGAACAGGTGGAATGATTTTTGTTATATACATATGTAGATATATACACATTATTATTTATATATATATATATATATATATATATAAATAAGAGGGCTGACAGATCATTTGTGCTGGTCAGGAGAGTAGCCTACTCATGAATAAACAGTGAAATTAATAATTGAACCTCTGTAGGAGAATATTGTACTTTCTGTAAGGAGCACTTAAACAAGTGTGTTTATGGTTATTGGGGTTGTGGATTTCTAGTGTAGGGTAAAGGATGTTTGTTTTGTATGCATATTTATTTGACGATTGCATATGGTTCCCTACGAACAAGTATAAATGAGTATGTATGTATATATTGTAGTAAGCTCCAGTGTGGAATTAATATACCTTAAACCTTTGGAAGATACAAGCATTCCTGTGGGGGATGTTTTTCTGGGTAAAGACCAGGGGCCTCATGTACAAAGACTTGCGTGGATTTCCTACTGAAACATGGCTTACGCTCAAACCCAAATGACCTCCAACGTCGGATGTATGAATCTGTGCGCACGCATCAATCCAAGCACATTTCGTTTGTACATCCCAATCAACATGGAATTGAGCACACGTCGGAGCACCCAACTCCTCCCTGTCCACGCCCCTACTTAAATACGCAAATCCTATTTAAATGAGCCCTGCACCTGCGATTCCCCTCTCTGTACAATCAGAACATAAAGAAAAAAGCATGAGTAAGACGGGGAAAAATGACACCGAAAGTGAGTTGGAAGTGCTACTGTCCGAAGTGGAGGCGTGCAAAAAAATTTTTTATTTGGCACGCTATCATCGGGTATGAGCAGCAGACGGAAGAGGAGTGGGTGGGAGAGCGTGTGCCAGGCTGTGAATTGTGGGATCAGAGAGCCGCACACCTGCGGAGATGAAGAAGTGGTCCGACATCAAGGTGGATGTCAAGTGGAGACTGGCTGCCCACCGCCGAAGTGTGGCCAAAAAAGGTGGAGGGGCAGGAGTGGAGGTGCCCACCTTGTTCGAACAGCGCGTCACCGCGATAATGGGTGACACTGCTGTGTCAGGGGTGGTTGGACCACGTGTTGGGTGACTCCGATAACCCCCAAGATAAATACCTGTGTATTTCAATAACTTTTAACAAATTTATTAATACAGTAGCCTGTCCACAGGTTCATGTGTAAATGCTATATGTGGTTTGAAATCTGTTCAATTTAAACATTTTAAACATATTAAAGACTTGAACTCATGTTTGATTACTCAATATATTTTTTGTAACAGGAGAGGACACGGAGTTGCAGCCATGTGCCACAGGCTCCAGTGGCTAATCTGACATGCCCAGTGTCTCCGTCGCCAGTACGGCGCAACCACAAGCTGCTGCAGTCCTCCCGACTGGTCGTGTCCTCACCTGTGCTGAAATCACAAGAGGAGATTGTGAGAGCAACAGGAGGCATAAATGATCGCAGAGATCAGCTTATAGGCGTCCTCACAAATATAGGGGAATCAATAAATTAATTGGTGAAGAAGTGAATTTTGCGTCCTTGCCTCTTTTATATGGTTGAAATCAAATGCCGGGCCCGAATGGCCTCCTGGGTTGGACACATGTTAATGGGCCCAGCTTCTGGTTCGTCTGGTGGGGGGATATGCTGCTCTGGCAGTGGTATGGCGTGCCGGTTTGCCACATTGTGGAGGACCCGGCACGCCATCACAATGCGGCACACCTTCTCAGGACTGTACAGCAGCATACCCCCAGTCCTGTCCAAGCAACGCCAACGTCCCTTCAGCAGACCAATGGCCCTCTCAACGACTGACCTACACAGTAAATTTTGCATTGTTAAATCAACACTTAAAGAGTTAAATTTAACACTGTGTCCGAGTGTATTTGGTCCTTATCAGAATTGGTGTTAAATTGATTTTTTTCATAGTGTTAAAATTTCAGAGTAAAATTAACTCAAAATTGAGTAAAAAATTCACACTGGCTAACACTGTACAGTGTTAATAAAATGTTACACTACAGATTAAACAACTCTGGAGAGAGTAAATATGACTCTAATCAGTGTTGATAAGTTACTCTACTGTGGTGACAATTCAACTCTGATTCTAATGCTTTTTAACACTACATTGAGTTACTGAAGGTTAACACTGGAGGCTCATATAACTCTGATGAGTGTTAGTTTTACACACTACTGTGTTGATGATTTACTCTGTTGCTTTGAAAAAAACACTCGGATAGAGTCTAATTCTAACACCGGACAGATAAATATGTAGTGTTATTTTTACACTATTCTAGTGTCAAATTAAATCCATCCATAATTAAATACTGAAAATGTATCATTGAATAAAAACAAGTTGCCACAAAAATGCATGTAACTCTTCCATTTTTATTGTACAAAACTTCCTTTTGGACATGCATTTAACATTTGAAATCAACCTTTAGTTGTACAAAGCTCATTTTACACAACAAAAAAACAAAAACAAAAAAAAGTTGTGCAATGGTTGTGCCTGCCGTGCCAGGCACCCCAATTCACTTTAGGAAAAACACCAAACACAATGTAAAGACGTGTAACGGTGTACTTGCCATGCCATTACAGGGCTCAAAGTGAACTGTAAATACAACATTTGAGATAAATGGTTGCAGGTGTGCTAAGCAGCTTATCTCAAGTCTGTATAAAAAATACATAAAAACAGTTATAACTTTTCAGACTTTCAGCCCAACAATGCCAGCACTTTAGGACACTTAGGTCTGCATAAAATGGCAATATGGAACAACATATAAGGCGGCATCTGTCGTACCATACTTCATCTGAACACCAAATGGTTTGAAGTAGAAAAGATAATTTATGTGCAACAAAGATCATTTATTTGCAACCGTGACTGGATGCAGCTTGACCTTAAAGGCGTGGTAATGGTCAACACATTGTTTCCATCAATTTTCCACAGAGAAAAACATCATCATCTTTTACAGCAATTGTGTCAATCTTACAAAATACAGGCATCTCACATGCTACCTCAATCCATATAATGAAGTCACGATGGTACTCTGTACCATGATGCTTTATCCATTTGGCAGAAAACACACTAGTTGACTAGTGTGACTAGTAGTCGAATCTCGGATTCAGGAGGTGCAGTGTGGTTTTCGTCCTGGCCGTGGAACAGTGGACCAGCTCTATACCCTCCGCAGGATCCTGGAGGGTGCATGGGAGTTCGCCCAACCGGTCTACATGTGTTTTGTGGACTTGGAGAAGGCGTTCGACCATGTCCCTCGGGGACTCTTGTGGGGGGTGCTCCGGGAGTATGGAGTGCCGGACTCCTTGATACAGGCTGTTCGGTCCCTGTATGACCGGTGTCAGAGTTTGGTCCGCATCGCCGGCAGTGAGTTGGACATGTTTCCTGTGAGGGTTGGACTCTGTCAGGGCTGCCCTTTGTCACCGATTCTGTTCATAATTTTTATGGACAGAATTTCTAGGCGCAGCCAGGGCGTTGAGGGGGTCCGGTTTGACGACCTCAGAATCAGGTCTCTGCTTTTTGCGGACGATTTGGTTCTGTTGGCGTCGTCAGGCCGTGACCTTCAGCTCTCACTGGAGCGGTTCGCAGCCGAGTGTGAAGCGGCTGGGATGAGAATCAGCACCTCCAAATCTGAGACCATGGTCCTCAGCCGGAAAAGGGTTGAATGCCCTCTCCGGGTCGGGAATGAGATCCTTCCCCAAGTGGAGGAGTTCAAGTATCTTGGGGTCTTGTTCACGAGTGAGGGACGAATGGAGCAGGAGATTGACAGACGGATCGGTGCGGCGTCTGCAGTGATGCGGGCTCTGCACCGGCCCGTTGTGGTGAAGAAGGAGCTGAGCCAGAAGGCGAAGCTCTCGATTTACCGGTCAATCTATGTTCCTATCCTCATCTATGGTCACGAGCTGTGGGTAGTGACCGAAAGAACGAGATCGCGAATACAAGCGGCCGAAATGAGTTTCCTCCGCAGGGTGTCTGGGCTCTCCCTTAGAGATAGGGTGAGAAGCTCGGTCATCCGGGAGGGGCTCGGAGTAGAACCGCTGCTCCTCCGCATCAAGAGGAGTCAGATGAGGTGGCTCGGGCATCTAGTGAGAATGACTCCTGGACGCCTCCCCGGTGAGGTGTTCCGGGCCCGTCCCACTGGGAGGAGGCCCCGGGGAAGACCCAGGACACGTTCGAGAGACTATGTCTCTCGGCTGGCCTGGGAACGCCTCGGGGTCCCCCCAGAAGAGCTGGAGGAAGTGGCCGGGGACAGGGACGTCTGGGTCTCTTTGCTCAAGCTGCTGCCCCCGCGACCCGATCCCCGGACCAGCGGAAGATGATGGATGGATGGATGGCACACTAGTTGACAAAACGGTTCCAAATTTTGCAGCAATTGCTACACCTTGTTTTAACTCATAATGTCATCATTTTTCCTGGACCTAAAGTTAATCTTTCCTTGCTAAAAGATTCGTGATACATTGCCATATAATTTTGGTGCTTTTTTGCTAATGTCGTTGTAATGTTTTTAAAGCTTTTTAATTGTTGCTTGAAGAATTTATGTTTGGCTTCGTAACGCATGCACCATGTGTGCAAAATTGGACCGACGTGCCTTATGCTACGAGGGTAGTGTATCATGAAGTGATTCAAATTCAATTCAAAAATACTTTATTTATCCCAGAGGGAAATTAAATGTTGATGTAGCTCAATTAAATCAAAGAGTTATTATAGATGCTGATGGCTGTGGGCAGGAAAGATTTCCTGTAGCGGTCCGTTTTGCATCCAAACTGAAGAAGCTTTATGTGATGCTTTGGCAAGAGATTTATTTCAGGAAATAATTGCTTGAATAGCCGATGATGATCAATGATTAAATGTTTGAGGTATGTGGTCATGCCGTCTGACAGGAATGTTGACAATATGCAGAAGCAAAAGTAGGAGATGCCAGTGTTTATCATCTGTCTCAATCAAATCACCAAAAAGCAAAGGCATATTACGTAACAAGCACCAAGCCTGTATGGCATTCAACCCCAAATCATTCCTGCCATCCATCAACTTATCTGTTGGCAGAGGTGGACGGTTTCTCTGCTGTTGGAAACCATAGTCATATGCATGTATTCTACCAGCCACTTGTTTGGCACTTAGGAAGTTGCCTTGAATGTACTTCAGAATCAGTTTCACCTCAAACTGACCAACCCCCTCCAAAATTTCATGCATTATATCTACAGCGAAGTTGTTGGCTGTGTTGAAATACTGAAGTGAATTCAATAGACAAACGCGTTTCACACCATATGCATATGCATATGCTGAGGCAGTCTCGGATCTGTTTGTACAGTCTGACAGTGCTGTGCATGTGCATCAACAGTTCTTAAAACTACTTCCTGATCATCTTCACTGAATACAGTTTGAAAACGGTGTTTCTCAAGGATACAGAAACGACAGCAATATCGAGCCCCAAATGACTCCACAAAGCCAAACAGACCATGCAAACCAAGATTGTCCCCAGTGACCTGAACAACAGTACCATGAATCACATGTTCAAAAGTTGGAATTTGAAGTCCCTCTGTCTCAAGCACTTTCAGATCATTAATAAGTGATTCAAGTATCAAAGTAAAACTGTATCGCTTTATGTCCTGTGCATGGAAAAGAGCACACAAATGAATATTAATCAAAGATAAATTAAAGATTGGGGGGAAATTTCTTAAAGGTGATAGAGAATGGTTGAATGGGGCATTAATCCTTGTTCTGTGATGTCATATGTAGCCCAAAAAAAATTGGTTGGGTCTGTAATGGCTCAGAACCTCCCTAAAAGGCTCTCTGAAACAGCTGTTACTATGCTGGGTTTAGAATGCGTCTTTTTCCCTTATTGGCGTCGTTTCAGAGCTTATCTGGCAACCTCATTATGAAATGCAGGTAGGTGTTGGCGCTATTCGGTTGCCGTTGCTTGATTGGCTGCCCTTGCTCTCACTGAAAACAGAGCTATACACTGACTGAAAAGAAAATTAGTTTTATTGCCATTGTTAGTGAACAGTGTTCACTAACTAGGAATTTGCTGCGGCGTAAGGTGCAAACATGTAACATAGGATATAATAATCAAAAATAAAGAATAAAAATATATGAATATAAAATGTACAAGGTGTGTACAACAATATACAGTATCCAATATACAGAGCAACAACAATGCAGCTTCATTAGTGCAATTTTAATGATGGTAAAGTGACTGGGGCAGAGACTCCAAGTGGTGATGCCGGGGGCTTCAGACCTTCACCTCTATTGACTGAATTGTCTTGGCTCACGAACTTCGTGAAACACAGAAACACACAAAGCATTTCATCTTCCAGATACTGCAGCAGTATCATTGATGACAGTATTCCTGCTCTTGACAGTGACATTGTTTTCTTCTCCACTTTCGTGGTTGTAGAGTAGCGGTAACCTTCACGTAGCAGCGATACCTCTGTGATGGAGAAAATTGCAACTACTGGCGCATCGACTTGCGCCACCATATATAGCCGGCACGAAATCGTGACGTCATCAACAGCGCTAGCAGATGCGGCAACCATGCTAGAGGCTTAACACATTTGGCTATTATGAACACTCAGTGACCTTATGGATGAAAGTGATGTCTCGACCTGAGAGAAGGTCCACTTTTGGAAATGCATGAAAGCCCTGAGTCATGAGCGCAGACTTTATTTTTTTTCATTTGTGGTGTATTTTATGTGCTATGCCTGGTTATGTTAGGTATCGCTACTGAATAAACGACACATTGAAGGCTACAAATCAGGGACGTTGCTAGGCATACAGCTGTACAGGGGCACAGGCCCCCAGCCAGAACACCACCACCAACACTGCCTTACTGTATACAGAAAATGTGCCTGTAGCCTACTGGATGTATAAGAACATTTATTCAAATTTGCATGAACCTCAACAGGTTTAACAGAGCTATAGGCTATCTAAGCAAATAAAAACCCTTTTGAGTTCAACCATTTAGCTTTTCTGTAGCTCATCAAACATAATCAAGTAAGCCTTTTACAAGAGGCAATACAGTGGAAACCGCTTATAGTGGTCACGGATATAGTAATCAACCGCTTATATAGATCAAAAGGCTTGGGACGGAATCATTTCTATACAAATGCTGTTTAAATAATTTGTTTATAGTGATCAAGAAATCCGCTTATAATGTTCATTTTTGGCCATTTTATGAATGTAAACATGTGCAAAAATAATTTTAAAACTACGTGTAGCTATTTTATGTTTTACTCTCTTGATTCCTTTCTGGACGTCTGCTTCTGCCTCGCTAGCCAACGTAACGAGTTGACACCGGGCAGCAAGCGCGCGAATCATGGCTGGAAAAAGGAAGTCATGGAGGAGCATGTGTCCGAGGATGGGTGCTGGAGAGCGGATTAAATGCGCGTGTGACCGCTGGAAGCTCCAGGCTGGTTCTTGTAAGATGGGAGGATTCGATTTCTCCTACTTGTCGAGAATTGCTACTTTGTGGTTTTGCGCATGCGCCAAGCCGATTTTCTAAGTTTCGTTTTCACGCCAAGTAGCACAAATCGACAGAACACCGGCACGGAGGAGCATGGATCCGAGCAGGGGTGCTGAAAGGCGGATTGAATTCAAACTTTATTTTCTGACTTGTAAGAAAAAAAATGCACCGGCGGCACAGCAGAGAATAAGTTCCGTACTGTATTTGAGTTAGCCTACAGTAGATCTGCGCACTGCGCAGTACTGTAATTAAACTTGCATGATAATAAAATTCAGTAAATGCTGAAGCTATCCGTTTCATTTAATTTGTCTCATTGAAAAACGATACAAATGGCATTTAGATGATATTCTGCATAAAAAACTAAGTGAAATACCTGTACTGTAATACAAATTCGGTTATAGTAATCAACCGCTTATAGTGTCCAAATTGGCTCTGGACCAACGTGATCACTATAAGCGGTTTCCACTGTATTACTAAAAAACACAGTATGCACAGTATTACAATTTTCAACAGATCAACAGATACAAAATAATGAACAATATTTCAGTCCAGGTACTGAACATTTTTTAATCTTACTGTAGCACAGTCAATAAATACTTCTACAAGAGGGAATATTGCAAAATAAAAAGTCTAAATCTTGAATTAAGAGTACTTGATATGGTCTGATAAGTTATTCCCCTGATTGAGTAGCCTTTTAAACTAGCCTACCCACATTTGACCCATTTATAATGCCTAAGATAGTTTAGTAATTAGCATATTGTCTTGCGTTAATTCATATGCCATGGAACCAGACACTGTTTAATCCTAAATGCAAATGTTGTGTATTTGGCGTAAGAAATTACAGTGGCCTATTAGGTAGGCGTGGGCGTCGACACAACAGAGAAAACAAATCTCTTACCTTCCTCCACTTGACGACATTCTCAGTTTTCCTTGTTGCTTCTCTGTCCCTGACTCTCATCTGTAAGAATTTCCTTATGTCCATGACCACGGTGACGGCAATCCATCAATGTATAGTGGTTCATAAAGCCTACTACGCTTCGATTGGAAAAATATGTGGGCTACTATCCGCTGATAAATATGACGTGCGGGCCGCAGTATCTTGCCTTCCAACTCTGATTTTGCGCTACGCGTCACACGCGGTCCATTCGCTGGACATGCACAGACGCACCCAATTCCTGTGAATACAACCTCTTCACTTCACTCTTTGGTAGACATATGCAGGCTAAAGTAGGTCATGTGGTTGAAATAGGGAAAATCGTGTCTATGGCCCCGTTTACACGATAGGAAGACGCAGATATTTTCCTGCGGTTTGGCCTCTCATTTACACCAAAACCCCGTTTTTATCACAGAAAACGATTATTTCTAAAACCTCCGGCCAAAGTGGAGATTTCTGATAACGCCGGTTATGTGTTGCCGTGTCAACTGGGAGAAACTGCGTTTTAGTTTCTTAAACGTCACATTATGCGCCAGAAAATGCTTAACGTCATGCGAGCGCCTTATGTTTACAGTTTGTTTGGCTACTGATCAGGATTATCATGGATGATGTTAAAGTTCTACTAATTTTTACGAAAAAAGTTGCCCTCACCCTGTACTATTTGGCTGATGAGGGTAGACTTTGTAAAACGGCAAACGTATTCGGTCTATCTAGATCGGCAATTTCAATAATAATCAGAAAGGTTTGTAGAGCGATTACTGTCCACTTGGGTCCGAAATATATGTGTTATTTGTTGGTGTCGATTCTGAGGATTTTGATTGGCTTGCATGGCTTTATTCCTTTCCCTACACTGCCGCCAATAGGTTTGGCATAGTTATTATGGCGCTTGACGGCGTATTTATGCGGGTTGATGTAAATGATAAGTTTTTTGAAAACGATGTTGTGTGCACAATGTTATTATTGAAAACGGAGGGGGGGAAATATTTGTTTCTCTAAATACCTGGCTATGTGTAAATGTGGCCTATGTTATTCTTCCTTGGCACATCAGTCTTAGCGTAGTCTGAATGATGTATGTGGGAATTTTTACAGGAGCACAGCGCATGTTTACAAGGGCACGTGCCCCGGTAAAAAGTGTCTGGTGATGTGCCAGGTACAAATAATGCTGTTATGTTCCTTAAATGGCTTGATTTAGTTATCAAAGCTTCATTTTCTTAACAATTATGATGCCGTGTTCATCCATTCTAGTTCTCTTATAACTGCCTGCTATTATAAAATAACTTCAAATCAAATCCTTAATCATTGATAAACGGCGTGCTTCCCCCGCCTCTCCCAACCAAACCCCCCCCCCCCCCCCACTCAGAAAATAGTTTCGACGTCCATGGTACAGACTCGTTTTTCTATGTCGTGCCAGACAGTTGCTACGTCTTGTTTTGGGCAGTATTGTACAAGGTCATGCAGGGTTTGAGGAGTGCCCTGCACCATGTCAGATTTAATGTGAAGCCCCTGTTAAAGAAAAATGTATTATTTTTCATTGCAGTTTTGCACTTTTTGGAGTGTTTATTGTACATGGCTGGTTAGACAGACTGTCATGATCTGTGTTTGATTTCTGTTTCGTCTCTATAGTTTCAAGTTAGTTTAGCCTGGCCATTTCCTCACTTTTCCTCAGTTCCCTCCTGCCAGTCGTCAGCTCCACTCCCTTCACCTGTGTTAATTATCCTCAGCTGTACCTTCTCACTAATCACTCTCCCCACAGTATTTAGTCTCCCAGTTCTCTTCATTTCTTCAGATCCTCTGTCAATAGACCCATGGTTTTCCCCAGCTATCTGAATCATGTTACCTGTTATGTACAGTCTAGTTTCTTGTTATTTTTTTACTTAGGTGTTTGTTGTTTTTTCTAGTTAAGTTTTTTGCTATTCCAGCGTTGCTGTGATTTTTAAAAAAAAAAAAAAAATTTTATTCTTAATTAAACAGACTTTAAACCGTGACACTAACACTAACAGATTGTACATTTTTAACTCTTAATAGGGTTAATCCCAGTGGACAATGTACACCTTATTAGTAGTATAGTAAACAGTAGTTAAATGTACATTTAACACTACAAAATGTTACTTGAATACTGGTGCAGTGTTGAATTGTTAACTCTGTTGGTGACACTAATCTAGTGTTCTTGTCATCTATTGTGGTGTTAATATTTTACACAGAGTTTGTTTGGAAACACAACTAAAAGTAAACTACATGTGCATGCATGTAAACCAAGAGAACAGGACACAAAAGTTTATTTCTTACAACAAAGTCTAATTGAATGTTCCCTGTAGGCTGGTATTCTTTTTGATGCTGTCATTAGGGTAAGAGTCACACAAGGTTCTGGCTGACTTAACTACAGCAGTAGGAGCCTGAGAGTCATTCAAGTAAAAGAGACAAAAATGTATCTTTTTATACCAAATTAACATTCCAACTTGCATGCTTGATCTTATTAACTTACTTTTGCACGCCATGGCCATTTAGAATCACCATTGTTGTAATCAATTTCAGTCCCCATTTCTGTTTTTGATGGCAAACAGGCACAAATGGGGCTTATCATCTATTATTTTTTTCATGGTGCAGTTTGGAGGCTTGTGGTTGTTATTCACTAATCTTCCAAGACAGCCATCATCTATTGATGCATCAATACTACGAAAGAAATAAAAGCAATCAAACAATTTTTATAATGTAACTAGTCTTTGAGTAAAATAAAAGTTGGCTTACAGAAATAAAAACCTGTAACATTTAAAAACAAAAGTTGTGAGGCAGACAAAATGTCTTTTTGACAGTCATGAAACCAAACAAATCATTTTTCATGTCACAATCCTGATGTGTTATTGAAATATTGCTTCTGACTGACTATCAGATTTAGGGTCTGTTATTCCAGTCTCTTTAGGCCCAATCCCAATTCACCCCTTGGCCCTACCCCTTACCCCTTCCCCTCCGTTTTGCGCGTTCACGTGAAGAGGTAGTGTTGTCCCAATACTCTTCCAAAGCCGTTCCCCTTAGCCCTACCCCTCCGTTGTAGCCCTTGAAACGGAGGGCTTCGGCCAAGCAGACTCCGTTTGAAGGGGTATGATATATTTCCCAGAGTACAACGCGATTAACAGGAGATCGCGAGTCTTTTTAAAAATTCACCACACAAATGTAAGTTCTTCTATTTTTTTGCCATAATTTAACTGTTTTAACCGTTTTAGGTTGTGATAACTGGTGTATTGTGTGAGTTTAAAGTGGTGGCAATGTGTAGTTGTTTTCTGCTATAAACGCACATGGGAAAAGTCGCTATTTTACATGGAGTAATCGGTCAATGCATGTGAAGGTGCTGCGAAAGAGTTGTCGTTTTTAAATTGTAACACGAGTATTTACAAGGAATGTAGTTGGTTAACCATAGAGAAGTTCCTTTTGAGCGTCATTTCGCTACCTATTATCACAAGTATTCATATACGTGACTGATTCACAGGGACTCAAGCACAAACAAAGAGCCTGATCAGGTTTAGCGCCGAAAACGAAGATCTGTTTCTAAAGTCATCCCCATCCCCAAAAAGAAGTAGGAAGTCCAATCCCATAATGGATTACCTGATACAGGAGAGCCTGAAGGAGCAGAAGCGCCACGAGCAGAAAACGGAGCGCTTTTTAGCTCGGTTTGAGCGCATGATAGACAAACTTTACGGTGAGTTGATGCGCCATGCACCTATTGTACACACAGCCACCACTACCGCATTCTGAAACACCTTTTTTAAAATTTTTTACAATGGATGAAAGTGCATGCTATAATGTCATATCGTGTCTTGTTCCCCCAGAACATCACTGAGCCCATGCAGCACCTCCGATGCGCCATGCACCTTCGCTGTTCCTGCTCCGGTCATCTCGTTCTTGATGATTGCACTGTTGCCCGTTTATATTCATATTGTTTATATTCATACTGTTTATTGTCCATATTTGCACCACACACTTTACAGCAGACACTTTAAGCTGTTATTTCTGAAAATAAGCTGCCTTACCAGTCTGTAATGTGAGCCTAATAAAAGAAATTAAGGACAAAAGGTTTGTGAGCATGATTATCACATCAACATATGAACGACTGGAACGGATATTGGTATGAAATTTATTATACAAGGGATAACAAAAAAATTGGGGTACATGTTGTGGTCCAATGGGCAATAATTTGTAGGATGACCCGTCTGCTGGAAAGAAAAACATGGAAAAATCAGGCTTTTATCCTCCCAAACCAACACATTGATAGCACACACAAGGCAGTGCATTTATTTAAGTCATCAAATCTGAACCTGGTACAAAGAAAACCGCTTCAAAAACGCATTGTTTATTCCAAACGGAACGATGCGAGTAACAAAGGCTAAACGTTAGCTTATGCTTTCAGCTAGGTTAGCCAGGTTAGGATACTACTCCAATCAATAAATCAGCAAATCCAACGAGACAAGCAAATTGTTTCTATATTACACGATATCACAAATGTACAGTTAGAAGCACTTTCAAACACACACACACACACACACACACACACACACAATCATTTTCACACGCCGGCTCTGGAAGCTACCAGCTGCTCACTCATGAGCGTTATTTGCATAAATTTCTTATTCTACATACCGTAACAAGATCCAGCAATGCTCCCAGATGTCGAAGACGCCTTCGCCTGATGGCACTCCGTCGATTCGATGCAGATATTTCTAAAAATATCCGAATAGCCCAGGACAGCGCGAATACCACAGCACCGGTCATGTTTGTTTACTTCTGGCTAAAGCTGTCGCTTTTGGTTACATAACAACTGACGGCGCAGACTTATTACGTTCGTGAGTGTGAAGTGCTGTCCCAATTCGAAGGGTTGACATTCCTAGCCCTTCGCCTACCCCTACGTTTGAAGGGGCGAGGGGTTGGCGAAGGGGTAGAAAATAGAATTGGGATTGGGCCTTAAAGAGTTCATAATTCCTCTATAGAAAACATTTGGATATACATACCACCAGTGACGATTCTGCCATTCAAAGTCAAACAGAAATGTATTCTCCTTTTCAGAGTACTTTCTAGTTTGGCATTTTTCTGCTGATAGAAGTTGAGCCCTGTATTCTAAGATGAAATCTCCTTGTTCAAAGGGCTGGGTAGCATTTTATATAAACACATTGGTCATGAGAAATTAAATTATTTTTAGATAATAATAAAAATTTCAGCTGCTCAGGTAGCCTGGCCTAAACGACTCCTCCCTGTGGCCTAAACGACTGCAGGGGGGCCTAAACGCCAATGGCCTAAACGACCTGCTCCCGTCTCCCACCACTGACAGATATAGGCACACCATCAGTTATTAGGCCCGAGCAGCTAAGCGCTGCGAAGGCCTATTGTATCTGTAGGATTTCACTATTATTATTCTTCTTCATCTTTTCTGCGCGGAATCGCGAATGGGGACGCCTTAACGTATTCGAAAACTCACGTAACTTTGCCCAAAATTGTCCCCCGCGTGAAACTGCATGATTTTAATGGAGTCGAAAGTGGGCGTGGCCAAACTGCTCTACAGCGCCACCTAACGTGAGATAGCCCGAACCGTACGTCGTAGAGATCTGAAACTCGGTACGTATGTAGATCGCCTCACATCAAGAACAAAAGTCTCTTGGAGGTATGCTCTAAAACGTACAAGGAGGCGGCCATTTTGGGTCAAAGGGCAAATTTTGGCCATTTTTCATATTTACACACCTCGCAGGAAAATTTTCACGCCCCAGGGATTTTGAGCTACGGACTTCATCTTTGGTCGGTATGCAGTTAAGGGATGGGGGAACAAAAGTTATCAGAAATTTAGAGTTTTTGAGCATGTTTAGGGGGCTTGGCCAAGCGGCGAACTTGGCGTACTCGCCAGTGTAAACGAAACGCTATAACTTTGACGTAAACAGTTAAATCTGCACCAAACTTGGTATGAGTCATCCATGTTGGATGCAGGTCAATCCTATGTGGTCATATGCTGACGTTATCTAAGCCACGCCCCCTCAGAACAGGAAGTCACTTTTTTTCCTTGGAACGCTCCATCTCTGGCCAACTTAACCTAATCAACATGATCTTGTGTCAGAATACAGATAACAAGTTGGTCTCACTTGGTTTAAAGCACCAACAGTTTTCAGTTGAAGGCGTGGCTATGGCGGCTTGGTGAAGTCAGACATCACGCCGTTACCATACGTTTTGCTCTAAATTCTACAGTTTTGAGCCGAGATGCACCAAACTCACTGGGATCGATCCTAATCCACCCCCCAACAGGTGTGCAGTCCAATATTTGATGGGCGTGGCCTAAAGTCTCCACAGCGCCCCCTAGAACATCTAAAAACATCAGCCCCAAGCCATGCTTTCACCGACAATCATGAAACTCAGCACACCTGTGCGTCTTGTCAGGACCTACAAAATAGTGTGGGCGTGGCTTAATGGCACATTCCAATCCCTCGCCGTTTGCATACGTTTGGCTCTAAATCTCACACGCATCATCCGATTTGCACCAAACTAGATATGACTGACCTTTGTTAACCTCTTAAGAGCCCAATAGGATTATATTGGAGTGTGACTCCACTGCGCCCCCTAGATCATTTAAACAGCTATATCTCCTTGAGACATCATCCGATCTGCACCATATTTTTTGTGCATCATTACGGAGCGAAGCTTGACACGTTGGCGTGGTACATTCCTGACGTCGCTTAACCCCGCCCCCACAAAACATGAAGTGACCGTAACTCCTGTCTGGTAGGTCAGATATCGCTCCAACTTTGAACACGTGCCGCTGGTGTCGTACTGTCGTGGACTGAAGGCCATTTGGGAGATTCGTCGCACGCTCCGCCCGGTGGACGGGCGCGGGAGACGCGTGCCGGCGTCGATGACGACGTCGGGGCGGCGGTGCCGGCGGTCAGGCGGTCGCAAGGCCGGAGCTGCGCTTGGCTGCGAGGGCCGGCATCACTGCTCGCAGTTTTAATTATACTTGAGACTGACAGTTTGAAGGAAAGTGATCAATACCTTCTACATACTGATCCCGCACGCTTTTGGGTACAGATCCTGAGGAGGTCCCTCCCTCCATTCCCTCCACCAGCGGCCGCCCTCTATAGCTGCTCAGTGCGAGTTCCTCCGCTGGTGTCAGGCTTTTGGGTTGAGGACCCCCACCAGTGGCAGAGGCGTCGTTCTTTTTTTTTTTTTGGTAGCTACAGTGCAACATATATACAGTTCAACACAGTTTTTGGACAAACACATTTCTTCAAAGGCTACTTACCACTCTGAAATATATTCTTGTATTTCACTTTAACCTGCTGCCCGGTTCTCTTCTGGGTGTTAAGATTGCTCCTATACAGATGTAACAGTGGTGAATTAAAGGGATAGTTCGCCTCTTTTGACATGAAGCTGTATGACATCCCATATTAGCAATATCATTTATGAACATTGACTTACCCCCCGCTGCGTCCTGTGAGCAGAGTTACAGCTGAGTTTTGGGGTCCACGTAGCTAGTACGGCTAGTTGGCTGATAAAGCGTTTTGCTTCTCAAAAAAATATGCGTTCAAAAGAGTAATACATTTGCATCACAAAATCGTTTTGCATGAAAAAGTCAGACCTCACTTCGCTTGACGCTATTTTTGCCTCCCTTGATATCAATGCGTCCAATGTAAAACCGTGCGGCCCGAAGAGCAGACCGAGCACTCCCCTGCTTCCGAGCAGCAAACACCGTAACAGGTGCAGCTATTATCGCTAGGTGGCTAGGGAGTGCTCGGTCTGCTCTTCGGTCTGCACAGTTTTACATTGGACGCATTGATATCAAGGGAGGCAAAAATAGCACCAAGCGAAGTGAGTCTGACTTTTTCATGCAAAACGATTTTGTGATGCAAATGTATTTTTTTGAGAAGCAAAACGCTTTATTTTTCAAGCCCCAGCCAACTAGCCGGACTAGCTTCGTGGACCCCAAAACTCAGCTGGAACTCTGCTCACAGGACGCAGCGGGGGTTGAGTCAATGTTCATAAATGATATTGCTAATATGGGTTGTCATACAGCTTCATGTCAAAAGAGGCGAACTATCCCTTTAATATGTCGGTCACACACTCAAGATAATTTAGTCACAAAGTATGATGATGCGTTTTGATTATTGGGTTATTAATAAACTGAACAAGGCCACTATAAGCGGGCAGTACATGAAATAAACGTATG
The DNA here is from genome assembly GCF_027942865.1 of Odontesthes bonariensis. Classification (NCBI taxonomy): domain Eukaryota; kingdom Metazoa; phylum Chordata; class Actinopteri; order Atheriniformes; family Atherinopsidae; genus Odontesthes; species Odontesthes bonariensis. Next base: position 34,140,621 of record NC_134515.1, on the reverse strand, counting down.
AAAGTTGTATATAACTTACGCATTTAGCCTGTCGGCAATTGTTTGCCACGCTGTTTCCCTTGCTTTATTAATGGCCACTGTATTACCTTTTTTGGTGATGACACTTTTGTACTCCTCAAAGAGCTCCATGAGCATTTTCTGTTCAGTTGAAGTGAATATTACTGCTCTGGCTTTCGTCTCATTTTCTGCGATCTCTTGTTTTCGAAGATCCACTCGTCAGGGCTTTTTACGTTCCTCGTGTACTCGCACATAGCAAGGCAAGGTAAGCCTCGCTTGGATTAGCTTCAATGAGATGCAGCTGAGCTGGCTTCGTGGAACGACTTGAGGCTTAATTGGGAGATGGTGTTAGTTCAAGCGAGGCTTTCTGTCTACAGCCTGGCTTTCTTTAGCTACTTTCGTGGAATACCCCCTCGTGGATGTCTTAATCCTACTTTTGTTCAACGGGCCCCAGGAGGTCTCGGGCCACAACACCATCTACAGGTACCCTACATTAACAGCAGAATGACAGGGTGTGATAGACTGGTCAGTAGGCCTACATCAGTGGCGGCTGCTGACTTTTAAAACAGGGGAAGCCCATATTATGCGTTCAGGGTTGTAGTGGCTCGTGCCATCCCAAAGCAGAAGATAGCAAAGTAAAAAAGAATTAGTTATAACATAGCTGTGTCTAGTATGACAAGTATCCCCAGCAAACACACAGAAAGAGGGTATAGACTTTGAAAATTCACACAGCAAGGCCAAAATCAAGTACGATCGAATCTAAGGCCTGTAAATGGCTGGATCTGTGGCTGGATCAGAATCTGTGGAGCATTTTTCCCTGTCATAATGAATACTTAGAGTTTGGTGGTGGTAAGTAATCTTAAAAAAGGTAACATTTGTGAATGGGCAGCATGAATTCTGGAAAGAAACAACTAAAAGTATTACACAGTGCACCTTTAAACTATAAGCTAAGCCTTGAACACACTCCCAGGTGGATATATTACAATCGATACCAAATGCACACTTCAGACTTCATATTCACTAACACTATTAAACCATTTATAAACAAATTCTGCCCTTCGCTCCTTTTCCAGAAAATGGTCTGTGACCCTGTCATACCAGGTGGTTGTACTTTCCAAACACTTCACAAGCTTCTTCTCAATGGCCAACAGAGCAAGGCTACTTAAACGATGTTGGCCCATTGTATTGCGCGTGAAAGACTTGACTCTTTTCAAGCAAGAGAAGCTACGCTCTACTCCAGCTGATGTAGCACCAATTGTTGCAACCAGAGTCAACAGTTTATAAAGCTGGGACATTGGCAGACACTGATTGTGCTCTGCAAATCAGTGTCTGCATAAAACACTTTCAATTCCGAATGCAGTCTTCCCATACATTTTCACTAGGCTCTGGAATGCTTCCTCTGGAAACACTTGTTTCTTGTCGTCGAGCTTCCCTGGATTAACTAGCTCTAAAAAGCACAGACTTTCCATTTTTGTAAAGCGCCGTGATATCTGCTCAATGATGTTGTCCAGGATAGCCATGTACAAATTTTTGTAATGCTCCTGAGGATCTGACATAGTAGGACGGCACTTTCTCATGGGCCCATCTCGAGGGTCTGTTGTCTTCTGTGCAGCTTCGAAATGCACGGCCTGGAAAGCCTCTTCTGACCTTTTCTCCTGGGCTAAAGAAAGCAGGGCCTCTATTCTGTTTTTGCAGAAAAGGACATCCAAGGCCTTATGCTGAACAATGTCAAAAACAACATCTGTCTCAGAGAAGATTTGGTAATATGAGTGCAAAAGGAATGCAAACTCAAAGTCTTCCATCCTCATGAGATAACCCTTGGCACAGTCAGCTGTCTTATCATCCATGTTGTTGTCAGAAATTATGGTGTCAAAAATCCTGAGCAAGGCATCATAATTTTCAAGGAGCTCACTATGCGGGATGTGAAATTCCACCTAGTAGTGGCGTTTTTGGGTAGCCTTGAACAGTCTGCAGACTCAAGAAGAGATGTTATCTTGGTTGACTTTGCAAAAAATGTTGTAAAACCAGACAAAGTCGCAAAAAATATTCTGGCGGGAGCAATACACTTAGCCCCCTGAGACGACACCAAATTCAGCCTATGTGCATAATAATGCACAAACAAGGCGCTGAGCGCTACTGCCCTGACTTTGGCCTGCAGGCCATTCAGAGATGAGGCCATAACTGCAGCCCCATCATAAGTCTGGGCCACCAGCTTTTCTTCAAAGTTGTACTTTTGCATGTTCTGCTGCAAGACCTCAAACACAGATTGAGCATCACGGCCCTCTGAAAGATCAAAGAATCCCACAAAACGCTCCTCAATTTGCCCTGCCCTATCTACATATCTCAGAATGACTGACATTTGAGCATGACAAGAGATGTCAGTGGTCTCATCCACCTGCCAAGCAAAAAAGGGAGCAGTCTGCACTAGAGCTGTAACAAAATCCGGGTTATCCGGTTTTCAACCCGGATAAATACGTCACCCGGGCAGACCGGATGGTGGCATGCAATTGATCCGCCTTAAAAAAAAAAAAGATTAAACCGGAATATATATATATATATATATATATATATATATATATATATATTCCGGTTTGCACCTCTCTGTGTCCTACTATCAGTATTTGACAACCTCTAGCAATGGAAACGCGCTTCAAATGCCCCGGAGTTCCCCTTTAAGAATTCTCTGTTGGTTGTAGTATATGTAATTAATCCACTCCACATTTTGTTAATTGTGATCCACGGCAAAATAGACTCAAATCCAGCTGCGATCTCACTGCGTGCTTTGAACTCAAAAGGAATCCCTCTCGGCTGCCCTATTGCATCCAAGTAAACGTGCTTATCCATGATGTAGTTACCACTATATGTTTTAACTCTCCCTTTTTCCACATCCAAACCTAGCATCTCGTTTACCTTGTCATACACTAACACAACCGATGTCTTCCTCCTCACCAGTGCCCAAAGACCTATCCACCTGTTGGGTAACACATTTAAAAAAACATCATCTCCACACATCCAGTAACTCTCAGCTATTGGGTGTGTCTGATCCCCAAAAAGATATAGTTAGAATTGTCATTTCTATATTTTCACATTATTGATCCAAATAAATAAATCCTAATAAATATTGGTTTCATATTTGCGTGTGGAAACCAAGATAAAACCCATGCGACATTGCATTTAACAGTAGTACTAAATCCATCACTTGTAAAGCATACAAACTCACTATCGTAGTCTACTCTATAATCAGTTGGAGGCCCATCCTGTGATGTACTAAGATTAAATTCAGCACAAGAAGGGTTAGGGTTAGGGTTAGGGCTTCTAAGTCAGGTCTCCGTTTAATGTATCTCACAGCTTCTGCTACACGCTCATGTGGTTCTCCTTCAAACTCACGTGGAATGACATCTGCAGGATCCCATGTAGTACACTTCTGTATTCTCACATCTGGATGTGTCAAAAGATGCACAACCTGCAAACATCCTGTCCGAGTCACAACATACCTTCTCTGATTTATTAGTTCTGAAATCTTATGTCTATTGGAGACATAAGAAAAATGGCTTCTCATAGTCTAGTGTTGCCCGTTCTGGATGACTTTTGCAAATTTTGTTTCAAACTTTCAAAGGCTAACTTAGCCTCGTTTGTCCTCTCCAGTTGTGCTTTTAACCTTTGACCTTTGGATTTTTCATGATTCCTTTCAGAGGAAGCAAATTTTATTGCATAATCCTCCCCAAAAAGATCATAATTGTTTTATTTTTAATTTCATTTATTTATTTGGACATGGCTCTTTACTTACTCCCTCCAAGTGGGATGGAGAGATATCAGTAGTTCCCTATGGGATAGATAGATACTCTAATTTAGGCTAACAATGCTAAAATTTAAATTAGAAACTTTGTTTTGTTCAAATTTTAGAAATATTGTAATAGTGGCACCTTTAATTTTAAATTTAGAAACTTTGTTTTGTTTTGTAATAGTGATATGTAAATTTAAATTTAGAAACTTAGTTTTGTAATAACGACACATTTAAATTTAGAAGCTTAGTCTTGTCTTGTAATAATGACACATATGAGGGCGGTTTTTAAACACAGGAGTACGTCTGGTGTAAGTGTACTTCTTACCTCTATATGTCAATGCAAACAAATACTGGGATTCCTCTGCCAGAGGAATGCCATGGACCTGCCGGGCCACTTGCTCCGCCCCGCAGGGACTGGCCACGGTACTGCCGAACATTCAGGTTTCTCGGTGCTCTCGGACAGCTGTAAGCAAAGTGTCCCCTCTAGCCACAGGCCCAACATGCTCCCGAGGACCTTCATCCTCCAGATGCACCTCTTCTTAACCTTCGACAGGGTCGATGATGGACTTGCCCCTGTGAACGTTGTGCGTGTGATGGCTGTTCAGCGGCCCCCGCTGTCATGGCCTCATTTTGTACTTCTTGCTTCACCTGCAGTTCTTCTAACTGCAACCGTGCAAGTTCCCTTTGAATATCCTTCTCCTGCAACTTCCGTTTTAGTTCATCTTTTCTGTATTGATCTACTGCATGCACCACGTGGTCTCGGAATTGCCTATGTGACATTGTATTCAACCCCACCACATCCTCCAGCCTCCCCTGAACTGGGGCAGGCAGAGCCTCTTTGATGGAAACTCTGAACAATGTCACCCAAGCTGGGCTCTTTTCAATTTCTTCTTCAGTCTCTTGTGACCATTTCTTCAATTGTTGTGCAATGTACACAGCTGGACTCTCTGTTTCTGACAGTGGCTCCCCCTTTAATGCTTCGAGGTCCACTCCTACAGGAAACTCAGCTCGTAACGCTCTCCAGAGTGCAGCTCGATATGCATTAAAATCAGTTCCATCAGCTCGGTGGCTTAACATCCAGTCATTCTCACTGTGTCTCAAAATGCCCTCCATGGTAGAAGTTCCAAAACACAGTGCCCACACTGCCTTAATGTGTCCCACAGTCAACAGTTTATGCACAGTTCTTTGTTCAAAAGCTCTTATCCATTTGCTTGCACCTATGTGAACATCCGGCAATCGAGCAACCAGCCCCACTAGGTCGAGCATCTGCCACGGCACATACTGTCCCTGCGTCATTTCTATCAAACTCGCTGCTGACGCTGTTGGACTTGTGTTCTTCAGAAGATGCCTTTTGAACTGGAGGTGCCAGTTCTGGTGATTTTTGATATTGTGGGAGCTGTCCCCTTGCCTGATCTGAATTACAGACGGCGTCTGGCTCAGGAGCTCCATGACTGCTTGATGTAGCTATTTGTGGTTCTGGATGTTCCTGAGATATTTTTTATTTTTATTTTTATTTTTATTTTTTTTTTTTTTCCATTTCAGAATCTCCTTTTATGTTTACTGCTCCTGGTAGTGTTGGATATAGCTCTGCATTTTCAAAGAAATGTAAAACTTTTAATTCAAGCTCTCTCTTTTCCTGTCTCTTTTTGCTTTTGTCCTTTGGTTTGTAAGCTTTAATCCTTTGTTCCATAATCTTACAGGCAGTTTCATTGAAAGTGCCACCTTTTGGCCAGGGTGAGAACTTATTTAATTTGTTCGTTTTTCCCATTTTTGAGATCTTTTTAATATCTTTGGAATGTTCAGGATGCTTGGCGCTGATGGTTATTGTTGGTGTTACACCCATTGTTTCACCTAATTAGTTCCCTTCTTTTGACTTTTTTATTTACTTATTTATTTTATTATTATTATTTTCCCAATTCTTGAAAATCAATTTAAATTAAACTAACTCTAATCAATGCTAATTTAATGCTTGGTTAAATTTAGCTTAGATGCTGCTAATTATGCTACTTGTTGGTTTGGATATTGTCAATGCTAATGTTAATGTTAGTCTATGTTCGCTTTGAAAGCTTATGAATATTGTACTTTATGTAAGGAGCACTTAAACAAGTGTGTTTATGGTTATTGGGGTTGTGGATTTCTAGTGTAGGGTAAAGGATGTTTGTTTTGTATGTGTATTTATTTGACGATTGCATATGGTTCCCTACGACTGAGTATGTATGTATATATTGTAGTAAGCTCCAGTGTAGAATTAATATACCTTAAACCAGGGGTTTTCAAAGTCTGAGACAGTGGGCCTCCCCCTAGAGCAGGGGTCTCCAACCTTTTTCCCTCCGAGAGCTACTTTAACAAAATAAAAATGGCCGAGAGCTACTCGTGTTTTGTAACATTTATTATCATCGCTCATTTTGAACAAACAAACTCAATAAGCCTTCTTTTCCTGAACATTTACAATATGTTACTGTTCACATCTCACATTCTGTATTAAAACATCAAAAATAAAGAACAAAAATTGCATTCACAATAAAAACCATTGAGTTCAGTTCAATATTGAGCAGTGAAGCTGTGTGTGTGAGTGTGAATGTGTTCAGAAGTTCAGCCTTTTTAGCCAGTGAGATGACTGACACTGCAAGGAGTCAACAAGAGAGGTGTATGCTGGAGTGTATCCACTTAAGTTCACTCTTATGGAGTCATTTAAATGTTCATCAGTCAGTCTCGTTCTGAGCTTTGATTTCAGGACATTCATGTCAGAAAAAGCTGACTCACAGAGGTATGTAGACCCAAACAAAGCAGACATTTTCAGAGCTGCTTGGTGAAGATTTTCATAATTACCTGGCTCTACCAAGCTCCAGAAATGCTGTGAATGCTGCTGAGACTTTAACTGCACATTGTTTTGAAGGTTTATAACCTCCATTTCCATAGGATCGACACAGAAAAGTTCAGCCATCTGTCCTGAAATCTCACTTACGTCCACATTCATGAAAGGGTTGGCCATAAATGTCACACAGGGCTCAAGTTTCTCAAAGTCACTGAATCTGTCAGCAAACTCCTGTCCAAGCCTTGATAAGAGGTCACAATACTTGGACACATCTAAAACGCTGGCTACACCTGTGTGACTGTCCAGCATCTTTGAGATAGAGGGGCCTTGACAGCACTGATCATGTCACATATATTTTTACCTTTGCCTTGTAACTGTAGGTTCAGGTGGTTCATTTTCTCATTTACATCGGTCAGCCAACTCGAAAGACTGTTCGCTGGGTGCAGCCATTGTTTACCTCTCACTGAAACGTCGCACCTCTGTCGTCACTAGGTAGCCCGGCCTCCGACCCCGCTCCTCACGATTTGATTGGCCCGATTAAGTTTAGATTTTCAGCCTCGCAAAACGACCACAAGTGACTACACCAGCCCGGGAGCAAATTCAATTTGCGGTCGCTAAGGGCGTCTAGATTTCTAGGCTACCTTCTCACATCACCACTGACTGGCAAATAACTATTGGGAGTGTTGGAAGGGGCGGGACACTGTGAATTTTGATTGGACACAAATTTAAGTAGATTTGCCGAGAGACCAATCAAGTTTTCAAATTAATGTATGATTCATTGGCCCTTTGGCGAGCAACTTGGAAAGGGGCGGCGAGCTACTGGTAGCTCGCGAGGGACGCGTTGGAGACCCATGCCCTAGAGAGTATATAAAGCCATCTTCCAGTGTCGGGAACATTTCCACCGAGCCCCGTTCGACCCGAGCACACCACAGGTCCAGCTTTTTTCTAAATGCAGCGACTTGATCCTGAGCAGTAAACACATTGCACTCTTTGCCCTGAAGAGAGGTGTTCAGCGTGTTTATGCGGTCAAACATGTCAGAAAGATAGGCCAACTTTGCAAGCCAGTTCATGTCCTCCATGTGTTTCACCAGTGGGGAATTAATTTCAGTGAGGAAGAGGAGCACTTCCTCACGCAAATCCCACAGACGGGTGAGGATCTTGCCGCGGTACAGCCACCTGACCTCGGAGTGCAGCAGCATCTGCTGGAACTGAGCATCCATCTCAGTGCAGAGGATGGAGAAGAGACGGGCATTCATGGCGTGCGATTTTATAATTTTTACTGCCTCATCCAGGACGTTGCGCAGCTCCTGCGGCATATTTTTGGCTGCCAAAGCCTGACGATGGATGATGCAGTGCTTCCAAACAGCGGCGGGGGCAACCGGTTGCACCTGTTTCACCAGGGCGCTGTGACGGCCTGTCATTGCCCTCGCGCCGTCAGTACATATTCCACAACAGCGGCCCCAATCAATGTGACTCTCCTGAACAAAATCATTAAAAACCTTAAATATTTCTCCTGCTATAGTGCGAGCTGGCAGAGGATGACAAAACAGGAACTCTTCCTGGACACTGAGCTCTTTAATACAGCACACATACACCATTAATTGAGCGCAACCACGTCGGTGGACTCATCCAACTGAATGGAGAAAAAAGGGCTCTTGCGTACTTTATCCAGAACCTGCTCTTTCACATCAGAGGCCATGTCTGAGATGCGGCGCTGGATGGTATTGTCAGACATGGGAATGGCATTTAGCTTGGCGGCAGCAGCTTCTCCTATCATTGCCGCACACATGTCTTTAGCTGCAGGGAGGAGTAAGGTCTCTCCAATGTTGTGGGGTTTACCTGCCTTTGCTATACGTAATACCACATGATATGATGCTTCGGTTGCCCTGGTATTCACAGTGCTAAATGTCGCAATTGCTTTTTTCTGAGACTGCAATTCACTTAGCTTCCTGTCAAAAAAACTCCCGTGGTTTGGTCGCCAAAGTTGGGTGCTTTGTTTCAATATGGCGCCGGAGTTTGCATGGTCTCATACTGTCATTAGCCAGTACCTCTTTGCAAATAACACACTGTGGCTGCGGAACATCTTCAGTACTAATCCATGAAAATCCAAACTGTAAATAATAACTTGTAAATAGTCATACTTACTCCGTTTTCTTGTTCCAGATTCACTCTTTTCTCTCACCTTGCGTACCAAAAATCGATCCATGCTCCTCAGATAAATTAGTTAGCTAAAATTGTTTCCGTTTCTTTCGCGCCTCCCCTGCAGTGCTCTGGCGCCTCCCAGGGGAGGCGCGCCACACACTTTGAAAACCTCTGCCTTAAACCTTTGGAATATACAAGTGTGGCATACAGAGCCATCAGTGGGTTAATACACCTAAGTGATTATTATTGATGGTTAATCTGATTTCCCATTTTGGACAGCTCATGTTCAGGGTGGTGAAAATAGTCTGGGTGTTTGCTGATATGATAGGAGATGAGTTTAGTGTTATTATTTAGTGTAAAATATTGTCATCAATCAATCGGTATGCGGTGTCTAACCCCTACCAGCAGAAGGCTCGTTCGCTACACTGTGTGTGCAGGGACAAAGGCAGTCTCGTGGGAATACGTTCCGAGAACGAGAACACACACGTGAATGTGAAAGAAGCTGTGTGTGGCGAACTGTAATAAATAAGTTTACCTACTTTTGCTCTTTGCAGGTAAGAAGGGAGGGTTAGAAGGGTGTAATTGATGTGTGAATATGTGATGTGGTATTTTATAATCCCAGTTGGACTTAATGTGATTTTGTTTATAAACGTTACTTGTTCAGCGAACGTAATATACTGAGGATGGCTGGCCAGTGGTTAGTGTTGGTCGCCTAGCAACCTCGAGCGCCCGTTAAGCTGGAGAATAGTAGGAGTCGATCTGCGCTGCTCATATGTAGTTCATGGTTTAAGAAATAAATAACTTAAAATAGATACATGATTAATTTGGTTAATATGGCAATGTTTATGTGGTACTTTATAATCCCAGTTGGACTTTGTGATTTTGTTTATGAACGTTACTTGTTCAGCGAACGTAACGTACTGAGGATGGCTGGCCAGTGGTTAGTGTTGGTCGCCTAGCAACCTCGAACGCCCGTTAAGCTGGAGAATAGTAGGAGTCGATCTGCGCTGCTCATATGTAGTTCATGGTTTAAGAAATAAATAACTTAAAATAGATACATGATTCATTTGGTTAATATGACAATGTTTATGTGGTACTTTATAATCCCAGTTGGACTTTGTGATTTTGTTTATGAACGTTACTTGTTCAGCGAACGTAACGTACTGAGGATGGCTGGCCAGTGGTTAGTGTTGGTCACCTAGCAACCTCGAACGCGCGTGAAGCTGGAGAGGAATAGAAGTTGATCTTAAGAGCCCGCGCTGCTCATGTTTAGTTCATGGTTTAAGAAATAAATAAATGATTAATTTGGTTAATATGACAATGTTTGGGAGACGTGATTGACTGACTGTGTATTTCAGAAACAAGATGACATTGAATGTACTTGATGAAACTGGTTTTTGAATAGTGATGTAACATACATAATTATTTGTTTTGATGTTGGTGCAGATGTTATTAGAGAACGAGAACACACACGTGAATGTGAAAGAAGCTGTGTGTGGCGAACTGTAATAAATAAGTTTACCTACTTTTGCTCTTTGCAGAACAAAATAAATACAACAAATTAAATGTGTAGTGGAGGCAGTCTTCACTCTGCACCACGCTACACAAGCATTCCTGTGGGGGATGTTTTTCTGGGTAAAGACCAGATGTGGGAAGTCTACACAAAGGAAAGGGACTGAAATCGCCTAATTTACAACCACCTTCGGCTTATGAAAGCTTTTGGGAGTGGATTTAGCAACAGACATTTGCCATAAACTTGAGGGATGCATTGACAACTTCAACTGAACAAACAAACAACCCTTTTTGGAGAAATGGGAGACTAACCCATTCCCTATCTTATCTGGACCAATAAATCAAAGTTGCCATCATTAGTGACGTCAGAATGGATTTAGAGATTTAGCATGTACACCTACACACAATGGCCCTTATTTATCAAACTTGCGTAAAACGAAAAACATGCGTAGGTCGTGCGTACGTTCTTTTCTGCGCAAAGGTTGGCATTTATCAAATCCATTGTGAGCGCAGGAAAGATGAAATCGCCACGACAGGTCTGAGGCCGTGTACGCACTTTTCCATTTTGACTTGCGGTGACTGCAATAGCATACATAAACAGCAGCGTCACTAGCGCGTGCCTCATGAGTCGCAACAAATCCCTTGGTTAAAATTACAGACTTATCACTTCAAAGAAGGCCCATGTTTTATTTGACTTCAACATAAATATAAACATAAACGTAAATTAAAAAATTAAACAAGTACAACTCCGTAATTGGAAGAGTGATGGCTCATTATTCAACCGCGCACCCTTGCACCGAACAGGAGAGCCGCTTTAACACTGCGCATACGCGCACGCGTGCCACTGTGGAGAGGTGTATAGGGCTCCTAAAGCTGGATCTGTCTCTCGGGTGCGGGGGGAACCCTTCTATATACGCCTGAAAAGGTATGCAATATTATTATTGCATGCAGGGTTCTCCATAACATTGCCCAAAAAAAGGGAGTGCCATTTCCAGATGTACATCCAGAGGACCCCGTGCTCAGAGATCCCTACCAACAGCCTGCACAGCCAAGAGTGCTCAGGAGGAGAGAGGAACTTATTCAGCGATTCTGACTTTTGGTAAGCATTCTGTTATTCAAGGAAAAAAGAAAGGAGAACAACGATTTCTTTCAGCATTTATTCTGTGACTTCAGTGTTTCATTTATGTCTTTCAATGTACTGTCGATAGATTGCATGGTGTGTGTTAAAGCCATCATCCACTTCACGATCTCTGTTTGTCTTTCTAGGACCTCTGTGGTCAACACGGCTGGCCGATGTGACGCTGCAGACCGGGGGGCAGAGGCAGAGGCGCGTATTCGTCGCGCGGGTCAGGTTGCCCGGATGCCACTTCGGATTCATCTGTTAATGAAAAATATTAGTTTGATTAGGAACCTCATTTGTGTTGAAAATTAAAGCAACTGTGTTATTTAAACGTCTTGGGTGTGCAGTCATTCTTACCATTCTCGAGCTCTAGCATGGGCGCATCAGTGTCAAGTCCCCCTGGCACGCCCGATGAGGACGTAGGGCCTAGCTCCGATCAGGCCAGCCACTCTCCTCCAAGGCACTCAAATCCAAACCTGGATCGGAGCTCCCCCCCCTGTTTGTGACATGCTGCGTCGGAGAGCTGCGACCTTCTTTTTTGTGGCCAATTTCATTTCGGACCACTTCTTCCTGATCTTATTGGAGAAAAAGTAAAAACATCGTTCAATTTTAGATTTCATTTAATCTGGAGTTTATCACATTTTATTGACCATCACAGTAGGGGAAAATACATACCTCGTCCGGTCTGCGATTTACATCGCCAACGCTGTTGACAGCCGCGGCGATCTCCTTCCAAGTGCGCGTTTTTTGGGTGCTCTTTATGCCAGCTTTCATACGCATCACACCTGAGGGCCTTGGAAATTCAATGCCAGAGGCAAAAGGAAATTCTGCCTACAAATGTGCTAACAATCAATGCTAATTTGGTGAGGGAAACGGTCAGTGCTTTCCGAACAGCATATGTTGTTGCCAAGGAAAGGTTGGCTTTTAAGAAGATGCCTTCCTTAATGGCGCTCCAGGAGCTCAATGGTGCTGAGGTAGGAGCTGTGCACCGTTCTGACCAATCCTGTGCCCAAATTGTGCAGCATATTGCCACAGAAATAAAAAAAAAATGGTTAATAAAAGAAAAGAAAACAACACCAATCTGTCCATCACTATTGATGAGAGCACATTATTTGGCCTGGCATACATGATTATGTACATCAGATGTGATGTGACAGGGGATGGGGATGTGGATAATGTTTTCCTGGACCTTGTGGAGTTGACAGAGGGGACTGATGCCAGATGCATTTATGAGGCTTTAAGGGAAAGCCTTAGAGTAGCAGGGTTTGATGACGAGTACATGCAGAGACACCTTTTAAGTGTTGCCACTGACGGTGCCTCTGTACTGACAGGATCAAAATCTGGAGTCATCGCTAGACTAAAATCGGATTTCCCAAAGGTGCGTTTCATCCACTGCCTGGCTCACGGGCTAGAGTTGGCAGTGTCCAACAGTCTCAAAGTTGTGCAGAACTGTAGCCATTTTGAAATATTCATCTCAAAATTGTACAGCCTTTTTAGCCAATCACAGAAGGCTTTGCGACTACTGTCCGAGGCAGCTGGAGATTTGAACATTGAGCTCCTGAAAATTGGCCAAATTTTCACAATTAGATGGGTGGCAAGCAGCTTCAGGACAGTCAGGGCTGTCTGGCGCAACTACCCCGCTCTTGCCCAGTTCTTCAGAAGGGAAAGTGAAGATGAGACCCAGCCTGACCGAAACAGGAAGAAGTATCTTGGGTTATTAAAGTACTTCACAAGTGCCCACTTTGTCAGTGATCTTGCATTAATGAAAGATGTCCTTCGCAAGCTGCAGAGCCTGTCTCTCAAATTTCAACAGAGGGAGACCTCAATTGTAGACAGCTTTCATTTTGTAAAACAGACAGTAGAAGTCCTTACTGCTCTTAAAACACAGGGTGGCAAGTCCTTAAACAAGGCCGAACAAGCCATTAATGCAGGCTTGTTCAAAGGAGTCAGCCTCATAGGGGAGGGGGCGGGCAAGATCAAAAAGCCACAGTTCATTCAGTCAGTTGTAGACAACCTCAACTCGTGCATGCCCGCTGATGAGTTGGTGAAAATGCTGGAGCCCTTTGAGAAATCTAGCAGGTTCGCTAAGTTACTTGGTGAGCCAAGCAGAGAGGCTGTTGAGGAGTACAGGGACTATAAATTAAATGGGAAGAAAGAGGGGGATACTCTGAAACGACTAATAATTGCGAACAAAACATACCTTGCAACCTCTGCTGAGTGTGAGTGAGGGTTTTCGGCACTAAACGACACAGACAGGAAAGCCCGCAACAGGCTAAGGGTAAATAGTTTGGCAGCCCTCCTGTTTGTGGACCTTAATGGGCCACCTCTAGCAATGGTTGACCTTAAACCATTTGTGGAATCTTGGGTGAAGGCTGGGCATCGCCTCTCTAGCTCATGGGTTCCAGGGAGGAAGGGCAAACAAAGCCAACCAAGGCCTGTGTGGTCAATGTTTTGAATTTTTTACACATACCATTGATATAGGGCTATTGATTGATTGTTCAAGGTAACATGTTTAGTTCGATAAAATATGTTCAGTTTGACACAAATGTATTATCTTACAAGATTCATGTTTGTGGTACAAGATTTATTATGTGTTCTTGTGTTCTTTGCAGATACACCTGTTTGGAATAACTCCTACTTTGTGTCAGCTGCTCCCTGCTGGTCATTTTTTATTATTGCAGCCAATAATCTGTACTGAGTGTGGAAATAAAACGAGGGATGTTTTGACCACAGCAGTGTGCGAGTGTTTTTAAATCATTTTGGCTTTCTATGAACTATGAATCATGATATGTATGTTCTAGGCAAATCCCCTTGTGCAGCTATCCTTTTTATGTGGGAAAACAGAGTAGTACATTAGCTGAGAGATGGCACATCTATATGTTGACCAACAGATATGTTTACTCTAAATGTATTTATATTACATATTTCAATACAATGAAATGATTATATGACAGAAGAAGGAATTGATCCTTTTATATTTCATGTTGCAATGAATTCGTTTCAATGCACAGTCATGTGGCACTCTGACGTAGGCAAGAGGATCCCCCTCATTTCGCATCCACCCATCCATAGGTAGCTAGCCTAGCTGCCAGTATTGAAAGCTAAATGTCATTTGCTGCACGTTTAAAATGTTATGCGTGGCTATGTAATACTAGCAAAATGAATGGAGACACCAAATCTGTTAAAAGAGAGCGGAAGATGGTACTGTTGTCTGAGGGTAAAAAGTCATGTGGATTTAAGGTTCTTTCCGTGCACCAACTTCAGCTCGGGCAAACACTAGCTATGGTAAGGAATGCTTTTATATTATGTATCGACTGGCTCACATATCTAACAACTATTCATAGTTTGTCGGGGCTGTGCAGTGATTCATATGTCCGGTCCATGCTATCAAAAAAGTTATTTCCGTGCGCCAAACGGTTAATCAATTGCAGGCCAAAACAGAATCTAAACACATACTGTAACATTTGTTATTGAGGATCACCTAATTGTGACGAGTTGAACTTTATGGCTGACGGACGGTCAGTAGGCTATTCAGTTGTGTGACATGCCATGGCGTATAATGCGCACGTTGTGTTGGGAGTTGTGTAAGCGCCCGCATTGGAGTGTCTTTCTTTTGCATACAATTTAACACGGAATTGGTCTTTGGCGTGGTAGACCAAGACGATCTGAAGTTTGAACGCAGTGCTTTGCTCCCAGTGTACTGCGCTGCGTTCTGGTAGTTTGCTTTGTTGGGGAAGCTGATGTAACACACGTCTTGTGACATGAACACAGACACTACGTAATGTGTAGGCCTATTGTTTGCCGCTTCACCATACGTGAAAAGCAATGCGTTTTATTTTGAGTCATAGGTGTTGTTTACCTAACTTCTCCATACATCGTTCTGATGGTAGGTCAAGGTTATAGTAGTCAGTAGACGGTAGTATAGTGCCATCAGGTGGAAGGGGAGGGTATTGTTGTACTAAGCCACAATATGGATGGATAGGCTTTTTATATAACCTAGTTTCCCATGTACAGAGCCGCTTTAGAAGAAAAAACAAAACATTGTGACGTCATAACCATCGGTTTCAAAATGCTGACCCCACCGAAGCTGGAGTGATAATTCGAACACTGCGTATACGTGTGCAGTCGATTGCTCCGATTAGAGTTTTGATGACCAAGGGGAGCGTACAACTGTCAGAGTGGGACACACCCTATCTATCTCCAATCTCCCTCTGACAGGTTCATGTGGACCTTCGTGTGGTGGAATTGGGTTTGATCGGCGTGTTTCTCTCTGGAGTTGTGGCTCTAGCAATCTGCACATTTGCAGCAGCACAGTCCTTGGCAATCTAAATCGCAATGTCAGCCATTCGTCTGTCTCCGCGAGGATATCTACTGTCTCAGCACATACACTCTCTTCCAAGAGCCTGGCGCACTAAGGCATCTAAAAGTAGCAGGTTAGCCGCCAGAGTATGTGAACGGAGCGGATGGTGGAGCGGTGAAATATGGTGAGAGCGGAGAGCAGTTTTCAATTCAAAAGCCGGAGCGAGGATTTCGCTCCGCTCCAGTTCGCTCCGATGCGCTCACAACGTCAATTAAAAATGTCGGATTATAAAATTTGTAAAATAACATTTTTGATTTAATGTAGTCTAGTGTAATAAATTAATAATTAAATAGGAAACGCGGGGCAACATGAATGGAGCGAGATGTTATGTTCACAGCTGGGGACAAGCAGCCACACGGGCCTTGTCACCCGTAGTAAATGAGGAAGTGAGCAATTCAAGTCGAGGGCACAACGGTGTGTTCTATGTGTGGCGGAGCTAGCATTAGTTGCAGAGAGAGTGCGGATAATAAACAGGGAAACGCCCGAACTGTAGGGCCTACAAACGCTATCGAGCGTGGATTGTGTATTTCGTCTGGAGTTTTGGGACACGGGAACGCTCGGAACAGGTCAGGTACCGTGAAGACATATTCCCCTTTCTGATTGTCTGAATTAAGCTGACTGCTCAGGTGCTAGTTCTAACCGTGACCCTCGTTTCCTCTGCTTTGCTTCCGTTTCTGCTGATGCTTTCACGGCCACACACACACACACGCACACACACGCACGCCTCTCCCTCCTCCTGCCTAGCCCAGCCTGGGCTCTCTCTTTGCTGTGTCGTGTGATGCATATTTAAGCTGAGTAATCTGGTGGGCTTCGTCCGCTCCGTTCACATGCTCTGTTAGCCGCTGGTTACGCTTCCCATTGACCTTGTTATATCCGGAGTCAAATTTACCTTCAATTATTGCATAATTTACGTCAAAAATAATGTCAGCATTATTATGGGGTACAATGTATATATTTATTTATTATTGCTTCAAAGTAATTAAATGTACAATCCATTAGTCAAGCAAACTTGATTTGAATAACAGCGGACTATTTTACTAAACTCCTACAACAGGTCTGGAGCACTCGTAAATTCTGTTCGTACCTGAAAGAATTGGTGAATGCGCAAATTCGTACACACGACTTAAGAACAAATCTGTTCGTACGAATGGTTGTTGCATGAGGCCCAATGTCCTTTACCTTTTGTCATCCTTAGGAGATGCTGTGCTCTTTAGAAGCACAGATTCAGCTTGGTATTGGGACATGCTGTGACTTTTGCAGGCACTGAAGCAAAACCTACCAAAGAAATGAGAAACACTGTCAACTTAAAAGATATTGAATTTAGCCTTGTATACATATGTTTCTTCCTTATAGATTTAAGCACAATAATTTTGATTCCAACAGCTAGAGATTGATTACATTAGAATTTAGTACCATAGAGGTATAGTTATATCTCTATACCTATCTCCAAACTCTGACATTTTCAGCTCCTTAAGACACAGATACCATTACTCAGAATTTCATGCTGTGAATTGTATTCTTGTGTCAGACGGCGTGTCAGGTGGAATGCATTACTGCTGGTTTTATTGGTTTTCTATTATGTGCCATATTTTGTTAACTGCATGTTTTGGTTATTATTGGTGTGGTTATTTCCTTTGAATTAAGTTTACGTGCATGTTTTGGAAAGGCCAATTGTGATTTTAGGCAGCAAATGCATCCTCTGACCAGGAGCTGTACCAGCCAATCGGCTGCTGCAGCGGGCCCACACACTAATTGACAGGTAGCCGGATGTGGGTGGACTGTTTCCTTTAAAGGACGCTGAAACACCAGACAAGGTGCGCAGTGCAGCGCAGCTGCGCAGAAGACTACGAGAGTCGTCCTGAAAGAGCTGTCCTGAGAGAGCTGTCAGCATCTGTGTATTGGAGGGCTTCGATGCGAAAGCTGTGAGTCGACGACCAATTCACTTTTAGCCAAAGTGGAGGCCATGCGACGGATGGGAGCAGCATGGAAGATCTTCAGGCTACTTGGAGTGGAGGACGGCGGAGTATAAGGACTGGAGCGTGGCCGTGAGCTCTGACTGTTGTAGTTTTAATATCGTTCTTAAGTTGACTTTTAAAAGGATTAAAAGGAGTCCTTTCCCTTTTTAAGAAAACACATTGCCCAAACTCCTTAATTCTTTTTAGACCAAATGTAATAAATTGTCTCTGTATAAAATTGGTGTTCGGGTTATTGAATGCTGCTCGCCCTCGTAGCTAAAGAACCGGTATCATAGAGTTGGTGGTATCTGTAAGAGAGCAACCCCACTGCTATTCAGACTTGTACTGATAAGTAAGTTGTTACATGTCCTCTAGCTCACCTTAGGCAAAATTACGTCCGTGAGGAAGAGCTAATTCTCAGTAACTTTTTCTAGTCTCTGGATAATGTCTTCTGTCTGGGGGAGTAATAGACATGGGCAGTGCTTAATTTGTAAAGTGGGAGGTCCCGGAGCGCAGAGGATGAGTGGCTCCGGTGCGAAAAACAAGCGTGCGGGGGGCGCTTTTGAGTAACTCTGTGCGCCACACCGAAAATAATCTGGGCATAATAACGATATTCGCATCAAATCCGGCGCCGCTTTACAAGCTCTCTGGCTAACTGTCCAATAGAACGGAAGTGTGCACTAGGGCTGGGCGATAGGGACCAAAAGTCATATCTCGATATATTTAGGTTGAATATCGATATACGATATATATCCCGATATTTTTTCCGTAAAGTGAGAGCTGTGATATGAAATGCTCAATCAAAGGCAAAGCCAAATACGAGTAGTTTTATTGAAAACTCACTATAAAATGTAAACATAACTGTATAACACACTGTATAACAAAGCTCCGTAAGGTGCACATCTAAATAAAATAAATATCTTAAATAAAATTAGCCTGTAAAATAAAATAGGTAAATCTTTTTCTGAGGGCAGCATTTATATATAAAGAGATAACAAAATAAAGTGCTCAGTTTAAGAAAAACGTTTTTAAACATCAGCTTGAGACTACCCGTTTCTTTTTGTTAACTTAATAGCTTATCTGAATAGTCTCAACCAGTTGCACAAAGTAACTTGTTTGGAGACTGTTTTCAAGCTGTTTTCAATCTCCCAGTCTTGCATGAAGTGAACTGTCACGCTCATATAAGGTTTGCACGTCCTGCTTGACCACATATCGCTGGTCAACGCAAAATGGGTGACGTTAGCGAGCCGGTCCGCAACGTTCTGTCTGACTTCACTATACGTTTGCGGCAGTGCTTCTCGTGCAAAATAGTTGCGACTGGGAAGCTCGTATCTCGGGTCCAGCTTTTTAATTAGCTCTTTGAACCCAACCTGTTCCACTGTTGCAACAGGGACCATGTCTTTGGCAATGTGAAAGGACACCGCCTTTGTTATTGCACGCCACTTGTTGCTTTTCTTCTCATAAGGCACACAGCGGGAAAATTAAGCTTGCAGTGAGCTTTGTTTTGGGGCTGGAGCTTTGTCAGGTTGGGGACGGCTTGTGCCTGTGGCTACTGCAGAGCGCAGTTTCACACTCTTCATATTGCACTTTGTGCCACGTTTTTAAGTGATAAAAAAGATTCGTAGTGCCACTTCCACCACTGGCTGCAATGTGCTTATGGCACTCCCTACATATAGCTTGGTTTTGTTGCTCGTCTGACAATTTGTATCCGAACCATCTCCAAATGATTGAGCCACTGCTTTTTCTTTTACCAACCAAGGGGCTCATCCGTATGCTCCGCAGACGTTGTTGCCTTCTCCATGTTTGTTTAAGAGTGCCGGAGTGTCCCTCCCCCTCCCCCCTCTGTACATGAAAGAGGAGGGGCGGAGCCGGAGTGAGGGAAGCAGTGCAGAGAGCTCCGATCAACGGCTTGCCTGAAGCAAGTATTACAGCGCAAATTTGAACTATATCGATATATGCGATATAGTCTAATTCCATATCTTATTTAAAAATGTATCGATATATCTTAAATATCGATATATCGCCCAGCCCTAGTGTGCACCCTCCTTTTCCGTAATATAGATATTTTCAGTATCTCGTTTCATGACAGAAATCACCAACAAGACAGATATCAAAACCAGACATTGACACTAAACAAACTTTAATTTATTTGTTTAGTTTTTTTTTTTTTTTAAATAAATATTGTTTGTCAAGAGAGGTGGCGGAGCCAACGTCAGAGGTTCCGGAGCGCGCTCCGGCTTGCTCCCCCTCAAATTAAGCCCTGGACATGGGGGAAAAAAAGATTTAGATAAACATGCTAGCAGAAATTATTAACAAAAACGACTTGTTAGTCGTGTTAAAGTGACTAAGGCCACATTTTTTCTATTACTCCTTTCCCACATGCTATTTAAAAGTCCACATACCTTCATGTCATTGAATAAAGTGAAATGTTGACTGTAGTGCTTCCGGAGGGCAGGATCTAGTCCTCTGTATTTCCACAGATACATTCTGTTGGACAGAATGTTCCCACTCTGGAGGTTTCTTTCCAAATCCTGCAATCATACATATTTAGCAGTTGATAGTGTTTTACCACCATGGACTTTTTACAGAATTATTGAATGCCTTTAGTAGAGGAAATGCAGTACAGCTCACAGGAGATGACATGTTATTACCTTTATTTCTCCATCCGTAAGAATGTCTTCTGCTTTAACAGACTCCAGAATGTCATCTCTCTTTAACCCTCTTGTTGTCCTCATTTTCTGTATACACCCTGTGTCCTCCGGGTCAAAATGACCCGCCTTCACTAAACCCCCAATATAAGCAGCTTAATTGAATTTTAAACACCAAATTTCATCTTGCATATTGTCATTCACCACAAAATGTGTTAATACCTGAGTTTTCCCTCTTCACTTTTTTTTCTCCAGTGAATAATTTAAGACAATGTACAATACAAAAATATGAAAAATAACATAACCCATTCAACTAATTAGCACATGTAGGGCAGTATACAAGTGCACAGCCTTTGCAGATATATTTTTATACAGTATGTGTTTTACAGTCCCTCTTTTGATGGCAGAACTGACTTCCTCTTACTTGCGCCAGGTGGGGAAGTGGCTGTGGTAGCTGGATCCTCAGGTTGATCAGGAGCTCCTGCACTCTGAATAGCTTTCACAACAGCTGCTGAGGCTTCTGTGCGGGGGACATGCTTCCTTCTTTCAATGAGTGGAAAGTGCCTTTCCTAGGTGCTCCAGGAACACCCTCCTCTTGTTCTGCTTACGAGACATCCAGGTTGGGTTGATCTCTCTCCAAATCACAAAGGCATTGTAGGAGGAAACATCAATGATGTTGTGGAAGATGACCAGGGGCCAGCGGGCAGTCATTCTTCTGCAGCTGTATGTTCCAATCACCTTATCTAGGTTGCCCACACCTCCTTTGTTGCGGTTGTAGTCTAGGATGATGATTGGCTTCCTGTCCTCACGATTGCTAATGTCACCGTCTGTGTGCAGTGTGCTCAGAAGAACTACATTCTTATTTTTCTTTGGGAGGTAGGAAACTAGAGTGGTGGTGGGCATGAAGGCAAACTTTGAGGAGAAGACCTCTCTCTCCTTTGACGCAAGCAGTGCAGGTGGGAGCTCAGGCTCTTTCTTTCGAACTGTACCAACCATGGTGATCTTCCTCTTCAGGAGCTGCTGTCCGAGTTTATAAGAGGTGAAGAAATTGTCACGTCACATTGTGACCTCTCAGTCCCTCTGTCACATCAAGCACAACTCACATCCCCTGGTTCTTCTCTGGGGATCTACTGGTCGGCTTCCCAGTATAGACTTGCATTTTTCAAGCATAGCTTGATTTGGCATCGCAAGCCACCCATGACTTGATGCCATATTTTGCTGGCTTGCTGGGCCAAACCCTCCAGATTTGTCATCTCCAGGATTATTTTTTCTATTGCTGGTGTTTAGCCGCATGTCGTCCTACAATCGCTGGTTGTCTAGATGGTGTCCAGCAAACAACGTGGGCTACATAGATAATTGGCAATCTTTCTGGAGAAAACCTGGTCTGATGAGGAGAGACGGCATCCATCCCACTTTGGAAGGAGCAGCTCTCATTTCTAGAAATATGGATGAATTTATTTGCCACCCTAAAACATGACAACCCAGGGCTCAGACCAGGATGCAGAGTTGTAGTCTTACACACTTCTCTGCAGCTTCCCACCTGCTGCTACCCACCCAATCAATGAACACAAAAGGAGCAAATCCTCTTGTGCAAAAAGAAATTATTAAAACAAAAACTTTAACTGAACAAAAACATCAAACTATTAAATGTGGTTTGCTGAATATCAGATCTCTCCTTTCGAAGTCTCTGTTAGTGAATGAGTTGATTTGTGATCATCATATTGATATATTTTGTCTTACAGAAACCTGGCTGCAACAGGAGGATCATGTTAGCATTAATGAAGCAACTCCCTCTGACTGTTTAAATGTTCACGTTCCTCGAACCACAGGCAGAGGAGGAGGAGTGGCAGCTATTTTCAGATCAGGGTTACTCATCAGTCCCAGACCCAAGATTAGTTTTAGCTCTTTTGAATCTCTGATTCTCAGTTTTTCCCACGCAAAGTGGAAATCCCAGAAACCTCTTGTGTTTGTTGTTGTGTATCGTCCACCTGGCCCTTATTCTGAGTTTCTGTCTGAATTCTCAGAGTTTTTATCCCAGTTAGTGCTGAGTACAGATAAAGTCATTGTAGTGGGTGACTTTAATATTCATGTAGATGTTGAAAATGACAGCCTGAATATGAACTTTAATTCTATATTGGACTCTATTGGATTTTCTCAGAGTGTACACAGACCGACTCACTGCCTTAATCACACCCTTGATCTTGTTCTGACTTATGGCATTGAGAGTGAACAGTTAACAGTATTCCCTCATAACCCTGTCTTATCTGACCATTTTCTGATAACCTTTGAGTTTACATTACTTGATTATACAGTTTCTGAGAAGAAATTTACGTATAGAAGGTGTCTATCAGAGGATGCTGTAACCAGATTTAAAGAATTAATTCCATCATCCTTTTCTTCACTGCCATGTGCAGATATGACAGAGGACGACTACATAAACTTTACTCCAGCAGCACTTGACTCTCTTGTTGACAGCACTATAGTTTCAATGCGTACAGCACTGGACAATGTTGCCCCTCTGAAAAGGAAGGTAATCAGTCAGAAGAGGCTGGCTCCTTGGTATAATTCACAGCTGCGTGCTTTAAAGCAGACCGCAAGAAAGCTGGAGAGACAGTGGCGTTCCTCTAATTTAGAAGAGTCTCAGTTAGTCTGGAAAGATAGTTTAACAATGTATAAGAAAGCCCTTCGTAAAGCTAGAACTGCTTATTATTCATCATTGATAGAAGAGAATAAGAATAATCCCAGGTTTCTTTTCAGCACTGTAGCCAGTCTGACTAAGAGTCCGAGCTCTGCTGAGCCAGTTATTCCTTTAACTCTCAGCAGTGATGATTTCATGAGCTTCTTTATTAATAAAATTGTTTCTATCAGAGAGAAGATTGATGGAGTCCTTCCCACTATTATTAGTGATGTATCATCAAGTACAGCAGCTTTAGAAGTATCTT
Source organism: Odontesthes bonariensis (assembly GCF_027942865.1). Lineage (NCBI taxonomy): Eukaryota > Metazoa > Chordata > Actinopteri > Atheriniformes > Atherinopsidae > Odontesthes > Odontesthes bonariensis. Next base: position 34,117,346 of record NC_134515.1, on the reverse strand, counting down.
TAGAACCTGATTTGTATTTAGACGGCTTCTGCCCAGTTGATCTCTCTGAACTAACAACAGCAATAGTCTCTTCTAAACCATCAACTTGTGTTTTAGACCCAATCCCAACCAGACTGTTCAAGGAGGTTTTCCCATTAATTGACACTTCCATATTGGATTTGATCAATCTGTCTTTGTTGACAGGATATGTACCTCAGACTTTTAAGGTTGCTGTAATTAAACCTTTACTTAAAAAACCTACTCTTGATTCAGAAGTGTTGGCTCATTATAGACCTATATCCAATCTCCCTTTTATGTCTAAAGTTCTTGAAAAAATAGTTGCAGCTCAGCTTTGTGATCATTTACACAGAAATAATCTGTTTGAAGAGTTTCAGTCAGGATTCAGAGTGCATCATAGCACAGAAACTGCACTGCTGAAAGTTACCAATGATCTCCTCTTAGCCTCTGATAGCGGACTTGTGTCTGTGCTTGTCCTGTTGGATCTCAGTGCTGCATTTGATACTGTCGATCACAGTATCTTATTACACAGACTTGAACATGTTATTGGGATTAAAGGAACTGCATTAGGCTGGTTTAAGTCATATTTATCTGATAGATTTCAGTTTGTTCTTGTAAATGAAGAATCTTCCTCACACACCAGAGTAAGTCATGGAGTTCCCCAGGGTTCTGTGCTTGGACCGATTCTTTTTACTTTATACATGCTTCCATTAGGTAACATTATTAGACAGCATGGCATAAATTTCCATTGCTATGCTGATGATACTCAGCTGTACTTATCTATAAAACCAGATGAAACCAATAGGTTGGTCAGACTACAAGCATGTCTTAAAGACATAAAGACCTGGATGACTCAGAACTGTCTGCTGCTAAATTCAGACAAAACTGAAGTCGTTATCTTTGGACCTGAGCTTTTCAGGGAGAAATTGTCTAGCTATATAGTTACTCTAGATGGTATTTCCTTGGCTTCTAGTTCTACAGTGAGGAACCTTGGAGTTATTTTTGACCAGAACTTATCATTTGACTCGCATATAAAACAGGTTTCTAGGACTGCCTTCTTTCACCTTCGTAATATTGTTAAAATCAGGAACATCCTGTCTCAGAGTGATGCAGAAAAATTAATTCATGCATTTGTTACTTCAAGATTGGACTACTGTAATTCTTTATTATTGGGCTGTCCCACATATTCTCTGAAAAGCCTTCAGTTGATCCAAAATGCTGCAGCCAGAGTTTTGACGAGAACTAACAGGAGAGATCATATTTCTCCAGTTTTAGCTTCTCTTCATTGGCTCCCTGTTAAATTCAGAATAGAATTTAAGATTCTTCTCCTTACATATAAAGCTCTTAATGACCGAGCTCCATCATATCTTAAAGATCTCATTGTAAGATATTTTCCTAACAGAGCACTTCGTTCCCAAACTGCAGGTTTACTTGAGGTTCCCAGAGTTTCTAAAAGTAGAATGGGAGGCAGAGCCTTCAGTTATCAGGCCCCTCTATTGTGGAATAAGCTGCCAGTAAATGTCCGGGAAGCAGACACCCTTTCCACTTTTAAGACCAAGCTTAAAACTTTCCTTTTTGATAAAGCTTATAGTTAGGGATGGCTCAGGTGATCCTGAAACATCCCATAGTTAAGCTGCTATAGGCCTAGACTGCTGGGGGGCCTCATCTGACACACCTTTCCTCACTTTACTCTCTTTATGTATATGTGATATTATTGTGGTCATTAACTCGTGTTTCCCTGTTCCAACAGATATCCTTTGAATGGTGTTACAGTGCCGCCGCCGCTGCGGCCCTCCCCCCCTTTCTGTCTTCTCAAACCCCAGCTGGTCGAGGCGGATGGCCACCCTTCCTGAGTCTGGTTCTGCCAGAGGTTTCTTCCTGTTAAAAGGGAGTCGTTTCTCTCCACAGTCGCCTCAGGCACGCCGCTCAGGCCGGGAGATTGGACCGAAAAACAAAAAGTTTTCAGTGCAATCTGTTGGTTTTCTTAGCTAGGAAATTGTTTTTGAATTGGCTCTATATGAACGAATTGGATTATTTTATGAATTATGATTATTATTAATTAATTGAATTCCAATTGGCTTGAATTGGACTTACTATATAAGTGCCTTGAGATGACATTTGTTGTTTTTGGCGCTATATAAATAAAAATGAATTGAATTGAATAAACAGGTAGAATGTAGAGACAATGTCATGGGCATGAGAAACGGCATACCTTGTGGGTCCTGGGGTCATCTTTATGACGTTTTGTTCTGCATGCCTGCCGTGTTGGTCATATTCTGTTGAAGACCATGTTATTTTGCCATTTTTGAAAGGAAAGTCTCTCTTTCAGCTTCAGGGTTTTCTTCTTCTTCTGAAGATGATTCATCATGCTGTGGGTTGTATTCCTCCCCATCTTCTTCTTCGGATACATCCTCCACTTCCTGTTCTGAATCAGAGTTGTCTTGCTGGACATCTGAGAAAATCAGCTCTACAGCCTCTTCAATGTTATAACACACACTCATGGCTTCAGCACAGACAGAATTCGGGGTCCTGTTATCTGCAACACCTTTATAACCTCTGGAAATAAACAGGTGGTATTCTGCAGTCTGAGATTTGCCTTGTTTGCTTCTGCTACTGATTGATCTGAGACACAACTAAAACATTGTAACATTTTGTTGTTTGTAAATAACTCTGTGACCTTGATTTGAACTCTATTTGCCTCACGGGTCATTTTGACCCGAAGACCACCTTTGTACATTTTTTTGTACCACTTACATGGAAATGTGAATAAAGCAACATTTCACTTTTTCTACTGTTGGGGCCAATCTAGGAAAAGTCATAAAATTTCAAGTTGAAAAAATAGCATTTAGTGTTTTTTTTGGGGGGGGGTTTAACACTGTGACGGGTCATTTTGACCCGAAGACAACAGGAGGGTTAAAGAAAAGCATTAACTGAATGTCCATCCATCCATCCATTATCTTCCGCTTGTCCGGGGGTCGGGTCGCGGGGGCAGCAGCCTGAGCAGAGATCCCTGTCCCCGGCCACTTCCTCCAGCTCTTCTGGGGGGACCCCGAGGCGTTCCCAGGCCAGCCGAGAAACATAGTCTCTATAACGTGTCCTGGGTCTTCCCCGGGGCCTCCTCCCAGTGGGACAGGCTCAAAACACCTCACCAGGGAGGCGTCCAGGAGGCATCCTAACCAGATGCCCGAGCCACCTCATCTGACTTCTCTCGATGCGGAGGAGCAGCGGTTCTACTCCGAGCCCCTCCCGGATGACCGAGCTTCTCACCCTATCTCTAAGGGAGAGCCCAGACACCCTGCGGAGGAAACTCATTTCGGCCGCTTGTATTCGTGATCTCGTTCTTTGGGTCACTACCCACAGCTCGTGACCATAGGTGAGGGTAAGAACATAGATTGACCGGTAAATCGAGAGCTTCGCCTTCTGGCTAAGCTCCTTCTTTACCACGACGGGCCGGTGCAGAGCCCGCATCACTGCGGACGCCACACCGATCCGCCTGTCAGCGGGGAGAAGCAATGCCCCCCCCCCCCACCCCCATCAGGAACAGCACAAGCAGGCCAGAGGACAGCAGGACCCAGACCCAGACCCTGTCACCCCATAAATCATATAAGAGAAAAAAATTAAAATAAATAAATAATAATAATACAAAATAAATAAATAAATAAATACATACATACATAAAGAAAAAAAAACACATCCACAAACACTCGCACAGCACATGCATCCATGCCCCACCTCCGCTGGAGTGTGGCGTAGCGGGCACATCCGGGGGCCAGCAGCCCCCCAGCCACCACAGACCCCGAACCAGCAGGACAACTCCTCCTCCTGGCCCCCCCGCCCCAGGCAGCAACCAGGCAACAGGGGTGCGGGAAGACCCCTCCCCTCTCCCCTCTGGCTCTTTGATATTTTCTAATAGTGATCATTTAAAATTGAGGGGCAAGCAACCTTGTAGAACTGGGAGCGTGGCCCTCTGGGCAGCCTACATACCCAAAGAGCCCCGCCCACCAGATACCACTCAGTGCTATCGCCCCTCAAAACCTAATACAGTGGAAACCGCTTATAGTGATCACGTTGGTCCAGAGCCAATTTGAACACTATAAGCGGTTGATTACTAAAACCGAATTTGTATTACAGTACAGGTATTTCACTTGTTTTTTTATGCAGAATATCATCTAAATGCCATTTGTATCGTTTTTCAATGAGAAAAATTAAATGAAACGGATAGCTTCAGCATTTACTGAATTTTATTATCATGCAAGTTTAATTACAGTACTGCGCAGTGCGCAGACATACTGTAGGCTAACTCAAATACAGTACGTTACTTATTCTCTGCTGTGCCGCCGGTGCATTTTTTTTCTTACAAGTCAGAAAATAAAGTTTGAATTCAATCCGCCTTTCAGCACCCCTGCTCGGATCTATGCTCCTCCGTGCCGGTGTTCTGTCGATTTGTGCTACTTGGCGTGAAAACGAAACTTAGAAAATCGGCTCGGCGCATGCGCAAAACCACAAAGTAGCAATTCTCGACAAGTAGGAGAAATCGAATGAACACCGGCCTCCCATCTTACAAGAACCAGCCTGGAGCTTCCAGCGGTCACACGCGCATTCAATCCGCTCTCCAGCACCCATCCTCGGACACATGCTCCTCCATGACTTCCTTTTTCCAGCCATGATTCGCGCGCTTGCTGCCCGATGTCAACTCGTTACGTTGGCTAGCGAGGCAGAAGCAGACGTCCAGAAAGGAATCAAAAAACATAAAACATAAAATAGCTACACGTAGTTTTAAAATTATTTTTGCACATGTTTACATTCATAAAATGGCCTAAAATGAACATTATAAGCGGATTTCTTGATCACTATAAACGAATTATTTAAACAGCATTTGTATAGAAATGATTCCGTCCCAAGCCTTTTGATCTCTATAAGCGGTTGATTACTATATCCGTGACCACTATAAGCGGTTTCCACTGTATATGTGTGTGTGTGTGTGTGTGTGTGTGTGTGTGTGTGTGTGTCTCATGATTAGTAATGTCTAAGGTGTAATTAAAAAAAGGGCGGGGGGCTGCAGAGTGCAGCAAAGGGGACCACCTACGTGGACCCATCCGCTGCCCCCCACAGAACACACCCGCCCTCGAACCCTACGTGTGTGAATGTGTGCTGTGTACAGGAGCCAGAAGGGAGAGGGGTATGCGGATCTAGAAGACCGGGGGAGAGAGGCTCCCCCGGAGAGGGCAGCTAAGGAATGGCTGCAACAGGCACCCCTGTTTCCTGGGATCCGCCACAGAGCAGGAGGGCTCACCAGGTCCGGGGCCCGCAGCGTATTCGGGGAGCCACTTGGCAACCCGAAGGCACCCACCCGCCCCACCCCAGACGGCCCCTACAAATAGAGAAAAGAACAAAACAAAACAAACAAAACAGAACACAACAAACAAAAAACAAACCACACAATCACTCCAGTCATAACAGCCCGGGCCTGAGACCCACCATCACCCAGGCCCACCCAAGCCGCCCCCAACAGGGGAGAAGCACCGCCACACCCCACCGCACGCCACCCCACCCTAACAAAGAACAGCCTGCAGGCACATCAGAGACCCCAGAGCAACCAGCCCGACCCCAGGGGGTTATTACTAGAAGCTGGCTTAGCGGTAAGCCTGGCTTTGTAGCAGTCACAGTGCCGTGTGGATTAAGAGTTTTCAAACTTTGACAAAACCAACATTCCTGTGGGGGATGTTTACGTATGTGGATATAAACCAGATCTTCATTTTCTTTCCACAAAGGAAAAAGAGACAGAAACTGCCTAATTTACGTTAACCTTCTACCCTCTTAAGAGCTTGTGGGAGTGAAAAATAAGCAACAGACACTTGCCATAAAAATTGGAAAACTCGAATGAACAAAGGACCTTTCTGTTGGAGATGTTGGAGACCTCACTATCTTATCTTCACCATGTTAACACCCTCTTCCCCCAGAGAAAGAGACCAGATGGCTACATACGAACTGAGAAGACTTCACTAAGACTCACTTTTAGTCGAATCTTAAAACTATATTAAATGTGTTTGATAACTGTATACAATTTCTTTCAGGTTTCCAGCTTGATCACAAGACGCATATAGAGACAATTTGTACGATTCTGGCTTAAATATTGACAAAGAACTGATCTTGGTTGAAAATGCCCAACCTGCCTGATGGAACCACATTGCCCCCTAGTGGTCTGCAGTGTTGATTAGTTGAACATTTAAATCCCAGAGGACAAATGGACAAGATATATGCAACTATTAACCTCTAACGATGTCCCTTCGGTATCTATTTGGTATTTGTTTGGTATCCCCATTGTTAACACAGAAAATTAACATTGTGTGGTTCACTATTCATATGTCACGATTTCATAGATATTCATCTGAATTTTGAAAGTCATAATCATCAATTACGTTGTGTGTTATTTTGATGTCTTTATATTGCAAGTCTATGTTATATCTTTAATCTGCATATCTTTACAAGATGTGGTGTTTTCAGAATCACCGAGACAAATGTTCTATGAGACGGAGTAATGGAGAAATAAACGTTTCTTTGTCTAATCCAGAAATCCCCATATAGCACAGATCACCTTACACAGACACCCAGGCAGACATGCACACAGTTCAAGCATATCATTGGCTGAAAGAGTAGTGTAAGCTTACGTCATGCCCCGCCTCCGAGAGTCAAAACCCGGAGCCCGCGAAAAACACTCTCTCTCTAGTTCTCTCGTTTTCTGGCTCTCGCTTCAGGCGTCTTGTCTCTTGCTTCTTGCCTCTTGTTCCAGAAGAGTTTCAACCCAGAGTTTCAGAAGGAGATTTGAGCAGAGAACAGCTGCTCAGAGAGTTTTGGAGATGGTTTGAGCAGAAGAGAAGAGCTCACCAGAGTTTGGGAGTTTTCCCAGAATCTCAGGAGAGAGCGGAAGGCCGTGAGGATGACCGGAGGAAACCCTCCAGTGAGACGAGAAAGAAAGACCCGAACAAAGATAAGAACAGAATGAAGTTTTCCTACCCAGAAAGCCAACTCCAAGCAACCTTTTATTAATCTTCTGTGAACTTAAGTTCACTTCATCAGAGAAGCAACGGACCCACTGACACTCAGAAGATTCGATCATCTAACCACAGCCCTCGGCACCATCGTTCCCGTTTCCCGGTGAAAGAAGCAACTGAGAAGTCCGCTAAAGTCAGCCACCACAACCAGGAAGGCCCAGAGAGCGGAAGAGAAATCCCCTCGGACCCCGCGTGGCTGCTGCCGTGTTCCGAGCTGACTAAGCAGAACTTCAGCACAGTAAGACCGACCCGTTTTCACCTTAAAGTGGGTTTGATGGATGTCTCGAGGCTTTCACAGAATGATACATTAATCCGAAATGTCAGTATTTAGCGTCAAATAGTCAGCCAACCTCAACTATTTGAATACATCCAGTATCTCCCCATTCCCCATATTTTATTTTCCATTCACTAAGTGTTTTATATAATCACCCATATTCAATGCATCTCCTGTTTGTTTTAAAGGTTCATGTTTTGGTCATATCATTTTAATAAACAGTTCATATATCTATATATATATGTTATAATCACAGATTGTGTCGTATGCTTTCTTTACGTAATGTCTGTCCAACCAAACGAGAACTTCACGAAAGTAGCGAGATATGAGACTGATTATTAATTGATTATTAACTGATTATTAATTTAACATACCAGGATCGTAAGATTTTAACAGTTTCCTACCTGACTGTAACGTAAAGTTAAAATAACGGTAGGTGGTGCCCTAAATTCGAGGTTTAAGATAAATCCTTATATTTGATAACCAATAACGCTACAGCTTATTTCGCTACTTCTGGCTAAAGTTAGCGAGAGTTCCGTTCCATAAAGGTGGCTTATTTGAACTCCCGCTGAGTAACCATGGTAATTTATGCTGCTGAACTAGCCTGGTCGCGGGCAGGCTAAAGTTGAAGCTTAGCTTAGCTGCAACTCAAAAAATGTCCGACCGGCTGAAACGGACTCCGGAAAGAAATGTTCACCAAGAATTCTGCGCTCCCGCAACTCATGTCTTATCTAAAAAACGAAGCAAAAACTGTGGTTATCATATCACCACTTTCACTGTCTCGAAAAATCAATCAGTCGGTGCCAGTGCAACTAAAGAAACGCAACTATACACACGTGAGCATGAAATTAAATGAGAGAGAACATGGTATTCATTAAAACTAATAAATACCTAACAAACATCCGATCTACACCCACGTAGGACCAGACTCAGAAAAATGGGGGACAGGTAATAATGTTAATGATACAAATTATTGAAAGCTCCTTTCAAAACAGTCAAAGACACTGTACAAATAAGATATTAGATAAAACGCAGGAATTAAAACATCTTACCATATTAAAAATACACAAAACGGAGCAATCACTGTAGGTAAGCAAAGTTAAACGGATGGGTTTTGAGTTTAGACTTGAACAGAGGGAGAGTGTCATTATTGCGAATGTCGGGGGGGGGCGTACTTTACCCATGTACGCATCCAAGGCAATTTGTAGAGCACAATTCGTACACAAGGCAATTCTAAGTGCTTTACAGCTACATACAATCACAAGAAGGCAATAAAATCATTCCAAAAAACAAAAAAATCATTAATTAATTAATTTAAAAGTGAAGAGTGCAGATAAAATACTTTCAGGTGTCATAGAACTGTTTTCAGTCTGGATTTAAACATTGTCACATTGTCCAGGTCCCTGCTGGACCCATGGAGGCTGACTATGTAAACCGAACATTTTTCCATATCCTAAATGTACAGGTACACTTGGGGATAATTGTCCATAGACTCTGAACTGGATTTCTCATTTTGAAAAATACCACATCAACCCCTTTGAGTAATGCTGAGCAATGTTACATTTATGCCCTGTGAAACCTCATCATTGACTCCTATCCTCCGTGCATACAGATGATCTGTGATGGAGGTCATTTCATTTCCAACATTGAGGCTAAATGGCCGGGATCAGATGATTCTAGGATCTTACGAGCATCCTCACTGGCACAGAGGTTTGCACAAGGCGCGAGAATTTTACTTACCCGAAGGAGTGTACTTTTGAAGTAAGGTGTAGCATAGGCAGAATTTTGGTAATGTAATGAGAGGTCAGGTGTAGAGGTCATCTTAAGGAATTTAAAGTGCTCGTCATACTTTATTATAGATAGCCATATAAGGCACATATTGCATCAAATTGCCAAGTCTTAACACATGTATATCCATCCAACATTTCTCTTGTTCTGCAGGAGAGTTCAATGGTGTCCTGCTTGGGGACAGAGGATATGCATGCTGGCCGTACCTCCTCACGCCATATCCTGATCCAGGAACAAGGGCATGCACATCCACATGCACATGCTAAAACTAGGGCACGGATAGAAATTACCTTTGGCCAAATTAAATACAGGTTCATTGCTTAAACTTCTCAGGCAGCATGGCTGACTTCTGACAGAGCCATCTTAAATTAATAGTATACTTCATATTTTATACATTTTGTCTTGTGGATAACTTTTCAGGCTGAAGTCTTTTCTTCGTTGAGTCCCCCAAAAAGAGCATTAAACATCTGCAGCTCATCCAGAACGCTGCTGCTGGAGTTTTAACCCGGACTAAGAGATCTGAACACATCACAGCAGCTTTAAAATCTTTACTCTGGCTTCCAGTCAGTCACAGAATAGATTTTAAAAGCCTGCTGATGGTTTACAAATCCCAGAACGGTTTAGGCCCAAAATACATCTGTGATCTGTTCAGAGAATATAAAGCCAGCAGAGCTCTTAGATCTAAGGACTCAGGCCAGCTGGTCCAGTCCAGAGTCCAGACTAAACATGGAGAAGCAGCATTTAGCTGTTATGCTGCAAACAAGTGGAACAAACTGCCAGTGGAGATTAAACTTTCACCAAATGGAGACATTTTTAAATCCAGGTTAAAAACATTTCTTTTCTCATGTGTCTATGCATGAAATCTGCACGCTATCTTTTAATTTATCTAGACTGTTGCTTGTTTTTAAACTAATTTAAATGATTTTATTTGTTTCTCTTTAATGCTCGCCAAATGGACAGAGATGATTTATAACTTTCCACACGTTTAGGTCATGGCACCCCACTGTGAATATAAATGTAAAAAACACATTTTTAACACGTTGCATGAACCGTACAATAATGACAAGTTTGAGTTCAAGTTGAGTTGAATTGTTTAATTATTATTACATGTTTCTCAAGCTGTGGAGAGAAAACAGAATTAAATACAGTTCACAACACCAAATTCTCCTTTATCTGAATTTATACTAACATCCCTCTCCAGTTTCATGATCTCTGGCTTGATCTTTTTTATTTTCAGTTTCTTCCATATCTCTCTTTATTGGACAAACACATTTCTTCAAAGGCTACTTACCACTCTGAAATATTTTCCTGTACTTTACCTTCACCTGCTGCCAGGTAAGCTTTTGGCTGTTAAGATTGATCCTGTTGAGATGTAACAGTGAAAAATTAATATGTGGGTCTCACACTCACGATATTATAGTCACAAAGTATGATGATGCGTGTCGATTATTGGGTTATTAATAAAGTGAGCAGGGCCAGTATATTTGTGCTGTACATCACATACAGAGACAATTCAGCATGCTTTATGTAAACGAATTATAACACAAAGAGGAGAGCATAAATACATGAGGACAGTAAAATAAATGTCTAACAATTGACAATGGTATGAAACTTTCATAACTTACGCATTTAGTCTGTCTGCAGTTGTTTGCCATGACGTTTCTTCGCTTTATTGACCGCAGCTGTATTACCATTTCTGGTGATGACACTTTTAAAATCCTCATACAGCTCCATAAGCATTATTTGTTCAGCTGCCGAAAAAATAACAGCGCTTGTCTCGCTCTCATTTTCACACAGATCTCCGTTTTTCCACCATCCACTCGTCAGGGCTACTTACGTTGCTCGTGCACTCGCACTAAGCTAGGCTATGTAAGCCTCGCTTGGATTAGCTTCAACGAGATGCAGCTGGAATGGCTTCGGGGAACGACTTGAGGCTTAATTGGGAGATGCCGCTAGTTCAAGCGACGCTTACCGGCTATAGCCTGGCTTACTTTAGCTACTTTCTAGGAATACCCCCCTGGACCCGCACCGACCCACCTTCACGGCAACGTGCCCAGGGCAACCAGACCCCTCCGGGCACAGGCAGGGCACCCCCCGGGGCGCAAGGCAGCGCCCTGACACCAGGGCCCAGGCCCAGCACTACACCCCATGCCAGAGCGGCGTGGCCACCCGACCCAGAGCCAGCGACCAACCCCCCATGCCCACCTAGAGACCACGCCCAACACCGCAAGACAGCTCCACCCACAAGTCCCCCAAACTTTCAACCAGGCCAGACACACAGTGCCCCCCAGCAATGATCAACCCGGCCCCCACGACCCGAGAGACCACCAGAAACCCGAAGCCACACAGCCCCCCCCCAGCACACAACCGACCGCGCAGAGCGGCGGGACAGCAACACACCACCCCCACTATGTGATAAAGCTAATCAGCGGGGACCAGAGAGAATGAAATTCAGCTAGTTGATCTTTTGAGGACGCAGACATTGGGCCTCATGCAAGAACATTTTTGTATTTTTATTCTAAATTTCTCTAAATTTTTTCGTAAGAAGGTCTCGTACGAACACGCCACGTCAGATTCAACAAACGCTCTTAACTTCGGAAAAAGTGTGTAAACGACCTGCTAAATGATAAATCACACTCGTGCGTAAGTTCACGTGCACGAGGATAGTAGATTTGCATACTCCACGCCCAAAATTATACCATATTAGGCAGTGCTTCCTCTCTCCTGTGCCAGGAAGTGTTGAGTGTTGAGTAATGAGAATGGCATCAAGGCGCAAAAAGAAACACTTTAGGGGCTCTGAGACTGAAGTTCTGCTTTCAGAGATCCAAAAAGGAAAATCTGTCATTTTTAGCAGTGGAATTACGGGACCTGCTAAAGCAAAGAAATGGGAAGCAATTACGAGTGCTGTTAATACTATGTCACCGTAATAAAAAAATAAATGGTTTGATATGAAAATGGCTTAGAAAAAAACGTCTCGCCATGGCCAGGCGATCGATGACTGCAACTAAAGCCGTGCAATCAGTTGTTGCCTCATCATGATGGCACTTTGATGGGGTGGTCCATGAGGGGGGTCTTCTGGCACCGCAGCTTCTTGTCTGCCTGGGCTGGTTCAGGTGGAGACCCTCGTTCATGGCAATATTGCGCCATGAACGAGGTATCGAGACACACCCACCTGGCCTTCAGCTCAGTGCGCTCCACGACAGCACGGGTGCTTTGGTGCGTATATATGTCTCTTGCTCCAATTATGATTGGCAGTCCAGCCACGGGATGAAAGTCCCTCTTAATTTGTACTTGTTGGACAGCGGTGTGTGGGAATTTGATGTACCAGGGGTGATAAACTGATGAGAGTTTTGATGACCAAGGGAAGCGCACGACTCACAGAGGACTGGGACACCAGCATAATTATGGGGTACAATGTATATATTTATTTATTTATGTTTTCTTCAAAGTAATTAAATATACAATCCATTAGTCCAGCAAACTTGATTTGAATAACAGCGGACTATTTTACGAAACTCCTACGACAGGTCTGGATCACTCGTAAATTCTGTTCGTACCTGAAAGAAAACGTAAAATACGAAAAGATTGGTGAATGCGCAAATTCTCTTAAATCACTCATACGGACGATTTAAGAACAAATCTCTGCGTACGAACGGTTCTTGCATGAGGCCCATTGTTTCCATGCTAATATAATCTAAAAGAAAATTTCTAACTGGTTAATACACAGATTCCTCTTTGCTTTCCAGTTCATGAGAATAGTTTTCTTTGCGATACATAGCACTGTGAGGACCATGTGTGCGAAGTTAATTTCCATGTTGATGTTGTCCAAGTCACCCAGTATGCACAGTGTGGGGCATGCAGGAATACTACACTTTAGCCATGTTGATAGGTCCTCACAGACCTCAAGCCAAAACTTCTGGACAGGCGCACAAAACCATAAAGCGTGTGCATAATTATCAGGTGTGTTATCTGTGCAATTTGAGCAGATATTTGAGTGTTAGACCCATCCTGAACATCTTTTGTCCTGTATAATGTGTTCTGTGAAGGATTTTGTATTGTATGAGCTGCAAATTAGGATTTCGAGTCATTCTGAAGGTGTTCAAACATATTTGTGGCCAGAAGTTATGGTTAGAATTAGAACTGAGGGATAGATCTGCCTCCCACTTTGAGAATGGTAAAAAAAATTGTATCATCCATCTTAGACAGTAATTTATATATTTTTGATAGCAGTTTTGGTGTGCAGAAGCTTAAAAATTCTGCTACCCTAATGGGGAGTTGTAAGTCTGGTTGTTGGAGGATATATTTCTTAGTTATTATAGATTTAAGTTGTTGGTATTCTAGAAATTTATTGCTTCCTAACCCATGTTGTGATAAGAGCGCATCGAATGAAATAAAATTTCCATTTTGGACAACATGTTCCAGATGTTTTATTCCTTTGTTCTTCCATAGAGTAAAGTTTAGCATTTTTTTGTTTTGCAGGATGTCAGGATTGTTCCAGATGGGTGTAAGTTTACACGGGAGAAGTGAGGACTTTGTAATTTTAAGAAATTCCTAACAGGCTGTCAGAGAGGTGCTGATGTTAATGCTTTTGAAGCATTTGTGATGTTTTACATTTGGACTAATAAGTGGCAGGTCCGAGATTTCCATATTATCACATAAAGCTTGTTCTATATTTATCCATGTGGTTTAAATCTAGTGGGCTAGATTTAAACCATTTTGATATATATTGTAACCTAAGTGGGCAACCCTGTCTGGTACCTCTCTGCAGACTGAAGCTTGGAGAAATTTGATCATTTGTGGAGCTATATAGTATCCTTATCCAGTTAATGAAGTACAACCCAAACCTGAATTTGTTTAATGCTGCAAATAAAAATTTCCAGTTAACTTTATCAAATGCTTTTTCAGCATCTAGAGAGACAATTGTGGTTTCCAAGTTGTTGATGGTAGAATAATCTATGAGATTAATTAGCCTGCGTGTGTTAGTGGATGAGTGTCTACCCTTTATAAAACCTGTCTAGTCAGGATGTTCTATAAGGGGAGTTATTTTTTCTATTCTTTTGGCGAGAGCTTTGCAGATTATTTTGAGGTCTGCATTTATTAGTGATATTGGGCGGTAGCTAGATGGAAGTACAGGGTCTTTTCCTGGTTTCTGTAGAAGGATAATGTTAGCAGAGTTCATGTTAGGGGATAATCTGCCATTCTCCTTGACTTGTAAAACCATTTTGTGAAATGTAGGTTCCAAAACAGTCCAAAATTCTTTGTATAACTCAGCTGGAAAACCATCTGGTCCTGGGGCTTTGTTACTAGGCATATGTTGAAGGGCTTCATGGAGTTCTCCTGTTGAGAGGGGTGAATCCAGAGCCGTGGCCTGTTCGAGTTGTAATTTTGGGAGGTTGATGTTACTAAGAAACTGATCTATGTTTCTGTCTGGTGGATCATTTTGTGATGAAAATAAGGCTTTATAGAAGTCCCTAAAAGCATTGGTGATTACATCAGGGTCATGGGTAATATTTCCTTCCGAATCCCTAACCGAAGAGATTGTTGTTTTCTCTTTTTTTATCTTTAATTGATTTGTTAGGAACCTTCCAGATTTATTGCCATGCTCAAAATTCTGCAAGCGAAGTCTTTGTATCAGGAACTGTGTTTGTTTATCAATAATTTAATTTAGTTCAAGTTTAGCTTTCCTTAATTAATTCAGTATGTGTTCCTCTTTGGAGGCACTGTAGACAACTTCTAATGATTTAATCCTGAGTTCTAAATTTGATATTCTTGAACTTTCCCTCTTTTTCTTATTTGATGAAAAAGAGATTATTTTGCCTCTCATAACTGCTTTTCCCGCTTCCCAGAGAACACAAGCTGACATTCCTGGCAGGTCATTATTTTCCAGATATATAGACAATTCCCTTTTGAAATAATCAATAAAATCAGGGTCTTTAAGTAATGATGTATTAAATCTCCAATTTCTAACTGGTGGTGTAACTCTGTTATTCTGGAGCGTGATCACTGATGGTGATGGGGTGGATTTTGGTGTCTGAAATATTACTCATCAGAGAACTGCTAACTAAGAAATAATCTATTCTTGAATATGAGTGGTGTACTGCTGAGAAGAAGGTGTACTCTCTGAGAGTGGGGTGTTGGGAGCGCCAAGCATCACAAAGACCAAAATCATTCATATATTGTTTAACAACATTTGTGGACTGCCAGTTCCGCTGACTTCCTGTAGTACTGCACCTGTCCACTCAGATACCATGTTAAAGTCCCCTCCTATGATGAGTGTGTTATCTGAGCGATCAGAGAGTGAAGTGAAAAAGGAGTGAAAAAATGAGGGGTCATCAACATTTGGGCCATATATATTAGCAATGCATAAACTCATATTTTGGATCAATAAGTTAAAGCGATACAATGTAACTTCTCAAAAAGCCCACTCTGGAGCTCCCCCTACAGGCTTGGAGGTAATGTACGGTTACACTGTCGTAAATACAACACCCTTTCACTTTCACTTTTCACGTTTGTTGACGAACCGGCGAGGAGTTAGAAGGTGCAAGCTATGTCGACCAAGAAGGTAAGAGTAATCAAATGTACCTGGGAGCGTGAGAGGGGTCTATTTGTTTTTGCGGTAGGTGTGCCAGAAAGCAAGTCAAAGTACTTCCGCTCAGCTCCCGGGCCGCCACCGGGCCGCTCCAGCAAAGTTACATAGCGCAGTTTTTCCAACTCAGACCCCCGAAGGGCATAGGAGACAGGCCAATCGTAATATTAAAACTCATTCTAGCCACACAAATTTTTTCAAGCTGTTATTTTAAGGTAGAAATGTTACATAGTATTGCTTTAACAATTATAAATCTGCCTTCTGGATCAATAACTGTGTTGTTTACCGTGAAATTTACTCTTCTACTTATCAAAATGGCTACACCTCTTTTTCTGGAGTACAGGCTGAGTACACATGAGCAAACTGTGCTGTTGTGAGAACATCAGCTGCAGTCTTTGATAAATGAATCTCCTGTAGTAAGACAATGTCTGCCTGTAGGTCCTTCAATCTATTGGAGATTTTTAGTCTCTTCTCCCTGGACCCAGCTCCATGCACATTCCATGAAATAAACCTTAGCGTGGACATGCTCAGATTAACGTAGTGAGTCCTGGATGCTCGCTAAGAGCATCCCTTGCATGCGTGAGCATTTATGCTTGCAGGCGACTGATTGTGCTTCTGCTATGAGTGCTTGTGTGCTGTCAGTGCTGTGTAAGCGTGGTGTTTGATTACGTGTGCTACTCAAATCTCCTTCTGTGCCGTGCATGTTAACATTAAAATGACATACTGAGGTGGAAACGCAGCAGGTTGGGGAAGAGAGAGAGAAGAGAAAAACAGTGTAAAAGAGTAGAAGTGTGAGATAGAAAAAAAGCCCAAAACAAACCCAAATAGACGCAACAACCATAACCACAACCACAAGATCATCAACAACAACAGCAGCAACAACAACAGCTACAACAACAACAACAACAACGAAAAAGAATATGGAGGTGATGGGGGGTGAAATGTTCACAGCCATAAAGCAGTGACCTACCTTTGTGCGGCTATGTGTATTATGTATACTAGTGTTACCTATATATGCATAGTCCTAAGTTTTATTTTAAGCCAGTATGCGTAAGTGGCTCTATATGAACGAATTGGATTATTTTATGAATTATGATTATTATTAATTAATTGAATTCCAATTGGCTTGAATTGGACTTACTATCTAAGTGCCTTGAGATGACATTTGTTGTATTTGGCGCTATATAAATAAAAATGAATTGAATTGAATTGAATTGAAGTGTTCGTGTTTACTGTTCAGTGTGGTTACCTGACAAGATATTATATCGGTGGAGAAAGTAGTATGCTTAATAAAGCCAGGGGGTGATGTTTGGGTCTCTGAAGAGTTGACCGTTCACATTGAGTTTATCCACGGCGATGACAGCTCGGGAGTTTTCTTCGATGAACTTCTTCCTCAGCGGGAACAGACGTCTGCGACGATCCAGGATCTCCTTCGGGAACTGGTCGTTGACGCTAAAGTCCGTTCCGCGCAGCTCTCGTCCTCGGCTCTTTACCAGTTCCTTCTGCTTGAAGTGTTCGAATTTGGCGACGATCGGCCTGGGTCACTGGTGGTCCGGTCTCCTCCCTCCGAGGCGATGAATCCGGTGGAAGGTGATCGTGTCCACGGCTTCTTTCGGGAGCTTCAGTTGTTTGTGAAGGAAGCTTTTGATGGTGGTCTCCGGGTTCTCCTCCTCACGTTCCGGAAGCCCGGCAAAACCGGGTTGTCTCTCATGCTACGGGCCTGAATGTCGAGAAGGGACTCCTTTATTTGTTTATTCTCCTTGTTGAGGCTTGTCATCCCCTCGGAAAAGTTGCTTTACCGAGTCTTTCAATGTTTTGTTTTCTTCGGTTAGCATGGTTAGGTGATTCTGGCTAAACTCCAGGGATTCACGCAGGGACTGGAATTCCCTGTGGAGGATCTCCACCAGAGCAAGCCTGGCATCAAAGCTCGCCAATCGCTCGTTTATGGAGTCTAGGATGGCCACAAATTCCTTCTGTGGCGAGGCGGCAGCTGTCTGGGACTCGGCTTCGCGGCTGCGTTTGGTCGCCTGCGATGGCTTCCCCATGACGACGCATTGGAAGCTTTCCTCCACAAAATCCTGAAGTGACTCGATCGTCTCTTCCAGGGTGGACGATATGTTGGGCAGTCCACGTAGAGGTTTCAGACCTATATTTTTAAGTTTTTGGTCTTGTTATCTGGCGTTTGCTGTGGATATTAGCGCTGTTTTTAGAGCTAGATAGAGGACGCCATGTTGGATTCCGCACTGGGCTCGCGAGAGTTCACAGCATCACACGCGATCTCACCTGCTTCGGTTCTGTTTAAAAAAAACGTTATGGTTGCTTTAGCCGCTTTCGGACTGTAGGAACCTTTGGCAGTTCTAATAACCTTTTAATCCGCGGGGCCGTTTTCTCCCGTGTTCGGACATACAGGAACTTGGGGCTATCTCCCTCAGTTCCTATAACTATTTAGCTCCTTCTCCGAGGTCGGGTCTTTTCATGGTTCTATAGAACGCATCTGACGGAGGTGTTTGGTAGTCGGTAGCTACGCCCCTTGTCATGCTATCACGGCTGAAATGTTTCCTCATATGACACACACACAACCGGCACGTGTTTAATAAGTTAAACTTACACTGGTCTCTAATGTCTGCGGCGCTCTGCTCTCCTTTCTTCCTTCATGAAATGAAAAAGTATCTCCTGACTCTCTCTGTGAGCTCTTCCAGCCTCGATATTAGATGCCTGATGTGATCTTCCATGATTAATATCACCATCATGCAGACCATGAACACAGTGGCCTCCCCGCTCTCCATATTAGCTTCTTAGTGGCGAGATCGGTAGGATCCGACAGCTTCGGGCAGTGGAGGGTGGTGGAATGCTGAAGACAGGGAATCCGGAACAGGAATCTTTTCCAGCTCCTCCAAGTACGGCTTGGGTTTGGGATGACCTCCTCGAACACCAGACTCATCATCTTGTTCACGTAACCTGGGAAATATTGTTCAGTGTAAATATGTATATCCTTTTTAAAACTTATTTTGTAACAAATTTAACTGTTTTCAGTAAAAAGATTAAAATAATTGTGAAATTTCTTACGGTATGTTGGTTTTGTCTTCACTGGCTTCACAGTATATCCTCCCTTTTTGGCCTTGGGGTAGTGGATGCTGTATCTCAGGGTTCCTTTGGTAGTTCTTGCCTGGGTGCGCCCTGAATTTTCATTATAGTGAAGCACTGCCAGATAGTGTCTGTAAATAAAAAAAAAAAAAAAAAGGTTTTGGTTACAAGTCACCGTTTAACCGTTTTAGCCAAAACCAAAGCAATATAATCATGGTAAACATGGTAAAAAGGCAAATGTGTACAAACATACCTGCACAGCATTCGGATGAAAGGAAAGACCACATTCTTGAGTGTGAACCGCAACATCAGGCTGTGGAATGCCTCCAGTGTTGACGTTTGGTACTGGGAGCTTAGTCTCTCCACGTCATTGAGAACCCTCTTGTTCACAAGAATCTTCTACATCCTCTGTATGGCTTTGGTACCTGAAAAGATGAAGCGCAATGTAAATATCTATTCGAAAGCCGTTGTCACAACATGCAGCGAGTCCAGTATAACAATACTCTGGTACCTGGTTTAAACCACTTCTTGCGGTCTCTACTGGTGCGGTCAGGGTGTAGGCATTTTGGGAAGATAGGGTTGTCGTGGACGTGCTTGTTTTGCATGTGGTTCATCACAGATTTCCACTTTGCGACCTTCTCTGGCCCGGAGGAGGAGGATGTTGCACACCAGTACACGTGGTTCCTGATCCCTCGCTGCCACTTTTTCACCACCTCGCAGTCCTTCTCTTTAGCCACTTTTCCCACCTTCTTGGACAGACCTGAGAGTCACAAAAGGGATTAGCTGATTTCACATTGGTCATGATCATGCATATGGGAATGCTATGCGGAATTGAAATGCACTTTGTAATCCATAAGGCACTGACCTTTCTCCAAATGCCACACATCGTAATAGTGTGTTATCTTGCGGTCTCTGAGGAACTTCTGGATCTGGGGGTGACGGTCGGTGACAATGTAGTCCACAGTCACATCCTTCGATTCCAACAGCTGCAGGTTTCTCGTGAGTCCCTCTTTCTCCATATTGTGGCTCCCACCGACTTCATTGCTCTGTGAAAACATAGAAAGGAAGTATATATTGACTTTAAACTACTTCCAGGGCAAGAAATATAAGCTTTGTGTTGAGCTGTAGAGAAACAATTGTCAGTGAGAGTGAAAGTAAAGGAGAGGATGAGCAGTGCATTGAGTAAAAATGGCAATCATTCTATAGATGTGTGCCCACTAACCTGTACTAGTTGAAGGTCGATGATGGTGTTGGTCTCCAGATTCATCAGTCTAAGTTCCATACTTGGCCGAGTGTCCTTCAAATACAAATACAACAGTGTTGGTATTAGAATTATATCACACATTTGGGTCAAACTTAGCATCTGTAGTTTGTTTTGCAACTGTTATACAACATGTGTGCAGATACAAGTAGATAGACAGATGGATAGAACTCTAACCAGGTGAATCTGCTCTCATGTCCCCACCAAGCTTGACTTTTTTGTGCCTCAGAGACTCCATTTCAGTGTCTTGAAGCTGGTGCCATGAGTGAATAACTGCCGGCTCGAGGAAACGATTTGCATGCCTCCGGAATGCTGTGTAACTGATGTTTTGGAGGCACATGGCTTGAAACATCTACAAACAAAAATGTACATGAAAAAGTAATACAAGACTGTAGCAGCTAGTGTTGGTTGCCATCTATGCTCCTGTTGCCCCCCTAGTGCCCATTTTACTGGTGTAGGCTGCTATTACCCCTGCCACAGAAACATGTCTTTATCAGTAGAGGTTGTAGAAGTTTTGTCAATCATTTAGAAGGTTTATTATTGCACTTCAAAAGCAATCGGTTAATTAAGAATAAGCTATTCAGCAACAACTAGACCAGAACCGTTACAAATATTCTATAAGACATGGTGTTGAAATGAATAGTATGCTTTACCTTTTGTACTTGATAAAATGATGATCCGCTGAAATATATGGCTGCTGACAGTTGGATGTTGCCTACTGGTGAGCTCTTAATGAATGGCTGGCTCTTCCATTGCCTGAAAAACTTGCAGTGGTGACATTTCTGGTCAATGGACAATAATGTTCCTCGCCTGTACCTCTTCACCTCTGTCGACCTAGTACAGTCTGGACAGTGCTGGAAGAGTTCCATGAGGTTCTTCTCAAAAACAATGTATTTTTTGTCCGTGTGTCCAGTTGGAGATGAGTTGTCACTATTACAGATAAAATGACAAATCAAAAGATATATATATATATATAGAGACAAGATTAGTTTGACAATAAATCGATCAAAACAAATGTGAGTATTAATATCTGATGAGATAACATGCCGAAGCACATACGAAAGCTGTGATGATTCTGTTAGCGTGGTCCTCGACTGTGCAGGGTCATATGTGGAGTCAAGAGGATCAGTCATTGAGAGGGTGTCAGTGATGTTGGCGGCGGATGTGGATGCGGCGGCGGGAGCCTCCTCCTCCTCCTCCAACCGAGGTCTTTTAGATGGCCGATGGGTGTAGAGCAGAGGTCTTCAACAGGGGGTCCGCGGAGGTACTGCAGGGGGGTCCCGAAATCTTTGGTTGATTAGACGATTTTTAACATTTAAAAAAAAAAAAAAATTTTTTTTTTTCAAACAGTTTTTTCCCACAAATTGTGTGCAAACGTGTGCCATCCACAGATGCTTTGAGGATTCATTGTCCCATCTACATCCATGTTTAAAGTTAAAATCGGTGGATTATTTGAATAGCTCAGTGTTGTATGCAAGATGTTTGTTTATAAATGGCAGTGGCACGGCAACCCTGTGCCTTGCACATGTTTAAAATAAAAACATGAATATATTAACCTGTGTATTATTTGAATAGCTTAGTATTGAATGTACAATAACAGAGTAGCTATGTTTATACACGGCACTGGGCCCCGTTAAATATAAAACACAATTGTATGCCATATTAATAGTAGGGGGGTCCCTGCTCCAACTCTCCATCAGTTTGGGGGTCCCTGGCCTGAAAAACGTTGAAGACCCCTGGTGTAGAGGACTGAGGGCCCCATGGTTCATCAGAAGTGTCTACTCTTCTACTTTCATACATTTTTGTGTCTCTGACACAATCAAATTGGAAACTTAAAGTCAATAAAATGTGTGTTACTGTCAGTAGACACTACACAATTTCACATAATGCAATGACATAACATACAGAAAGGTGAGGCATGTAGCATAGCAAGTACAAGTGGCCACAAATTCTGGAATAGCATTTTGCTTCACAACATAATGATCTGTCTCACAAGAAATTAAATATCCAGTAACTGGCACAAAAGAAATGTAATGTATAAACTACAAATCTTTACTTCTCATGTGAGGACCTAATGTACCCATGGAAACCTGTGTGGTTCGAGTTGAACGTCGAGGTGGGTCTGTCTGAGTGGCAACATGGCTCAAGGATGGTGTCAATAGCGCCTGGGATGTGCTCTGGAAGACAACAAAGAAAACAAGTAGGGCCTACACATGAATAGGAATAACAATGTAGAGTGTAAACGGCAATAACAACACCTAGATGAGCTGTAGTGGTCGTTTTGGAACAGTTCAAACACAGGTTTAGAAAGGGTACACGTGTGTTATTTGGAAATGACCATCCTTGAGATGAAAACCACTGCGTCCGTCTCTGAGGCGGTAGTGCTATGCGGCCATGTTGAAAGCATTGGCCTTCTAAAGTGTATCAGTTAATGTTCTGTCGTTGTACAGCAGACTAAAGCCAATCACCCGAGTAGCCCAAATGCCCACACTAACCAAAGCTTTGCCACTATTTTGTTAAATTGAACCATAAACGAAAGGAGGGGGTAAACATTCTAAGTAAGTAAGTAAGACATGTTAGAGAGAGCAAGCAACACTTGCAAAGACGAAGCGAATAACAATAAGACGAAAAATAAACCTAATTGTTGTATTTGAATAGGCCATTAGCCTAATAGACTAGTGCATGGAGTTATCGGGGTGCAGTTGCTCAAAAAAGGCTCAGTTGCATAAAACATTGTCGTTTTTTTTGTTTTTCTTAACCTAGCTTTGTAAAACAACTAGCAGGCTGGTGTAAACATACACACCAGTCACTGTGGCTGTGATAGCCATCTGTACCCATAACATAGGCTGCCACGGAATGAAATTAACATGCTGTGTTTGTAACAAAAACTTGGATGCAAAAGTTAACAATCAACGACTTACCGCCTGTGAGCTGGTGCCTGTTCTTCGTGATGGTATAGACTAGTGATGCGCGGGCCGGCCCGAGCCCGGTGGGACCCTCGGGCTAGCCCGCGGGCCGGGTGGGGTCGGGCCATTATTTTCTCAGAATCCACGGGTTGCGGTCGGGTCGGGTCGGGTCCGATCGGGTCCGATCACAGACAGTTATCATAATTACACCGTTAAAATCACACCTACGCACATCCGAGACAGCAGAATGCCAATTGACAGCGTTTGCACTTGTGCGCTTGCTCTCTCTCCCCCTGCGCACGGCACCAATGCTGAAGACCGCAGAAAGCAAGCAAACAGGCAGCGTACTCACGTGAAGCTCTCTCTCTCTAAATTCATATGACATGCACAGAGCTTGGGTGTCTGATGTGGCAACGAAAAGTGGAATTACAACCATAATCGTCAGATGGATGTGCTGTGGTCAAGACTTTAGAGTAGCAACTGTATTGATCCAAGGGAAATTAAGGGTGAATGCACGCAGCTTTTGGCAGCCTATGACATTACGCACCCCCTTGCACGGCCACAGACAGTTCATTTGTGTTTAATAGGCCTACATAAATAAATACTTATTCATTAAATTTTTTTTTTTTAAGCAGGTCGAATGGGGTCGGGTTAAAAATCATTGTGTAATCTTTCGGGTCGGGCGGGCTGGGTTGGCTGCGTGATGGGTCGGGTTGGGGCGGGCCGTAAAAATCATCGGCCCGCGCAACACTAGTATCGCACCAGGTCGTAGATACAGCTTAGTAGCAAAACCCCTGCTGTACTCGCCCAAGTTTGTGAAGTCGCTGTCCAGGAAATGTGTGGAACACAACACAAGCGTCTTGTTATACTTCGCTAGTTGTGATGTTCCGTAGATGAACTCCAGCCATCTCTTCCTATCATCCTCATTCTTGGGCAACATATGCATCGACGATGCTTTATTGCCACAGATCGCACACGAACGAGTATGTTCCGCCATGCTAATAAACAGTTAGCTGATTAGCTTCTCAACTCCGCAGGCAGCGAGTCGCGTGTGTCTTCATTACTACTTCTAATTATCCATTCCGTCCGAGGGGAGCGGGTTTCCTATGGGCGGGCATAATCACAAGTGGGCAACGCCTTTTTTCAGAGTGACGTAAATTGTATAGGCTCGTTCTGATTCGCTCCTGGCTCTGCATTGTTTATGTAAATTCGGGAACACAGCCTGTGGAGGTGACGCACCACTTGGAAGCGTAGTATGTGTATGTAACTAGGAGTGACCCTCCCTTTTTCAGAAGGAGCGAGTAAAACCGTTTTTTAGTGAATCAAACCACCACGGTCTTCAGCGGCAGGTGCAGCAGCAACATTTCCGGAAAGGTACTGGCTTGATTAAATTCATTCTGGACTCTATATCCGACCACATGAAGACCTCGGGACACTTCGGTTTGGCTTTAGGGACCCTCTACTCACTACCACGTAAGTGTTATGTTGTTTGGAGCTGTAGAAGAGGTATAAAAATAGCTTTTTGTAGCGGCGATACGATATGCCCTCTTCAGGCTAACGACTTTTGGCTAAAAACGGTCAAATCGAAATTCTCAAAACATATCCGAATGACATGATTTTGATGTCAACTCAACGTATGTACTCCCAACATCCCGTAAATTGATCTAAAGTGCATTTTACTCCGGATTATCCCTTTAATAACTTTTGGTCTACTATCAAGTTAGTCCAGTTCAATTGGGTCTCAAATCATTTTTCATATTTCCTGCACTGTAAACCCAGATAAGTTGATTGTACTTAAACCATTTGTGTCAAGTGATTGCCTCAAATGGTTTAATTAATCTGTTTAAGTATGGTCAACTTAAATGTACAATCGTCAAAACTTATTGTAAGTAGAATACACTTAAAATTCTAGTTTTATTAAAAATATGAATATATTAAATTTTACAATATTAGATTTTGAATAATAAATTCCAATTAAATTATTCTTTTGTCAATGACCACACAATGCCGTACATTTTATTTATTCTGTTTAGACACACATCAAAGCAACAAATATGTATTAACAATGATGCTTTGTGAAATACCAGATGCAAATTCAAAACAGTAAGACCTTGTTTTCATAAAATTTTCAAAATGGGTCTTTGCCAACAGTATATTCTTACTTTTTGCTGCAGATATTACCTTACAGTACCCTTCTATGATACAGAAAACAGATTGTATAGTGTATTGAATTAGTACATGATTTCCTTCCAAATACAATCACAGCATGGTTTTTTAATTTCTTGGTCATGCATACACACAAAATTTGTCCTCCGCTTTTAACCCATCCAGGTTGGCACCTTTTGACACACACATGGTCACACGCTCAGAGACAATTGCCAACCTGGAGCAGTGAGCACCCATGAAGCGCCTGGGGAGCACAGTGGCTTGCTCAAGGGCACCTCAGCCATGACAAGGAGGTGGACTAGACACCCCTCCAGCTATCAGTTCCACCAATCTTTTTTGAGTGGCGAGAGTGGGAATCGAACCACCAACCTTCCGGTTATTGGACAACCGACTCTAACCACGGTCGCCCCGGTCACAGTCGCCCCTGTGAACAATTTTCAAGTATGAACAAAAAACAACGCTGGCCATGTAGCAGATACTGCGAGTGCAAAAGTAAAAACTGTATGCTATGTGTGCCAGACAACAATGCAGTGAGGACCAGGGTTAAAAAAAAAAAAAAAAACCAAAAAAACCTGCAACTTTCTAACTTGTGTCCGCTGTAGAATTATTTCAGTAAAACAAGCAACACTAGACACATACAATACAAGAAGTATCACATACAAAATAGTCAACTGCAAGAATATTTACTCCATTGAGTGCAATGTATTGCAACAATCCAGACACGGACATCATTATCATCATCATCAACTTTATTTATATAGCCTTTTAACACAGCCGTGGCTGAAACAAAGTGCTGTACAACACAAAATAAAACAAGGCATAAAACACAAGAACAATGTAAAAACAACAACAAACAACAACAATATTAAAAATAATAAAAACAATAAAACAATAACAGAAAAAGAGTCTCATGCTGGGTTAAAAGCCAGGGAATAAAAATGGGTTTTAAGATGAGTTTTAAAAATGGGCAGTAAAGGGGCTTGTCTGATATAAAATGGGAGGTCGTTCCAAAGTTTTGGACCGGCAGCGGAAAAGGCTCTGTCTCCTCTGAGCTTCCGTTTAGTCCTCGGTACCTCCAGGAGCAGCTGATCAGCTGACCTGAGGTACCGGGCAGGAGCATACGGATGGAGCAGCTCAGAGAGGTAAGGCAGGGGGAGTCCATTTAAAGATTTAAAAACAAATAAAAGAATCTTAAAATGGATTCTAAAATGCACAAGCAGCCAGTGGAGGGAGGCTAAAATGGGAGTGATGTGCTCCCTCTTAGGTGTTCCAGTTAGGAGGCGAGCGGCAGCATTTTGGACTAAGTCCGTGTGAGGGAGGACTGGCTGACTCCAAGATAAAGTGCATTGCAGTAATCCAGTCGAGATGTGATGAAGGCGTGGATTACTGTTTCAAAGTGTGTGCGTGCGAGGAAGGGCTTCACCTTTGCCAGCTGCCTAAGATAAAAAAAAGCTGGACTTCACTACTGCACAAATTTGCCGGTCCAATTTAAAATCACTGTCCATCTTAAAACCCAAGTTTGTGACTGTTGGCTTCCTGTATTGCACCAAGGGGCCCAAGTCAACAGGAGGGGGTTCGCAAGAGCCACCGGGACCAAACACCATCACTTCTGTCTTCTTCTCATTGAATTTTAAAAAGTTTAAGGACATACAGCAGGGGTCTTCAACGTTTTTCAGGCCAGGGACCTCCAAACTGATGGAGAGTTGGAGCAGGGACCCCCCTACTTTTTATATGGCATACAATTGTGTTTTCTATTTAACGGGGCCTAGTGCCGTGTATAAACATAGCTACTCTGTTATTGTACAATCAATACAAAGCTATTCAAATGATACACAGGTTAATATATTCATGTTTTTATTTTAAACATGTGCAAGGTACAAGGTTGCCGTGCCACTGCCATTTATAAACAAACATCTTGCATACGACAATGAGCTATTCAAATAATCCACAGATTTTAACTTTAAACATGCATGTAGATGGGACAATGAATCCTCAAACCATCTGTGGATGCATATGCCAACTATACGGTCGCTTAGGGCCCCCACGCCACCAGGGGGCCCCGAGAACAATTTTGAATTTAATTTTGATTACAACTTTATTTTTCTGTAAGATAATGTGAATGTCATTTGATTCTATTTTGTATTTGGATTTTGAACATTTTGCACACCATTGCACATCTGAAAGAAATTAAACTATTGAATGTGTTTACTATAAATGCAGTGTCCAGCCTGCTGATGTTACTTTCAAATAGTTAAATTAAAGAGCCATACTTATACATCACTCTTTATGTAGAAGTTAATTAAACCATATTTATGAGTTTGCTGACACCTGTATAATGTAAGATGATTACAAATAATGCTAATGATTGTGGGTCCGTTACACACATAACAGTGTAGCCTATGGAATAATGAGGCATCTGGAGCTGAGGTGATGGTAGGGCAGCCCCAAATGAAATTCTGCTTAAGGCCCCATAAATGCTTGAGCGGCCCCGTGTGGATGGCACACGTTTGCACACAATTTGTGAGAAAAAACTGTTTAAAAAAAAAAAAAAAATTAATTTAAAAAAAAATATATATATATTTTTTTTTTAAATCATCTAAACAACCAAATATTTCGCGACCCCCCCTGCAGTACCTCCGCGGACCCCCTGGGGGTCGCGGACCCCCTGTTGAAGACCTCTGACATACAGGCTTTAATGTCTTCAAGACATAACAGAAGTGGTTTAATAGAGAAAGCATTCTTCTTCTTTAGGGGCACATAGATTTGGCTGTCATCAGCATAGCAATGGAAAGAGATACCATGCTTTCTCAGGATGGAACTCAGGGGCAGCAAGTACAGGGAAAAAAGCAGAGGCCCTAAAATTGAACCCTGCGGAACTCCATATGACAGCGGAGCAGAGCGGGACTCAGAAGCACCAAGGCTTACACACATGGTTCTGCCTGTTAACTTGTATTTTCCCTCTTTGTGTTTTACCCTTTGACCCTGGGAACACTTGTGCGCATGCGTGGTGTGTTGGTTGGAATGCGAGTAGACCTGTCGCAGTGGCAATGGTAGCCACAGAGTTGTCCTGTTCTGTACTGGAATAAAGTTACAAAAGATATATAAATGTTGTGTTTATTAAGTCTAACATTGGTAGCAGAGGATGGCTGCTAGTTACAGAGTTTCGCCAAAGTTTGACGAGACCAGGCCGTACGAGAGTTGGAAAAATGAAATTAACGTCTGGACGCTGGTTACAGAACTCGATGCAAAGAAACATGCACTCGCTGTCGCCTTGGGGCTCCAAGGAAGAGCCCGGGAAACACCAATGGAAATACCTGCAGCTGATTTGGACAGTGATACCGGTATGGAAACGTTGTTGGCAAAATTGGATAGTGTGTTCCTAAAAGAGGAAAAAGACCGGGCATATGAAGCGTATTCCCATTTTGATAGCATCACAAAAGATAGTTCTCTATCCATGTCGGACTATATAATTGACTTTGAGCAAAGATATAATCAGATGAAAAAGTACAACATGACGCTACCCGATGCTGTGTTAGCATTTAAGCTCTTGGACACGGCTTGTCTGGACGCGAAAAGCAGACAACTTGCACTGACTGCGTGCACGGACTTAAAGTTCGTTGATATGAAATCGGCACTTCAGAGGATTTTCGGAGGAAAAGCGCCAGGCACGTCAAGCGGAATACAAGTGAACCAGCAGGACGTGGCGTTCTTTACAGAGCAAAGACCGGAAGGACGAGGACAACGATACACGGGACAGACTGGACAACAGAGGCAGCCGTTACAGGGTACCAATCCAATGGATAAATTCGGTAAGAGGTCAAGATGTGCCATCTGTCAGAGCACGTTTCATTGGGCTAAAGACTGTCCTCATAAGAAGAGTGAACATGTAAAACTAATTGAAGAAGAAAATGTTGAGGAATGTAACATCACGCTGTTTACAAAAGCCTCCATGTCTGACTCAGAAATCTTCCTGGCTGAATCCCTGGGGTCAGCTATTATTGACACTGCTTGTACTCGTACTGTATGTGGGGAGAAATGGCTGGAAAACTATGTGAAAGACCTCAGCCCAGACCAAGTGAACCAGGTGCTGCAAACAGAAATCCCCAGTTGCAGGCCATTTCGATTTGGAGATGGAAACTTAGTGTATTCCACCAGAAAAGTAAAACTACCTGCTAAGACAAAATGTCATGTTGAAGCTGAAGTGGTCAAAGCTGATCTCCCACTGCTGCTGAGCAAAACATCTTTGAAGAAAGCAGGAACCATTTTGGACATGGAAAACGACCGAGCTGTGATGTTCAGACAACCTGTGCCTCTTGAATTCACTAGCTCTGGCCACTACTGTGTAGACATCATAGACAAAGATACGGAAAAGAGTGAGCTTGAGGATGAAGTCCTTACTGTGACAGAAAACATGTCAACTGATGAGAAACACAAAGTTCTTCTGAAGCTTCACAAACAGTGTGGCCATGCCTCAGCAGATCGTCTACAAAGGCTCATTCAAAGCGCAGGAAATAAGGACAAAGACTGTATCCCTATTTTGCAACAAATAGTACATGACTGTGACATATGCAAGAGGTACAGCAAGACCAAACCAAAGCCTGCTGCAGGTTTGCCCTTGGCCTCAGAGTACAATGAAACGGTAGCAGTGGACCTGCATGAGTTGGAACCAGGTGTATGGTATCTCCATATCATCGACCATTTTACGCGTTTCAGTGCTGGAAACATTGTGAAAACAAAGAAACCCTGTGAAATCGTCAACTCCTTCATTCACACATGGATAAGTGTACATGCCCCCCCCCCGGAGACTCTACAGTGACAACGGTGGGGAATTCAATAATCAGGAAATCAGAGACATGGCAGAAAACTTCAATTTTGAGACAAGAACAACAGCATCATACAGTCCCAGGAGCAACGGCCTACTGGAAAGACACAATCAGACACTCACCGAAATCATCCAGAAAGTGAAACGGGAAAATGGATGTGACTGGCACACTGCTCTTGACTGGGCCCTTATGGCCAAGAACAGTATGCTCAGTGTTCATGGTTACAGGCCGCAGCAATTAGTATTTGGACAGAATCCTAACCTCCCCTCTGTGTTAGTTGATAAGCTACCTGCCTTAGAGGGCACCACTGTAAGTGCTAAGGTAGGAGAACACATATCAGCTTTGCATGCTTCCAGGAAAACATTCACTGAAGCCGAATGCTCAGAGAGAATTAGGAGGGCACTTCGCAAGCAGCTCAGACCTACAGATGACAAATATGTGACAGTGCAGTCTGCTCGTTTGTAGTATACTCTGTCTCCTGAGTGGAAGGGACCAGGGGTGTTTATTGGTCAGGATGGGGCTGTTGTATTTGTAAGACATGGTGGGATTCTTGTTAGAGTGCATCATTCCAGGCTTTGTAAGGTGAACACAGAGGAACAGGATCAGCAGATTGCTCAAGATGGTGTTAACAGAAAAGCAGAAAGTGAGGAAGGCGTGACAAACACTACAGTAGATAGCTCAGAAAGTGACCAGAATACTGACAATGAACAGAAGAGCATCAGTGACATGGAGGTGAATACAGGAGAAGTGTTGCACTCACCCCTCACACAAACTAATGTGACACAAACTGATACAGAGAACAGGGCCTGTGGTAACCCTCCCCGTTTTGCAGGTGTAAGGTTAAGAACCGGTCAGACTGTAACATATGTGAGCAGAGATGATGGCATTCAACAAACAGCCAGAGTTTTAGGCAGAGGAGGAAAAGCCACTGGACAGCATAAAAACTGGTATAACTTACAACATCTTGAACCTGATGGCAATGAGGGACAAAAGGAGTCAGTTGATATGTCATCTGTTGGTAGTCTTAACGTTGAGTCAGAAGACAGGGAGGCTGATGTACTCATAGCAAAAGACATTTCATTTGATGCAGCAAAGCAGGAAGAGATAAAGAATTGGCACAACAATCATGTGTTTGAGGAGGTTGAAAATGCAGGCCAAAAATGTGTCTCCACCAGATGGGTCTGTACTCTCAAAGACACTCCCAATGGTATTGTACCTAAAGCACAACTCGTAGCCAGAGGTTTTGAAGAGCTTAATATGCAAGAGTTACAGAAAGATTCTCCAACCTGTGCTTCAGAATCTCTTAGGCTATTATTATCAGTAATCTGTCAGAACCAGTGGCAAGTCCATTCAATGGACATCAAATCTGCTTTCTTGCAGGGCATGGAGCTGTCTAGGGATATTTATATCCGGCCCCCTCCTGAGGCAGGCAGTGCAAATGTTATATGGAAACTGAAGAAATGCGTATATGGTCTTGCTGATGCATCTTTATTTTGGTATAACAAAGTCAAAGAAATCATGCTGGGTACAGGTGGTCAAATGTCGCAGGTGGATCCAGCAGTCTTTTATTGGCTAGACGAGCAGTTTAAGGTTACTGGAGTACTTGCATGCCATGTAGATGATTTTCTTTGGGCAGGCTTGCAAGATTTTTCAATAGATGTGATTCCCCTACTGAAGTCTGCGTTCCATGTAGGGCGTGAGGAGCATGAGCATTTCTCCTATGTAGGAATGGATTTTGCTACTGTTGATGGTGTAGTTCAGGTACATCAGCACAGTTACATTGAGAATTTACAACCTCTTCACATGCAACCAGCACGTGCTATACTGAGGGATGCCCCCCTTAATGACACTGAAAAAGAGCAGCTTAGGTCAAAAATAGGACAAGTCCTATGGGTTGCCAAACAGACCAGACCAGATGTTATGTTTGACTCATGTAGTTTGGCATCTAATATCAAAAATGCTACGGTGCAGTCTATGCATGAGGTAAATAAACTCATCCGTAAGCTTAAGGCAGACAAGGTGACCCTCAAGTTCCAGCATTTGGGAAACGATGCTCTTCACTTGGTGGTTTTCAGTGATGCTTCTCTGGGTAATCTTCCAGATGGAGGTACACAGGGGGGGACATTGATTGTTCTTATGGGAGAAAGAGGGAAATTTTCTCCTCTATGTTGGCAGTCCAAAAGAATTCGACGTGTTGTACGAAGCACCCTTGCAGGAGAAACACTTGCTATGTCAGATGGTTTAGACAATGCTATTTTCCTTGCAACTCTTTTTTCTGAGCTCACCACGGGTAAGGCTGAACTGAATGCTCCTTCACTGGTCTGTGTGACCGACAATCGGTCCCTGTTCGATGCCCTCAAGTCAACTAAACAGGTCACAGAAAAGAGACTCAGGTTTGATATAAGTGGAATTAAGGAGCTCATACAAAGCAAGAAAATAAAAGAGATGCTCTGGTCAGACACAAAAGGCCAACTCGCTGACTGTCTCACCAAAAAGGGAGCTTCGGCTCTGGTGCTCTAAGTGAAGGACTGTGGAATCTGTGGTGAAAACTTTATTGCACAGACAATTCAAAGCACTGAAAATTCTGTTTGCATTGTTAATATGTTCATCTTTTGTCAAAATGCAATGTACCAGGATGTCACCGGGATGTCGTTTTTTTTTTGTTTATGGTCATTGGATGATTTTCTATGTTTATTTGAAATCTTGTGACAAGTATTACTTGTACATTGTTTTATTGTTTTATTATTATTTATTGTTTTATCATTTCACATAAAAAAGGATAGGGAGATAACTTGTAAACTTGTATTTTCCCTCTGTGTGTTTTACCCTTTGACCCTGGGAACGCTTGTGCGCATGCATGGTGTGTTGGTTGGAATGCGAGTAGACCTGTCGCAGTGGCAATGGTAGCCACAGAGTTGTCCTGTTCTGTACTGGAATAAAGTTACAAAAGATATATAAACGTCGTGTTTATTAAGTCTAACACTGCCAGGTAGGACTTGAACCAGTCCAGGGCGATACCAGAGATGCCCACTAGGTACTGCAACCGAAGCACCAAAATGTTGTGGTCCACAGTATCGAAGGCCGCAGTTAAGTCCAGGAGGATAAGAGTCAAATGGTCTCCAGAGTCATTTGCCAGGGGGGAAGAACAGATTCAGTTGTTTTTTTATTTTTTTATTTTCTGTTTATTGGAATTTTTCACGTTTTTACATACATGAACATTACACACTGAACGTCGCTTTACACAGAACTTTCACTTGGGAGCCGTTATTCTGATCAATTTTTGACTTATCTGGTATAAGTAGGTTATTCTCTATTTGTTGTTACTATCTTTCGCCTTAAATATTGGCCATTTTTTGTCCATTTGTGCCTGCTGAAGTCTCAGTCGATGCGTTAGTTTCTCCATAATGTAGATTTCTTCTATTATGTCAATCCATTGGTCTTGACAAGGGGGGTCAGTCTTTCCCCAGTTCCTCGTAATAGCTTTCTTGCAAGCTATTAACATTATCTTAATCAGATACCTGTCCTTTCCCCTTATATTGGCACCGTGAAAAATGCACAAATATAGTACCCTGCTACTCAAGGGAATATCATATCCCAAAATCTTCTTCACCGTTTCATGTACATTTTTCCAGAATTCTGGAAAAATTCTAGATTCAATTGTTTTAAATAGCACACGGGGGTTGTGACGATTAGAGTCGATATGGTTAGACAGGTATTCTCTTCTGGCTTCTTTGACAGTGCTCTGGTAGCAGCGCCAACAGTCTTTTAGGATTTGGTGGGAAATCTGCAGCTTGTCCTTCTTCCACCTGCGTTCATCTTTTCGGCACTCCTGTCGAGCTGCGCAAGTTATCCCATTAAGCCAGGGTTCAGTTTTATCTTTGGGCTGCACAGTTTTTAATGGCGCCACAGAGTCCAGTATGGTCCGACAGGAGGACTGAAACCGAGAACTGAGCTCCTCCGTGTTTGCAGATATTGAACTAGAGGGGACACACAGCTGGTTAAAAGCAGACGAGAACAGACCGGCAGTTAGTCAGGTTCATTATGTTTGGATTTTAACTTTTGCTGGATTTTTTTGGAGAGTTGGAAAACTATACATTTTTGAAAACTGTAATGTATAAGCAATCAGAAAAACAATGTTTACATTTGCACAGGTGTCTGCATGGCGGCCATCTTGGATTTTTCAAAATGGTGTCCCAAAAAAACTAAATTTTGTAATTTCTCAGCTTCTGAATAAGCTAGAACATTGATTTTAACTGCTAAACCTACATTTTCAGGGTCACTGAATATAATGGTGGTAGTTTTAATGTTCTCAGACATTTTGTTACCACACTAATTTATTTGACCTGGTGATTTATAGTATTTACAAGTCGATGCATGTCTGTCAAGCCCACCATACAAAACATCCCTGCTGGAATATCCACAACTGGTGCAGTTTACATGTCCATCATTTTGCTTTTCATGTCTAGGCTTGCCTGTGCAAAGCTCACTGCTACAGTGTACCCAGTATTCAGGAGCAGTACCACATAGTGAATGTATTGAGTGTCGACAGGTGTTCAATCAGTGTTGCCAATTTAGTGACTTAGTCGCTAGATTTAGCAACTTTTGGCCGTCTCTGGTGACGCAAAAACCTCTTCTAGCGACTTAAGCGACTTTTTGGTGAATCTGGCGACTTTTAAAAACTCATCTTTTCAGTGACAAAATCATTGTTTTTCAACAACTCTGCGCCGCCGTCAGAAGCGTTTCCCACAGTTAAGCAGGGCTGCAGATTAGCTCTGATCTCCAAAAAGTAGCTAGCACTGCCCTTTTGTTTTACGAACGTAGCCATGTGTGCACGTTTTCTAGAGATCTGCATACTTAACATCATGACGTCATCTAGCGACTTCTAGCGACTTTTCAGCGAGCCAATAGCGACTTTGGGAACTATGAATTCACTCTAACACCAAGGGCACTCTTTGCCCCTGATGGAGCAGTCCTGCCATGCCATGACAAGTCGAAGTTAATCCATCTGCTGGATAAGCTGGCAAGAATAGACATGCCTGAGAAAGACTCTCAGGAGTCTCAAGCTCAGAATGCCACAAGCCAAGATGCAATGGACATGGGAATCACAAACTCCACATCTACCGATCCCCCAAGCCGGAAGATTGCACTTGTGGATGGGATGGTACTTGTGCAGAAGCTGACCAAGAAACCAGTGACTTTAGTGACAGTCAAGGATCTGAGTGGCTATTTCAATGACCGCCTGATGTCTCTAACATGAGATTATGATGAGATCATTCTCGTGTTTGACACCTACAGAGAAGACTCTCTGAAGAGTGCTACCAGAGACAAATGAAGACAAGGCAAAGCACCAAGTCAGAGATGACACCAACATCAAGCACATCCCAATGAGCAGGTTCCTCTCTCATGAGAAAATAAAGGCTGACTTGACCAGCTACCTTGCTGCCAAAATCCTACATAGTACAACATAGAATCCACTAAGCTGATCAACAGACCTGCTCTTTGAGGACAACAACCACGAAGAAGCAGACACTGCTGATCCACCAGGCAGTGCTGGCATCACAGCGAAACCCACCTGATGCACAGCTGGTGTTCTTCTCACCAGACACAGATGTCTTGGTGCTGGTCACAGCAAACTATGATGTCCTGCTGAAGAACACTTCCATTTCTATGGCATCTGGTGTTGTGCAAATTGAACCACTGTGGAGAGCTCTAAGTCCAGAAAGAGCAAAGGCTTTGCCTCCCTTCCATGCTTTCACAGGGGCTGACAACACTGGGAGGTTCTCTCGCATAGGCAAGACAACATGGTTCCAGGTGTACCTCAAAGCTGATGAGGATGTCATCAATGCTCTGCAGATGCTTCTGGAGGAAGCAGACGTGACAGAGGAAATGCTTTCAACACTGGCTACATTTGTATGTACAGTCTACATTCCTTGTCCCTGAAAATGTAGGTTTAGCAATGTTCTAGCTTATTCAGAAGCTGAGAAATGACAAAATTTTGCAAAATCCAAGATGGCCACCATGCAGACACCTGTGCAAATGTAAACATTGTTTTTCTGATTGCTTATACAATCTACTTTTCAAAAATATATAGTTTTCCAACTCTCCAAAAAAAATCCAGTGAAAATACATAAGGAACCTGACTAAGTGACAGGGTTAAAAATCCGACGGCTCCGAGCAGGAGCGCCAGATTTAACTGCAGCGCAAGAAAAGGCAGCTTCAAACAGCACAGGCAAATGGTCCGAAAACACATTGTCACAGATTTCCAGGTTGGACACAGACAAACCATGAGAGAGGACAAGGTCTAATGTGTGTCCATGTTTGTGTGTGGGACCAGACACACACTGCACCAAATTAAAAGAGTCAATGAGGCTTAAAAAGTCCTTCACCAACGGCTTGTCAGGACAACACACATGGATGTTAAAATCCCCCACAAGGATAACACGGTCATACTTGGGCATAATTTCAGCCAGCAGACCAGAGAAGTCATTTAAAAAGTCCTTATTGTATTTGGGGGGCCGGTAGATGACGGCACACAGCACCGGATCGGGACGATCCACCTCAAAGAAATTTGCCTCAAAACTGGAAGAGGAGGATGAGACGGCGCGCTGCTTGCATTTAAAAGCATTTTTAAAAACAGTCGCTGTTCCTCCTCCACGGATAAACGTTTTGTTTGCCAGTGATCTGGCGTTCACCAGGCCGATCCTGGCGGGCTTCGGGGGCTGTGGTTCGGCAGATCTGCAAGACCGTGGCAGCGTCTTCAGAAACTGAAGGTTTACTCCACGTTGGAAAAGCCGAGGAGGACCGCGGCGCTTGAGTACCTCGAACGATCCGGTGACAGGTACTAGGCAGGGATCTATGGGATCCAGGAAATGGCGGTGCACAACAAAAGGGTGGATTAATCCAAGTCCTGTTCGGGAAATGGTCGAAGATCCTGCCAGCCAGGCTTTAAGCTTCACCAGCCGACCGCCGTGTTTGCCGCGGCGACGGAGACGCTTCCGCCGAGAGGGTAGGGCCAAGGCCCGGTATAGGTGAGTCGGAATCCCCGCCAGTAGCGGGGGCACAGTTTTCTGCCCACCATGCTCAAACGCACCCAAAGAACTGACATTATCTCGAAGATCTAAAAGAAATTGGCGATCATACACAGGCAGAGACCAGGGGCCCGTTGCACAAAACTAAGATAAGGGATTAAGCCGGGATATGTTGGCTATCCTGGCTCAACTTATCCGTGATCCAGTTGCACAAAAGTGGGATAGAGGGAAGTGGGATATGTTCAGACCTAAGTTACCATGGAGATTTATTCTGTGAAGCTAGCCTGCTCCAGACCAGGCTAAGTTCCAGGATCTATTTAATCTCATTCCTTATCTCAGTCAGCGGTCGCCACAAATGGAAACCAATATTTATTCCACTGCCTAGAACATATTGTTAAAACATTTAACTATACCCACTATCATTAATGAAAAATTTGTGATCATCAATTGCAATCATTTTAGATAACTGATGATTTTAGATGAACTTGCAATAATTAGATAATTTAGTTTCCCACAGACTACACATAAAGTACATCACCATATAAATATAAATACACATTAGAGAGTACCATGATGTTCCTTTGTTGAACAAGGATGAATCAAAGCAAGTAAACCATCAGCTCCTTTCAAAACTGAAGTCACACAGTGCTCTACAAGACGAAAAGCACAGAATCAAAGCATGCAGTTTGAGACAAACGGTTTGTAAAAATGGGCTAAACAAATAAAATTGCCTTGCCTATACAGCACAAAAACCTAACAAAAATTCCTCTGCCATTGCAGGCCCAACTTAAATCAACATGCATATTAATTAAAACAATTTAACACATATTGTCTCTGACCAGCCGACCACAGTCGTCATCTGGGAAGATGGCAGGAATGTCCCAGTCTATGAGAGCTGGCACTCTGGGGGCCCTCTCCTTTCTCAGGCAGGCATCGCACATTCCACATTGTGGAGGACAGCACAGGACACAATGATATCACATGCCCTTTCTGGGCTGACTCTCAGGTGGTTCAGACACTGAGAGCGTGCCTTCAATAGGCCAAATGTAATTTCTATCCGGGCCCTTGTTCTGGCATGGGCATGGTTGTATGCCAGTTGTGCCTCCAGAGGGTCTGCAAATGGAGTGAGCAGAAAAGGCTAGCAGGCATACCCTCGATCACCAAGTAGTGAGATTCTTAACACAGCCATGATGTTAAAAGTGGTTATCAATAGAGGTTCTGTGGCTCACCTTGTGATAGATCTCTGAGTTCCGAAACACTCGGGTTTCGTGGACCGAGCCGGGCCACTTTGCCACAACATTACTGATCAAATAGTCAGCATTGCAGACCATCTGAAATGATAAGATGTTAAACCAATTAATGCACATCACAGGCAATGTACAGTGTTCATTAATTAACTTTATCAAAAGTCATGTTCACCTGTACATTGATGCTGTGGAAGTTTTTCCTGTTCACAAAATCCCCCTCATGGCCACCTGAGGGGGGTTTTATTTTGATGTGTGTGCAGTCCACTGCACCAATGACATTGGGGAAACCTGTAATACGATGCAATGAGTATCTTACTCTTAATGTTGACATTGTAATTGTAACTGTAACTTTTAAAAAAAATTTCTTACCTGCAATCCTATAGAACTCCTCCTTGATGTCACAGAGTCTTATATGCCCAGGGAAGGAGATGAAGATGCTTGCAAGTCCTTTAATTGCGTTTTTTTTTTTTCACTGCTAAAACAGTACAGGCAATGTGTGGGCAGGCACATTCTTAATAAAAAGTACACTTGTTAAGTATTTGTCAGGGGACTTACCATTCTGCAGGATGTTCTTATATTTCCTTTTTGTTTTTATTTTCTCCGTCACCTCTTCATATGCTTCCATTAATAGTTCTTGCTCCGCTGGGGAGAAATCCGCCGCCCTTGTTGCCATGGTGAATCAGTGAATCTATGATCGATCGTGGGGTCTATTTAAGCAAGCCGTGTGCAGCACTTATCCAGGATCGGTTTCACCTGGCTTGATGAATCCGTGTCTGCTCATCCTGGCTTGGTATTGAACCTGGCTAAGTAATTCATCCTGGATGTCTAAATCCTACTATTGTGCAACGGGCCCCTGAACTGTGTACTAATATGAACACCAAAAACACAAAACATTGTAGGAGCAGCAGGCGGCCAGGTAAGCACACTGGCGCCATCTTTTTCTTTCTCATTATTCACACATGAATAAGGGGTATGGACATGGAGAATTGTAGCATGTGCATAAATGTGTAAAAATAAAAATAAAAAACACTGGTCATGTAGCAGCAGGTAGTACAAGTGTAAAAGGGAAAACGGCGTGCTTCACAATAAAGCAGGCATTAAGAACAATTATGCAGTGAGGAACATATTTGGTATCAAAACAAAAAAAACCTGCAACTTTTTAAAATGTTGCAATCAGGTCACGTGCGGTGATGGCAGTGGCCCATCTTGAAGCGCGGTGGGCTTCTTCATATTGCGATATTTCATTTTTGCGGTTACAGTTGCGCGACAGCCCTACTCCGCAGATGAGCAAAGTATTCAGTTTCAGTGCAGGGTTCACGAAATTCACATGACAAACAGCAAAACTTAATTTGAGAGTCTACAGTTTGCGGTTGATCCACACTTCTAGTGTGAAAGCAGGATAAAAGGCTATGGAGTGCATTGAGAGACTTGAATGTACACATACATTCCTGATGCAAGCAAGGAAAGGGCTCAGTTCTTGCACAAGTCCCATGTTTTAGCCTATAATGTTAAAAAAATCTCCTGTGAGACAAATGAGGCTAATGTTAAAAGTGGGCACTGAAATTTTTTTCAAAAACTACATTGAATAATTTGAATTTTACACTACTGTTGCAAAACTGTATGTAGAAAACACACAAGTAGAGAGCTACTCAAAAATCACAATTGCAATTGTCAAACGCTCAAAATTGACCTAAACTGACCTCATTCAGCTAGAAACGATATCCTCTTCACAGCAGGCAAATGTCCTTTAAAAGCGTCCTAACTTGCTAAAAACAGAAAAATGCAGGCATGTATTGTCCATGGAGCATGCAAAGTGCAAAGACCTTAAAGTGCTCTGTGTAAATTTAAAAAAAAAAAAAATTGGGGCAAATTTCTCTGTAGCCAACGGACAAGCACAGATTTGTCTTGAGTTTTGAGCCAATCACAACAGGGCAGCACTGTGGCCTGAGGTAAAACTTGATAGTTTAAGTTTGTTAAAGGGGAACTGCGGTATTTTCAACATTAAGCCTCTTTTATGAGTCGTCTGCAATGTTTTAGAACCCCCCTCACCGCTTTTTTGATGTTTACTGCTGTCTCCTGTATTTGTCTAATTTTGATTCTTCTCAACCTGCTTCAGAATGGCAAGTCATGCGCATGTGCAAAAAGGTCCGTAAAAGCACAATAAACGTCCGTTTTCAAAATCATCAACTCACCGGAGTGGTTACTGGTGTGCACTGATAATCCATATCAAATTTCGTCGCGAAAAGTTGCTTCTGTCGTGTTTTATTTAGCAGCTCGTTCATGCTCGCACTATTTTCTTAGCGGTGGCGGAGTAATATCAACGAACATCCAGTACAAATGCAGCACTGAGATCCAACAGGACA
This sequence comes from Odontesthes bonariensis, assembly GCF_027942865.1. Classification (NCBI taxonomy): domain Eukaryota; kingdom Metazoa; phylum Chordata; class Actinopteri; order Atheriniformes; family Atherinopsidae; genus Odontesthes; species Odontesthes bonariensis. The sequence continues at coordinate 34,076,771 of NC_134515.1, read as the reverse complement.
AGCACAGACACAAGTCTGCTATCAGAGCCTAAGAGGAGATCATTGGTAACTTTCAGCAGTGCAGTTTCTGTGCTATGATGCACTCTGAATCCTGACTGAAATTATGAGATTATTTCTGTGTAAATGATCACAAAGCTGAGCTGCAACTATTTTTTCAAGAACTTTAGACATAAAAGGGAGATTGGATATAGGTCTATAATGAGCTAACACTTCTGAATCAAGAGTAGGTTTTTTAAGTAAAGGTTTAATTACAGCAACCTTAAAAGGCTGAGGTACATATCCTGTCAACAAAGACAGATTGATCAAATCCAATATGGAAGTGTAAATTAATGGGAAAACCTCCTTGAACAGTCTGGTTGGGATTGGGTCTAAAACACAAGTTGATGGTTTAGAAGAGACTATTGCTGTTGTTAGTTCAGAGAGATCAACTGGACAGAAGCCGTCTAAATACAAATCAGGTTCTAAAGATACTTCTAAAGCTGCTGTACTTGATGATACATCACTGATAATAGTGGGAAGGACTCCATCAATCTTCTCTCTAATAGAAACAATTTTATTGATAAAGAAGCTCATGAAATCATCACTGCTGAGAGTTAAAGGAATACCTGGCTCAACAGAGCTCGGACTCTTAGTCAGACTGGCTACAGTGCTGAAAAGAAACCTGGGATTATTCTTATTCTCTTCTATCAATGATGAATAATAAGCAGTTCTAGCTTTACGAAGGGCTTTCTTATACGTTATTAAACTATCTTTCCAGACTAATTGAGACTCTTCTAAATTAGAGGAACGCCACTGTCTCTCCAGCTTTCTTGCAGTCTGCTTTAAAGCACGCAGCTGTGAATTATACCAAGGAGCCAACCTCTTCTGACTGATTACCTTCCTTTTCAGAGGGGCAACATTGTCCAGTGCTGTACGCATTGAAACTATAGTGCTGTCAACAAGAGAGTCAAGAGTTGCTGGAGTAAAGTTTAGGTAGTCGTCCTCTGTCATATCTGCACATGGCAGTGAAGAAAAGGATGATGGAATTAATTCTTTAAATCTGGTTACAGCATCCTCTGATAGACACCTTCTATATGTAAATTCCTTCTCAGAAACTGTATAGTCAAGTAATGTAAACTCAAAGCAAAGGTTATCAAAAAATGGTCAGATAAGACAGGATTATGAGGGAACACTGAAGGAGTTGATTCATTAATGCTAACATGATCCTCCTGCTGCAGCCAGGTTTCTGTAAGACAAAATATATCAATATGATGATCACAAATCAACTCATTCACTAACAGAGACTTCGAAAGGAGAGATCTGATATTCAGCAAACCACATTTAATAGTTTGATGTTTTTGTTCAGTTAAAGTTTTTGTTTTAATTTTTTTTTGCACAAGATGATTTGCTCCTTTTGTGTTAATTGATTGGGTGGGTAGCAGCAGGTGGGAAGCTGCAGAGAAGTGTGTAAGACAACTCTGCATCCTGGTCTGAGCCCTGGGTTGTCATGTTTTAGGGTGACAAATAAATTCGTCCATATTCCTAGAAATGAGAGCTGCTCCTTCCAAAGTGGGATGGATGTCGTCTCTCCTCATCAGACCAGGTTTTCTCCAGAAAGATTGCCAATTATCTATGTAGCCCACGTTGTTTGCTGGACACCATCTAGACAACCAGCGATTGTAAGACGACATGCGACTAAACATGTCATCACTGGTCAGATTTGGCAGGGGTCCAGAGAAAACTACAGAGTCCGACATTGTTTTGGTAAAATTACACACCGATGCAACATTAATTTTAGTGACCTCCGATTGGCGTAACCGGGTGTCATTAACGCCGACGTGAGTAACTATTTTACCGTATAGGATTCGATGTCGCCCGCTCTGGCCCCTGGAATGCATTTGACTATGGCCGCTGGTGTCGCTAATGCCACGTTTCTGACTATGGAGCTGCCAATTACCAGGGTTTTGTCCTGAGCGGGTGTGTTGCTGAGTGGGGAAAATCTATTTGAAGCGTGGACAGGTCGATGGTGAACAACGGGCATGACTTTAGAGCTATGCCTCTTCCTGACAGTCACCCAGCCACCTTGCAATCCTGGCTGCTCAGGTTCTGCTAGGGGGAGGCTAATTGAGCTAGCTACGCTAGGTGGCTCCACACTGGCTAAACGGACCTGGCTCACTATCAGTTGATTTTCAACAGTGCAGAGCCGAGCTTCCAATTCAGATAACCTCGCCTCCAAAACTACAAAAAGACTACATTTGTTACATGTACCATTATCGCTAAAGGAGGCAGAGGAGTAACTAAACATCTGACACACGGAGCAGGTGAAAGCAGGAGATGGAGGGAGAGAACTGGTAGCCATGCTAAGCTAGAGAACCAGACACACCGCTAAAAAGTGAGAATAAAGATTAAAGATCTGTAGGAGTGTGTTAGAACAGAACGGTAGGCTAAAGAGTTAACTATGCAAAATTGTGTAAGTTATAGATAGAAATAAAGTGATTATCAGTAGTCCAAGCAGAGCAAGAAATTCCACAGTACACAAGCAAGGTAACAGGAAGTGATGCAATACGTCTTACCGCAAAGCAAAGCGTCACAGCGTCACGTCTGTATCGAACCAATTCTATTTCCCAACAGTGATTAAATTAAATACAGTTAATGGTTTAGGTTGTGCTTTTGTTCTTTCTGCATCATTAACTTTGTTGCTAAATCATATTTACCAAATTTATATTAGTAGTCCAATCACAGAATAAAATTTTTTTTTAATGGAGGCTCACCCAAAGAATAAAATGGTTGCCCGTCTCTGGAGACAAGTGACCATCAATCCTTGGGAGGAGTAGCTTGTCTGACACCTATAGTAAAACAATAGCCGCATTCGGACAGAGCAGTTCTAAGAATATTTCGTAAGTGACCATGGTTTAAGCGTGATAATGGCCTCCGAGGTGCCCATTACCAGAAATTAATGGACGACGCGAAAACAACCGTCCAATGCAGTTCACCCCTCCATGTAGTCCATTGCTTTCTGATAATGGACACCTGGGAGGGCATTCTCCCATACATATGTATTTGAGTAGCATACATGGTCCGTTTACATTTGGCTTTTGTCAACTCCATTAAATTGAGAGCAGACAGTGAACATTTTCATATGCATTAAGAGTGTTTTCTTTACCTGGTCGAGGGCGGCAAGGGGGGTGCTGGTGGTGGCAGGAGGATCCAGGACGCTGTTCGACCCTGTAACTGATAAAAAAATAAACGGAGTAGAACCATAATTTTTTTATATATTATTTTATATATATGATATACAGTATATCATATATATAAAATAAAAAAAGATGGCAAAACTGGTGAGGTAGATCAGCACAGCTATTATTACTTATTATTTATCAGAATCAGAATCGCTTTTTATTGCCAGGTATGTGGACACACAAGGAATTTGACTCCAGTTACACCTTGCTCTCTTTAGTGCAACAAGTACAAAAAATAGACAAAAAATAGACATGGAAACAAGGCTAAAGTATAAATTGCAAATTGGTGCATGGTGCAAGGATTAGTTATTTACTAACCTTCTAGCTCAGGGGTGCCCAAATACTTCCCAGTGGAGAGCCAAAATTGAACGTGAGGGGAGGGCTGAGGGCCAAAATGATCATTTTGCAGTACATTAAGTTAATATACGTGTGCAGTAAATATATGAGTGCAGTACATTACATGCGTAGATGAAGTTAAGCATACGTGTGCAAAATAAACACTATATCACAAAGTCATCTTGAAAAATTAATGACACTGTTTATTGTGCTTCACATTTATGTCAATAAAATGACAGAACATCGATCTGGCTTCTTTAAATTAGAGCAATAACTGAAGCACTATGAAATATTTGTGGACAGGTATAGAACATTACCAGGCCTTGGGCCTAGGGCAGGCCTACACATTCTGCCTGAAGGCCAATCAGTGGGAAACATGAAGCCTGTCCTTGGTTTTTAAAAGCCTTTCAATATCATGTTCAAGCTGACTAACTGACAAAGTGAGAATGTCATGTAAGTGAGAGTCAGATCAAGCATTCCGCAGTTTGGACTTGTTAAGATTCATAAGGCTGAAAGCCTGTTCACAGACGTAAGTACTTCCAAAGAGGGATAACATGACCTGAGCATGTTTGCGGATCTTGCCATATCTGAGTGCGGGAATACATCTGTAAAAGTCTTGTAAGGACAGCTCTTGAACCTGCTATGGAGGTCTGAATCAGACTGAAGCTCCAAAAGTTCCATTTGAAGCTCCTCACTGACTGCATCCACATTCACAGAAAAAGGTTGAGAAAACAGCTCAAATGCTGTTGTGTTTCCACGAAAATCTTCAAAGCAATGGTCAAACTCCACCTCCAGATTGCTGAGAATGTTGAGGTATTTTGGTGTGTCTTCCTCCATCAATCCAACTTCTCTGAGGCTGGGGAAATGTTCCAAATTTCCTGAAAATACAGACATAAAGACAAAGGCAGAAATGAAATACCAATCATCAATCAAATGGTGACACCCACCATGTGGGTGTGTGTGGGGGTATTTTGTTTTGATTTTGTTTTGTTTATGGCTGCAGTAGACTATGAAAAGCAATACTACTACTGTTTCTGATTTAATGCCTGGATTTAAAAAGAACATCTATTTTCCACCAACACAAAGTATGCATGCATCACAAACAATACATTTATAATAACATGTTGTGACAACAAGCCTAATACATTGTTTTATGTTCAATAAAATATTAAAGTATCTCACCTGTTGAGAGATGTCTGCTAAGCAGCTGGAGCTTTTGCTTGAAGGCTTTGACATGGTCATACATCTGCGTGATCATCTGGTCTCTCCCTTGAAGTTGAAGGTTGAGGATATTCAGCAGCTCTGTGAGGCACAAGAAAAGCCAGGTCTGCAAGCCAGTGACTGTCCGTGGGCACTTGGATGTTGTTTGTCTTCGTGGCTTGAAACTCCCTTATTTCCTCGCACAGATCAAAGAAACGTCTTAAAACTTTCGCACGGCTCAACCACCGCACCTCCTGGTTGTACAATACATCATCATACTGGGCATCCATCTCATCAAGCAGAGCTTTGAATTGACGGTGTGAGAGGGCCTTGGAGCGAATATTGTTGACAATGGCGACGACATCCTGCATTATGTTTTTCAAGCCCATGTTTTTAGCGCACAGTTGCTCCTTTAAAATCGAGCCACCAAACTCGGAGACCTTGTCCGACACAAGTGCAGTTAGGCCTGCTCGCTTACCAACCATGGCGGGGGCTCCATCAGTCGTGATGCCAGATAGGGTTTCCCACTTCAAACCGTTATTGTCCAGAACTCGCTCGACTGCCATAAAAATGTCGACACCTTTTGTTGTCCCTTTCAATGTCTGCTGTGGGCAATACTGAAGTCACTGCTGCATACAGTGCACCTCGTCACGGTGTCATCATTCTTCACCTTCACTAGACATTGATATACTTTAGTATATTCTGCTGTAAAATGAGTCTTATATTTTCGTTTTTTACTCAAGGATTCACCCTCTGCCATTTGGCAGGATGCACAGTTTTGAGTGGTAACTTAGGTGACTGTCAGAGAGTAAATCGAAGCCCTCCCACACCGAACGTTATTGGCTTATTTTGCTGACTAAACCAATCAGCGCTCCTTCTGACAAGCAGTCGACTTGAACGTTTGTTGAACAGAGCGTCGCTTTGGACAAATACGCACAGGTTTCACAAGCAACCCCTCCCCACACCCCTCTCTCTCTCGTGCCCGCGCAGTCGAAACGCGCATGGTGCACGAGTTATTGTGTCGCCTGCACGCTCTCACTCGCATTGAAAAAAATAAAAAAAAACTCCCTCGCATAGTCTAAAATCCGGGATATTTTATCCGACTCGCGGGCATCCGTGATTAACTATCAATATCAGGGAGACTCCCGGAACTTCCGGGAGACTTGGGATGTCTGATAATGTCTGTAATCAAAGGAGACAAGGAAGGAAGAGAAGCCTTGACAAGAATAGTTGGAAGAGGATCTAGTTGACAAGTTGAAGATTTTGATTGTTGAATTAATTTGGAGACTAAAGGGGTCCTGTATGGAAACTACATTACTTAGACTGCTCAAATCTGGATGGAATTATTCTAAAGATTCATTAAAACGGGAAGAGGTCACGTGACCAACAATCGTGATGGACACTGAAGACTAGAGCTCCTCACAAACCTCCACTTTTTGCTAAATAATCAGGTCTATTCGATACATCAGCGGTTGAAAGTGTTTCAACTACCACCACAGCCAGTAAAAATGCAACGTTCAGCGAAGAAAACGGCATATTTATCGTCTAAATTAGCAGCAGAGAAAGAAAGATTAGCGAATATGGCTAACGACAACGCGGAGCTAAACATGGAAGCCATCATTGCTCATGTCCTGCAGCAGCAAAAGGGTATGCTCGAATCTGTTGTCCAAAATGCAGTGAAGGGAGCATTACAAGGAATTAACACCTCTTTGCAACATATCAGAGCTGAACTCGAGAGACAGGACTCCACTGTGCAGGATCTTAAGCAACAAGTGGATGACACTAAGAGAAAAAATAGGGAGATGAACACATCTGTCAAAGCCTGCGTTAGCGACCAGAAAAAACTTGAGCAGAAGCTAGCTGAGTTGGAAGACCGGTCTCGTCGCAATAATATTCGCATCACAGGGCTCAAGGAAGGTCGAGAGGCAAACGATCCCATCGGATTCCTGCAACGACAGCTACCCGCGTGGATACCCACTCTACAGAACAGACCCATCATTGAACTGGAGAGGCCACACCGAATTTATGCGAAAGGAAAGGGGAGAAACTCGGGGTCCTGAGATACCAAGATCGCCAAGCAATTCTTAATGGGGCAAGACAGGCACAGAGAACCGGGCCAATTAAGGACAATACAACGGCAACGATCCGCTTTAAAGCAGACTACAGTGCATACACCATGCAGAGACGTCAACAGTTTGTGGAGGTACAAAGTAAGCTGCATGCGAAAGGGATCTCAAACTTCCCATCTATCCTGCCACATTAAAAGTGACCCACAGAGGACAACAGCTATTATTCGAGACGGCCAAAAAAGCTGAAGACTTCTGTGTAGACTTGGGCGAGGAGGACTACGCAAGCGACACAGACATGCAGGAGCAACTGTGCCCGGATCATCAGCCGAGTGTGAGCGGACGCCCGGAGGGAGAGATGAACTTATCAGAGATGCTGCAACAAGAGCCGTCAGAAACATCTCGACCAGGCTCACCTAGTGTGGAATGAGAACTGAACGTTTGTGGTGAAGTGATTGGAGAGGATTATGTAAGTACAGACGTAATACTAACGTTCCGAGCTGAATGGACAAATAGCAAGTAAACGGCGATCATCAGGCTATGCTTTAATATGCCTACAGACTTTATTCACTTCAGTTACTCCCCGTAGAGGGCTTAACACTATTCTGTAAATGGTAGACCTACTTTTGCAACTTAAATAGCAGAGAATGTTACCTAACTGCTCTGCTTGTTTAACATGTGGAAACCACAAAACCTGTCTTTTGTGTTTTTTTCTGTTACGTGGTGGAGGGAGGGGTGGGCTGGGAATAGCGTTAACTGCGTTTGATGTGGCCACGTATCTTATTCTTGTATGGGGGTGTTGCGGTCTTGAGGAGAAAGGGGGATTTTATATTTTATGTTTTTGTCACACCTTGCTTATTTTTCTAGCTATACAGTCTGGTAAGATAATCTTTTTAGTAGAAAAGTCAGGTAGAGTACATGTCAATCTACAGCAACATTTAGAAAATGGCTGAACTTTCTGTTATGTCAGTTAATATTAGAGGTCTCAATAGCCCAGTCAAACGTCACAAGTTTTTGGATTTTCTAAAAAGAAAGCGCATAGACTCAGCGCTCATACAAGAAACACACCTGCGCCAGAAAGATGTGAATCGTCTACAAAATAAATATTACAAAGTAGCGGCTTCATCTAGTGATAATACTAAGACCAAGGGCTCCACTATACTGATATCAAGGAAATGCGGCCTTACCATAGATAAATGTAGCAAAGACACCACTGGAAGAATATCTTATATATGCACCACCATAGGTGACAGAAAAATTGCTTTTGTGTCTGTATATGCAGGCCCGCCTATAGGGGGGGACAAACGGATATTTTGTCCCGGGCCCAGGAATGGGGGGGGGGCCCATAACTGGGCCCCCATGAAGTTGCGATTAATTATTGTATGTTTCCTTCAAAATGTGTTGATTTGGGGAAGAAAAGTGCTTTATTTGCATTTAATAAATGACTTCTGGATCGTCATTGCCCTTAAAAAAAGGGCCAATAACCCCCTATCACCCCTATTCCAAAAATGGTTTGGTCTTTGATTACGGAGAAGAAAAAAAACGACATCATTTGACCATAAGCGGTCATTGCGCGTTAGTCGAATTGCACAAATCAGGAGCGCAGAAAAGAAAAGAAAGGCAAAAGAAAAAAACAAGAAGCCAAGAGCCTGAGGGGTTCTCTACACAAATATTTCACAAAAGACTCAGATGATGCAGCAGGTACCAGTACAGGCAGCTGTGCAGCAGAGCCAGGTAAGACACGGCCAACTTTTCCCAGCCCCGTGAAGTAACACCAGGCACAGGCGGCGTGCCAATCATATTAGCACCACATGAGGGGAAAGCAAGTCACACGGAACTCAATATCAGACAGAGAGAGCATTGAATCATTTCATAACCACAACGGCTTAATTACACTGTGTTTCCTAGGCCTATATCTAATTGAATCTAGGAATATGCGCATTAGTCCGCAAATATGTCCAAATGTTTCAGGCACGCACGCCAATCAGGCTGAATTGATTTGAGAATCATCCCCAGTCAGCTGAATGACAGCCAGTGTAACGCGGCTCTGGTTTAACCTTATTTTGTTTAAAATAAGCCAGTATAGACATGGCAACGTGTGAAATTGCCATTTAGATAGAGTTGAATGTAACGAATGGGTTATAAACGTGACGTTTTGGGGTAGCCTGTAACTTTCGTTTAGACTGATTTAACTTGACACTCGCCAGATGATTGGGCTCCGCCTTGTTCCCCGAACATTCTCAGAAAGTTCAGCGGACATACACGCGGGTCTGGCGATAAATAAAAGTACCCTACACATGATTCCCTTAGTCAAGTGAAAAATGGTTGATGAAATGTCCAGTTTATGAGCTCTAAATAAATAAAATAGCGTGAGTTTTATTGTGGTAGGATTTTGAAAGCCATAACTCCACTCAGTCCATATCCATATCCAGGCAAAGTGGTAAATAATCCTTTTGGTTTATCCGCAATAAATGGGTGTGTCACCCCTGATCAGATGACGTGTTGTGTTTGGGAGCTGAGCCAGGAAATTCTGTGTTTGTGGTTGGGACTCGGGAGTATGACAATTTTGGTAACATTCTAAATGGAGTGAGGAGGCATTTAAAAAAACAAACAAAAAAAATCTGTATTATATAGTCAAATGAAATGGGGGGGGGGGGCCCATTCAGAGAATTTTGTCCCGGGCCCAGCCAAACCTGTCAGCGGCCCTGTGTATATGTGCCAGCCATATTTGATGAAACTTTTTTCCCAAGGTTAACTAATGAATTGCTTGCGCTCTCAGTTAGATCAGATCAGGTGTTACCTACACGAAAGCCCAACAACAGGTGTCAGATATGTTTAAAACAACATTGGACAATCTGCACTTGACAGACATTTGGAGACTTCATAACCCAACTAGCAAAGATTACACATTCTTCTCCACGCGTCACCTAACACATTCCCGCATTGATTACATGCTATGCTCTACTGAACTGAGACCAATGTTTCCATCTATAGTTATGGAACCAGCCATCTTATCTGATCACAATCCAATAATATCAACATTTAAAGCTGCAGTCGGCAGGTTTTCAAAATTGCGAGTCTAAAGTCGGAAAATTCGAACTGATACAACTTTCAGGTCCCTCCCCCAACCTCTAACAAGCTCCGAATCGCCCCCCAAACCCCTCCCCCTCTGTGGACGAGGTTGTGCACGTGAGTTCACACCAGTGTGAGCGCACACAAGCTGGGGCAGACTCACGCTCAGCAGCGTGTGCACAAGCTGTGATTGACAGGTAGGATTCCTCCACCGTAACTTGATTGGTTAAAAACAGCTGGGAGCGCTCGGTTTTTGCAAGCATGATTACAGGCTTCAGAGGGAGCTACAGATTTCGTTATTTTTCCTAAACAGCCTATTTAATATTCTACTTCCAGAATCCCATGACAGTTCAAGCTAATATGACTAAAAAAAAGTTGCCGACCGCAGCTTTAACTGTAATACGTCAGGGGGAAAATCTAGAAGATGGCAATTTAAAGACATGCTATGCAACTTTTTCATGGTCATAAAATTGCTTGGCAATCATCAGTTTGCTTGGCTGACCCGTTCAGATGAAAACGGTGACATTTCCATCTCCATCCTGTGGCCCTAGCCCGAAACAGCGCTTGCAATTTTGCCTGTGGCGCCGCGTGCTTTGTTTAGCTCTGGAAGTCTCGCGACGCACGAGAGCCGAGAACTACTGCTTCACGGCAGGTCGTTAAGGGCTCTGAGCCGAGCCAGGTAGCCTGATAGACACACCCCCTCTCCATTAGCTGTCGACGGCTAAATTGAATGCGGTTAGCTTCTAGAGTTGTAATATAGTTTGTAATAGATATCATGATGGCAGAACCACCGCTACTTGCCCGTCTGACCGCTGAGTCACCTAGAGCCAGCGATTCAGCGGTCAGACAGGCAAGTAGCGGATCCATGCCAACTCGGAGCTTTTTAAGTTTCGATTCATTCTCGTGACTTGACGAGCGAGCGCCCAGTCGGCAGCTACAGGCTCGGTTAGCGTGGCTTCATGCATCTTGTACAGTCGTTGAAAAATAATTATTTAGTGATATAGGGAGGGCAAGATCATTCCATGTTGTTTACTTGTAGGTCTAAACTCAGCATTGCCTCACCTAATGCTACCACATTTGTCGCTGTGTAAATGCACACACTAGCTGTTGTGTCTGGCTTTCAGATAAAATGGCATTGAATTATTACTTGACAAAAATAAATGAATTAACTTGTAGCCGTAGGCTGCTCTTTGATTTATCAAAATGAATTGATAAATGGGACAAAAAGAAAGGCGAGGCGCATAGCCACTAAACGGCAGAAAGGGTTGTTTTTTTTTTTTTTTTTTTTAATAAGTGACTCAAGTGATTCAAGTGGTCCGTATAACTCGAATCCCCTCCTCGAAATGATCCAATCAGCCCGGCTTGCCCAAAAGATTTGAGTTAAGCATCTCTACTTCTCCAACTCTCTGCCAGTGTCTTGAAAAATAAACCGTAAATTGCCTCTGGTGGGTTTACGACAGTCTGGCTAGACTGTCGCCTATTTTCTACGGAGCTCCCCCTACAGCTTTGGGTTGTGTATTGCATGGTAAACAAACCCCATATTACTGAGCCCTGCTTTAATACATCCCTTCTTCAGAATTCAGAATTCGACACAGAGTTCAGAGCAAAAATGGCGGAATTTCAACTACAGACCCATCATTTGTATTGCAAGCCACAAAGGGGTTTATTAGGGATTTTACATCCTCCTTTTCAGCCCATTTAAAAAGGAAAAGACAAGAAAGGATTAAAGAATTGGAGGAACAGTGTCAATCATTGGAGCACAAACTTAAAAACAAATTTTCTAGAACAATACATAATGTTCTTGTAACAAACCGAGCAGAACTAAATGATTTACTGAGAAGAAGAGCTGAATTTTTAATGCATAGAGTATGACAAAACTATTATTCCAAGTAAACTACTTGCTCTTAAGCTAAAACAAAATGCATCCAGGGCCACAATTAATAGCATATTCACAGAGAACGGCATCTCAACAAACTACCAAGATATTAACACCACCTTCAAGTCCTTTTATTCAGAATTGTACAGGTGCCCAACCAATTTCAACACAGCGCAATGTCAAGAATTTCTTAAAAATCTGGAGCTACCTTGTCTAAGTCCAGATGAGGCAGAAGAACTGGGCCAACCAATCTCACTAGAGGAACTTAAAACTGCCTTGAAGGGTGCTAAAAAGGGCAAAACCCCAGGTTTAGACGGAATCCCATCAGAACTATTATTGCAGTACTTTGATATACTTGGACCTACAATTCTACAAGCTTTAACATCAGCTATGGAGAGAGGCGCTTTTCTCCAACAAGCAAATACTGCACTAATATCAGTCTTACCCAAAAAAGGCAAAGATCCGAAACATTGTGCAAATTACAGACCTATAAACCTACTGGGGACGGATATTAAGCTGTTTTCCAAGGTGTTGGCACTGCGCTTGCAACGTGTCATTGAAAAGTTAGTTCATCCCGACCAAACTGGCTTCATACCCAACCGCCATGCAGCAGACAATATACGCAGACTGCTACACATAATTCATGAAGCTAAAAACCTCATAACTCCTTCAGCAGTTTTATCTCTAGACGCGTTCAAAGCATTTGACCGCCTATCCTGGAATTATTTGTGGCATGTACTGGAGAAACTTGGTCTTGGATCAAAATTTATTGACATGGTGCACACTTTATATACAAACCCAACTGCTATTGTTTCAACCAATGGTCTACACTCACTGCCTTTTCATATTGAACGTGGCTCCCGACAGGGATGCCCACTGTCACCCCTCCTATTTGCACTTTCCCTGGAACCATTGGCCCAAGCTATAAGACAAAACGGAGTCTGCAATTATCCACTCAAATCATGTGACAACTCAATGTCCTTATTTGCTGATGACATTCTACTGTATATATCCGACCTTGAGGACTCCATACCTAAAATTCTACAAATCTTCAGTATATTTGGGTCAATCTCTGGTTACAAAATCAATTGGGACAAATCTAATATGCTTAAACTAAACAATGTACCAGTTAATGGGCCAGTTAATCATCCAATTCCATTACAAAACAAAATCACTTACCTGGGTGTCACAATTCATACATCTATGAATAAAATTGTCCAAGACAACTATGAGACTATGTTAAACAATGTACAGAGAGATTTGAAAAATTGGGCTGCACTACCAGCATCATTCAGATCCAGGGTAGCAGTGGTTAAAATGAATATTCTGCCCCGTGTGAATTTTTTGAGCGCAATGATCCATCTAGCACCACCGGTAAAATACTGGAAGAGACTCTACTCACTTATCAGACAATATATCTGGAACAATAAACAACCTAAACTAAAATTTTTAACTTTGTAACGCACCACAAGTAATGGAGGAGTAGCTCTTCCCAACTTTAAAGTGTACCATCTGGCCTTTCAGTTACGTGCTCTTAAGATATGGATGGACCCCTTAGCTACTGTTCCATGGAAAGATATAGAACAACAACTTATTCATCCTGTAAGAATAGAGGACTTAGCCTTTACATGTGTTAGTCTGAAAAAATGTTCTTTAAGCTATCAGAATCAGAATCAGAATCAGAATCGCTTTTTATTGCCAGGTATGTGGACACACACGAGGAATTTGACTCCGGTTACACCTCACTCTCTTTAGTGCAACAATTACAAAAAAAGTAGACAAAAAAATAGACATAGAACAAGATTAAATCAGAAGTGCAAATTGGTGCATGGTGCAAGGATGAAACACTGAAGTCCGGTTTTAGCTGTTTAACACAGAGACAGCCTGAGGGAAGAAACTGTTCCTGTGTCTTGTTGTTTTGGCTTACAGAGTTTTGTAGCGCCTTGCAGAAGGGAGGAGTTTAAACAGTTTGTGTCCAGGGTGTGATGGGTCTGCAGAGATGTAACCTGCCCGTTTCCTGACTCTGGACAGGTACAGATCCTGGATGGAGGGCAGGCTGACACCAATAATCTTCTCTGCAGACCTTATTGTCCGTTGCAGTCTGTTTTTTTTCCTGTTTGGTGGTTGATCCGAACCAAACGGTGATGGATAAACAGAGAACAGACTGAACAATGGCGGTGTAAAACTGGATCAGCAGCTCCTTAGGTAGGTTGAGCTTCCTGAGCTGCCGCAGGAAGTACAACCTCTGCTGGGCCTTTTTGATGGTAGTGACTGTGTTGGTCTCCCACTTCAGGTCCTGAGAGATTGTGGGGCCCAGAAACCTGAAGGATTCCACAGCAGACACTGCGTTGTTGGTGATGGTGATGGGTGGCAGAGTGGGGGGGCTTCTCCTAAAGTCCACTGTCATCTCCACAGTTTTTAGCGTGTTCAGCTCCAGATTGTTCTGACCACACCAGCAGACCAGCCGTTCAATCTCCCGTCTGTATGCAGACTCATCACCGTCCCGGATGAGGCCGATGACTGTTGTGTCTGTTGTGCCGATGACTGTTTAACAGACGGGTCTCTTGAGGTGCAGTCGTTGGTGTAAAGGGAGAAGAGCAGTGGGGAGAGTACACACCCCTGGGGGGCACCTGTGCTGATGGTCCGGGTGCTGGATGTGATGCTCCTCAGCCTCACCTGCTGCTTCCTGTCAGTCAGGAAGTTTGTAATCCACTGACAGGTGGAGGAGGGCACAGTGAGCTGGGTGAGTTTGGTGCGGAGGATGGCTGGGACGATGGTGTTGAACGCCGAACTGAAGTCGACAAACAGGATCCTGGCGTACGTCCCTGCAGAGTCGAGGTGTTGCAGGATGTAGTGCAGTCCCATGTTAACGGCATCATCCGCTGACCTGTTCGCTCGGTAGGCGAACTGCAGGGGGTCCAGCAGGGGGTCTGTAATGTCCTTCAGGTACCCCAACACCAGTCTCTCGAAGGACTTCATGACTACAGATGTGAGGGCAACAGGCCTGTAGTCGTTCAGTCCTGTGATGGGGGGTTTCTTGGGGACCGGGATTATTGTGGAGAGTTTGAAGCATGAGGGGACTTCGCACAGCTCCAGGGATCTGTTGAAGATCCGGGTGAAAATGGGGGCCAGTTGGTCAGCGCAGACCTTCAGGCAGGAAGGTGACACACCGTCTGGGCCGGGTGCCTTCCTGATCTTTTGTCTGTGAAAGACTGACAGAACATCCTCTTCAGAGGGGAGAGGTGGCAGAGTGGCAGGTGATGTCAATGGGGGGGGGGGGGGGGGGGGGGGGAGGTGTGAATGTGTCAAACCTGCAGTAGAACACATTCAGCTCGTCAGCCAGTTGATGATTCGCTGCAGTGTTTGGGGATGGTCTCCTGTAGTTGGTGATGGACTGCAGGCCTCTCCACACTGACGCTGGATCGTTGGCTGAAAGGCTGTTTTTAATCTTTTCAGCGTAGCTCCTCTTGGCTGCTTTCACCTCCATTGTCAGCGTGTTTCTGGCCTGGTTGTACAGGACTCTGTCCCTACTTCTGTAGGCCTCCTCCTTGGCCTGACGAAGTTTTGCAGTGAACCAGGGTTTGTTGTTGCTGTATGTGCGGAAGGTTTTGGTGGGCACACACATGTCCTCACAAAAGCTGATGTAAGATGTCACGGTATCAGTCAGTTCATGCAGGTCTGAGGCTGCAGTCTCAAAAACACTCCAATCAGTGCAGTCAAAGCAGGCTTGTAATTCCACTTTGGCGTTGTTGGTCCATCTCCTCACCGTCTTGACCACAGGCTTAGCAGATTTCAGCTTCTGCCTGTAGGTCGGGATAAGATGAACCATGCAGTGGTCAGAGAGTCCCAGGGCTGCACGGGGGACAGAGTTATATGAGTTCTTAAAAACAGTGTAACAGTGGTCCAGAGTGTTTGTGTCCCTGGTGGGACACTTAATATGCTGTTTATATTTTGGCAGTTCGTGGCTGAGGTTTGCTCTGTTAAAGTCCCCCAAAACAATGAGCAGAGAGTCAGTAACACAGGCCTGAGGAGGGATGTAGACTCCGACCAGAACAAACGAGGAAAACTCCCGCGGCGAATAGAACGGTTTACAGTTGATGAAGAGTGTTTCTAGTTGAGGACTGCATGATTTGTTTAGGACCATGACATGAGTACACCAACCTTCGTTAATGTAAAAGCAGATTCCGCCTCCCCTCGTTTTCCCCGTAAGCTCCGTTATCCGGTCCGCTCGGTGCAGGTGAAATCCAGGCAGGTAGAGAGCAGTGTCCGGGATGTGCTCACCGAGCCAGGTTTCGGTGAAGCACAAAGCAGCAGATCTGTTGAAGTCCGTGTTGGTTGTATTGAGGAGCTGCAGTTCGTCCACCTTGTTCGCCAGAGAGCAGACGTTGGCCAGGTGAATAGACGGGAGCGCAGTGCGAAACCCCCGCTGCCGCAATCTGACAAGTGCGCCGGCTCGCTTCCCCCGATGTGTCCGGCGTCTCCAGCGGAGACCACAGAGAGCTGCTGCTCCTCCAATGAGTAGTTCTGTTAAGTTTTCCGGATCGATGAGAACCGAAGAAAAAACTTTGCTGGTGGTTAGGCCTATACCAATGTTTAGGAGTTCTTCTCTGGAGTAAGTGACCAGAGAAGGAGCACAGAAAACACGACAAATGCACAAAAACGTAAAAAACACGAGAGAGCAAAGTACCGAGGCAGCCATCCGCGGCGCCGTCTCCATGGTTTCTCTATGGCCCTATCATCACAAACACAATATCCAATCTTAGACATGCAGAGGGACTTTTGGGCTACACAAATAAATGGCATAAGCATACACCTTTATGGCACAATTCACACTTAATGTCTGGTAATAAACCCTTTGCATGCAAACTGTGGAGTGAGAGGGGTGTGTATACATTGGACCATATTGTTAACGAAAAAGGTTTATTGAGCTTTGAAGAACTTAAAACCAAATTTGATATCTCTAAAACTAGCTTCTACATGTATTTATGCATACGATCAGCCCTGAAAAGTCAGGATATATCATGGGGAACCTCACCTGATACACACCCCATTTGGAAATTATTTTTTTACTTTCCAGTAAAGAGAGTGGCATCTACCGTCTATAAGACAATGATGGAGGCAATTACAGGGAAACTTCCAATAATTCAAATATGGGAACTAGACTTAAACATTGAAAAATGATCGACTGGGAAGCAGTGTGGGAGAACATTTTTCAATGCTCTAAAAACCCAAATCACCAACATATTTACTTTAACATCTGTCATAGGACATACTGGACTCCTCAGAAAAGGTACATTACAAAAGCCATTCCAAGTCCCCATTGCACTTTCTGTAAACCAGAACAAACTGGGACGTTTCTACACATGGTCTGGGAGTGTGAAGAAGTACAGGAATTTTGGCACAAAATAGCAGAGACTATAGGTGGTTTAATAGACCGTCCAATCGCCCAATGATTCCAAACTTCAACTGTTTGGAAAACAGAGAAAAATCTGGCTTGCGGGGTCAACAGCGGCCAAAAAAATGATAGTGCAGAGATGGTTGCCACCACACTCACTTTCTATGCAGCAGTGGATGGCTTATTTCTTGGACATTGTCCTACTTGAGCTTTCTACAGCAAGGATAAACAAGGCAAAATGGAGAACTATTAACCTATCGAAAGACGCAGCTGAGCAGATCTCCGATATGTTGAACTCTACTGAAAAGGAACCAGATAATATTTCTGTAGAGGATGATTAGATAAGGTGTGATTTATTTTTACTTTTTATTTTGTTTTGTTTTATTCTTATTTTACGTGTGGGTGTTTGTTTTTTTTTCTCTCAGCAGACCGCGGGATGGGGGGAGGGGGGTTATGGGCACATGGGAGGGGGAGGGGGGTGGGGAAACCTTGTTTTGTTCATATATCATTCTGTGAATAAGGAGAAAGTTAATACAAAAAGACATCAATATACTCTACTTGTACAGGAAGATCTTGTAAATGTAAATGTACCACAAGCAAAGATATGTAAGTGTTGAATTTCATAATTGATGTCAATAAAAAATTTATCACAAAAAAAAAGATTCATTAAAACCTTGTTTGGGATTTGTGAAACCTTTATTATATTTGTGAAAATGCAATAGAGACACATTTCACACTATTTTGAGTATATAGACCACATTAGACCAGGTCCAGATAAAAAAAAAACACTGTACCTAGACCTCTCAAATCTCTGATTTGTGAAACCTTTATTGAAAGGGACAAAAACGGGACACTTACATTTTTTTAATATCTTTTATATCAAGTCAAACCCCGTCTCTCCATCTCATTTCTAATGGACATGAAAATGTCTTCTTTCTCACTACAAAACAGTAAAAAAGTAAAAAGGTTATGTTTATCTCTTGAGAAACATTAAACACATCTTCATTGATTGTTCAATTGGGAAACAATCCTATAAAAGTCATGATTTGCACTTACCTTTGTTCCATCTGGCCATGGACCACTTTTGCCACAGCTTCAGTCACCGTCAGATTGCAGACCTCTTCCATATTGTTGCCTGTGTTAGAACCACTTTTGCTGTTAGTGCTATTATTTATCATTTGAACAATACAATTACAGTAATTATCACAATTATGAATACCTGATTGTTTAAAATAGTTTGTTGGGTTTACTAACATCTGCCATCATTTCAGACCCTGCTCTTGTTCTCCCGGCCACCAGTTGTCCTCTTTGTGTTACTCCCTTTCCTCATCACCTGACCAACTACCTACCTACAGACATGATCCTGACCCTACCCGATTGTCCAGAGTTTATAAATATTAATATTGTCCTGCTTATCATTTGTTACATAGTATATTGTATCTCCAACAGACATTACACAAAATTAAGCTAATTCAGGTGTTATATTTGTTTACTATTAATTATTGAGGTGTGCTATAAGTACATCCATTGCATACCAGAATAGATTTATTTTTGTAGCCACCCTATGTTGCATGAACTGCCTTCCTGCAATGAGTCTTACCTACTTTTTTTTAAAGCTCTTTCCTGCTCGACCCTTAAGTTTTTCAGTTTGTTGGTGTCTTGTACAATAACTGCTAACAAATGAAACCTATGTCCCTAAATCCTCCATTTTCCTGAGTTTCTGATTCATCTTTTCTGTTAAAAGCAACATTTCAAGTTTTCCTTTATCTTAATGTCACATCACATATATGGACAGCATCCCTGTCTTTTTTGTGGTTGTGGGGGTGGTGCACCTTTGAAGTGACTCTTTGTCTTTGGATGTTTATTACTGGCAGATGTTGCAGATTTTGCCTCAAGACGCTTTTTTGTTGGAGGAGGGGAGTTGAAATACTTCGATTTTCTCTTTCGAGTACTTCGCTTTTTCCATTTCTCTTCTTGCGAAAGGGGAAGAGAGTCTGGTCCATCAATTTTCTCTCCATCATCATTGTCTGATAAAGGCAGTTTTGTCTGTGGTACCTGCTTTTTCATTCCTTTGATTCTTCCCACAACAAACTCTTGCTGGAGTTGCAGAAAATCTCCTGCTTTTCTGTGAAGCTTTGATGTCAGAACTACATTTTGTCACACCGCGGTGAGGTCAAGTGGGTTTTTTGTCATGTCTCGTCACTTCCTGTTTTATTTTGAAAGATTAACTTCCCTCTCGTTTCAGGTCACTTGCCCTTCCTCTTGTGTTCCAGTCTGATTGTCGCATGAGTGATTCCACCTGTTCCCCGTTAACCCTGTGTGTATAAGAGTTGTCTCCCCTTGTCTTGTGCCAGTGTGTCGTTATTGTTGTAGCCAACGTACCTCACTCTTGCCTTCTTTCAAAACCTAAGTCCATGTTCTATGCCACGTTTCTGATCTCGCTAAGAGAGTTTTTGTTTTTGGATAACTTTTGTATTTATAGCCTTGTTAAATAGCAGTTTAAGTTTAATAGCATTTTTGCTTTTTCCTCCGAGTGGAGTGATTTTTCGTTTCTAAGTAAAGTTTCATATCCTAGTGCCTCCTATTTTTACAGGAGAGGTTTTTTGTTTTCCTCCGTAGCAGGAGTGATTATTAGTTTAAAGTATAAAGTTTCAAAGCCTTTGTTTTTCCTCCTCAGTGGAGTGATTATTATTTCTATAACTTTTCATAGATATACTTCTCTCATTTTGGGAGAAGTATATGTAATTATTGATAACTTATATATAGTCCTTCTTGTTCTCTCTTGGAGAGTTTGGACAACCTTGTTCCTCCTGAATAAAAGCTTTGGATTTACATCACCTGCTCCTGTGTCCTGCAAATCTCTGGGCGTGCCACATTTTCTTACAGTTTCTTTTTAGCACTGCACCTTGCTAAGTTTCACTCTTATCAGCTTAAGCATGTGAGCAGCACAGAGGTGTATCACAGTCATTTGCACTGTTTGCTGCTCTTGGCACACCTGAAAACAGTCGTAAGTACTGCTGAATGCTGACATTGTTGAATGCCTGAACAACTGCGTGGATCATAGCCCAACTGAAATCGGTTTCGATTTTTTTTTTTTGTGGCCTCAAGTCTTTCAGGAACAACTTGTAATAATCCTGACGCAAGCAAGTCAACCAATTTAGAATTGTTGCAGTGGTTTGGTCTGAAGTCAGCATTTCTGCTACTGGAACCACAGTTTGGGTTGTGGACTGGCATGGTGTGTAAAGTGCATAATATAGTACTGACTGACTGGAGGGGTGAGGTTTTGCAACTACACTGCCAGTTGCATCCAGATATAACAGACAATCATTCTTCTTTCGTTGTTCATGGAGAATATGCAACTTGGATTCTGAATAACTGTGAACTACAAAGGGAGAAGCACACTGTGCTTTAACTTGGAGCTTGTTTATTCCACATCCTGCTTTTGCTGAATTTTAAAACACTCCATGAAAGCATCACTATCTAAACGATTATCAAGATTTTTTTTCACTTGATATCTTTTGCAAGACTGGGACAGACTTGACATCGCACAGATTTCCTGCGAGAATTTTCTCTTCATCCATGGATGCCAGTTGTTTTGTGTGGACTAACATTCGCCAAGTTGTCCTCTGAGTGTGTGGCGCTCAGGTTGGCGGCAGTGTCGGCTATGCTGTTCGTGGCAACTGTGATGAATTTTTTCCTGGGCTTTTACATTAGCAGGCATATCATCTTCAGTATCATTTGGATCTTCCTCCAAAGATAGGAAGTAAGTTGCGCAACCAGAAAACGTGCATACAGCCTTACCCCTCCAATATGCACTTTTATTTTTTCGACTTTGACCACATTTTATTTTGTTAGACTGAAAGGAAAGAACGGAAAATTTGTTTATACATCTTATTTTGCGGCTCAGAAAATTCGTCCAGCCTTTCTTCAAGTCTCTGTATCCTTTTCTTTTAGCTGGCTGAATTCCAGCCCATTCAGTCCTTGTTAGGCTTACTGTAAACTCCTGGGGACAGGATGGAATTTCTTGTCCAAAGGATAACCTCTTCACCTGTTCCTTATCCTTACCAGACTGTTTTTGGGTATCTCTGGTACATGAAGGACAGTGCCATGGGGATATGGCAGCAATGTCTTCAATACTTTGGAATCCCACACAAACAGGATGAAACCAGTCATGGCAGAGGTTGCACTGCATGGCTCATTAGGATTGTTTGGTTGTTTACAAGTACAAAATAAGGTATCATCAGGAAACCCAATGTTGTCAGTCTGAATGTACTCAGCTACTGGCTTGTCTCCACTGGCTTCAGCATTAACTGTTGTGTTTTTCTTACTTTTTCTCAATTTCCAGTGTTTTTTCCTCATCTTTACAAACTAGATCCTCTGTATCATGCTGAACCTCCCACCCACAATCCAGTCTCTCTCCACACAAAGTATTATGTACATCCTCACCGATTTCAGGACTTTGTTCTTGCTCACATGTTGGAGAAATGTCTTCAACAGCACTAAGTTTGTCCTTAGTCTCAAATCATGTGTCTCTCTTTTCCTTATCTTCATTTTTTGCAAAATTTTGAGATGTAAGGCAAGGCAATTTTATTTGTAGAGCACAATTCGTACACAAGGTAATTCAAAGTGCTTTACAGCTACATACAATCACATGAAGGCAATAAAATCATTAAAAAAACATAAAAAATAATCATTAATTAATTAATTTAAAAGTGAAGAGTGCAGATAAAATACGTTCAGGTGTCATATGCACAGCTAAATAGAACTGTTTTCAGCCTGGATTTAAACATTGTCAGAGTTGAGGCCTGTCTCACATCTTCTGGAAGACTGTTCCAGATTTTAGGAGCATAAAATGAAACGCAGCCTCACCTTGTTTAGTCCTGACTCTGGGCACCAGCAGGAGACCCCTCCCTGAGGTTCTCAGAGCCCGAGTTGGTTCACATGGCTCTAACATGTCAGAGATGTACTTTGGCGCTTGACCATGAAGAGACTTGTACACAAGCAGAGCTGTTTTAAAGTCTATTCTCTGAGCGACAGGAAGCCAGTGCAGAGACCTGAGCACTGGACTAATATGGTCATATTTCCTGGTTCTTGTCAGGACTCGAGCAGCAGCATTCTGGATGTACTGCAGCTGTCTTACAGCCCGTTTAGAGAGCCCAGTGAGCAGGCCGTTACAGCAGTCTAACCTGCTGGAGACAAACGCATGGATTAGTCTGGTTTATACACTATTCCTTTGATTCTGGCAATGTTTTTTAGATGATAAAAAGCTGCTAATGTTACTGATTTAATGTGGGTGTTAAAATTCAGGTCTGAGTCCAATATTACCCCGAGATTTCTAACTTTTCTAATCCAAAAGTCCAACAAACTATATACCCCACCTGAGTGTGGCCAATGGCTAAGTAACATATATTTGAAATTATTTTTTAAATAGAACTGGCTTGCTCTGGGATGCAATTTCAGCAGTGCATAAGTGGAATATGTGATACTAACAGCCGCAGTCAGTACACGAAAAGAGAATTTTTTTAAAAAATGTGCTTAATAACTTTATTATAGATAGATTATATCGACTAGACAGAATGAAAATATTGCCAAGTCAACAAATCAAAACCAAACCTTTCCATATAGAATGTCAACATTATAATTTAAACACCAAATTGTTCATTTGCTAATATTAAAAATATATATATATATTTAATGAAATGCTTTGAAATGCCATGTTCTCACATTATGATATTTGTCACAGCCCCGTTCTGAGACTGTGGCAAAGATGGGAGACCAGACTGTACAGTGAAATTATTCCAAGCATTTATTCACAACCCAGGAGTGTTAGCAGAGGAAAATATATATAAAAGTCTGTAATCAGTGATGTAAGCGTGTGTGTGTGTGTGTCAAACAAAAAAAGCAAACAGAACAAAAGGAGTGGATGCGACAGAGCTCTGCAGTATGGATAGCCTTATCTAGACACCACACCAGTCCAGTCCCACGAGCTGGTACCTGCAAAGAAAAGCTTGAGAAGCAGAAAACAAAGAGGCACCTTGACAGAACCTCACAAAAACAGCGGTGAGACCATAAAAAATTAAAAGAACAAAAATTGCTGACTTTTTTACAGACTCTGCCTTTTCAACAACTTCTCCATTTAAAAAGATTTGAGAACTCTAGGTACAGTGGTTTTTGATTTGGTCTCACAAATCAGGGACTGTGTTATAATGAATCTTCAGGGTCTGTACTTCAATCCAGTCCAGATTTGAGCAGTCTAAGTAATGTAGTTTCCATACAGGACCCAGTTTAGTGTGATCAGAATGCAAAAAAAGCAATAAAATGGCCCTGTTCTGCATTTTCACAAATAAAAGGTTTCACAAATCCCAAACAAGGTTTTAATGAATCTACAACCTCTTTAGAATAATTCCATCCAGATTTGAGCAGTCTAAGTAATGTAGTTTCCATACAGGACCCTGTTTTGGCCGACCAAAATGCTTAAAATGCAGCCCTTTATGCCCATCCTTTTAATTCGCGCGCCGGACTTTTAAGATATTTCACCCGAAACTAAAGTTGTTTTTGTTTAGAGTGTGTTTTTATTGTGCTACTCCGAGTGTTAAGTGGATGCACGAAGTAAGTATCGTTTCTTTATTGTGTTTATTAGAGGCATAGTTAATTCTCACGTGTGTTTACTGCCGATGGGTAACAAATGTCTGTTGTTTAACATTGTTTAGGATTATAATGTATATGCTGATGTTTGTGAGTGGTTTGAGTGTCCAGTGAGCTAGCAGTCAGAAACTTTATATAGTTCATGTGGTTAATTACTCAACAGCGGACCGCCATGTCCCATTGTCTAATTAGTACCAGGTTTAGCCAGTAGATGGAGCTATCGGACAAGTGAACCTATTATGGCTAATACGTATTTCTGTTGGGTTATTTATGCCATTATTATTGTTACACACTGTATGTACAGGAGAGTCGTATATATTTTTTTCTGCTTATGTAAGCACATTTATTATTATGGACATGGTGTATGTAACTGTTACAACACGGAGTGCTCAATAAATTACCGCAGTCATCAGATCTGCTGGCAAAGAAATCATATCCTATCATCATTCCTGTGTCCTGACCGACACCGCATCTTGTCTGCTGTATAACCCAAACGAGCTAGCATTGATCCTCCCTCAGAAACAGTATATTATATCAAATCTATTCAAAATGCTATATTTTTGTTTTAATAATCAAGTTATAATATAAAATTTACTTCTAAACCTGCAAAATGATTACACCTACACTAAAAACAAAGAAAACATCTTGAGAATACGATATCGCTTTTGGGAACTATTTAACAGACATCAATAGTTGTAAATAATTGGATGAAAATGTTTTTTCAACATATACAGCATGCAAAGAGAGTAATGGTTATTTTAACTATGACATAATCCAACTTGGAATAGAAGATTAGCTTCTTTAAATTTGGACATTTCTGTCACTTTAACAAAGTTTACAGGCCAGGCGCACAAAAACAACCCAATTCAATCAACATTTTGTTTACATGCTTAGATGTTATCTTAAATATATATTTTAAAAAAAGTTTGAGGTGCAAAATGTAACTTCTGGTGGAGGGTCTGCCATGTTCCACAGTATGGCATAAAACTTATCCATGGAGATAATCAGGTAATGCCAACAGGCCAAGTTACAGGTCAGATCTGTGGAGAGGCGAGCCCCCCCCCTCATAGTAAGAATGCACGTTTGTTAAGGTATTTATTTTTCTTTACTATAAAAACAGTTCTAATTGAATAAATGCAAGATGGATAAGTTACTGTGGAACATTCCTGCAAAAGAACATCTTCATTGTCATGGTTTTTGGTAGTTATTTGACACACATGCAAAGATTCTCTCAGAAGGTAGATGATGGTAAATAAAGTTTATTATACAAAGAAGTTCTGAAGAGTCTCTTTGTCCAGAGCAGCTGGTGATGAGGTTGGAGTTATTTGGGCTCTGCAGTGGGAAGTGAAGAAGGTGAGTTCCAGAATGTTTTGCCAGGAAGATTTTGTGAAAGGACAACTTACATGTGATGAATGGAAGTCCGCCAGGGAAAGGTGAGTGGAGGGGCTTGGGTCCAAGGGAGGTTTCAGGTGAGTTCCAGAGAGTTTGAGGATCCTTGGGAAAATCCAGAAGGAGTTCGTAGTGGGTGTGAGTTGGAGGACGGACAGGGTTCGCAGGGTTGTTCATAGTGAGAAGGAGCAGGTTACGCCAGCCGTGGAAATGGATCCAAGAATCAAGTTGAGGTTGATGAGGGCACGGGATTACTGAAGCGCTTGAGCTGACTGCGATCAGGCGACAACGGAAAGGTAACCATGTTTGGCTAACACTCAGGTGCTGAAGGACTGGCAACCTGCTCCTCTTATCCTGCTGCTGATGATTCTTGATGAGAATCAGGTGTGAGCAATAATCCCCAGACCATCCTCCAGGTAGGCTCCAGAACTCCCCGTAGTGGAGAAAACAGAAACCCAAACCCCAGCTTCCTAACATTCATGAAACAAGCAGGTGGTGGTTTCCTCTACCAGAAAATGCACCTTTAAGACTTTTAAAACAAAAGTTACATGTTGTGCCTTAATAACCATAATACACATTGTGGATTTAACAAAGCGAAAACTAACAGTTCCTCTTCTCAAACAAACGTCACTCGTGATCAGAGAGTTCCTGTATCAGGGTGAGGACTTGAGGGTTCACGTTGAGACGAGTTTTCATTCTCTTCTTTGGTTCCTTTTTCTGAGTTTGAGAAATAAGACCTGTAGAATAAAAGCATATTAAACCCTATTAAGCATTTTAATTGATCAGTTAAAAAAATAAAAAAAATCCCAGCCAGGCAGAGACTCAGGACCAAAACCCAGACTCAGGCCACACCCTTTAACTGTGAAATGTAAAATGTTCTATGGAAATCTTGTGTTAAAACCGGATGTGGAGAGTACATTGGAACGGTTCTGGAGCGAATGTAGATACCTGGAGTAAATGAAGAGTATTGAGTAACAACACCCAGAGCCAAGAGTCGGACCAAGGTCCGAGTCCAGAGGGGTATTCCACGAAGCTGGCTTAGCGGAAAACCTGGCTTTTCTCGCTACTTCTGGCTAAACTTAGAGAGAGTTCCGTTCCACGAACGAGGTTTATTTGAATGCCCGCTGAGTAACCATGGTAACTTATGCCGCAGAACTAGCCTGGGCGCGGGCAGCGTGTATCCCTTTTCCAACCCAGTTTAGACAAAACCACGCCCGCTTCCGCAGTACGGAAGCCTAGTCAGGAAGCGAGAGACTGACCCAATAGTAGAGATGCTTAACTCGAATCTTTTGGGCAATCCGGGCTGATTGGATCATTTCGAGGAGGGGATTCAAGTTATACGGATCACTTGAATCACTTATTAAAACAAAACAAAACAAAACAAAAAAAAACCTTTCTGCCGTTTAGTGGCTATGCGCCTCGCCTTTTTTTTGTCCCATTTATCAATTCATTTTGATAAATCAAAGAGCAGCCTACGGCTACAAGTTAATTCATTTATTTTTGTCAAGTAATAATTCAATGCCATTTTATCTGAAAGCCAGACACAACAGCTAGTGTGTGCATTTACACAGCGACAAATGTGGTAGCATTAGGTGAGGCAATGCTGAATTTAGACCTACAAGGAAACAACATGGAATTATCTTGCCCATATCACTAAATGATTATTTTTCAACGACTGTACAAGATGCTTGAAGCCACGCTAACCAAGCCTGTAACGAGGTACAGAGGCTTCAGCAGTCAGATGGGTTGACGACAATCTTTGCTGCTGACTGTGCGCTCGCTCGTCAAGTCACGAGACAGAATCGAAGCTTAAAAAGCTCCGAGTTGCCATGGATTCGCTACTTGCCCGTCTGACCGCTGAATCGCTGGCTCTGGGTGACTCAGCGGTCAGACGGGCAAGTAGCGAATCCATGCCAACTCGGAGCTTTTTAAGTTTCGATTCTGTCGGGTGACTTGACGAGCGAGCGCCAAGTCGCGGCAGCAAGGATTTTCGCTGTCGGGCCGTGACGAGTCAGCGGGGATTCATCCCTCACTGCAGGGCCGTCACTAGGTTTGAGAGACAGGGGTGGCTCAGCCTCCACAGGAAAGATATTGCGCGCGCCTTGTGCGCGCGGAAAATTTTTCAGTGCACCTGCTAAGGCTTTGTCTATCAATTCGTTATTTTAAGAGCATCATACCTTGGGGAAACACTTCCCACCATTTCTATTCTATTTAAAAATAGCTTTCTTTATTTAATTGCTCGCTAATACTACTTCACCAGCTAAACTACACCACCTAAAATGTGCTAAATTACAAAGAATAAACAATGGTAGGTGCCATGCATTGCTGCGTAAACGGAAGAGGGCAGGTGGTTCTCATTTTAAAGAAGACTGTTCTCTAACCACCAGACTCACCAACATCTTCATAAACCAGGCCATCAGCATGGTGAACTCCCCCTGCCCCTCTTTCACCTTTCCCATCTCCCCCCAACATCATCGCAAAGAAGGATATCCTTGATACTTTTTCACATTAGTCTGAAAAAGTTTTAATGCAAATAACAATGGAAGCATTATTAAGTACAATGTATTAATCAAAACACAAATCAACAGTATATGAAACTTACAACTTATAACTATAGTCAACCCAAGGAAGCACTACCGCAGCATGCGGTGCTGCACTAGCAGACTGGGAGCTTCTTTCCACAAGCCATCAGACTCACAAACACTGAAAAAACATATTACATATCCTTACATATTACATATATATATATACATATATAAATTACTCCCCCCATCAACCTGGCGGGTCAGGAGACTGGTCATACGCAATTTCAAACTTGAACTACAACAACTTCAACAACTTAAGCTTAACTTCCTGTTTACTTTGTTGGAGGAATAATCAACGAGTGTCTTCTCTCTCTTAGTGGCAAAACGGTCAATTATTTTGCCGTCATTGACCTGACTGACTATGCCATTTTCAATGGCCATGACTGCAAGGTTATGAAGCCTTTTTTGCCCCATTGTTTTACGTAGCCAAGTGTGCAGTCGGCGCAGAGCACTAAAGGACCTCTCACATGAGCAGCTACTTACAGGCACAGTCAGAGCAACTTGGAGGACTTCTTTCAGTGAGGGGAACATGTCTGCGCTGAAGAGATTGTGGACAGCTAGCATATCTTGGGGTGTATACCCAGCATCTGCTTTGCGAGCAAGAAAGTTTCTGGCAACAAGGACCTCCTCTGTTTTCAAGACAATGTTATAGTGCCCAGCAAGCTCTTTCAAATTCACTTCATTCAAGAAGTTGTCAGATTTAGGGCTGCATGCCTGTATTCCTTTAAGGAGCCCTGCATCTACACTGGCAAACCTTTGTTCAAGTTCACCAACCATCCTATCCAAACAGGGGAAAAGCAAATCTCTTTTAAAGACCACAGAGTTCACTAATTCAGTGCGCAATCCAACAGTTGTGTCACACACAAAATCTTCCATCCTTCTCTGTTTCTGCCTTTTCTTGGCATGTGGTTCTGGAATGTCATGTGTGAGGCACAGAGCCTTGGTTCTCTCGAACATTTCTGTTGCAAATGCATCAGTGCGTTTACCTTTAAGAGTGTCGCACACAGCATCTTTTCCAATCAGTGCTTCAGCCAGGTCTAATGTCTCCTTCTGAAGGAGTTTGTGGAGGCCTTCAGTGATGGACAGAAGTGTCTGAAACATTAGCAAAGCATAGATAGTCGAGAACCTTGCTAGCTTTGCTTTGATACCGGTGGCCATGGGAGACCCGGTGGCTGACAGGCACTCAAATATGGTAGATAAGGTCTCAAGCACAGCATTGATCGACTGAAGCCGACATGCCCAACGAGTGTTGGAAAGTTGGACTAGTTCCACTGCCAAACCAAGCTTCAGCTGAGCATGTTTGAATGTGTGGTGATGTACAAGGGAGGTGGTGAAAAAAGAGTAAAGAGACTCCAACAAATCAAACAGCTCCACAGCCTCTGAAACAGCCCTGCAGGTGTGGCACAACACTAGATTGAGCTGATGTGCATAGCAGTGTATATAGATAGCCTCAGGATGAAGCCCTCTAAATCGTGCCTGCACGCCTCCCGTGGGTCCACTCATGACGGCGGCACCGTCATATGTCTGCGCCACACACTTCACATCAGCAATGCCATTGGTTTGGAGCTGCTCTTGTAGCTTGTCTGCAATAGACTGTGCATCAAATGACATCAGCTCTGCAAGTGCCAGAAAATGCTCCTTTACCTCCCCCTCTGACACATATTTAACACAAACAGCCAGCTGCTCTGACCGACCATCTCTTGCCTCATCCGCCATGATGGCATACATTTTAGAGCGTGTGATCTCAGACACAATGACACTTGTCACTTCCTGAGCACAACACTCAATCATCTCATTCTGAGAGACTGGTGAGATGTATGTGGAATTTGATGGAGGAATATGGTTTTGCAAGAATGGATCAAACTTCCTAAGAAGACCCATGCAAGCCAGAAAGTTGCCTCTGTTTGTGCTCTCAACACTTTCATCATCCCCACGAAAGGGTAGTCCCTGGGCCCCTAACATTGAGGTGACAGCAACAATTCTCTTCAGATACTCCCTTCTAGCCGCTATCTCATTTGCCTCTGCAGACATCATCATTTGCACCACATCTCCCTGCTGGGTAGTTGCCTGGTACCCCCTCCATGCAACAACACTGTCCTTATGGGACTGTGCCAAGTCATGTTTACTGAAGACGGCCAAAGCTTTTTTCCAATGTCTGCAACCACTGCTAACCAAAGCGTCATGTTTAATGTTTTTTCCAAACACTCTACATGGGAAGCAGAATACAGCATTCCGGCTAACTGAATACTCTAACCAATGGTACTTAGCAAACCAGCTGTGGTTAAATGCCCTTTTCTGTGCACCAAAGCTGTCCTGTGGATAGCTATTCAGCTTCACCTGTCTGGGACCTGTGTCTTTATCACCTAAATCAGAAAGGGGAGCAGCAGCTTCTTGATCATTTTCTTCCTCGTTGCCTGCTTGTTCACCTTCTGCCTCTCTCTCAGATTCCTCTCTGTCTCCCTGCAGATGTATTTGCTCGACCTCCTCTGAATCTGGACTCCCTTCCTCACTCTCGTCCACAGTCTTTCTTTCTGCCCCACCCTTCATGGAGTTCAAAAACAAAAACATGGTTAAACCCTGAAGTTAATTTTATATCTGATCATATCAATATAATGTATGCCGTCGTATTTTTCCGAAACTACAGCATAGGGAAGGGAAGTAAGTATATGGCTGTTAAATTAAATGATGTTCTAATAATTAAGTTCATATTTTGTTGGCATAGGTCAATTTCCAGATCTGTGTAAAGTTGGCCAGAATAAGGTCAAGACACTCTAAGAGGAAAAACGCCTAAGTTGAGTTTGGGATACATTGCACCAAGGGCGAAACCATAGTGTAAATATTTAAAGTGAATTTTGTACAATTTTCATATAGGTCTATTGATAAAGATGTGCTTGTCTAGAACATAGTTTTAAGCAATGCAGTATAATGACATTCAACTTTATTTGCACATATGCACTAGGCCATGGCTGCCACTCTCATGACTAACATTATCCATTAACCTCACCTGTGAATTTCCAGCCTCTGTCTCTGCTTGTCTTCCTCCCTCTCCAACTGTGGGTTCTCCTCCACTACCACCCCCATCCTCTCCCTCAGCCTCTGCTCCTCTATCTCTTCCTGCCTCTTTTCCTCTACCTCCTCTGTCCTCACCTCCAGCCTCTCTGCTGTCCGTCACCTTAGTAAAATATGTTGATGCATGGCATACAAACAGATTAGGGATAGAATTTCATGCTAAGTTAAGTTAGGTTACCCTAGGCAACTTATTCTTTGGTGTGACAAATAACAGTAGTAGCATTAATTGATTGTATTTAAATGCAAGAATATTTCTAAAG
Organism: Odontesthes bonariensis; assembly: GCF_027942865.1. Taxonomy (NCBI): domain Eukaryota; kingdom Metazoa; phylum Chordata; class Actinopteri; order Atheriniformes; family Atherinopsidae; genus Odontesthes; species Odontesthes bonariensis. Next base: position 34,045,660 of record NC_134515.1, on the reverse strand, counting down.
GGAAAACAATAACAACAAAACTCTGGCTAGCAGAAAGGCCAAATGGCTAGTGACGCGGGAAAACCACTAGCCACAGTGACCGGTGGGCAAAAAAAGTTAACGTCAAGTCTGGCTTCAGATACTGAGATGCTGAACACTATTTAATAAACTACTATGGCTCTTAAAACTAAAACAAAACAAAACAAACAAAAAAGTAAATGGTAACTTAGTGGCCACAACGTTCTGAAACTTTAACTTGAGGAATGAGTTGCACAATGCTGTGGCCAATTTACATCGTTGTTTGTTGCTCTTTACTGACCTCCATCGAGACCTCATCCTCTCCTCCTTCTCTCCTATCCTCCTCCTCTGCTGTGCCCTCTTGATCCTTACTTGGTTCTACTTTCTTAAAAAATCTTCGTATATCCATCTTGCCAACGAAGAGACAGACAGTTTATACTTCCATGCCAAAACTAATGCTAGTACAACATCGTGTTGTCCCGCTAAGTTTGTTCACCATGGTAACGTACGTGCCTAATTTATTGTTGAAATGGACAAGCTACAATATTGTCTTTCCTCACTTCACGTAGCTCAATATACCCCAGGTAAAGTTAAGCAAATGAAATCCGCTGACATCAAATTGCAAACTCACCGTGTGTATCTTCAAAGGACGCGCTGCTGCGGTGCTTGCTAGAAGAACTATCCAACAACATGGTCCAACTGATGCACGCGTACCACGTGACGTGAGACGCTGGACGCAGAGCCAATGAGGAATATGAATAGGCCTAACGATATTAATAATTGCATTAAACGATAAATTAGTAAACAGGAACTTGTGTTCAGATTAACTTGCCTTCTTGGTGGCTCGTATTCAGTGCTTTACTGCATTAGTTTAAAAAAAATAAAATAAAAAAATAATATGTATAAATAAATTTAAAAATTGCAAAATAATTATAGGATGGCTAGGTCTGTCAACGTCACTGCATTCGAGGAATCACAGAAACATTTCTTTTCTAAACTCAAATATGCGCGTAACCAGCTCTCTGACACCAAGTCAGAAACGCCTTTTTTTCTTCTCCCTTGCTTTGCCGTGAGCGCGCACACACAGGCTCCGTCTCCCCACTTCTTTTTTTTTTTTTTTTTTGCCTTACACGCTGCTCATGCTTGGAACAGAAATGGGTTTATCAGAATATGTCTGGATTATGCGTGAGACATGCATGTTCATGTACTCGCATCTCACCATGCGTCAGTTCATCCATCATCAATAGGAACACTCCACCAAAGCACGCCAGTACAGTATGAAAGTTAGTGGATAGCTACCGACAGACAACATATACACAGACAACATTTAAACCAAAGACTTCACAACACATTTGAACCGAACAGCCAGAAAACAGAAAACATTAACCCCAAGCCGGCATATTTTCTCTCTCTATTTTCTCTGTGCGCGCACCCGCGTATCTCCACACTCCTGTTATGTTGACAGCTGTTTAATTTTTAACAATTGTAGCGTGCACTGGGCCACGCCCGAACTCATTTTACTGACAAAAGTTACTGATCACTTAATGCCACAGTCAGGTCAACCGACCTGTAAATAACAACAACTCTTCTTAGCGCATGACGTGTCTCTCAACGACACCTGTTTCACATCTCAGCGCGCCCAGCGATAACGCGCATTAATCAGTTTACCGAAGCTATTGGCTCCAAGACCGAAAACAGTATCTGCAGACATCCCAAGTCTCCCGGAAGGTCCGGGAGTCTCCCTGATATTGATAGTTAATCACGGATGCCCGCGAGTCGGATAAAATATCCCGGATTTTAGACTATTCGAGGGAGTTTTTTTTTTTTTTTTTTTTTCAATGCGAGTGAGAGCGTGCAGGCAATAAAATAACTCGTGCAACTTGCGCGTTTCGACTGCGCAGGCACGAGAGAGAGAGGGGTGTGGGGAGAGGTTGCTTGTGAAACCTGTCTGTCCAAAGCGACGCTCTGTTCAACGAGCGTCCAGGGCGAATGCTTGTCGGGGGGGGGGGGAGAGAGAGAGACTGAGTCATCTCCCTGAAATGAGTTTTTGGAACTTGGGATGTCTGTATCTGTGATTTCGTCTCAGCAAATTTACACCTTGACTAACATGCGATAAGCAAGCGCCACGAATTCACATTGCACAGTTATGATGCATTATCGACGAAACCAACAAGAAACACTGTGACTTAGTATAGGGCTGCTGTGGGGGCGCGCGTCCGCGTTCCCCACCACACTGCCCAACTCACACTCTATTACTTATGACTCGTTTACCGAAGTTGTTTTAATAACTAACTCCATGATCTGAATACAACGACTATTGACTCAATAGTATTGAGCTGAATTTCCTACTGGGCGACAACCGGCTTATCACAATGCGGCAATGCGGAGTAGGCCTATTTAACCAGCCCAAAATCCTTGTGATCACGCTCAGACTTTTTAATAACAGCAACTCACAGTCCTGTTAAAATTTACGTCATCAACTTCACTATTTATATCAACCGTAACAATTTAGACGGATTCTTCCCCACTCACTGAAAACCACAGGTGACCTTTCCTCCCGGACAGGCCCTTAAGCATGCCCACTTGCAAAACGACAGTCATCCAGCCTCCCGTGCAGCTTAGCGGCCCTCATGAGAAGATGAAAAACTCACGTTTGATTAGCCGGCCTCAAGAGTACGCAGCTCCCTGGGAGGACAGACGAAAGCTGAATCGCAGAGCAAAAACTTCAGTTCGTGATGCCAAAATGTGGTAAATATGAGAGGATCGCCGAGCCGATGTAGAAATGAGTGATGAAGAAGTCTGCTGACACGGACTTAGTCGAACAAAGAAATCTTTATTTCTGTCGTCATGTCCGTCTCAAATTTACAGAAAAGATGCATCTTCTGGGAGAGTCTGTGTCGATTAGCCAGATGAAAAACTCAATCCCCTGGAGAGAAAGTCCCTACGTTTTAAGCGTTGTTCAAGGCCACTTGTCCAGGCGTTTAGCCAAAAGATATGGTCTGACTTTAAAGATGAACTGAAACGAATGTTCATCTATCATTCAAATGAAATTTTTGTCTTTTTCTAAAACCATCAATCCAACTTGAACTAAATTTTCCGGGCATAACTTGTTAAAACGGCCATTTAAAAGTGTGAATTATGTGGCCTTTGGTGCGAAATTGGCCACATGACCGTGACGTCATAGGGTTGACTCCCTTATTTGCTTGTATGGCTGGCTGCGAAAACAACATGCATTTGATGGACCTATATCTCATAAAGGAACCAAAATTCTGATACAAACATCAGCAGGTCAAAAGAACACACCTCTAACATTATGTGGAAAAACTTTCGTTGAATTTAAGCCACACAAATTGATTTAATATCTATATTGTAGAGGCTCTCTGCACCTCCGTATGGGTAATGGAAATGAAAGAAAGTTACCATTTTCGGCACAGGATCGGCGGGCACAAAACAGCCATCGCTCCTACTACACGCTGATTATTATTAAGATGTTATCAATCAAATGACACAATAGTGTATGTTTGCTGTGATAAACTGGAAAAGATTTGAACATGCCGGTTTGGCAGATGCTCACCATCCTCCCCTCCTGTTCCCAGCCAAAGAGACATCCCACCCTCCTCTGACCCACAGCTTTCCTGTAACATCTCCATCTCCACCTCAGTCATGGATTCTTCTGCTTCCACTAGTTTGTCATCAACCCAATCAGGAGATGCTGCTGTCCCCTTTGCCTCCCCCTCCCACTTTTCTGTTTCTAGAAGTCAGGTGAAGAGGCAGTTGGAAAGACTGAACCGGAACAAGGCTGCAGGTCCAGATGGTGTCAGCCCCCGAGTCCTGAAGGCCTGTGCAGAGCAGCTCTGTGGGATTCTGCAACACCTTTTCAACCTTAGCTTGACCCAAGAGAAGGTACCACTTTTGTGGAAGACATCCTGTCTGGTTCCGGTACCAAAGAAAACTCACCCTTCAGATATCAATGACTACAGACCTGTTGCACTGACATCCCACATCATGAAGGTCCTGGAGAGACTCCTGTTGACCCACCTGTGTAAGCAAACCAGCACATATCAGGACCCCCTGCAGTTTGCTTATCGCCATGGAGTTGGAGTTGAAGACGCTATCATACACCTGCTTCAACAAACCCACTGTCATCTGGATAAAGCAGGCAGCACTGTGAGGATCATGTTCTTTGATTTCTCCAGTGCATTTAACACAATCCAGCCTGATCTGCTTCGTCTGAAACTCCAGAAGACTCAGGTGGAGGCCTCAACAATCACCTGGATTAATGACTACCTGACAAACAGACCACAGTTTGTCAGACTGAAGAATTGTGTGTCTAACCAGGTGATCAGCAGCACAGGAGCACCACAGGGGACTGTACTCTCACCATTTCTTTTCACTCTGTACACTTCAGACTTCCAGTACAAGTCAGACTCCTGTCATCTACAGAAATATTCAGATGACTCTGCAGTAGTCGGGTGTATCAGAGATGGACAAGAAGCTGAGTACAGAGAGCTGGTGGACCGCTTTGTGGCATGGTGTGGGAACAATCATCTCATCTTGAATGTTAACAAAACAAAGGAGATGATTGTAGATTTCAGGAGAAACAAGGTCAGATCAAACCCTGTTTCCATCATGGGAGAAGAAGTGGAGGTGGTTGAGGAATATAAATACCTTGGTGTTCATGTGGACAACAGACTGGACTGGAGACACAACAGTGAAGCCATCTACAAGAAAGGACAGAGCAGACTGTACTTCTTGAGGAAGCTAAGGTCCTTCAAGGTTTGCAACAAGATGTTGCAGATCTTCTACAAGTCTGTTGTTGAGAGCGTCATTTCCTCTTGCGTCATCTGTTGGGGCAGCAGCATCAGAACCAGGGACCTAAAAAGACTCAACAACCTGATAAAGAAGGCTGGTTCTGTTCTGGGGACGACTGTGGAACCTCTGGAGACAATAATGCAAAGAAGGATTTTGCATAAAATCAAGAGAATTATGGACAACCCTGAACATCCTCTCCATGAGACTGTTATCAGAAAACAGAGTCTCTTCAGTCAAAGGCTTCTTCAGTTTGGATGCAAAACGGACCGCTACAGGAAATCTTTCCTGCCCACAGCCATCAGCATCTATAATAACTCTTTGATTTAACTGAGCTACATCAACATTTAATTTCCCTCTGGGATAAATAAAGTATTTTTGAATTGAATTGAATTGAATGGCATTCTGCTGCGCTGTCTTTGACACGTTGAAACCTAACGAAGGGGCACTTTGAAATCCAGCTACTTAAAAAAAACGTATGTGATAATAACATGGTTTTAATGTAAGCTTAATAAACAATGGCGTGGATTAACGGGTCGGAGATTCTTCAGTGCGCGGCCCCGTTTGCGGATCCTCACGGGTCGGCGGCAGGGAGATGGGCACCCGGCCTCGGCACGACTGACAGCAGCCATCGGTAGGACTGATCCATGGAGCCTCGGAGGTCGTAGCCGGCGCAATCACCAGAGAGACCAGACAGCAGCGAGCGTTGTTGGTGGAGGGCAAAGCCAGGTGGGCTTTCAGCCGGCATATTACTCCACCTCTCTTTCCACGTCTTCTGCGACGGCTGTTGCGTTGCAACCGACCAGGTAGATGCCATAGGTAAGAGGGTACAGACGCCAAAACAGGTGGAGGTGGCTTTGTCTGATCGTTGACGTGATCGATATTATGTCCACAGAATCTCTGATTTTCAAGAGACTCAGGCGATCATGCATCAGTAGCGATGAAAACGATAAAAACATGACAAAACACAAAAAAAGCTAGCAGAGGTAGACGGCCAGCCACTCACAACGTCGCCAAATTCTAGCTGGATATGTGTGTAGACCGAAGAGCAGACCGAGCAGTCCCCTGCTTCCGAGCAGCAAACACCGTAACAGGTGCAGCTATCGGCAGGCGGCAGCAGGCAGTGATACGATCCACCGTGCTCTTGTCTTTGCCTTGTCCTTGTCAGCCTCAGTTCCAGTATTTTTTAGTTTGGGAAACATGTGCAGAGAGATGCCTTCAGTGAAGCTGTTATTTTTGCAACTAACACCATTTGGCCCTCCAGCAACACAATATTTTCCACCGTGCTTTGATGTCTTAGCCATAGACGCCACCATTACAGTTAGACTACTAGAACTTCTGTGTCAACCCTATGACGTCACGCATAAAAAAATGAATTCGCACAAAAAGACAAAATGTGGCTCCTTTTGAGCCCGTTTTAACATGACTTCCTGGATAAATTATTATCCAGACAATATCTCATTTTAATCGCAAGGCTTGGAACCTTTAGAATCAGCAGCAAAAACTGTGAAATTCCAACAATTAAAATTCGTTTCATAAGTCCTTTAAGGATGTCTCCTATCAAATCTACCTTATTTGGTCATGTTAAGTGTTTATTTTTCAGTGTATCCCCGTGCCTTGCACGGAGGCGCGCGCAATAATTATGCACTTGATGAACTTACGTAGCTGTGTACTCAAATGAACTCAGTAAGGCCTGTTCCTCCATTTTGTATGAGTCCATACACTTCACTACTTTCGTGGAATACCCCCCAGGTCTGAGAAATGAGTAAGCCATGTTTACTCACCTTTGAAGAAACTCCAGAGTTGAAGCCAGCTCAGATGAATAATGGATGTTGAAACAGTAGATGCTCTCGAACCTGAGGCACAATGATGAAATGAAGGAGGAGATGTTTGTGTTAAGGTTCCGATCCAGACTCAGCATGGACCTTGTTGAGGAATAGCAGAACTGTCCTATGAACAAATTATTTAACAGGTTATATTAATAAGTGCTGCACTCTCATGACTCATTTTATAAACAGTGCAATTTAAAAAAAAGAGAGAGATATGAAACAGACTTACCACAGACCATAACAGTGGGTGTCAAAGGCTCCAGTTGGACCTTTTCTGCCAGACGTGGATCTTCTACATAGAAGGACATGGACTCCTCCTCCTCTTCAAAGTAGCCGAGCAGGAGCATCTCTTTCACATCATCTGAGCAGCCACTATGCTGTCCCCGCATCCTCTGAAGGCTTGCATAAGTCTGAATGAACTTGTTGCTCTTGTTGACACAAACTGCGGTCATGTAGTTGAGAAGCCTTTTTTCCTTCCAATCCAAATTCGTGTGAATGTCTCTTTGAGGTCAGTCCAAGGACTGAAAAGCCAAGTTCATCAAACCAAAACGGCCACTCCTCTCCAAGGCATTTGATATTTTGAAGCTGTGTGTAGAAATTTGACCTCCTCTGGATTGGCATCAGAGTGTTGGAGCATCACCTTGAGTTTTTCCATCTGTTGCTGCTCGCTCTTCCCATGGGATCTCGTCTGTGCGGTCTGAGTCATCAGTCTGATGTTTTCTTTTTCTTATTTTGGGTGTTGAAGTGCGCCTCAGATTTTCAGTTCTGTTTTGAAACTTTTTGACAAGGGAATAGTAGCCTATTGCAACAATATCACCCTCTATTACATCTTGCAGAGAACTGGGATATTTTGCCCCCATTTTTTTTGCTTTTTACCTACATGAGGGCCTTTTTCCATCATCTCAGACCATTTGCCTCCTCAGTTTTGGGCCTGGCTTTTTCCCCTTTACAAATAATGTATCACTTCCTCAGGAAATTTACTCCATGGAATTTCAAAGTTGCCGTCCCACTGTGTGTCGAGTCCTGGGGTGCTGGAGGAGGGTGACGATGAACTTCGGGATGAACCGGAGAGTGATGACAGCGATTGGGTAGGTGAGGCTTCCACAGATGATAGTGACCTGTTCTCGGGAGTTTGGTCTTTAAATGACAAAAAAAAAACAAGATTATGATTCACACTGTACAATATTTCTAAATGTCCATGTCTGCTTGCGTGGTGGTGTGTGGTGTTTTTACTTACATTTCTGTTTCTAAACAGAAAGAAGGTCTTAATGTTGTCATCAAATTGGCCTCTGTTAAGGTCTTCATATGTATCGACTCCAATGGACTGTACCACAATGTTATTGTTTACTGCTTGAAGTTCTGGTAGGACTTCCATGATGGTGACATCTTGGAAGGTTTGCTCTGAGTCACTCATATTTGTACCGAAGAAGAAATGCCACCTTCAAACAGAACAGACAAAAACCCACTATATACACTTAACAGAGCAGAGCAGTGGCGAACTGGGACTAAAAAACAGCCCTGGACTTTGACTCGGCCCAGCCCACAACGAATGCGCGAAAACTCATCAGCCACAGACACGGGTCTCAAAATACTTAAATCTTAACCCATGATATTTTACCTTCTAAATTATAGCATTATCACTGTTGACTAAAAGTTTTATTAAGAGCATAGTGTAGAATACTCACTGAGAAATAAACAACACCACTTAAATGTCTCTCTGCTGAACAATACAATGCAGGTGAGGTGACTGCCTGAAACACACAAAAACAAATTATATAAGTTATAATAGCTGGATAATGAATAGCTGGATAATAGCTGGATCTTAGTGCAGCTTTTGATACAGTAGATCACCACATTTTATTAAACAGACTTAGAAGCCTGGTGGGTGTCTCTGGCACTGTTCTTAAATGGTTTTACTCCTATCTCACGGATTGACAGTTTTTTATAAGTATGGATACATGCTCCTCAAGAATTCATAAAATCAAGTGTGGGGTTCCCCAAGGATCAATTTTAGGCCCATTGCTTTTTAATCTGTACATGTTGCCACTTGGGGATGTCGTCAGGAGACATGGCATTAGTTTTCACAGCTATGCTGGTGATACACAGCTTTACATTGCCGTGTCTCCTGATGACCTAGAACCAGTTAACGTTCTTTTAAACTGTATTTTAGATATAAAGTCATGGATGGCAGAGAATTTCTTACAGCTCAACCAGGGCAAGACTGAAGTTTTAATTATTGGTCCTGAAGACAAGAGAGAGATAATTTTACCCAAACTACAAAATTTTCAATCTTCACAACATGTAAAAAATCTGGGTGTTCTTTTTTACTCTGAGCTGGATTTTATCCAACATATTAGAAATGTAACAAAGACAGGATTTTATCAACTTAAAAATACTGCCAGAGTACGCCCATTTCTCTCTCTTGCCAGCACGGAGGTGCTGATGCATGCTTTTATTTCTAGTAGAATAGATTATTGTAATGCCCTGCTTTCTGGTCTTCCCAAAAAAAGTATTCATTACCTACAATTAATACAGAATTCAGCTGCACGTGTGCTGACCAAGACCAGAGGGCGGGAACACATTACACCAGTTTTAAAATCGCTGCATTGGCTCCCTGTGCATTTCAGGATTGATTTTAAGGTTCTTTTAGTTGTTTATAAATGTCTTAATGGTCTTGGGCCTTCTTATCTATCTGATCTGCTTTTAAATTATGAGCCCTCGCGGACCCTGAGGTCCTCTGGTACCGGCCTTTTAGTTGTTCCTAAAGTTCGACTATTATGGACCTCATTTGTGGAACAGCCTGCCAGAGAACCTCAGGGCTGCAGAGAATGTTGATGTTTTTAAAAAGAGGCTCAAGACCTACCTTTTTAGTTTAGCTTACAGCTGAATTTTATTTAATTTATTTATTTATTTATTTATTTATTATATATATATATATATATTATTATTATTTGTTTGTTTGTTTGGTTTTAGTTTATCCATTATTTAAAATATCTATTTATTTATTTAATTATTATTATTATTATTATTATTATTATTATTATTATTATTTTATTTTATTATATATATTTTTAATTATTTTATTATATACTTATTACACACTTATTTATCCAGTGTTTTTCCTCATGGGGATCTTCCACACTGGGGACTATGCCCACTCGGTCTGTGGGGTCATTACTGTGGGGATCGCCTTGGTTCGGGGTGGCTGGGGAATCCTGCACTGGAGCCCTGGCTGTGATGTGGATGCCAGCCTGCCCTGATCTGGGCGGTTCCCCGTGGAGGCGGCCTCTGTGGTCATTGGTGGGCTGGCTCCCGGTGTGGACAGAGCCCCAAGATACCGTTTTCTCACTTCAGCGTCAAGCCAGATTTTAATGTTGATTTTAATGTTGATTGTTGTTGATATTGATGTTGCTCATGTTGGGGGTGGTGGGGGGGTAGTATGTGTGCAGTGTGGTTGTCGGTGTGATGTTGTGTGTGAGTTTATGCATGAATTGATTTGATTACTGATTTTATTATGTAAAGCACTTTGTGCTGCTTTTTTGTATGAAAGGTGCTATATAAATAAAGTTTGATTTGATTTGATTTATGTTAAATCACAATGTAAAGAGGCTGTGATTATAAGGTTAACTTGAATACTCACTGGTAAATAAACAGCACACTCTTCAAATGTGTCTCAATGAACAATACAATGGTGACTGCCTCAAACTATGCCAGCAACGAGCTGAAGCATCTTAACAGCTCAGTGTTGGGGGAGAAGATGGTACAGATGGTATTCTGAGAGGAAGATTCAAGAAGCTTTATTTATCCCGAGGGAAACTGCTGTGCAACAGTTATGGTACAGGAGGGAAAGTACTAAAGTAAAATAAAAATAAAATAAAGCTAACATAAAATAACATAAGTACCTGAATACAATATGTGCAGTGCGCAAATTAACAGACTCAATAAAAAAACAATATATGCAAACAAAGTGATCTGGAGAAAGTGGCATTGTATAAAGTGGCATTGGGTAAAGTGACATTTGGCAGGGGATATTGCCTTTGTGGATATTGTCACGGTTTGGTGGTGGATGCGAGGAAGGAGGACCCAGGTGCAGACACGTAGCAGGAGCCAGGAGGGAACTTTGGAATTGAAATGAAAATTGCAGCGAAGCTGGAATACCATTAAACTAAACTTGAAAAACCAAAAACACCTAAGAGAAAACAAAACCAGACTGTTCATTATTCAGGAGTAGGAATGGGACTGCAGAGGAAAGCCATGGGAACAACTACGAGGATCTGACAAGGAATGAAGACGACCGGGAGTTCTATAAAATGAACTCCTTCTATCAAACTTGCTTTTCTTGAGAATTGCTCTATGGTGCAAACACAGCAGAAGCACAGATTACTTACTTAATATCAGACCAGGCCATTGCATTGTAACAGAGTGTAACAAAAATGAGCAGCCAACTGTCATCTACTGAAGGGCATAAGTGTGGATGCGGTCAGATTGGTTGATGAGAGTCAAAAATTGGTATAATGGGTAGATAGAAATGTTTGAAAAATGGGGTTACTCTAGGATTCCATCAAGGCGACTGGCTATGTCTGTCCTGACAGAAGTTTGGTAAGAAGAGTTGGCTGGGACCACTCTATACGATGCCTTTTATTCCACCAGACTTGCTGTTGTGCTTTCCAGAAGCATCTCAGAAGTGGATGTCTGCTTTAAATACATGCTTATTCTATTGTTTTTATGGCAGTCATATAAAGCTTCTCTGAGTAGATGCTGATTCCTGATCACTTTATCGACATAACTAAAGTCACCTAGCCAGAAATTAACCGGTCAGAAGATTTTCACCATGAATGACAGATTCCAGTTGAAAAACACATTACATCACATACTTACTTTTAGATTTAAAAGTTAGATTTTTAAAGAAATAAAAAATGTAACACCAGAAAGGACAAGGTGTGGAAATGCAGAATATTACAGTAGATAGCGATAATCTAGATAACACAAAAACGCCCAATTTTCCCTTTCTGAATGTGACTTGAAGAACTTGTACTGCTTCTAAAACACTCCCAGTGTGATTTTTAACCCGAGACGTAACAAAACCACTTAAGGAGACATTGGTCAACAGTGTTGGGTGGAATCCCAGGCTTCCTGCCAAAAAATGAATGCCTGTGCATGTTGATAAAACACTGCATTGCTGGTAGAAACCGCAACCACTGGGTGGTGCTCACTCGCAAACACCCAAAATTAAACTAATGAGAAAAGATCTTTTGGTTTAGTCAGAAGTGTGGTTCCAGAGACCTTGTAGCTGTTCAGACTTCATTTTCTCTGAACTATAAAAAAGTTGTTCTTCTGCAGTTGTATAGTTAGAGGCAGATAAAACAGAAATTTTTCAGTGTATGCTGTGAATTTAAGCTGCTTTATGTGACCGTTCCTTTAGGAAAAATAAAGAGCAAGAGATATACTTTAAAAGGGACTCTTGTGAACATATAAATGCAGTCTGACCCTATAATGATTAAGAAAAATAGTTTTAGGAATAGGGAAAGAATATAGGCTGTCAGTATTTCCATCAAAAATCCACAAACATCAAGGATTGAAAGTGGAAGCAAAGAAAAAAGGCATCACAAAACAATTATGTATTACTGATGTGATCAGTTTCAGGGCAAGTCTGGTTGAATTGGTCTGTTGCCAAAGCAGACTTAACATTTAGTTCACAAGTTTGAGATTCAAAGTGTCAACGAGTTTTCTCCAGATCTCCGACTTTGTTTTTTACAGACCACACTGCTGTTTCTATAAAAAATGATCACTAAATACATTTTATTAAATCCTTGTGTGCTTTGCCCTAAATTCTTCAAGTTGCTACATATTTGGCTTGTACATTTGACGAGGGTTATAAGCCATGAAAATGTACATGCATTGGGTGTGTAACATTCTTCTTAAACTAAATAAACTTCTATCAGTGACTGGGCCTTATCTAAATGAACCAGAGACAAATATTATCAATTTTAAAGTAGCCATCCAAATTAAAGCTTTTTTTAAAACTATAGGCCACATTCTATTTCCTTCTATATTGCCAGGAAAACTGGAAATGCTGTAGTGATTTATTGAAACGGAAACAGAAATACACTATACAAGGGAACAAAACAGAAATCATACCATTCTAATAAGCTTAAAAGTGAATATTTATATATATATTCTTTAAATGGTCTTTTGTAATAGTTCTCTGGGCTTCACGAAGACATTCCAAAGCTCTTCTTTCGGTGTTGACTGTCTTTTGCTCAATTGTCTGTCAAGATGATTGGAACTGCTTCAACAATGTTGAGGTCTGGGCTCTGGGAGGATTTACTGCTCTATAAGACCTATTGCTACTGCATTTCTGTCCACTTCTCATGTACTGTGGCATGCTGCAGCCTTTTCCCCTGCTTCCCTTTATTAAAAAAACGCCAAATCTCAATGGCGACCACTCCTAATGAGACTCTTGACATATTGAATTTTTTATGGACATTGATTTCCAATACTGTTTATTTGATATAGATAATTTTTTAAAGCTTGTTTATTCTATATTTGTACCTGACTTGTCCAGTTAACTCAAATCTTCTAAAGATACAGTTCACACGATGTTCAGATATGCTGTATTATGCTGTTGAGTCTTTTGCTAATTGCTGTTTAGACATCACCCTATTTGTGCTAAATACAACTTAATGCCTCTTGAACCTTTACCTTTGACGCTTTTTCATCGATGTAACTCCAACATTGAAATGATTACAGTATGTGTCATTGCAACAACATGCCTAAAGATACAATTCGAAATGGGTTCTTAGCTGAGTTGTCAGTTATGTGTGGACACAACACAGGTTCATCCCTTGAGATGGGGGCCTTTTGTTTTGCTTAAATGATTTAAAAGTCAATATAAAGTGATTTTTACAAACAAAAACACTGAAAATGGTCTGGTACAAGGACTGCACTGAAAATGAGTGAAAAAAACCAACGATATCCAAAGAAAAACTTTGAAAGACTCTCAGAAAACCAGGAGAACCACTGCTTCAGACGGTTTCAGGAGTTTGGCACAGTGCTGTATAGGAAAATCCATAATTCATTTTTGAGACATGAGGCAGATGTAATGCATGTTCCTTTGTCTGGCTTATGAAACACAATATCTGTTCTTAATCAAACTGAACAACCTGATATGTCAGTGTAGAAGGCCAGTGGGCTTAGTACGACCTCAAACAGAGTTAAACACAAGTTTCAGAAGCATATCCTCTAAGATAAGGCATTATCTGCATACCTGTCAGTTGCTTTTAAGAGTAGCCTTTCTTGAACAAATTAGGTTTTTGGACACCCACAGGTAAGTAACTTTGATGTAAATCCTCTACATCATTAAAATCCTCCATATTTCCACTGCCAGAGGTATATTTAAAGATATTGCCTATACCCCGACGAGGATGACTCGCAATTTATTATTAATACAACAATTTGCACCGTTTCGTAATCTGGTTTGACATGATTAATTAGCCAACGGAAAAGCTCTCATCACATGGGTGCAAAGCTGCTGCCATACAGGGCCGTTAATCCCTGTCCCCGGTGCTGGGGAGACGACACGTTAACGTACAGTTCCTTCCGCCTGTTGCTCCACGCTGCGCACTGTTACCGGCGGCCTCTCCTCTCGCTCTTATCTACTGACAGCACTTGTCGGTGCTTTTTGCCGCTGGCTGAGCGAAGGCGTGTCCCTGAGCCATGCATATAATAGTGAAACGGGCTGCGATAGGCATTGGCTCTCCACTTCTCAGCTCCGTGTGCACCAGCAGACTCACCGGCTGCCGCAGGATCTCTACAATGGCCGAGCAAGTGGTTTTCGACAAGCCAAAGGTACGTTATCAGCTGGAACACCAGAGAATGACGGTTAATTCCACACATTCAGAAAGGGCTGATAATAACGGTGCGCCCTTTGCTGGTTGGACAGCCGCTCTGACTGATTTTTAAGTACAATTAGAGAGAAACAGAAGAGAATGACAACAAAAGTTTGAAATATGAATAAAGATTTAACCGAACAAAGCAGCTTCGCGTTGTTGGCATGATAACCGGTTTCAAACCAGGAAGAGCATTTCTGTACAATTAGGTTTGACTATCTGCCAACCATCAGCTCACGCGACCGCATCAATTAAACGAGACTTTCATGAATACACATTTTACACGTGAAAGAACTAACACTTATCCGTTAGTATAACTGTAAGCTATTAGTGTTTGCTTGTGATGATGGGCATCCCTGCATCTGACCAAACGCAAACTTTTCTAATAATTTCGCCCAACGTGATGGTGCTTTGAATGAATAGAAGAAAAGCTGTGAGCATAGGAAACCCTTCAAGTTACATAATACTTTGGAAGGTATCGCGTACAGTCGTGGCAAGTTGGAGTCAAAGTGCTGACTGAACATACCTGTTCTGCCCAAGTATGATGAGAAATAACTGTCTGACAGAGACAGAGAAGTGGAAAGACACGCAGCTCAAGGAAAGGGGATGTGGGCACTGTTGCCACACGCAAAGAGGACACACATATATATAGACGTGTGTGCATGTGCGTGATATTGAAAATTGCGAAAGCACCGACCTCAGGGAGTGAGGCTGCTGGCAGCGATAACTTCATTACATATTAATATGCTGTTGTACAACTGATACCACCGATAGGGTCATTGTGTAACGTGGCAACCTTCAGTGATTCAGCATCCACAATTTATATGCTGGCTTTGCTTCACGGTAAAATGTAAACAGGGTTATCAAAGAATGTGCATTTATCAGTAATCTACCAATTGAGCATTCGGTCTAAAACATGATGGAAGTTTTAAAAACTCCCTTTATCTGACACCTTCACATGTATTTACTTGAAAATGGAACATATAATGATGATGCTTTTTTTTGGGCTTCAGAGTACACGTTTGGGTGTCCAGAATTACTGTCAACTCAAAAAAATACAACACGGGCAATTTGTTTGGGATATCCTGAGTTTAAAATATGTCATTCGTTGAACCGTTTACATTTGCAGTGCTTTTCTGTGTCAGACTCCCAGCTCAGAGTAAAAGCATCAGTTCTTTTAATCTTTATCTCCCCCCAAACTTCAAGTTCAAATCATGCGGCAGTTGGAGTGGAAAGTCATAACTCTTTTTTTTTATTGCTTTTTGCGTCGCTATTAGCCATAAAATCCCATCAGCAATGATAATGCTTTATTGGGAGCCTGCCAGATGTTTTATATCCCCATTAGCAAGTCTGACAGGTGTTCTGGATTTTTCTCCTTGTTTGATGTTGGAAATTCAAATTTTTCATTTCTCACATTTTTTTTTATTGATCGCACCATTGGCAGCTAAAATAAACTAAATTAAAATTAACTTTGGTAGAAATTAGACCAATAGGCCACAGCTTTTAACATTGGCCTAATTTTTGTTTTACGTTAGACGTTAAAGTTTTAAGCCAGTTCAGTAAATGACTCAGATTGCGCCTTGAAAGAGGGATCAGTGCAAACTGAACTGCAGGCAAGAGAAATTTGAATATTTTTAGATCAAATTTCCAGTGAGGTATTTCTCTCTCAGTTGGCAGTCTGAGCAGGGTTGCTGTGTTTGCTAACGTGAGCTCTCAGTCTACTTACTGTTTACTGTCATATGGTAGTAACTGCTTCAAGGGTTATTGAGTACTACTGGTCTCAAAAGAGGCAGAACCTGCAGAAGTGGAGTAAGCAGTTAATTCCACACCCTAAAACAGGTTAGTGAGGATAGATAAGTAAATTCACGGTGGGAAACAAAGCTTTTGTAATGTCTCTCTGTGGTCCAGACATTTGGTTAAAACCTCAGGAAATTGCATCAACTTGTGAAAAAAGAACATCTATCTTCTTTAAAGAGAAATGCTGCAAGAATGATCTGGAACAAATACAAATGTCAGCTTTCTTTTAGGAGTGAAAACGTGTGATTTTATAAAGTTAATGGTGCATTTAGGGTGCTTAACATCTCTAAGATAATGAAAAATGTTCATCACGAGTCTCTTTAAGCCCCAGGTAACAATTTGACCTATAGTCCCAAAACCCAAAGACATTTAGCTTGCCCTAAGACCCTTACCCTAAGACAAGATGGCAAATGTTCACAATTGCACAGGTTTTGTACTGGGTACATTATTTTCATTTTTGATTTGTCTATTTTCTTTCACTAATTCATTTCTTTTGTTTATTATAAGGCAAAAAAAAGGGACATTTTCCAGTAACACTGACCAAACTGTGTGCTTATCGTGAATTTTCTGTTCTGTTTCAGGTTACACTCTGACACAGTTGGGTCACATTAACAGTGTATATGGTAAATATGCAAATAAATACAAAGGATTAGTGACAAAAAGCCAAATGTTGCTTCACATGAGTCATAACTAGAATTTAGCCTTGGGATTTGTTCCTGTTCGGTCTCCTGAATTTGTACAACAATTTTCACATCTCTTGCAAAACGGCCCCAGGCTGTTTAACGTCTCACGATTATATAAGTAACCTCGATGTACGACAGGAAGTTCTATGTAGACTCAAAAAAAAAAGAAAAAACTGTGACAGGATTTCCTCAGCTTGAAGTTGAGTTAAGCAGCTGTCTTCTCTCTAGAAACAGTTATCTGGCAGTCTGGTGTTACTGACACATCAAGCTTTTTATCGAGGCAATATAGACAAAACAAGGCCAAAAAACACATGAATGCTTGTGGTTTGGCGAAAAACAAAAATCGGGTTCATGCCTGCCTTTGTTACATACAGAGGTACACAATGATGCAGATGCTTTCACTCTCTGTAAAGTAGTACAGTTTGAGGAATCGAAGCAGTTGGTCATAATCAGAGCTGCAGGTGACATTTACCAAATAATAATTTGCTGCCGGTTATTTTAGATTAAATAACCGGCAGCAACGAAGCATTTTAACTTAAAATTCCTAATTATCTAAAATTGCAAAATTGATAAAATGGTTAAAATTCACTTATCTATAACAGAAAAAAAGTTGAAGGAGTTGAAGCGTACCTACAGATAAATTTTAGCCTGAAAAACAGTTTCAACCTTAATCTTTTTACCAGGTTTTCTATGAGAGTTTTAGAAGAAAGCCGATCATCAATTAAAATGCCAAAATAAGTCCAATCTCACACCCTTGTAACGTTAAAATGCTGGGAGGGGGCTCAAGTACTTTCCTGCCATTGGAGAAAGTTATCAATTTAGTTTTGGCAGCATTTAAACTGATGTACTTTATCTATGCTCTTCCATCACAGCACAAAATGCTGTTTTAAAAAATAATGTAGTATGTCCTCACTTCCATTTACTGAGCCTTTCTTAAAACTTTCTTACAGTTCTATAAAGCCTCTAATTTAAACAATTTATTAACTGACCACAAAGTTGCTAAAATTGTGACTGACCAATTCGTGAGATCAGTGCTTCTTCCTTCATCTTGATTCACCAGAGCTACTGCAGACTTGTGACTTTTGTAGTTCCTGTTTCCTGGGAAAATTGTATTTTGTAATCTTTTAATTAACCTCACGTTTTCTATCGCGGAAACAGCAGTTTGCACACTTTAATGTGCTTCAATTCAGATATTTTTTTCAAGAATTATAATGTCATCATGGCATGGAAGTTTTTCTACAACACAGATCAGCCTTTTTCTGGATGAATGGATTCTAATTAGAGGGCTGTGTTCCTTTTCACATCCAGAACAATAAAGACACATCCTGCTCCACTTTACTGGCACAATATCTTTAGCATACTGTAACTTTCTTTTCGTATAATTTTAGACACATTTGAAATAAGTTATTTTTAGAATGACTTTGTGACTAGTAATTATTTTAAAGATAGATTATTGCAGGTCTGCAACCCTAATGGCTCCATGGAGATGAGCACTGATATCGTCAGAGGTTCAGATGTGGAGAGTTTTCTTTAGGGAATTATAAAGACAATCGACACATTTCCAAAATGAAATCTTGCTTTGGCACCATTTCAATTTTCTTCAAATGCTTTGGACCTTCCCACTCTTAACATGGAGCCAGGTTTTCCAGGGCTGAGGATTACATTTAAATCATCATAAGATTTCAAGAGCAAATGCAGGATCTGGATGAAGCTCAACCTTTGGTCATGAGGAGGATCAATGTCTGCTTTCTTATATCTAAGTTCCAACATATTTAACTGAGGCCTCAGCTGTTGAAAACTGTCTAATGATTTATCAGCGTCATCTGCTGGGATAAATCACAGCTCTCAGCAGCAGAGGGAGAGCCAGAACACTTTTTCTTCTTTGACCCTTCTGGTACCCCTGGCCTCTTCAGCACTTGTTGCCCAGTCATGCGTTTTGCATTCATAAAGTACTACAGCCAAAACATTACAGTTCAGTTCTGCTGCTCTCTCGGCCTGCTCTGATTTTGAGCACTAACACATTATTTTCTCACTGAAATGTCTGTTAACATTTATCTGTATGTTTATGTTTCTGTTTATGCATTTAGCAGACGCTTTTATCTAAGGCGACTTGCAAATGAGGATATAATGTTACAGCTAACATCAAATCTAATCCCTTCTTTCTGTTCATGCATTTTACATGTTTTAAGACGTGACGTTTAAGATGTGATACAGTCTTTAAAAGCATAATTAAAGCCTCTCTCCCTCTCTTTAAGCCTGTTATTCTTCAAAGCTTGTGATGTTTGAATGATATTAAATTGATACTGAATGATGATTTAAGGGTCAAATCTGCAGTCAGGGGAGGATCAGGTGGATGTGGGCTTATTTCGGATTTTAAAAATAAAAATAAAAGATGATGGCACTCAGGATCCATCCATAAGGGCTGTGTTATTAAGGGCTATTTCACTATAAATCTGGCGTGTCACAGCTGTCATGTAGGTGTGTCTGATACCGTCAGATCTGGACAATGTCATGAGTCCGTGGTAATTTACAAAACGCACTCCAAAAGCAAATTAATGATATTCATGTAGTTTATTACACAAAAAGGTGCGACAAACACAGACAAACACTCTTCACTTATTGATTTAAAACTAATAAAAAATAAATAAATAAATAATAAAATGGGTAGCCTAATATATGAAATTGGTTTTATTCGCAGCACTGGGACGTCCGACACAGGTGAGCTGTCATTAATGTCTGTATTTGTAATTATTAATGTTGCATGATGCCAACGCTTTTGCACGCTGAAAAGACGCGTGGGCTCTGTGGAGAGCTCCGCTCCAGCTGCTGCTGTGACAGGTCACTGACGCTGTGTTTCTGCTGAATCTAACATGTTTCAGACTCGCCTGATTTACATTAATACCTGGATTTTGATATTTGAAATTTCAGGGGATTTTGCTAAAAAATTATTATAGTTGGTTTGGGAGGTTGTGGAGTTCCTCTAAAAAATGGTAAAATTGGAATTCCGACAATGGGAGGAAAAAGTGTCAGAATGGCAGGACGTTTGATATAAAATTAAGTGTCACCATTCCGATAACTGGAGGCCCATGTCGGGATGTCAGAATGGTGGCATGTAACCGGGAGGGACTGGGAGGATCGAGCGGGTTTGGTGGATAGAGGACACAGACTATCCAGACATGAGCTCAGTGTAGAGCTGTGGCATCATTAACATCAAGGGAGGAGAATGTGCTGGAGGTCGGAAGAGCGCAGGCAACAACGGAGAAGAAGCGGGTGGGCGACAGGTTGCTGCAGAAGGAAACCATAGGGGTGGAAGCAGAGGGTCTTTTCGGGAGACTCACTCTGAACTGAAAGAAATAGTGGTCAGAAAAGTGCAGAGGTGTGACGGACAGGGCCTCTGTGACACAGTTTCTTGTGAAAAATCTAGCTCTTTGCCAGCTTCATGAGTCGGAGGCCTACAAACCAGTTGTAGCTCAAATGAGTGCATTAATGTCAGAAATTCTGAAGAGTTAGGACTGTCAAGGTGGATATTCATATCACCAAGGACCATTATGGGACAGTCATGCTCAGGGATGGAAGAGACCAAGATGTCTAGTTCATCTAGAAAGTCACAGAGTTGTCCTGGTGGCCGATACACAACAACCATGTTGATTTTGAATGAAAATAACTTTGATTTACTGACTATTTATTATTCATCTTTCTCATCCACAGATTGAGCTGCATGTGCACCTCGATGGAGCCATCAGGGTGGAGACTATTCTAGATGTTGCCAAGTAAGTTGCTTTACTTTATTTGGATTTTCATCTTTGAATATTGTTTGAATCAGTTGCCCTGAGATCCAGATACACTTGTTTAGACAGATATATAAAGTTGGTCAGCAAAGACATGTAAAATCATTTATTTGTACCTGTGTCTGTTAAACAAATGTTTTAGAAATGACAGATATAAGCTTTTATTGCATTTTCTCGACTGGGAATTGGGTTTGTTTTAGCACCCGTTTGCCACATGGTTCCACTTGGTTCTGGTCAGGTGGTTCAGTGGGGTTATCAATGTTAGTTTTAGCAAAACAGCTGCCTACATTATGTTAAATGACAGTGATGAAGGCTGTCAGAGTATATTTACTCTATTGAACATTAAACTAAAACTACATGGTGAGTTCAAGAATGCGTGTCAAAATGCTTCACGGAGCAAAAGGAAACAGTTGAAGGTGGTAAGCATCTGTAGGATTGTCACAATGAAGAACCTATCCAAAACATAGCCATCAAAACTAATATTGTGCGTTGTAAAATGTTAGGCTCTGAAATACTTGTAAATAAGCGTAAATAAAAGCCAGGATCAGTGGCTCTCTAAAGTAAAAGTTTGTATGTGCTTTATCAGAATATAAGAAGACATCATGGGGTAGTTTAGGAGCCCTGGTTTATTCAATTATATATAAGTAACTCAGAGGTCAATGTCACGATATATCACACAAATAACAATACTTGATAACCCTAGGAGGCAACTGTTACAGTATGAGACAACATATACGAAAATAACCTGAGTCCAGACCACTATAATACTTGGATTTTCATTTTCCACAGGTCGACCATGAACAGCTCGTAGGCACTGATTGCGCTTTAAGGCAGCGACTCATTGTGAGTCATGTATTGATCTGGCCCTAATTGTTAAGACATGCACCACATAGGTTAAGAACATCATTGACAAATTGTGTCAGAATTCCTCATTACAGAATGGCTCCATGAATTCTGGACTTCATTGTAGCCCAATTTTTTCTGTGTTTTGTTTATTTTAGTTTGCAGTGACCAACATGAAGAATTGTAGCTTAAATGGGCAATGTTTCACCAATCTTTGTTTTTAAAATGACTGTTATGGTACTGTGGTGACGGTGGACTTACGGATAAATGGAAAACCAGAATTTCTAACTTAGGACTGGTAAAAAATTAAAGAATGCTAATTTGAAGTCAGATTTCCTTGTGAGGATATAAAACATTAAACAAAATACTGGTTGAGCCTTATTAGATTTAATTATTTTGTCATTATTTTTCTTAAGTTAAGCGAACTAAATAACTAATGGTGAGATTGGACGTTAATCACAAAACTATAAGCAAGATCAAAAGAGTATCAAATTCTGAGGTACAAGGAATCATCTGAGCATCATCTGAGGTTGAAGCTGGGCAGAAATAACGAGAAAGGAGGCAGGGAATCTTTTTAGTGCTGCATATTTTCCCTGCAAAGCATAACAGTTCACTGAATGTCACATTTTCAGATGTGGGGGACCAACACATAATGTCAGGGTTTTTGAGTTGGCGGGGACTTCAGACATCCAAAAATATACTCTCAAGCATAGTCAATGGAGATACTTTTTCATAATACTTCCCCTTTAAGATAAAACAAAATGCTTATTTAAATTTCAACATTGTTGTATAACTTCTTTTTTCACTCTACACCTTCTAGGAGACGTGGGATTCGTCTGCCAGTCAGTACTGTAGAAGAAATGAAAGAGAGAATTATTGTCCACGAGCCTGCCACCCTCACAGCATTCTTGGGAAAATTCGGCGAGTACATGCACGTGGTTGCGTAAGTGCTGACATGTCACCTTTCAGTTGCATAATTACCAAAGACTTTTTTTTATTGAGCCAGAGACAGGGAGTGCAGAGTGTGAGACTGGAGTTATGAAGAGTCAGGGTCCACATTCTTGCACCAGGAATGTTTACAGTAAGAGTCAAAGTCCAGTCATACAATTTGTAGTATGTAACAAATAAGTGTTATCACTACAGTTATGAAACATGCAGTATCTGTTAAAACCAGGGTGTGTTGTACAGTTTGTGATTGATTGTATTGGTATGTAAGACACAGCAGTATTATGTAATACAACTCTGTTCTGCTGCAGGGGTTGTTGGCTTTAAATGCCAGACATGCAGGACAGGAACACAGTATTATTGAGATCAAGTGTCACCTTGGCAACCAACCTAAGAGGATAGTAAACCGGTTTGGCTAACCTTCCGGTGTCCCTCAGTCTTAGTTTTAGTCCTGAACTCTTTAGAAAACACAAAATACAGTCTTCTGTCAACAATGCTGGCCTGTAGTTGTTAAACTGCATCACACAGTATTGCTGAATGGACTCTTCTGTATCAGAGCGCATGAAAAGCCTCGTGTGCACAACAACCTCAACATTAGGGAACTTGCCAGTGTGGTTTTGCTCATTCAGAATTGTTGTATTCGGTTAACGGCTATTGGAGGAGTCATTAGAGGATGTTGGAGAACATCAGACATTCAGGTCCATGCATTGAGCTTTCATTGCCATTGAAAGTGCTGGAAGCAGTGTTGTTGTGATGGTGTGACATGGAGTGGAATGAGGTCTGCACTGGAAATGAAAGACTCACTCTTACACTCTGTTTTGTAATGAAGCATGACCATATGGGTAGGACAGGTAAGAATGTTGTGTAAACAGATACAACATATACATATAAATATATACATATATATAGGGCTATAAGTAAAATGTTCCCTTATCACTTAGTCTGACAGTATTTTTATTTATTTTAAATGTTAGCTCACCGTATTTCTTATAGATTTGCATATGCTTGTAAATATGACTAATAGGTTAATATTATAAAATGTAACTATAAAAAACACGACTAGACAGTGTCTAGTCAAATAGACTAACTTTCTCTCACAGTCTTATTTTTGTTTGGTTTGGTTTTTATTGGCATAAATCAGATTCCATATACTGTACTTTTCCCATCTATGACAGTAATGCACATTTGTGACCATGTGTTGATATTTTGACAAAGTATGTTCACAGAAAAAAGGTTTGGCATACAAATGCTTATCTGCTACAGTTGGCGTCTCCAGGATCATGTTAAGATGTGATGGCACACACACACACACACACACACACACACACACACAAATACTTGCACAGCTATTCCTGGATTTTGCATTGACATCCATTCATTGGGTAGCCCAGTCTCTAACCCTTACCTATCCTCAATTCACAACTTAGCCCTAAGCCTGACCATGACATCAGAAATGATGCACTGCCTCATTATGACTGAGCTTTGCTCCCCCATGACTAATAAAAATAGGATCATACTTAGACTTTCTAAAAACAGTACACATAACACCAGATAACAGTTCATGTGAACAATGCACATGAGAAATTGTAAAAGTAAAATCTGTCACATCAACATAAGAAATTGATAAAAAAAAGTTCAATTTGATTCACGTAATATGTACACACACAAATAAAGTTACATGCATACACAGAGAAAGCAATTAATTCCTTTTAGGAAGGTAGGGTGACAAGTGAAAGGTAGAATTACAGGTCTAAGTCTTTGTATTTATTAAACGTTCTAATAAATCAGACCACATTGCGAGTTAAAGAGCGGACACCAAGTTGTACCACAGGTAGCCTACCTGCCACTGTTGGCTTCTGAAATGCCTCACATTTTTGGATCCCTGTGTGACACTCGTGTTGTCACCTTGTTTGGAAATCTATCGTGGGGTAATTCTGATCTGTTGGCCCTGGATGTTGGGCTGGATCCTCCTGAGGTCGTGAGATTCTGCCCACCGGCTGAAAGGTAATCATCTGTTAGTAGACCCTTCAGCATCGTCAGGCTGCTGCCTGTTGCCCATTGTGGAGCTGGGCTGCTGGTAGCTGATGGCTGCTGGCAGATGAAGCCCCACTGCAGGTCAGAGATCTGCTGAACCGCTGGAGCCCGCTAGCTGTTAGAGCCCTCTAGCCCATTGGTTCCCAAACGGTGTGCCGCGGCACACTGGTGAGACGTGAGGCAAGTCCAGGTGTGCCGTGCAATCTACAAAGAAATATACATTTTTTAAATTTACTATATTAGTACTTTGTATGCACTTATTTCATAATACAGAGGCAAACTCTATACCTAAAAACAATTATTTATTTAAAAATCCTCAGAGAACCCCATATTTCACTGTTAACGCAGTTGCGCAGGTGGGAATTGCGCAGGTGGGAATGTGATTCTCATTTTCTCCATGTGGGATGGTACTGTCGAACTGTGGCAGTGGAGTACATAGACACGCCCCCCAACCTCCTTTGGATCCCTCCAGGTCAGGGACCTGCACCTGGTCATTGGCTGTTGATGAATTGGCCCTACATCCATTGCTGTCCTGCTGTCTCGAGGATTGATTCATGTGTCTCTTCTTCCTTTGATGTGTATATCTATCTTGCAGAACAGTTTCATTCACACAGATATTTCACTCATTGACCTGGTAATTTCCAATATTGATGACAAGGAGTCAATTTCCAATTCAAAACGAAAATGTTTTATCCTTCTTCTTCTTCTTTTACTATCTGGCAATGTTCAGTCTGACCCAGGCCCCTCTCTGAAGAATATTAGTACCCCTGATGAAATCAGGCCTTGGTATCTTACACCTAAATGTCCGGAACCTGGTTCCTAAAATTGATAAAGTTAAAATCTGGGTACAGACCACTGAACCTGATATTCTTGTGTTGTCCAAAACTTGGTTGAATAAATCAGTCTCAGGTCATGCTATCAACAGTTACAATGTTTTCCGCTGTGAGCAGCCCAGGAAAGGTGGAGGTGTGGTCATTTATATAAAAAACATGTTTCATACGACTCTCTTCTCCTCTCCTCTGTATCTATTAGCAAACAGTTTGAATTTTTGGCATTGAAACTTGAATTTCCACAGAGACAGTCACTTACAGTCATGGGCTGTTACAGGCCTCCCTCGGGCTGCAATGAGGCTTTAAGTTCTTTAAATAACCTTGTTGCAGGGTTGAACTGAGTTTGTCTTAGTGGGGGATCTAAACCTTGATTGGTTGTGATCAGCCTCAGACAGCCTAAAATCCATCTGTGACTCACTGAATCTCAGCCAGTTAATTGACAACCCAACTCGGCCTACCATTAAATATCCTTCTTGATCATCGCTCCTTGATCTAATAATAACAAATGCCCCCCACAACTATACTGATACTGATGTCTTTGGAAACCATCTGAGTGCCATTTCAGTGGTCAGAAATGCCAAACTCCCCAAAAATAAACCATAAATTCTACTCAAAAGAGATTTTAAACATTTTCATGAGCAGGCTTTCTTGCACAATCTGTCTAATTTTGAGTTGAAACGAATCCCCCTCCTCGATGATGTTGAGTTGGCCTGGAAATTCTTTCTTGATGAATTCTTGAAGCTTATCAATAAACATGCTGCCTTGCATAAATTTAGGATAAAAGGGCGAAATACTGCCTGGTTTTCCACTGAAATTGGAAACCTCCTTAAAGAAAGAGATCATGCCTGGGCCAAGGCACGAAAAAACAAATTAGAGGCTGATTGGATCAGTTTCTGTCAACTCCGGAACAAGTGTACCTCCTTAATTAAGAAGGCTAAATATGGATTTAATTTATCTGAAACCACCAAAAATCTAAAGCCTCGTTTCCACTATGCAGTCTGGTACGGGTTGGTTCAGAACGGTTCGCTTATTTCAGTGTTTCCACAACCTCAAAAGCATACCGGTCCCATGAAACCCGTTACCATTTTCGTAACCCTTCTGCTTGGGGTACCGAGCACACAGGACCGGTTCCAGGCTCTGCTCTCCATTGTTGGTGAGGAGGCTGTGCAGCGGCAGCTCGATGGTGCTGTGCGAAACCAAAAAGTTTTCCAGCTGATTGCCGCAAAAATGGCAGAGAGTGGTTTCAACCGGACCGCGAGCCAGTGTGGCATTAAGAATCAGAATCAGAATCAGAATCGCTTTTTATTGCCAGGGATGTGGACACACACGAGGAATTTGACTCCGGTTACACCTCACTCTCTTTAGTGCAACAAGTACAAAAAATAGACAAAAAATAGACATAGAACAAAATTAAATCAGAAGTGCAAATTGGTGCATGGTGCAAGGATGATACACTGAAGTCCGGTTTTAGCTGTTTAAAACAGAGACAGCCTGAGGGAAGAAACTGTTCCTGTGTCTTGTTGTTTTGGCGTACAGAGTTCTGTAGCGCCTTGCAGAAGGGAGGAGTTTAAACAGTTTGTGTCCAGGGTGTGATGGGTCTGCAGAGATGTTACCTGCCCGTTTCCTGACTCTGGACAGGTACAGATCCTGGATGGAGGGCAGGCTGACACCAATAATCTTCTCTGCAGACCTTATTGTCCGTTGCAGTCTGTTTTTTTCCTGTTTGGTGGTTGATCCGAACCAAACGGTGATGGATGAACAGAGAACAGACTGAACAATGGCGGTGTAAAACTGGATCAGCAGCTCCTTAGGTAGGTTGAGCTTCCTGAGCTGCCGCAGGAAGTACAACCTCTGCTGGGCCTTTTTGATGGTAGTGACTGTGTTGGTCTCCCACTTCAGGTCCTGAGAGATTGTGGAGCCCAGAAACAGAAACGCAGACACTGCGTTGTTGGTGATGGTGATGGGTGGCAGAGTGGGGGGGCATCTCCTAAAGTCCACTGTCATCTCCACTGTTTTTAGTGTGTTCAGCTCCAGATTGTTCTGACCACACCAGCAGACCAGCCGTTCAACCTCCCGTCTGTATGCATACTCGTCACCGTCCCGACATTAAGCTGACATCCCGACATTAAGTCCCGACATTAAGTCCCGACATTAAGCTGACATTAAGCTGAAATTAAGCTGACATTAAGCTGAAGAAGCTTGGAGGTGGTTCGAAATTATGGATGTTATTTGTTATTTGCTGTTATTTGCTATTTACGCTTTGGCACGCACTCCGCCCACCCCTGAGGGTCCCCTTTGTACAGTGGGAACGCAAGCTGACCCCAAAGCGACCCGACCCGTACCGGACTGCATAGTGGAAACGAGGCTTAAATGATCCCGAGAAATTTTGGAATGTTGTGAGATCTGCTTCTGGTGCTATAACTTCTAGTGAACTGCTAATTTTTTTGGTCAAAGATTCTGTAAACTTGACTGATAAATGTGCCATGTTAAACTATTTTAATGAACATTTTATCACAGCAGGGCACTTGTTTGATTCCTTTAACAGTAATTTTAAAAACACTTTTTTAAATAATGAGCCCGCTGTTGTAAAATGTCCCCTGTTGACTATTCTGAACCCACATCTGTTTCTGAGGTTCCCAGTGCGCTAAAAAAGTTTGACTCCAAAAAAATCAGCTGGTCCTGATAGTTTGGATCCATTTATTGGATCAGCTGGCTGCTGACTTAATTGCTGAGCCTTTAGCCTGAGCCTTTAGCCTGTATTTTTAGTCTAAGCTTCACCACAAACAAACTTCCCAAACTTTGCATTTGTCCTTCCACTGCTAAAAGGAGGCAAACCCTGAATAATTACAGGCCTATCTCAAAATGATGTTCTCTGGCAAAAGTATTTGAAAAAATGGTCTGTGACCAACTGAAGGAGATTTTAGAATCAAACAACATTCTAAATCCCTTTCAGTCCGGTTTTAGAAAGCAGCACAGCACTGCTACTGCTGACCTAAAAGTTTTCAATTATGTGTTTGAGGCATTGGATTAAAAATAGTTTTGTGTTGCTCTGTTCATTGACCTATCCAAGGCATTTTAGACTGTGGATCACAGTCTCTTGTTAGAAATTCTGGTCGAAAATGGCATCTCCATCTCCAGGTGCCCTGGAGTGTCTTGTACCAGGACCTAAGCAAAGGATCCTTTTAGGTCCTGTGGTTTGTGGTGAGGATAGTCGTGTACAGGGCCGTAGCCAGGATTTTGGAATAGGCGAGGTCCATGATGCGCGCGCCGAAATTTTTACAATATATATATATATTTTAAATTATATAGTTTTTAATATATAGCCTACATTTATGTATATGTACAATATATATTTATATGTTTTAATGTATTTATTAAATTACAGGTCACACAAGAGTTGTATTGTTTAAATGTATTTTAATTGTATAAACCAGCATTTATTATTTTAATGTCCTGTACTAAATTTACATTTTTTTTATAGTACACCACCATGTTTTTAAAGAATATAGGGGGTAACTTTGAACTTGTTGAACTGAATGATGAATGGTAGTGATATTCCAAAATAAAAATAATATTCAAGTAGAAATAAATCATTGCAAATTACAGCCCCTAAAAGTACAAATTTACAATCAAATTACCTTTCACGGATATTCTATGCTTTTACATGAGCCTATGTTTTTAATGTTCATATTTTATGTAGCTGATGGTGTCAGTCGGTCTTTTTTTTTCTCCACTAACCAAATGACGGCTTCTTAAAAACAGTGACTTATCAAATTGCTTCACAAAGTTGTCAAAGAAGACATCATAGCCTACTCATAACTCATTATGCGTAGGCTACTGTTTTAAAACTGTTGGCTTTGTTGCGCCCAAGTGCTGCACTGCGCAGGCTTAATCACTTGCGATGTCTGCTGAATTGCGTTCTCTTCCACGAGTCGCACCACTCCACTCGCACAGTCTTTTTCACTCACACAGGCAAAAAACGAAAACAAAGCCCATGGATGTTAACCACAATCTGCAAAGCACGTTTCACAGAGGTTTTGAGTTTTTTTATGTTTGATTCAGTTGGGCATTTTTGGCGGTCCAAAAAAAAAAAAAAAAACCTCGGATGAAATAAGGGAGGTCCAGACCTCGCTGTCCTCTAATGTCGCTACGGCCATGGTCGTGTGTTGCCATACTGAATGGCTTGGGTAATTGGTCTGCAGAAATGTTTAGGTAGGTGTCAAAGTGAAATTTATGTCAGTCCCAGGATGCATTGCATTGGATCAAGATGAGAAGTGTTGCTCACTTTACCTGTCAGTGGTCATGATGATATGGCTGATCTACTAAAACATGATATGCAATGGTTCTCCCAACCATTTGGGACTAAGGAGATGATCGTGGACTTTAGGAGGCAGCAGGGGGTGGAGCATGCACCCCTCCACATTAAAGGATCTGAAGTAGAAAAGGTCAGCTGCTTCAAGTTCCTTGGGGTTAATATCAGCCATGATCTCACCTGGTCTGCCCACACAGACAAGGTGGTCAAAGCTGCCCGGAAACGCCTCTTCTTCCTGAGGAGACTCAAGAAGTTTGGCATGAACCCAGTCATCCTCATCAACTTTTATAGGTGCACTATAGAAAGCATCCTGACTGGCAGCATCTCAGTGTGGTTCGGGAGCTGCACAGCCATGGACAATAAGGCCCTATGCAGTGTGGTCCTATCTGTGCATCATTGGGAGGAAGCTCCCAACCCTTTAGGACATCTACCAGATGTCCTAAAGGGCAGAATCCTAAAAGACTGCCATCACCCATCCTTCAGACTGTTCACCATGACTGGTAGGCGGTACAGAAACATCCGGTCTCGCACCCTCAGAATGGAGAACAGTTTCTATCCTAAGGCCATCAGGCTCCTAAATGGACTATAATGCACTCTCATCACTTACACACTCGACACTTACACTTATACTTTACACACTTTATACTTTACACATGCCTACCTCCACTGCTGTTTGCACTGCAACTTGCAATATTGCACAATATTGCACAATATTGTATTTTTTATTTTACCTTATGTTATAGGTTAGTATAGGTCTTAGATTAGCATAGGCTATTATGTGTATTATATGTTCAGTACAGCTCTTAGCCTAGCAAGCCAGACCCGTACAGCAAAAAGCATTTGCGGCCGCGAGGGGCGTCTAGATTTCTAGGCTATACAGCTCTTGTATTTAGCGTTAAAATGTATATTGTAGTATCCACATTGCCTATTTATTGTTACTGTCTTTGTTAGAGTACTTATGACATGACATGTTACGGCATGTTATGTCTTGTTATGGTAGCTGCTGTACGGTGTCCTGTCCTAAGAATTTCAGTGCCCAGTCCGACTCTTTTGTTCTGTGTATCTGACAATAAAAGACTTGACTTGACTTGACATTTGAGGTTGCCTCATTTTGAAATGTAATTGTAGGCTGTTATTCCTTGTATGAACAAATGACCCAGCTGGGTAAATTTGGCATGAGGACAGGCTCCAACCAACCTTGGGGTTCATACACATAGCCCTTCTCTCTTCCCTTTTTAATTCTACCATTCATTATTCAATTACCAGTCTCTATGACTTTATATTTGTGCCTCTTTCCTGCACGAACGGTGGGATATTCTGAGCACAGACAAATGTACTTTGTGAGTGTATCAGTCGTTTTGTGAGCAGAAAATATTTTCATGCAAAGAATAACTTAATCTGAGCAAAGAAAAACTCTTTCTGAGCACATGAAATTCATTTTATTGTTTGGTCCTCTCTCTGAGGACACAACAATATCTGACAGTATATGACCGTCTGTGCAGTTGTATTCCTTCACGCAGCAAAATGTGACGGAACTTTATTTGCCTAAGCCAGTCTTTTCAGGGGCAACAGCACCTCCCAGAGTCACAGAAAATGATGGTCACAAATCTGCCAGGTCATACACAGGTGGAAGACCTGTGGCACTACTTACATGTGGCCATGATGAGAAGTTTTCTTGATGCTGTTCTGGTTGACTCATTGTCATAAATCCTCAATAACCTCCAAATGCTAGCCTTGTAGCATCAAACATTGAGGAACAATTTCCCCATATGTGCTGCCACACGGAAAAAATAATGTGATAAACTAATCATTTACTTGATAATTAGGAAATGTGACAAATATTCCTGATTGAAAGGTAAATCTCCAGTTGAAGTGGATGTAGTTTTTTTACAGTGTTAGCGGGATGCAGCTGGAAACAGCCAATCAGGTTGACCAGTCCAGTTGAATCCACATGATTGTATCAATCATTACTGTTATGTTGCACATAGATACAATATGTGCTATATTTTGTATGGCATCAGTAACGCTGATTTTGAAAGCCATTGTTGTTTAGATGATGTGCAGTGATTAATGGTTCGATTTTTGATCTTTGAGATATATTTATCCGCTCAAAGCCATTTATTCTTTCTTTGCTTCTTTTTCAGTGGAGACAGAGAAGCCATAAAGAGGATCGCTTATGAGTTTGTCGAGGACAAAGCCAAGGAGGGAGTGATTTATGTTGAGGTCAGATACAGTCCACATTTTTTAGCTAACAGCAACGTAGTGCCAATTCCATGGAACCAGCCAAAGTAAGTATGTTTTCTGCAGTTTTGAGTCAAATCTCTGCTGTGTCGGGATATGTTTATATGAAGTTTGGCTCACTGCGTGTTTTCTTGTTCAATGTCTTTTTTTCTTTTTGCTCAGAGGTGACTTGAGCCCAGATGAGGTGGTGCGCTTGGTTAACGAAGGCCTCAAGGAGGGGGAGAGGGCCTTCGAAATCAAAGTCAGGTCCATTCTATGCTGCATGCGCCACATGCCAAGTAATGAACTGTTCATGCTCCTGTCTGCCTAAACAGCCTTGTGGGATAAGGTTCCTACTGTATATGTATCTTCTGTCTCGTCTCAAAGGTCTGCTGTAGGTGTTCTTGTTAGATGTCAGAACATGTATCTCCAGATTTTTCTAATAAGAGTAGGGGCTTTTCCATGAGTTCTTTTAGGCAATAAACTAAATTCAACAGTTAATATGCTTGAAATATAAATACTATGTTTACTATGTCAACTGAGCATTTGCTACTAAGGATAGAGGACAAAGTATGTCTGAGGGTAATGAGAATGTTAGTTACATGTAGTTGGCCGTACATCAAATAAGTGAACCAATAATGGTGCAGGATAAAAAGCAAGGGACAGCCACCATATTTAGGATTTATTCGGTGAATACAATTGTCTGTTCACTCTGTGCAGTCAATCCAATATTTTGACAAATTCTAGTCTGAAACATAGTGGTGGACCTTCAGTCTTTGTTCCAGTATGTAAGCATGGTAGGGAAATCAATAAAGGCTGTAACGCTAGCCCCTTCCAGCTTGTTACTTCTCAGTTGACCTATTGTGTTGCATACCAAACAATTGACAAACATGTTGTTGGTGGCAACTTGTTATTATTTGCACAGTGCAGTGAATTGGAGCGCTTTAATGTTTCTACAAAAAGAAACACGTCATCCATCGTGTTTATTCTATGTTGTTACTTCTTCTTCTCTGTGCCGACATGTTCTGTTATTTCTGGCTCAGAGCCCAGGATGAAAAGTGTGGAGCATGTGCACAGTGCCTTATCCAGTTTAAGTCCAGTTGCATATAGTCTTGAAACGTATGTATACATGCAGCAGTAATTCTATCTTCAACCCCTTTATTTGAATATGTTAGTCCCTCTTGGAGAGCTTCGATTTCATTTTGGTGAGACCGACACATTTACATGTATTTTAAAAGCCTGGTTGTGTTCAGAATAAGACAATCATTCAGAGTTTTTCCTGTTTTTCTCCCTTCAGTGTGAAATTTCTGTTTTGATGATAGATGGTTTTCACAGAGCAATACAGGGATGTAAAAAGAAAGTACACCCTCTTTCTTTTATTTGACATATTAGAACATCATAAAAACGTTTTTTTGTCCATGGTAAGTCTTTAAATTAGGTAAATGCAACCTCAGATATTAAATATTTATCTAAGAAAACTAAACCAAAATGCAGAAGCTGTGTATGATTAATAACACCCCATAATTAAATAGCATGTAAAACCACCTTCAGCGGCAATAATTTTAAGTAAGAATTTTTTGTATGATGATCCTTCTTCAGTTGACTGGCAACGTCCAGGATGTACCCTGGATCTCGGGTTGGCCCCGACCCCACCCCCCTGATTGGGATAAAGTTAGTATAATCGATCTCACCGTAGAGTGATGGACCTGAATGGTCCAGACCAGCAAACAGCCATAACTTCTGCTTTTATAAAGGTGATCACACTTGCTGATGATCAGTCGGTTGAGTTGATTTCATTTGCAGCCCTGGCTGCTATGTAACCTCTTAATTCCTAAGGAAGCAGTAAAGATGTACTTAAAATTTCACCCTCTGCTTTTGCATTTTGGCCTAGTTTATGTTTTTATAATTAATGACATGGTGTAATGTGCTGTTGTTCTGCTGAGGTTGTGCTTATCTTATTTTAAGGCTATGTAGGGTCCTGGTGATTTTCCATTATCTAATAACACCTTAGAATTGAAAAAGGGTATACTTTTTTCACATGATTGTATTAGCTCCAGCGTTACTATTAGTAACAGTAGGAGTTCAAGTATTAAATCAACAGGGACATGCAGTGTGTTCAATGTCTGAGCTTCGTCTGTGATATTAAGTTCGGTAACATGAGCAGTCGATGTCAGTAGCAGCAGTGCAATACTCTGTTCCTGTGTAATCTAATCTAACAACAAAGTAAAGTTGAGATCTGCTATTAAACATCTTCTACAAAATCTTTCAAAACATGCTGCAAAATACCAGGTATCTTTTTGAAGTAGACCTTGTGAGTGTAAGCAGAATATCTGAACAAGCTGTGGAATAAATGTGTGCAGTAAGATGTGTACATGTGTGTGCATAGTTGGACAGTTTGCAACCATATATCAGTAGACCGTAGTTATGTATTTGCAATGTCTGTTGTACAGTCTAATTAATTTAGATACAATTGTATTTTGCATGTATGTAACCAGATAGAGGCTAAACAATAATTATTTGATATAACATTGCTTTCTTAAATGTTCGATAAGAACACACCCTGCTCTTTTGCAACTGGCAGTGGTTTCATATTTACTTTGCAGATTGCAAGTAGTATCAGTCCACTCCTCTCTCAAGGTAAAAAAGCTACGAGTTACATGTGAATTATTTAAGAAGCAGTCCCCCTGGTTACTGGCAGTCTGCCAGAGACAGTTACAGCAGAGTGATTCATATTTTCCTGGGCTTCAAAGCCTTATTCATGCAGATGATGTAAAATGAGCTACAATCAGCTACTCACCATCTTCATGTATGTGTTTGAGCTTGCAGAACCGAACATTCTAGTAATTTTAAGTTTTAAATCCTCCAGGCTGGTCCATGGATATTGTGGAGCTGTGTAAGAAATATCAGAATGAGGGGGTGGTCGCCATTGATTTGGCAGGTGATGAGTCACTCAACTGTGAAGCCAATCCTGACCACAGGAAGGCCTACGAGGTGAGCATGTTGAAACAATAGCAAATTAACATGGAACAGGATCTGTCGGATTAAAAAGATGTTGTTTTTTCAGATGTTTTTTCATGAGCATTACGTGCCAGACTCACAGATAAAAGCTTGCATTGCCACATGAGCTGAATTCAAGGCCATCAGAACAGCAGCATGTTCTGCTGCATAAGTGGAAGCTGAAAGTTTTTATTTTTATTTCCCAATTTAGCAAAAACTGGCAATGAAGTTTAAATACACAAGGCGATTGAAGAGAGTAAACATTTGATTCAAATCATGATATTTTTTTGAGAAAAGGAAAAATATTTTCATAATCTTCTCATGTTGTCAGAGGCTGCGATTTTTGGCACCGGCAGCTTTCATGAATCATGTTCAGCATTATGATGGCCAGACATTAGTGACAGATCTCTGGATTCCGGGTCATTCCCAACACAAATGACAATTCCATATGGAATGAACTGCCTTATATGGGTATGATTCCTTCCCTACTTTGCTCTTTGCACCACTAACCCCTCAAAGACTCAGGATTGTTAGGAGACACTGAAGTGTATGATGTTATATAAGCACACTTTCAGTTGATGTAGGCTACTTATTTTCTAAAGCTGAAAAGCTTGTGTCTATAAATCTTTTTCATTTTTTTCCACATAAACTCAACACAGTTTGGGTTTAAAATCTAATACTCCAAGTGATTTTCTTTAATTGCTGAAAGTTCTCAGGAAAGCTCCATTTAGCTTTCAGCCATTCATTCATTGATTCCTTCAGAGAATACAACAAAGAGCAATTAGTTTACCTGAATATGCACAATGCCTTCAGCCTGTCAGTCCCTAATGAAGATTAATCACTTAATACAATCAAAGTTTTAAGTGGCATCTGTGACCGTAATGAAGGTCTCCTTCACTAATCCCTTTCCCGTTTGGGAAATCTTCAGGGACTGATGAGTTACGGTTCATGATGCAGTGCTTTCTGAGGAATCGGAGATCATGGATGCCCAGTTTAGGCTTGTGCCCGCCGCCGTTTCTCCAGATTCCTTGAATTGCAGAGGGAAAATACTTTGAATGAATACATTATGTACTATCTGTTTGTGATGAGCACACTAGCCCTGTTATAGTATAACTGTTTTATATTTTATATACATAGTGAACAATGATCCTGCATTGATGGTTGAAATTTTCATTTCACTTTAATCTTTTTTTTTTTCATAGATGGGGTGTCTTAACGTAGAGAACTGAATCCATTGCAATATATGACAACATTTGTGGCTACTGTCCAATGCCATGACCCCAGTAGGGCTTTTCAAATAAAACACAAGAATATAAAATAAAAAAAAGTTTATTTTCCTCTACTGTCATTTATTAACAACAAGCAGACTTTTTAGAGTACCAGATGTACCAATTTATTGTGGCATACTTTGTATGTCCAAGGTTACGAATGTTAAAATGAAAACAGATGATAAAACCGAAGAGATGTTTCGTGTTCTCTCAACAAAAAAAGTAAAAAAACAACACATTTTCCCTTTGTGCACAAAAACATGTATAAATAGTTGATTTTGCATCAGTATTGCAGATGTAAAAGCCAGATGTTTGGCTGTGCTATTTGCTAACTGATGTGTTCCGTGATGGATTGTGTTAACAGGAAGCAGTTCGTTGTGGGATTCACAGGACAGTCCACGCAGGAGAGGTGGGCCCCGCCTCTGTGGTGAAGGAGGTGAGTTGCTCAACAATACCATAAAAAAATTCTAAAGGAAATGGCTGAGTCATCTGATATCTTAATTGTCTTTAAATGTGTGTAAACAAAACACTAAAGCTAGGCACTAACAATAGAAATGTGGGCAGAGACCCAAACATAACAAGAAGAACAGAGTTTTGTGTTGTCAGTTTGAAGGTTAGGAGGGCTGTAAAATTACAGTGTACTGTATGTTTGCGTAAAGATATTTTTTAATTAAATGTTGAAGCCATCTGAATGTTTAATTATCCAACATGTGCGTTAATAAAACTATGAAGCAACACGCTAACAAATCAAACTGTGGGTAGAGTGCCAAACGAAAAACAAGAGCAGTTGTTCGTATTCTGGCCAGACAAATGCTGGCGAAAGAAACATTAACTTGGGAGCACTTTACAGTATTTCCACGTAATGAAGGAATACACAATTATGTATGAGTGCATATATTAAAATGACTTTTTTATTGTCCATCTCACCTGCAGTGTGTCGCGCACAATCACATCATGCTAAAATAAAGCAGCTTCTCTCTAAGAATAGAATAGAAAAATACATTC
The DNA here is from genome assembly GCF_027942865.1 of Odontesthes bonariensis. Classification (NCBI taxonomy): domain Eukaryota; kingdom Metazoa; phylum Chordata; class Actinopteri; order Atheriniformes; family Atherinopsidae; genus Odontesthes; species Odontesthes bonariensis. Next base: position 34,008,414 of record NC_134515.1, on the reverse strand, counting down.
CTTCCCCATGGGGGAAATTTAAATATGCAGCAAATAATAATAATAATAATAATTTGAATAATAATAATCAGCACATCCTTTAAAATTACAGTTCAGTTCAATTACAGTGTGCTTCTAGAATGTGCAGACTGGTGTTTTTTAACTGATGTCATGTCCTCTGGGTGATATTTTAGGCTGTTGAAGTGCTGAAAGCTGAACGTGTTGGACACGGCTACAGAACACTGGAGGACGAAGCCCTGTACAAAAAACTGCTGGCCCAAAACATGCACTTCGAGGTAGTAAAACCATCAGCATTTGCATCAACAGGGTTATTATGTATGTATATATATTTATATATTTATATATATAAATATATACTCTAATTGTGAATATGCAGAAATATATCTAATCTTTTAAATGTACTTTGCCCTGTTCATCATTACATTGGTAGAAATGTCCAATACAGTCCCAAAGTATAAAGGAGGGCTGGTACTCTGCAGTTGTTAACACTTCAACATAACCGTGTCTTCATTAGAGTCAAATGGTACAGTTGAATATTTAAAAAAAGAAAAGTGGTTGAAGAAACTCTCAAGGAGTTCAGAAAAGATGGCTGTTCTGCACTGAGAATCCAAGCATGCTTAAACGAGGCTGCGATGTGGGTCTACAGCACTGAAACTACAGATGTTTAAAAAAATATATACAAGAAGTGCTTAAGATACTTCATCTAATGAAGTATCCGATCACCTGAAGGGGAAAAACAGAAAGAAAGAAAGAAAAGAAAGTCCTTATGAGCATTTGGTGGGTTATATCTCACAGTTAGGAACCTTTCTAAGCTGAAAACACTATTCGACTGGACCCAAAGTGAACACAGAATTGAGGCAGGTAGTTATAGTGAACCTGAAACGGGTTGTATAGACTAAAGGAGAATTTCAATTCAGGAAGGGTGGCCATCCGCCTCGACCAGCTGGGGTTTGAGAAGACAGAAAAGAGGGGACAACAAACACTGTAACACCATTCAAAGGAAGAGGGAATTTCTCCCTGAAGCGCTCAGGTCCAAAGATAACAACTTCAGTTTTGTCTGAATTTAGAAGCAGAAAGTTCTGAGTCATCCAGGTCTTTATGTCTTTAAGACATGCTTGTAGTCTGACCAACCTATTGGGTTCATCTGGTTTCATAGATAAGTACAGCTGAGTATCATCAGCATAGCAATGGAAATTTATGCCATGCTGTCTAATAATGTTACCTAATTGAAGCATGTATAAAGTAAAAAGAATAGGTCCAAGCAAGTCTCTTTAATAAAATACTGTGATCGACCGTATCAAATGCAGCCCTGAGATCCAACAGGACAAGCACAGTCACAAGTCTGCTATCAGAGGCTAAGAGAAGCGGCTGAACCAAATTTTAAACCTGCGGTGATAAGCCCCACCCAGGAATATGTTTTTAATGAAAGGAAATGCGTTTTCCTGGTGGGAGGACGTGTCACTCTAAAATAACCATAATTATTATTCATTAAAAAAATCCCAAACCCCTTGTTTTTGGTATCTAAACAACACCATATGTATAAGCAGCAGGACATTTGCCAATGTGTCAGCAAATGACAACTACTCCCCAATAATTCAGGTTCACCTGTTTCTAGTAGACTATAATGGCCTTTCTTGGTTCTGAATCTACGTTACATTATTCTGATTAAGACACTATTGATGAAAAGTTCATGGCAAATTGTTGTCCTTCAGATGTGATGAAAAGTATTTAACTACTATTAAAAGATACATGTAGAGCCCTGCTTTTTATTGTATGTGTCATTGCAAAGTAACTAATTACTAGAGCTCAGGTGCCTCCGTCAAATGAGGAAAATCGCTTCTCCTGAGAGCTGCTGTTGTCACTGATGCTGCATTCACTAAGATTTTCTGAACTGTGACTGAAAGTCCATCTTGACTTCCACTAAATCTATAGTCCTGGCCCCTTAGTCCCCCTGCCATATGCACACTGACAATGTTGGTCAGCACAGCTCGGATGAGGGCTGTTTATTGTGTTCATTAATTACAGTAACAAACTGGAGTTATCTGTAGACATGGGGGTATACTGACCCCTGGTGGAGGCTTCTTTGCCTCATCTGTTAACGGAGGGACTACAGCAATAAGATCACCCTGTGCTGCCTCTGCTGTCATGATTGCAGGTGTGTCCTATTTCCAGTAAGCTGACCGGTGCTTGCAACTCGGACTTTACCAAACACCCTGTCATCACGTGAGCATCTTTTCTTTCTCATGATTTCTGATTAGCAGACTTTTCATGAAACCAAGTTTTCACTCTTAATCATTTTTGTTTCATAATATGCTTTGTGTAGGTTTAGGAAGGACAGGGCTAACTATTCCCTGAATACAGATGACCCTCTGATCTTCAACTCAACCCTGCACCTCGACTACAGCACAGCGCACAAACACATGGGATTCACTGAGGAGGAGTTCAAACGACTGGTGAGATCCAATGCCTGTAGAATTATAGCAGTAATTCTTAAGGAGAGGTCATTTCTATATGGTTTTCCTCACTTGATACTTAAACCAGGAGCAAAAAGCTTACATAGAAATATTCTACTTTACACTTAAAAGGTTTTCTATATTTGTATTCAATAATAATATAAAATTGTGCTTCATTTAGTTCCATCAGGTTTGCATATAAGATGATTTTGCAAAATATCAAAAGGAATAGTTTGACATTTTTAGGAGCTTTCTTTTTGTTGAGGGTTTAGAAAATCTAATCTCTACATATAGTCCAAAAGCTCTATCTTTAGAGATGCCAGTCGGAAGATATTAAAACAGTGACGATCGCATCATACTTAGTCCCGAGCAAAAGAGTAACACTGGACACATGCATAGCGATTCATTGCGTATCATTTTTCTGTTTTGAATAGTTTTGTTTAGTTGAGTTCAAAGACTCATCTGTAGTTTTTTTTTTAAATAAATCAAGATGTCACATCATCATTCAAAGACTGCTATTCATTCAACAGTATCAGACACAGTTGTGTCTCATTGTTCAGCTTTGAAATTTAATTTTATTATAAAGTGCCAAATCCCACTTAAAGGAGAATTCCGGCCATTTTACAAACATATCCCATCTGTTGGAGACCCAGGGAAGTTGGCCAAAGGGAAAAACGCGAGAAATTTTCATGCCTGCTGCGCAAAGTTGTCCAATTGCGCTGATTTTCATGAAAGCGGGCTCTATCGGGCAAGCGTTTAACCTTTTCTGAGGCTCTTAACGTGTATCAAAATACTTTTGACCAAATTGGCCGTGGTGTCAGTAGCAATACAATTCAACCCAGGGGCTAACCATACCATTAGCTAGCACAGACATGATACATTTTGAGATTTCAAAAACAGCGCACCTACCTCTCTCAGCTTCCGTGTTCCACAGGCGTGCGCACAAATTGATCGCCGAAGTCATACACTATAGTATTCCAAAATTGTCTTTTTGTCCACCAAAAACGACCCTCGGGAACCGAACTACACATTGCCATGTTTGTTATTGTTTCCTATCGAACAGCTGACTCGTTTCAACACCCATTTTCACCGTGCTGTCATGACGTGTCACATGACTGCTTGAAGGAGCGCATCTTCCCCCATTATTCAGCTGCGGGAGATAAGAACCCTCGGGATTTTATTGTTTGCAATTTAGAGATGGATGAATTGTATTGCTACTGACACCACGGCCAATTCGGTCAAAAGTATTTTGATACACGTTAAGAGCCTCATAAAAGGTTAAACGCTTGCCCGATAGAGCCCGCTTTCATGAAAATCAGCGCAATTGGACAACTTTGCGCAGCGGGCATGAAAATTTCTCGCGTTTTTCCCTTTGGCCAACTTCCCTGGGTCTCCAACAGATGGGATATGTTTGTAAAATGGCCGGAATTCTCCTTTAAGTAACCTCAGGGCACTTTAGTCAGTAAAATAAAGACCTCAGTGCATCATAGACAGAAGCCCAACAAAGTCCCAATGAGCAAAAACTGCAAAGCTAATTATTCTATTGACTCCTACAAGATTAATAGGTCAGCAGTTACTGGCTGTTTTCTGTAACAGTTACAACATCAGTCGTTACCATTCGCAAAGGGAGCTTTATTAACAGATACTGAGAGAATTATTTCACTATATTAAATAGTTTGGAGACAAATGAAAGGAAAAACCAGATTTGAGGCTCACAATGTTAGATCAGCTTTGGTGCAGCTTACTCGTTCAGTCATTTGACGATGGAGGAGTATGTTGTCCATTCAAACTCTCCCAGAAACTTTGCTTCTTAGGTTAAGATCTGGCAACCGAGCAGGCTTTTAGTACAAGTGCCATGTCATTTTCATGTTGAAAAGCTATTCAGAATCCCCGTTTGGAGGACAGAAAAGTTTTATCCCAGGATAAAGAAAATCATTCCCCTCCAGCACAACAGAGCAACTGGATCCCGTCACTGTAGAGGCCAAGCGTTCAGGCTTTTCTCTGTAATTTATCACCTGTTTGTACTGGTTTACCCTTGGCAGGAAGGGGAATAAACTAAACAGCCAAATTGCTCCTTAAAGTTGAACTCATTAACTATTTGAACTTAGAACTTCTTGTGTCTTATAGAACATCAAATCTGCAGAGTCGAGCTTCCTGCCAAATGAGGAGAAGCAGCAGCTCCTCCAGAAACTCTACGAAGCCTACGAGATGATACAAAGCACTGCCTTTTAAACCTGACCAGAACATCTATGGAGAACATGAGATCCAACCCAGGAACACATCACTCTGACCCCTTAATCTCCCTTCCTGACACAATGGAATGTCTTTTTACTGTTATGTAACCTGACATTAAGTCTACATCAAATATTAGAAGTTATCATGTGACCACTGCCTTCACATCACATACCTGTACTTGCATACCTCCAATGTTTTAGTTTAGGATGCTCTTTCAGATGAGGTCACACCCCTCTGAAAGGAAACATAACTACATGCACATGTTTTTGCACGTGCAAGTAATTTGGTTTTTCTTAAGCAGATTTCGTAATAGCGAAACATTCTTTATCTTATGTTTACATCTTTTTGTAAATAGAAAAAAATATCAGGGAAGCTTTAAATGCGCAATTATTTAACATTGATAAAACACCAGTTTGAACAGAGCCTGAACAGGAGGGCTAGGCCAGCTTATTTGTTGTCCACTTCAGTCACAGCTAAAACATTTCAGTGTGCTCTCGGGATGAAACAGAGTGCAATTGAAAGCCATGCATGGCTAGAACTTACTTTAGGGCAACAAAATCAACTCTAAGCATCCATTAGTTCAGATTAAGGGTATCCACTGTCAGAGGTATTTGTGCTTTTTGCTCATCGTATGTAGACTCCAAGGCAAAAATCAGGTGAAAACAGCTCAAAACCAAAAATGTAGTCTTATATTTTAGCACTAGGTGGCACCATACTGTCACCTAGCTGACCCAATGTGGTTTTGCATTTTAGAATTATTCAGTTCCTTTGATGTATATATTTATTGGAAATATTGCTTTCATTTCACTGATTAAAAAGCACTTTCTTTAACATATTTAGAGCACTTATGAAAAACATATTTTGACTGAATAAAGGCTTTTATGAAAAGTTTCTGCGTCGCACTTTTTCTTGACCTTGCACAGAACAGTGACTTCAAATATATTTCTATTCCATCCTCTACATTATGTTATAAAAAAAAAGCTTTTAAATTGAATATACATGAAGAAAAAGCAAGCTTTCAGCTTGAAAGAACTGCTGGAAACCTACAGCTTTGCAGACAAACTTTTTTTTATTGTATAAAGAGATAAATGAGAGCGCAGGGCATGTGCGTGGTGGAAATGTAAACACCGACTTCCTGTGAACATCCTAAAGTACACAAAAAGCTGCATTCAGAAATATTTATGGTTGTCATTATTTCTGGCTGGCTGGGATTCACCACCTTTATTGCTCCCATACCTGCAATTTTCAGTTACTGTAATCAGCTAAATGCAATGTACAAGAAGGTAAATATTCTTGAAAAACATACAGTACAAATGTTAAAGTAATTCACAAGTATTTTATTACACAAAAGAAAATTTCTATCACAAAGTTATCACTTAACATTTAGCAATAAATATGACCACGATAGTAAATGGAGACTATGTAGTTACTATAAAAAGGAAAACCTTTGATAATGTGGAACTGAACTAGATGATCACAAACACACACATACAAAGAAAAAAAAAAAAACGACAGACATTTTTGGATGAATACACCCTCCATGACAAAGTCATTAGGCTGGAGCAATGTTTTGAGTGTTATAAATTAATTCTGCTTAGTCCATCCTCACAGACATTAATTCAAAGTTTCTGTGCTTTCTTGTCTTGTCAGGAATCTAAATGACAAACAGAGCATGAAGCAAAAGAGTTTCCTCTCAAATGTCGGTTCCGCTCCGTTTTGTTGCCCTCGTTATAATCTGATCCAGTAAAGAGGCAACATTTGGGGTGGCTGAAGCTCCAAACACGCCGGCAGTGAGCGAAAGTGTCCTCATGTTCACTTTGGACAGCCACTACACCACCGCTCCTCTTCCATTCGCCTTACTTTCTCTTGCTTCTTCTACAATTCTCTGCCTCTCCTCAGTCTCCGACAGATTTTAAGATGGGCCGCCACCTCCCTGGGCATCTTGGCTTGTGGAGCCCTCTGGCTCAGGGGCCGGAGAGGCCCCTGGGTCTCCTTCTGCAAAAAAAAAAAAAAAAAAAACACAAAACATTGTTTACAGTCAAGCCCAAGAGAGGAGTGACAGTCTAAACAACATGGAATAAATCTGCTTTCAGAACAAATATGAATCTTGAGGAAGGAAGTACAATTTCCTGAAGCTACACAGAGTCGCTATGAAATGAGAGCATTTCAGAATTTGACACTTCTCACCGTACCAGGACTGATTTCTAGTGGTCATGGGAAACTTATCTTTGAGTAAAAGGGAAGTCGGCAAGAACAATGATGCAACACATGATTGCCAGGATGGAGAGATTTACAGTCATTTGAAGACTTGTTCCTCCTAATAAATTGATTTACTGAGAGTAGAGTAAGCAGAAACTATTTGTCACGATCATTTAACACTGACAACAATCAAATCTTACTGAGACCACAAGTTAAACAAAAAAACAACACTTGCACTGCCTGTACTATTGATATTTTGGTGCATGTAGCTCCAGAGCCAGTTCCTCAACAGCAGCCATTTATTATCAAATATAATCATGTGAAAAAGAAAATGCACCCTCTGTCATTTTATGCATCAGGGACATAAGAAGGACATGACATCACACTGTAAAGCAATTATTGCTGCCCATAATTTATTGAGGGTTTATAAGACCATTTGTGAGCAAGTTGGAATCCATCTTACCATACTGAGAAAGATTATTAACAAGTGGAAATGATTCAAGATGGATGGCAATCTTTCTGGGAGTGGATGCCCCTGAGCCCGCCTCGAGGACAGACTACGCAGCGTTCAGAGGAACTGCAAAACACCTGTGTTACATCTCAGACTCCACAAGTCCTAGTTACCATGTTAAATATTAAAGTTCATTACGGCACAATTCGAAAAAGTCTCACAAACACTTCAAAGCAACTGTCAAACACTATGGTGGAGGGATGATGATCTGGGCTGGTTTTGCAGCCACAGGACCTGGGCACCTTCAAGTCATTGAGTCAATCATGAACTCCTCTGAATAAACAAATATTCCAAAGTCAACTGTGAAACCATCCGTCTGACAGATTTTACAACAATTTCACAGAACACAATGGCTAAAAGAAAACTACTCGTTTCTAGTGTTTTTCAGTCAAAATCCAGACCCGAGTAATGTTGTAGCAGGACCCTAAGATGGTAAATGGACTGTATATTAAGCTTTTCTAATCTATTAATAACAATAATAATAACTTTAATCTATATAGCACCTTTCAAAGAACCCAAGGTCGCTTAATTCAGTCGAGTTGACCCCTCAAAGCACTTTTATACCACAAGCTGCATTCACTCATACAGCACATTTAGGCTGTAGCATTTTACAGGCCACAGTGCTTTTTTTCTATTGAACACATTCACACACCGATGGGTGCATCGGTAGGCAACGTGGGGTTCCGTGCCTTGCACAAGGAAACTTTGACATGTGGTCAGGGGAAGCCAGAATTGAACCACGACTTTCCAATGCATCAAAATCAATTAACTGAAACAGCATCACACACCAGATGGAAATTAGCATTTGTGCTAAAATCTGGCACATTTACATGTATGTACACTATGTATATGTTCATTAATGTGTAATGTCCTGAAAAATAAAAGTAAAGTAAGTAAGTAAGTAAGTACGTAAGTAAGTAACATCGTAAAGAAATCTCAACAAAAAACAAATTTCCTCAACAAAAATGGGAGAGACCAAAAACATCATAGAGACAATTGATGACTTCAAGTTATTGCTGCTAAGGTTCAATAAGTTAGTGAATTATGGGGAGTCCTTGGTTTGTGAACACTGCTTCTGCATTTAAAACAATACTATGTAACTTCTCAAAAAGTCCATTATGGAGCTCCCCCTACAGGCTTGGAGGTAATGTACGGTTACGACACTCTAGTCCGGTCTCTTGCTTTGTCGGCCTCTCTCTTTCTCTTCCTTGCTTCATTAGTCAACGTCTACTTCTATTTCTTCGGTGCCTCTGCCATGATGATCGTACTGACAATGTTGCGCTAGCTTAGCCTTATACCTGGGAGCGTGAGAGGGGTCTATTTGTTTTTGCGGTAGGTGTGCCAGAAATCAAGTCGAAGTACTTCCGCTCAGCTCCCGGGCCGGTCCAGCAAAGTTACATAGCGCAGTTATTCCAACTCAGACCCCCGAAGGGCATAGGAGACAGGCCAATCGTAATATTAAAACTCATTCTAGCCGCACAATTTTTTTCAAACTGTTATTTTAAGGTAGAAATGTTACATAGTATTGCTTTAAGTTAGTTTGTCTTTAAGACATATTGACACGGTGTAGTATGTCATGTGTTGTTCATCTAAGGCTGTATTTACCTAATCTTAGGACCTGGGGTCAGTTTCACAAAGCAGGTTCAACAAACTGAGTCTAACTCTTAATGCGTTCATACGGCGAGTTTCAAGGCGTTTTTAGAAATAAGTGCACCGCTGCAGCTACAAAAGCGCAAGTTTAATTTTAGTCCTTTGCAATCATAATAATATTACAGGGGAAAACTGCTTGAATGGTAGCCCATTCATTTAGGTGCAATTTAGGTGCAATTAGGGGGAGAAGCGCACTTGGCAGCAGTTTAAGATGAAATATAAAAACATTGTTCAAACAGGTGAGACCTCGGCATGGAGGTACCTCATTTTGATCATGTTTTACACTGTAAAGTAAATATTAAGTGGCTATTTCACTGTGCAGTTGTTTTATCCCCAACATAATGCTGTTTTCACACACATAAATGTCTTCTCATCTATATCATGTTCTGTTAAATAATTAAACCTATCTAAACTAACTCAGACTTCTACTGAGCCAACAGAAAGAAAGAAGGCAGATGCCCGCCCTAAGCCAGAATATTGGAAGGCCAGTGGCTGAGGGAATCCTTGGAAGGAGCTCATCCTCTGAGTCCACCCCCCAAGACACAACTGCCTTTATAAAAAATAATAGGCCTATAGATATCTTTTTTAAGCATATCCATACAAATATTTATTTGTCTTTTGTCCCAACAGATTCTGATGGTAACGCTCAAAAAGATAATTGTCTGTAAATGCTAAAACATCTGATAACGATCTCCCGACGAATATTTAATTCTCTGCGCAATAATGCTGCACCTCCATCCACGGGATCACTGTCAAAAGGACATGTTGGTGAAAAAAGTCATCTCCTACTGTGCCTAATGGACTTCTAGAAGTAGAAGAACTCGCTCTGCTGACTGAATGAATGAGGAAATCAAATGGCGTGTGTGGCTGAAAGAGGGCGGAGACAGAGAGAAACTCGAGGTTCATTGAGTAAAACCTGGTCCCGACCAGGTTAGGTTCATAGTCTGTTACTATGGTAACTGACCGAGAGGTTAAGTTACCTCTCTTTGTGAAACAGGCTAGAGTTACCCCCCTTTCTCTGGGTTGAGTTACCTCACTTTGTGAAACGGAAAACTCAGTTTCCCTCATTTCAGGGTAAATAAACTCAGAGTTTTCACTAAACCTGCTTTGTGAAACGGACCTCTGGTGAGAATAAGGCATTTTTTTATCATTTCCCGATGCAAGAAACTAAATAAATTAAGGGCCCGTGTATAGCTGGGAGCAGACGTGCCAACAGACAACTGCACCAGAAACAGACCAGTGGTTAAACTGTGTCTCAGTAGACTTTCCAGTGAAAGTTATTTCACACTCATGCACAAGTTAATTTCCTTTTAAAAGATTACTTTATGCACAAAGGTATGTTTTGTTTTTCACTCTGCAGCACACTGTAATGTTGCTTTACTGACCTGGAACCTTCAGATCCATCTCTGCCAGGTCTTTGGTGAGTTCACTCGTGCTCGCTGCTACTTTCCCCTCCTTCCCCGCGATGTCAGGCACTGCGTTCCTGCGGCCTGTGCGATCACAGTTGATAAAGTCTGAGTATGACGTCCCCACGTCCATCATCTGTCCATGACCCGCGCTCTCATTACACCTGTGAAAGGGAGGAGAAAATGTGAGTAACGCAGAGATTCTGCAGCAAACAAATCCCCCTCATCAGCTGGCCTCTTAATGACCGCGGGGAGTGCACTTTGTCTTGTGCCTTTCTACTTAAGGAGAAGTAAGAAGGCACACAAAAATACCAGCTTGAGACAATGTTGAGTTATTGAAAAAGGCCAAAGAATCACCAGTGGAAGTGAGAGGAAACAGCCGAGATCAAATCGATAAGAATGATGAAGGTGTTAATAACTGCCCTTTCCATTTCAGCACAGGGATTAATGACCCCATGACATCCGTCCTAATTGGTTGTCCTAATTAAGTCAGGAAAAGGAGCTCTCAATTGTATAGTCATCGCCATCTAAAAGAGTACATTTTTGTGTCCAAAAGGTACTTACACTGCATTTAAAAAAGAGGAGGGCTGGATAGAGCAGGATAGAGCACTGGTCAGTATGGAAAACCAGTGGAAAAGAGCTTGAACAACAACCAGGCGGGGCTTGAAAGAGGCCCAGAAAAACAGTCCCTCTCAGCTGTCTTCTGCTTCCTGTTCTCAGGCCATATTTAACTAGGTCATGGATCCTAACAACCACTAAAACACTTGCTAATTCCTTCGAGAGGAGAGGACAAAAAAAAAGCAAAAAAACCACAATATTGCTCCAGAAAAGATTAAAAAGTACGAACAGAAATAGTCTGTCCCTCCGATGAAAAGAAAGCCTGGAGACAATTTCTAAGATGTCATTGCAGTTGCTCTCCTTTATTCGCTGACCCCCCCCCCCCCCCCCCCATAGCTTTACACAGATATCCAAGGCCTCATTGTTGACAATGTGAGCATGACCGACAACTTTACAGCTACAGACTTCCTCTTTATGAAAGCATGCCAGCCATTGCACAACAGCTGAGCAGCTAAGCTACGAATGCTTAAGAAACATGAGAGAGCGGAAGTGCAGAAGGGAAACAAGCTAAAGAAAGAGGGGAATAAAAAGGAACTGGCAGACAAGAGAACACGCTGACCTGGGAACGACCTCATCCCTCACACTTTCATTCAGAGTTTTTCCAAAAGGTCCCATTTATTGTTTCCTTTCTCATTTGTACAGTATGTCAAAAAGGAGGCACGCAGGGTCATTCCCTCAGAGGTCAGCAGCTGCTGCAGACGCAGGCCATGCCGTTTGGGAATGTGAATGGCAGCTTGACAGTCCCAGTAAGTAAAAGTGGTACCTCTAAAATATCACAGAGTTCCGGATGGTTGGCATTTCCCTTCATGCTCCTAATCTCACACAATCTGTGCTCCCAAATGCAGATACAGGCGTGATCCACTGATAGACGTCATCTTGAGAATCAGCGCTGAACATTATAGTCATTAGGGAGCCAAATCACAGAGAGGCTCCAGTACCTCACAGGTTCATAATCAGGTATCCAAACCAATGAAGCTTTCACTAATTACCAATTGGTGCAGGATTTTCTGACCAATGCTGAAATTTTCATTTAAATGTTCCGTCTTTGTGTTACACAGTCATTTTTCACAAGTCTGGATCCACATTTTTTCTTTATATTTCAGTTTCCAAAGTGTAATCTTTTAGCTGCCTTTAGCTAAAGTTCTCCAGGCTTTCTAAAGGTCTGACTTATCATTCACTTAATCAAAATAACTGCACCCAACTCAAGGAGGGAGCCAGTGTTGTGTCTACAAAACAACAGTCAACTGAACAAAAATAATAAATAATAATACATTTGATTTGTATTGCACTTTATATTTAATAATCTCAAAGTGCTACATAAAAGATATTTAAGCAGTAAGCTTTCTTGAAAAGGTGAGTTTTTAGGTCATTTAAAAGCCTCTGCAGTCTGTGGGGCCCTCAGGTGTTCCACAGCCTCGGAGCAGCAGAGGAAAGGGCCCGATCGCCCATCGTGCGGAGCTTGGTGTTGAGAGGGAAGCAGGAGAAGTGGGGATTGTCCTCATGTCGAGCTGTGTGTCATCAGCATAGCAATGATAGGATACCCCCATGCCTGATGATATTGCCCAGGGGAAGCAGATAGAGGATAAAGGGGGTGGGGCCCAGCACCGAGCCCTGAGGGACACCGCAGGTGACGTTGTGGGTGTGTGACTTTGCTTTGCCCAGGGCAACGTATTCTGTTCTGTCGGTCAGACACGAGGTGAACCAGTTATGTACGTTATCAGAGAGTCCAACGGTGTATTTCAGACGGTCAAGGAGGATGTTGTGGTCAACTGTGTCAAAAGCAGCTGTTAGGTCCAGGAGGATGAGTAGAGATGGGGAACCGGTACAAAGAACCCATGTTAAAGCATGTATTCAGGCACTGTTACCAACAGCCTTTCACAGCACCAAATTCATAATATAAATGCCAAAGATGACAATTTGACAGACATAACATTTCAGGGTGTCCAGAACGTCTCTTTACAATTTAAAAAAAAAAAAAAAAAAAAAAAACACATTACAAAGGCAATCGATGACATACTTGAATCAGATTCGTTCTATGTAGTGTAAAGTTTATCACATTGCATTTGTGTATTTCAGGTATCTTGTTAATGAAAGAGATACTGTTAAATGAACCCCTAAAAAAAAAAAAAGAAAAAAAAGACAAAATGCGTGTCGTGGTTTATTGAAACAAAATCAGATACGCAGACTCAGCAAAACTACAGAACTAAGTATGGAAGAGATCCACCGTCACGTCTGTCAATTCGTGCATGGCACAAGAAATTTATTTCTTGACTTCTGGACTTCTTTCTATGGGGTTATGTTAGAGATATCGAGTATCGAACAACGATATGGGACATCCCTGATCTAAAGCAAAAGATCACTGATGCCACTGCCACCATTGATGAGGCTATGCTACAGCGAACATGGCAAGAAATCAAGTACCGTCTTGATGTGCTTCGTACAACTAATGGTGCCCATGTAGAGGTGTATTAAATTAGTTTAAAAAAAACCTCAAATATCTACTCCTCATTTTGTAACAATTTCCATACATTTATCTGTTCATTTGCTTCTGTAATACATTTTTTTTTTTTTAAACACCCTGTATTTTTTACCAAGGTGATTTCTAAACAGCTATGAGCTAAAAACTTCAGCACGGTATGCAGTATGTCCTTAAAAAGAAAAAGGGGGAATTGGTTAGGTGGAAGACAAAAGAAGAAGTGGTAGAACTAAATAATTCTGTGCAGTGGATGAAGTTTCTCAAGATGTCACGAGAAGAAATAAAGGCCACTACTTCCAAAAAAAACCAAAGGCCCTTCTATTAAGTTTTTTTTTATAAACAAAAAATGTCAGCTCTCTTCTTTCATCCTCTGAAATGAGCTTTCTTTTGTTTTGCAGGTTGTGTACAGAAAACCTTATAATAATAAGACACGTTGCTGTGTGAATGTGATCAACTGCAAAGAAGAAAGCAGAATTCAATTGGTAATGGCAGCCAGGTCTGCACGGTCTACACAGCATGCAGTGATACGAAGGGAGAGAAAACAGCGCCAAGCGATTGTGAGGTCTGACTTTTTCCTGTACAACGATTTTGTGATGCAAATGTATTACTCTTTTTAACGCATATTGTTTTGAGAACCAAACGCTTTATTTTTGTGCCCCCATCCAACTAGCCGGACTAACTTCGTCAACGCCAAAACGAGGCTGGAACTCAGCTCACAGGACGCAGCAGGGGGTAAGTCAATGTTCATAAATGATATTGCTAATATGGGATGTCATACAGCTTCATGCCAAAAGAGGCGAACTATCCCATTAAACTCTATTCAAGTCACTACTTATATGTGATATATGTGGTATGAGAATTATACTGAATCCCTTTCTTGTCAACACAGGAGCTCTGCAAAGCCTCTCAAGCTGTTTAATATCAACATGGGATTTTTTTCCCCACAATAACTGGGAGACAGATTTAGGGTGCCCTGGACCTATGTGCCTATTCTGAGTGCAAGCACTGCCCGGTATGTTATCTTTTCAGGGCACTTTTAGAAAGAATAAAAAGTATTTCATCCCAGAGAGGTGACTCACTGTTGGGTGGGGTCTTCACAGTTGAGTGTTTAATTCCCCCCAAAAGAAAAAAAGAACAGCCCATATGCTGACAAAGAGGCTGCAGCATTGGATGAAGAGACGCCTCAATGTGGAGAGTTCCTCTTGCTGACTCAGTCCAACACAGGCCCCTTTGGTAGCAATTAAAAGAGGGAGACTCACTAAACTCACTCTTAGATAATCTCACAGAATGTGTCTTTTTTTCAGTGAAAACAAATTTAAACTATTGCAGGGAAAAACAGGAGGACCATCAATGACAGACAACACAGAGCAGGCTATGTCCAGCAGTGAGTTATTCGTTGTACATGAGTTTGAATGCATTAGTTTCGAGTAAATGTGCCTGCTCCATCATCTTGCATCTAATTAAAAAAAAATAATAATAAAACAAATCCAGTAAACATGTCAAAATATCTTAATATTAATTTATTATGTGCCTCCTGCTTTAAGAAGAGTAAAAAACTGTCTCTACTGCACCACTGAAATCCTCTGTGTGCATTCTTATGTTCGCCCATTTCATCTCCACTGGCTCATTTGTTATGCAGATTATGGGAGTCCCATCTAATTGCCATTTGTTTGTTTAATTAGTCGGCTTGCCTGCACATGTGAATCAAATCCTACTGTGAGATCATTACCAGGTTTCCATGGAGGGATGCTGGTGATGGTGTTCTGTGCACATGTTTACCCTCTTCCTGCCGGCTCTCAGCTGTGGTCGGAGCACTTTAATGGAAGTGCATTAGGATACATGCCAAGCTAACCGCCATGATAAACTTCCAGCAGGAGGCGGCTGCTCATGCTGCTGTTGTTCACCTGCTACGATTTGTATAATGCAAATAGATATGCAAAGTGACTTTATATATACGAATAGTTGCTATAACAACTGACATTGTTTTTTTTCAATTGTTATTATTGCTTCAATTATTTCTGTAATTGTTTAAATTCATGAAAAACTACTGATCTGAAACATGCTCAGTCTTTACACTTGAAAGTATAAATGAGCCAACTTGAATTTTTATAAACAACTAAATTACTGACTTCAACTTTCTATTCTTATTCACATTCTTATAAAGATATATTGTACAGAATGTCTGTGATGGACTGCCCACTGTTGTCCCACTGGAGCCTTTTAAACGGATAGTTCACCTCTTTTGACATGAAGCTGTATGACATCCCATACTAGCAATATTATTTATGAACATTTTCTTACCTCCAGCTGCGTCCTGTGAGTCGAGTTCCAGCCTCGTTTTGGCGTTGATGAAGGTAGTCCGGCTAGTTGGCTGGGGTTTAAAAAATAAAGCGTTTTGCTTCTCAAAACAATATGCGTTCAAAAGAGTAATACATTTGCATCACAAAATCGTTGTGCAGGAAAAAGTCAGACCTCACAATCGATTGGCGCTATTTTCTCTCCCATCGTATCACTTGCCTGCTGTGTAGACCGTGCAGACCGAAGTGCAGACCGAGCAGTCCCCTGCTTCCGAGCAGCAAACAACGTAACAGGCGCGGCTGTCGGCAGGTGGCAGCACGCAGTGATACGAAGGGAGAGAAAATGGCGCCAAGCGATTGTGAGGTCTGACTTTTTCCTGCACAACGATTTTGTGATGCAAATGTATTACTCTTTTTAACGCATATTGTTTTGAGAAGCAAAACGCTTTATTTTTGTGGCCCCAGCCAACTAGCCAGACTACCTTCGTCAATGCCAAAACGAGGCTGGAACTCGGCTCACAGTGCGCAGCGGGGGGTAAGAAAATGTTCATAAATAATATTGCTAGTATGGGATGTCAAACAGCTTCATGTCAAAAGAGGCGAACTATCCCTTTAAGTCTGGTTTGTGTTTAATAAACTCATTATCTGGCTTCTTTAAAGATATTAAATATCCATTAAAGCCACCGAGGCAGCTGATTTCAGGACAGTCATAATTTTGCAGCAAATATTGATAAGGTAGAAACTTTCCATGTGAATGGAGGTCACCCGACTGTCAAAAAGTTTTCCAGCGTCACTTCATTTGATTTATGAGTGCTAATGAGTGTCATTTCTTTTAGGGAAAAATAAACATTTGTCAGTTTCAGTTGGTCTATGAAAGCTTTCTATGCTTTTGTTTACTTTGCGTCTTTGGGTTGTGAACGGTTGGCTCGACAGGCCAGGACACACCATTGAACAAGCAAATAAAAAGCAGAAAATAATAATTATCTCTGTGTTGCTTACATTCAAAACCCAAAGATTATCAGTGTGCGATGCAATCCCAATGTTCAAAAAGAACGGTTTCCGTTTCTATGAGAAATAAATCGGTGGTACAAAAAGCTTACTCAACAACTCTAGGTCATTACAGCTCTTGCTGTTAAACAATGCATTCGTAGACAAAGGTTATCAACAGTCTTTCTTACCAAAGCTGTCTTAGCTGCCTCCTCCGCTCTCAGGTGCTTACCAATGCTTGCAATCCATTCCCCCTGCAGTGTGTTCAGAGACAGAGCACCACAACACTAGTCAGCTCTCTGCCCTCCTGCTTGCTGCCTCTCAACCCCCCACCAATGTGGTGTGGCCACTGTCCATTCACATGATGTCAGCAGCTGCTTGGTCAACAGCGAGCCCACTTCAGACATAAGGGAGCTAGATTTCCTCATTGGGATTAGCATTGTTGTTCCTCTTAGGTCTTCCTCTTATAAATAAATAAAAGCCCTGACAATTCAACTCTGGTTTGCATAGTTGCCCCATATCCTTACTCTCATTATGGGATCTGGGCTGGGTGTTGAGGATCTAATTTCCCCTGGTGACGTGAATATCGCAACTTGGCATACAGCTTGTGTTAGCACTTCAGCAGTTGGCCATTTACACACATACTGTGAAAACTTTCTGGGAAGCCGGGTAGACAGTCTCTGTGCAACTTAAAAGAGGCTTTCAGTGCATCTCTTTCCCTCGCTGGCACTTTAGGGTCTCTGGATTACTGTTAATTCACAGCAGTAGGCTCCATCTACGCTGTCAGACATACAGAATTATCAACAATAACACTGGAAACTCAATTTGATTTTCAATCTTCTTTTCACTGTGCACTGATACTCAGAGTGATCTGTCATTCCTGTATAATTGCCATCCTAAAAGAGTGCACAGGGTTCCTATGCCTGAAAGCATTATGAATCAGCCGCGGAAGAGGAGATAAGAAGCCTGACAAACACCATTAGCATCAGCTGCTGTGGAAAAGTCTCGAGTGAACTGATGAATAAAACAAAAGGGGCACGGTTGCTTCTTCAGAAAGCTAGAGCCAAACCAAAAAATCAGTCCAGCTTGGACAAGCAAACATTGGGAGGAGCAGCATACAGTATACGAATGCCATTGCTCCAAAATGGAAAAATGATGCTCACTCCCACCATTACTCATCAATAAATCCACAGATTACTTCCTCTTTTTTTGTCATAAAACTTCAGAAGTGAAAAAAAGTGAAAAAAAAAAAAAAAAAAAAGTGTAGGGCTTTGTATCAATCCAGCAGTTATTTTTGTAAATATGCAACAGCTGTGGCTCAGGAAGTAGAAGTGTCCTTGGGAAAGGTACTGAACTCCACACCGCCCCAGGCTGGAATGTATCATGGCTTTTACTGTAAAGTGGTGGTCAACAAGACAAGAAAAGTGCAAAAAATAAAATATATATATGTAGACAGTCAATTTAATACAATTAAGTCCCCTAATGACTAAAAAAACTGCCTCACACTTTGCTTTTATTCCTGACCAATCAGAGCAGATTGGGCCTTTCGGGAGGAGTCTTAAATAGACAAGAGATAGGGCAAACAGGAAAAAGAACTGTTAACCTTGCAATCCTCCAAATGCGAGTGAAATTACTCCAAAATGTATACGTTCAGTTAGATTTTATTGATTGGCTGGACTTTCTGAACTTTCAGTTTCTGTCCCCGGCTCAGATCTGGAAGTAAAAGAGGACGCCGATTACGAATCATCCCGTTTGTGATACAAAAATAAAAAATAAATAAATAAAAGAGTGATGTCACCACTCAACATGCCACCAGCTCTATTATTTATCAATTATTTTTTGTCTTAAATGTAATAGGTAAGCGCAGAAAGCATTAGAGTCAGACATAACTCAGCATGACAGGATAAGATCCCAAACCACACTGCTAACGCAGTATATGCGTACCTGGAGAACAGAGAACACACAACAGAGATCTATACTTGGACAAGAGCAGTGGACCAACTGAGTGGCCAACTCAAGCTATGACCTTCGCTCCACTCATCTTTCAGCACGGTTACGTGCATGGTTGAGTCAGGCAATGGTTTAGAGTCAATCATGGGCATTCTTGGAAATAAAGTGGTTGCCTGGAAACCTCCCAGTGATGACAACACTTCAGGAAGCTAACCAAATCTTAACTGAAGTATACACTCTTCTTCTCAACCACTGCTAACCAACACAGTGAAGAAGTCCACTACCAGTTTCCTCAAAGATACGTCATCAGGTAGCGGGAATGGAAGCCTACACCTACCTGCTTCCCAAAACGCAAGCCTGACTGATTAAAGCAAAAAGAAATGTAAAAGTTATCACTCCTGGGGAAGACAATGCAACTCCTATATCACGGTATTTGCTGCATGTTCACAGAAAAACTACTTAATAACCAAAAAAAGTACAAAGACACTTGATTCTGTTAATCTTCTAAATCCCTCATCTGTTAAACAGATGGCAGGATTGCACAATGGAGAACTCTGAAGAGAGAAAACGGCTTCTTTTGTTAGAACAGCTCACTTAGCAGCAGCTGGGTCAATCAATAGCCGCTTGAGCCAGAGCATCGTAATACTGCTCAGCTTTCACAAGACACGGAACCACAGGATCACATGGACGTTCCCATATCAAATGCTCATCTTTGGAGGCCAGTTCAGGTGTTGTTACAAGAGATATTAAAAGCAACACTGTGTCCCGTTTGATTTGTGTGTTCCACAGAGGCCGTGATCATTCAAGGTGTCACTGGCAGTGGAGAGAAGCGGTAAGACAGATGGACATATTAGACAGAGACTGTTGTAGCACCATACCAGACCTCAGGCTATAGGGAATCCCCTTGTTTGTATGAGTGTGTGTGTGTGTGTGTGTGTGCGTGTGCGTGTGTGTGTGCTGGGGAGTACTCGTGGTCTCAATCCAGTTGAGCCACCTGCTTCTGACTCAGCTGTGAATCATGAGTGTTTGATGAGAATCCGTCACACCCATCCTTCATACACACACACAGGGCCAGAGTGGGGCCCCTTTTCAGCCCGGGAATTTCAGGCCCAAGACTGGCTCACTTTTTCCATGGTAGTGGAAATTGGATAAATGAAGCAACAGTTCAGCTCTTACTATCCTCTAGTTTTTTTTTTAATTGATACCATGGTTCAACAAATAGAAGTTAACAAAAAATATTCCACTATTCCACAAGGATAGGTTGATAAATTAACAAAAGCAGAAAAAAAAAAATAAAGCATTTGAAACGTATCCCACTCTTCAACAAAGAGGCATATTGACCTAATGTTTACAGTACAGTATACAGTTATATTGCGATTAGCACCAACAGCATAAATTACCGCCCAAGCAGTGCACTGGTTTCAGCCACTTTATCTTTAACTGTGTCATTGCTTATCGACATGAGGATTTCCTTCTCTGTACACATTATCATGAAAGCCTCCAAGTTGTCCCTACTCAATGACCCGACTCAAACTCGTAGCCTATTCCTCACAAATTGTAAGGCCGAGAAGCTTCTCTCACATGCAACCTGTGTGATGGACAAAGTCAACTGAAACTTATATGCTAACTCAATGACATGATAAGCGTCTGTGAGGAGGTTGTACTGTGAGAGTATTAAAGATGGGGTATGAGATCTTGGAAAAACGGTTCCTGTAAGCTATATTTTTGAAAATACACAACCTTGCCTCTCCCTTCAGCCCACCCCTCGAAACCACGCCTTCAAAACACATGAACGAGTCACGAGCCTGTGAACGTGCAGGGGGGAGGGGTAAGGAGGGCTGACGGTTGATTGGCATGTCAGAATCCAATAGAAGTAACTCTCATCATTACTTCTATTGGTCAGACATTTCCTCTTGCTACACCCTCTACAATGGACTAAAAAATTTTTTTTTCCCCCAAACAATCTATTTTAGTGGGTGCAATGGGGTCGTGAGGAAGTTTTCAGACAATATGATAAAAAATGCTCCAGAAAACATCTCATAACCCACCTTTATATGGACACAAATGACACAGTTTTTGCAGGAGGAACAGGTCCTGCTTTTAAGCTCCATCTCTGTTTTTTTCATATATGATAGTCCGCCACCATCCTCTTGACCTTCCTGTGCCACCTCACTACATGCAGTACATACAGTATAACCTTCAAGAGAGGACTTTTTCAGGAAAGTTTTTAGGTAGTTGTGTGTATCTGCATATTATGCAGCCGCGGCCGCTGTATTTGGGCAGGATGGGCAGAGCCCCGCCTTCCACACCCCCAACCTTTCTTTTATAGATAAAATATAGATAATTATAAATTATAGATAAAATATTTATTTCAACTTCAATCACAGTGGGAATCGTATTACACCATATTGTGGCTTGTGACGGACTTTGCGAGTGGAATCTGTTTTTATTTTCGCTGAAATATAGCCTACCTCCAGTGTGGCTGCTTAACGTTAGATCTATGGCCATTGGCCAGGGCAGATGCCTGGTCTGCCCTCAGCTAAGCCCGGCCCCGCCGAACTCTCGAGCACATTCTACCAATCAGAATCACTGTAGGCCCCTACGTAGCATAATATCATGTTACATTTAGCGCGCCTGTATAGATGCTATTGGGGCAGGTGTATGATCTGCCCTGGACATGGAAAGGACTCAAAGGGTTTAAGAAATATTACTCCGCCCATCTAGCCAGTGGGAACTTCAGTGCCGCCAAATTCCCCTACAAACTTGTTGGATAAAACGGATAACTATGTCGGATTTGATGATGGATATTGGCTGTTTAATCCGGATTCACGTTTGTGGTAGGTAAAGATTTTACTTTATAGTTGCTATCTTATAAAGTTTAAGTGATTGTGAACGAAGTCTTTGCAAAATGGGAAACTGGGAGTGATTTAATGAAATATCTTAGCTTGATGAGCAAAGCAATGTTGAGACAGTAAACAATGTGTTGACAGCTTCGTACATGTACAGTAGGTTACTTGTCTGCTAGCTTAGGTTTCCCCAAGACTAGCTAAAAACGTTGCTACACACTGTCCCGCCTACTGCTATATTACTCTGCACAAGCTCAGGAGCGAGTCAGTCTGATAGTAGGCTACAGTGAGTGAAGTTTTAACCATGGCTGCTAGCATCGAACCTGTACTCAATGGCGTTGAGTTTCTCTTGGAGAACTCATTTGAAAGACTAGATTTGGGAACAAAATTGGCTATTAAAAACCTCGGCCCCCATAAACCTGATATTAATATAGTTCAGCAAACAATGGATAAGGGTAGGTCTTTCAATCGGACGTTTTCCCGTGCGTGGTATGACAAAAAGCCCTGGCTCTCTGGTTGTTCCAATAGGAATAAAATGTTCTGTTTTCCCATGCTTGCTCTTCCAATCGCCTGGCATGGGGGGACAAGGGGATATGTGGAGCACTGTCGGTGTGTGTGACATGAAGCATTTTTCGGAAAAGGCAAAAAAAACACGAGTCCAGCAAGGCGCATCTGAATTGTGCCATGAAATTAGCCATGCTAGGTAATGCTTTGCGACAAGTTTCCCTCTAATTGAAATGTAGGCAGTATTAATTCCCTTCACAAACTTTCTCTTCGCTCATTTTCATGGGGCTTTTGTGTTTGTTGTATGGCAGACTTTTATGCGAGTGCGCACATCTCCCCCTGCGTATGGTTCCATAGACTATTGGCCTATTGCGTATGCTCCATAAAAGCTTGCATTTTGATAACGCAGATCATCTGCCCCGCCTATTTTCCAGACCACGAGCCGCTACTGATATTATGACCGCTTAATCCAGAGAAAAGCAGACGGTTTTGCGCTACAGCTCAACGGGCTGCTGTGCCCGCTCCCACGGCCGGAAATCAGATTCTGGCAGACTAACTTTTTGGCACAATACTGGCCCAGCTATCGGTAGCTATTGGAAAAGACAGGCTCTATGGACCCAACCAACAAACTCTATTCGGGAGGGGAAAACTCCCTCGTATGGTACAGCCCATGCAGAGGCTGCAATGTCAGAATGCGGGACATGTGTAGCCTATTTTAAGTGAAGATGGACTAACGTGACAAATGTCAAAAAATAAAATTCTCGACCGGCCCAAAAGTGACTCTCCCAATTCTCCATTCCGGGCCTGCACACACTTCTATTTCAAAATGATGCATCAACTGTGCATTTATACTCATTCATGAGTCTTCAGTTTTACCAAAATAAATGTGTCAAGAGAGACAGATTTTAGAGAATGACTGAGTATCCCAAACAGACAGCAGTCACTTCTCTGTGAATGAAACAAGTCGTAGAGATAAATGCACTTAAGAGTCCGATCTCTCTCAAAGTCTCTTTTGTTTTATATAAACAACTTTACTGTGAAAAGCTGCTCTTCGGGTTATTGAATGTTAAGGAAATGTGGTGGTAACTCAATATCCAAGTCAAAAATATGTACCCAGAGCACTTGGGGGGGATAAAAGTGCAAACATTTCAAAGACATTGTAATGAAAAAGTATATGTTTTACATGCAATGCCTTTAAAAAGTAGGTTGCCTGGCATTTTTCCTATTTTGTTACCTTAAAACCAGGAACTGTGCTGGGTTTTGTATGATTTGGTTCGACACATCAGTCTCTCCCTTTTTCTGTCTAATTCCAGAACCAACAGGCCCAGCATTGCCAGCACCACTACCCCAGCAAAGCTCGCATCAACCACATCCTCCAGCCACGTGTGCCAGATTCACCTCGTTCTAAGGGGAGTGAATGAAGGACAATGGTGTGAAAATAGTGAAAACACTGCGGGGTTTAGACTTTCTTCATCTATTAAGTCCTCTAGTTTCGCTTATTGAATACTGTGAATTGCGCATCGTCCTCTTCAACGCTCAAGAGAAAATGTTACGTTCGAGCTGGAGTTAGATGGGCTCTTCGTGGAGTATTATCAGCAATGCAAAGAGAAACGGAAAACACCATGAGTACAGGGATTGAAAAATGCTACAGTAAATTCCACTATAGATGAAATTAGACTGGTGGAGCATGCATATGTATGCACATAAAAGAAAAATGTCAAGACGACCTATTCACAGCCCAGCCCAGTCAACTCATCTGCCCCCATATCAGCCTGTTGTAGCCTACAGAGATAGTGGAACATGTTTGATATGCATCAACAGGGAAACTTAAACGGAACAGAATCGCAATCGAGGGGTCACTAAAAACGCTATAAAACAATATTTTGTAGTCCAATCATTCCGATTCCGGCTGATTTATGGTCGGAAACCAGGTCGTCTGCGTGTGTGTCGCAGTTAACGCAGACATGCCCCCGCCCCTTACGCAGACACTCTGGTGCACCTCCCCAAAATTGTAACTCACCGCAGACATCGCCGCAGGGAGGAGAGAAAGGAGGCCTCTGATTGGTCAACTCTACATCCGCTCTACACTATGCGTATTTCCGGTTTGCTAACCGGCTAATGGTGACGCTAACCGTGCTAACCATGACGATTCTTTCTGCCAGCTCCAGTAGTAGCAATATTTCTTCTATTTCTAGATCGATCAGCTGCATCTCAATCAAAGTGCGCATTCGTCCAGTCGCCATTGTTGTTGAATGACCTCTGTAACCGTAACACCCACAATCCTAGCTTGTTCGTGATTGTCCCTCTTGCGTTGTGGCGTGGGATTAACATAGCACAGACAGCGCTTCAAAAGTAGGCATAAATCAAAAATAACTGCGTCGTGTCTGCGACAAGCTCACTGCGACACACTGCTGCGAGAGTATACACGGACCTTCAATTGTTTCTCAACACTCTCAGAGCTGTCTGCAGCACATCACAGCTTACATTAGGAGTCTGACAGAGTTTAGCTGTATCTTTGCAGGCAGCTGCTGGCTATATTCAAGTGGCCATCAGCTAAGTGGCCAGATGAATATGACAATCCTTGCTGATGCAAGAAAGAATATTTAATTAGCTATAAGTTTGATATTTTTCAAAAAAAGAAAACAAAAATTTTATTTGAAGCATTTTCACTTTATGTGCAGATTCATTTTCCAAATCACTTCTCTCGTTTCGGCTCCAGTTAGTACTCATTCTGACATTTATCGAGCTGGTTTTCCATCTCTGTGTGCTGGAAATCTGCTGTGCTGGTCTGATTTTCCTCCCACTGCCCATTCCATCTATTCCAATTCTACACCGAGGTTGTCCATTTTCTATTTTTGTAAACACGTTTCACAACTCTGCAGGAAGCAGGTTGTTAGTTAGCCGGTGTTGCCTCGTTACCCCCCCCCCCCCAGCTATCTGCGACCACGCTGAAGGCTGAACGAGACCCAAGGAGGAAGAAGAGAAGAAAGGGCGTGGGTGCTCGAGAGGAGAGGGAGGCAGAAGCATAGAAACAAAATTAGACGGAGATACTGAGTGGGAGGATGGGAAAAGGTCGAAAAGCCCATAAAGACAGGAAAAGGATGGAAAAAGAATGAGGATGAGAGCTGCTGAGAAGGAATGCTTGCATGTTTATTGTGCTTGCTAAATATAGGAATAATCCCTTATGTTTTCATTACTTGAGTTTTTGATAAACAAAATTCCTTCCCCATGTCTATGTTCCAGTGCAGAGAAAATTAGCCAATATATAACAGGATATATATGGCTTACCCATCTATGCAGCAGCTGTTACTACAGAGGGATTCCACCTGCCGACATACTGACACTCAACAGAAACTGCAGTCATTTGAAGAAAATGAGCTGATCTGTGCCCATCGCCACGTGTGCGAGAGGTTTGCCAAGTTATTTCACTCCGCTACATCATCACATTTTTTCTCCCACAAGTCTAGGAGGATGTGGGAGACATGTGATTCAGTAGAGTTGGTTGACAAGGATATGAAGCACGGATGCGACTCTTCCCCCGTTGGCAAAAGAGAACAAAAAAAAACAGAGGCAACCAGTGTACTTTCCTCTAGATTTGATAAGAAAAGTAGAATTCATGATCAAGACAAACAGCTTGAGGTGTTCTGATGTGCAGGACACCAAACCTACTGTGACACCAATACAAATCAGCAAGCTAGCAAACGTATTCATTCAAAGCCTTTCATCAAAGCTGGCCCAGTCAGAAATGAAATAATCACAGGTTGGGATGCAAAAGCTAAAATGTTCGTCCACAGCGGTTGAGAGTTTAAACTAACGATACGTTTGGTTAATCCGATTAAAGCTGCAGTCGGCAGGTTTTCAAAATTCCGAGTCTAAAGTCGGAAAATTCGAACTGATACAACTTTCAGGTCCCTCCCCCAACCTCTAACAAGCTCCGATTCGCCCCCCAAACCCCTCCCCCTCTGTGGACGAGGTTGTGCACGTGAGTTCACACCAGTGTGAGCGCACACAAGCTGGGGCAGATTCACGCTCAGCAGCGTGTGCACAAGCTGTGATTGACAGGTAGGATTCCTCCACCCTAACTTGATTGGTTAAAAACAGCCGGGAGCGCTCGGTTTTTGCAAGCATGATTACAGGCTTCAGAGGGAGCTACAGATTTCGTTATTTTTCCTAAACAGCCTATTTAATATTCTACTTCCAGAATACCATGACAGTTCAAGCTAATATGACTAAAGAAAAGTTGCCGACCGCAGCTTTAATCCAAGCAAATTTGTGTCCACTTCCAAGCAAACTAGTTAAGGATTGAAAACTCTTGTGACAAGCTGCCCTGACAATATTTTGTAGACTGCCAAGTACAACATTTCCTGTATTATATGTGAATTGATCACTTTAAGAATATACGTGTGTGTACATCTCTTAAAGCCCCCTACAGAACCAGGTGTTGGAGCTGTGTGAACACATTTTGACTTGACAACCAAGTACCTGTGCTATGTAACCTATACAGACACTTAATAACAACAGTATGAGTTTAGTTTATTCGCTCAAAACCACTGAAGATGAGAATATTTCAAAAGTTTATTGTCCTTTTAAGGAGTCAAACATCCAAGATTAGGATGTAATCTTACGAATGTTGTTTTTTGAAGAAGGTTGCACAATGTGTTCTGTGTACCATCTTAATCTGAGGAGAAACTAGAAGCTACTGGTGTCAGACAGAAATGTCCGTTTTATTCCACACTGAAATGCAGTGCAGTAAATAGTAAACAGACTGTACTCAAAGTACATTCAGAAAGTATTGAGACCCCCCCTCACCTTTTTCCCTTTTGCCATGTTGCAGCCTTATGCTACAATTTTAGAGATTTTTGCAAAAAATTCAAAAATTCTGTTTTCACCATGTCATAAGTGTAGATTAATGTGATTAAAAAAATGATTTAAACGACTGGAGCATCAGGCTGCAATATAACTAAAAAGGGGAAAAGTGAAAGGGGTCTGAATACTTTCTGAATGGACTGTATATAGAGCTTTTTTAGTCTAGTTGAGCACTCAGACCCATTCACACATGCCTTAGTCTATAAAGGTTACAGGCTACTGAGTGCTTTTTTCCCCCTCCATCACATACATTCATACACCAATGGAACAGCCACACTGTAACGAATTGCTGTATATTTACAACAGTATCCGACTGTATTTGACAATAATTGTAAAATACTGTTGAATATTCATCCCTCACATGTAAATTAATAGTTAAATCAGTCATTTAACAATACCAGTAGATAACTGTAATTTAACAGCATAAAACAGTATTTGTAATGAATTGCTGTCCAAATCCAAAATACGTTATTATACTGTTAAATAAATTACTAAAACACAGTTATCCTACTGTCATGTACTGTAATCCAAAAAACAGTATTATACTTTTTGATAAATAACAGTAGTTGCACTGTAAAATAACTACAACACCTACCATTATTCTACGGTCATATACTGTAATCCAATAAACGGTAATATACTGTTAAAATAAATAACAGTAGTTGCACTGTAAAATAACGTTAATAATGTTATTTTACAGGGAAATTCTTTACAGTGCACCTAGTAAAACTACAAAGTAGCATAAACAATAACACCTGAGTAACCGGGCCTCCAAATACTGTATTTCTACCTTGATTCAGATCTCATTAAGTGTTAAGTGATAGATCAATAAACTGTGGCAAATACAGAGCTTACTTACGCAGCAATTAGCCCACCATTCGATGAACTAGGCGCCTCTCTAATAGCAGAATGGAAAGTGGGACACTGTATACTTCCTATTATTGTCAAGTGCACTTTAACCACTGTCATCATTTTCTTTTGTAGTTCCTATAAGTGGTATCCCATCATCATTACTAATAACTGTGATTTGGATGGAAAAAAAAAAAAAAAGAAAGAGATAAATGAATAAAACATTATAAAGCAAATTGAACCAAAAAAAATGAACAAATTAAATCAAACAAAAGCAGAAAGTAGATCATGAAACTGATTCCCTGTCAAACAATTGAGATCACACTGTTCTTTCTACCCTCAAGGTCTGCTCTGTCACATTGCTTTCACGGTTCAGCGGCTACAGCGCATCATTCTCATCAAACGGAGATTTAAATGTGCCACTCCATTTACGATAATTAAAAATCATCGTCGTTCTTCATGAAGAGATATTCTCATCAAATCATCTTTCACTGAACAACAAGGCCAAAACAGGACACGTTCACTTTACTTCCAAACCAGTTCACATGGATGAGAATCCATTTATATATCAAGGCTTGATTAAAATAAAACTCTCAAACACATTTAAAATGGTATGTATTCAATGCCTATAATCTATTAAGTCCTGGGTGGTGCTCTGGGTCAAACAAAAAAAGGGCCTCCAGTCATTGAATCAACTGGCTGAACAAGGAAAAATATGTGTTTGTAGCACAAGCCTTACAAACAATGTCATTCACCATGAACAAGAAATAAATTAAGCAGAACTGGGTCTTATCATTTTACTGCCTATCCATTTTTAATGGCCACAAATCAGGTAAAGCGGAGCAGACACCCAGCACAAAATAGCATTTACTGTGCAGTCTGAGAAGAAATGAAAAGCAAACATTAAAGTGATACTCCACCCAAAACCTCTCTTCTGAGTCGGACACATGCAATCCCTCCTGGCGGGAGAATATGGATTCTGAGAGCAAGCGCTGTGGTCAGTGCGTTTCCATTGTGGTTACTGTACTGTGTGCTTTAGTTGGGAAAAAAAAAAACACACACATCCAAATTACCAGTGTGCTCAGTGAGTCTCCAACACTGGCATCTTTGTCCACATATAGGAAAGGATGTTGCGACCCTGTCAGGAGATGCCCGTGTTTATTTCACCGCCTGAAACACAGTTGGTTTGTCCCAATTCTAAAGAACGGGAGCTGCTCTCTGTAAAGTAAGAAGCTACCCTTTGACCACACGGGAGAAAGTAATTTATAAAAACAAAACAAGAAATATCTTGGAGTACTTGTATTACTTAAAAAAATATATATTCATATATGCAATTTATATTTCTAAGCAAACAAACACACTCCTTTAGAGCTTTTATTCAGCCGTCCACCTATCATTTTACAGTTATGCCTCATTTTTAGTGTTCTGTGACACGATTTGTAGGGGCCCCAGCCATTTCCAGCAAAACATTAAAACCCATGGCACAAAACAGGCCCATTGCCAAACCAGTTGGAGACTAGCTGGTGAACATTGGGAACATTTTGCAGCTGCACTATGAGAAATTACCCTCAGGAACTGATGGATACCAAATTGGAAAAGTCTGAAGTGTGAACATTGGACTCATATTTATAACTATAAATGCTGCTTGGTAAAGATAGAAGTGGGTGATCGGTCACCATCTTGTGACCTCATCACGGACGCTCTAAATTTGGCATGCGATATGCTTTTTTGGAAAAGTCCTACAGACTGGGTCACTGTGATGCAATAGGTCAGTATTTTTATAGAAAGTTCAGTTGCTGCTAACCAGATACCCCCATTGCACCCTGTCTTGCGTTTCTGTTAAGCATATTTAATAATATGAACAG
Organism: Odontesthes bonariensis; assembly: GCF_027942865.1. Taxonomy (NCBI): domain Eukaryota; kingdom Metazoa; phylum Chordata; class Actinopteri; order Atheriniformes; family Atherinopsidae; genus Odontesthes; species Odontesthes bonariensis. The sequence continues at coordinate 33,978,702 of NC_134515.1, read as the reverse complement.
CAAAGCCATGTTAAATAGCCTTAATTAGTGAGGTCATGTGCCTGTGTGCACTGGATGCTTCTGTGAGCATGTGCAGAATAAACGGTCTCTGTTCTTCCCAGACCAAAGAGAGGTGATGGTGGTCGGTCTATTCTCTCCCGTGAACATAGCTACTAGCAAAGGCTAGCTTACCACTTTGGCGACTGAGATAGCAGTAAGACGAAGAAGAAATGTATAATCCTCCAGTTTCCATATCTCCAGGCTGGTCAGGTTGCTGCTGCAGTGCTGCCTGAAGTTTTTCATCTGTCCCTCCTGCAAAGACTGGACTCCTAACTTACAGTATTGTTGGAATGGAGCTGATGCTGGCAGTCATGGTTTTGCCCCTTGTGACATCCTCCACTTGAGGGCGATGCTGATACTTAAAAGTTATCTCTGTCAAATAACAAGCAGAATTGAATACTAAATCTTGCCCTATGTGTCGGGAGCTGCGACCATTTATCCATTTATTTGGCTGATGGACTAATGGGTTCGATCAGAACTTAGGTGCTCAGTGCTCACAGAGGCAAAAAACACAACAGGGATGAATGTTCGGTTTCTGCCCTCGGTCTTGGTGAAACGGTTGACTGCCATCACCAGCTACAGTGCAATGTGAGAGTTCATCCATGCAGATGCAGCTGAAGCTAAATGGTAATAGTGGACTCCCAAAGCATCGAAATGGCAACTCATTTGTACACACAGAATAGCGTGGTGCACAAAAAGTTCAGCCTTTAAAGTGACTGAATGCTTTGTGTCAAGGCAAACACAGACATGTTTGTGAATCAAAAGATTGCAATGTGATTTTTTGGAAAGATTCCTCATCCCTACCAACAGCTTTGTCATATTAGCTTAAAGTGATAGTTCGCCTCTTTTGACATGAAGCTGTATGGCATCCCATACTAGCAATATCGTTTATGAACATTTTCTTACCCCCCGCTTCGTCCTGTGAGCCGAGTTCCAGCCTCGTTTTGGCGATGATGAAGGTAGTCCGGCTAGTTGGCTGGGGTGTAAAAAATAAAGCGTTTTGCTTCTCAAAACAATATGTGTTCAAAAGAGCAATACATTTTTCTCACAAAATCGTTCGTCCAGAAAAAGTCAGACCTCACAATCGCTTGGCGCCATTTTTTCTCCCTTCGTATCACTGCGTGCTGTGTAGACCGTGCAGACCGAAGTGCAGACCAAGCAGTCTCCTGCTTCCGAGCAGTAAACACCGTAACAGGCGCTAGTATGGGATGTCATACAGCTTCATGTCAAAAGAGGCAAACTATCCCTTTAAACGATGATGACATGTGAATGTTATTCCCACACACCGAGCTTAAGCTGTCCTTGGGGGAACAAAAATTATTTTCTTTAAAAAAAAAATAAATAAATAAACTGGTCAAAGATCACCAGAAGAGATTTCACTGTGGCCATTTATCGTTTTTCATTTTTAGGCCACAAACCATCATCTACAATCTTTCCATCAACATGCTCAAAAATTTGAATGTCAATCAGTAATTTGATTCATCGTGTTGTTGACCACAAGGACAGAAATTCCAATCATAAGCACCCTGATCGTAACCATATGTTACATTAACAGTAGTTTATGTGTGGGAAATGGATGAATGAAATGAATCAATCACATCAGGTAGAACTAATTCAATTTAAAAAAAAAAAAAATATATATATATATATATATATATATATATATATATATATATATTTTGTAAATTAAATGTGGAACAAGTTACAAACTAAGACAGGAGCTTTGTTTTTTTATGCTATACAGCAGAATGATTTTTCCATCTGTCACATGACAGATAAGGCCAGGGTGATGGCACCGATTTTCTCCTTATTAGGAGATCAGAGAGCTGAAACAGAAATGCTTACAGGTCTATGCAAAAGGCAAAGGAGTCAAGACAGTTGAACTGACAAATCCCCGTCATCAAAAATATGATAGACCACGACCAGCGAGTGCTTCATAATAATGGACTCGGATACAGGCTGATGTTTTCTTATCCCTGGTAGAGCATCTGAAATACGATCAATTCTAAAGTAAAATCTACAAGGTCTTTGAACCAATTCCAAGAATGGATTGCTATATTTAGCTAGAGCATGTCATGTTCTATCCTTAAAGCAGAAAAAAAAAGACCCTGAATGTGGCTGCTTTAGATTCCCATTTAAGGACAGAATTCTCCAACGATGAGTGACATAATCCATCCACTCTAGGGCACGCTGAGGAAACTGGCTTAACCTTCAGTCAGACCACACTGGGAAACAGACAAAGCTGTGTAGCAGGAAGACGATCTGATGGCTGCTCATGAAGGAACAACTGACAGCAACAACCACAGATTAAACTGCCCACCTTGCTGTATGCAGCCTCAACATAATCATGTTATTGTTGGCAGCCTTCAGCAAATATGAATTGTAATTACTGATGGAGTTACAAGAAGAGAATAGTTGGTAAGAGTGCTGGTCATGCATCACTGCAGATAATCATAACTGTCCTGATATGACCCGATTACTCACGATCTAACCGCCTTCTGAAAAACCGGCGTCACAGATTAGAAGATGCATAATGCACAAAGGGCCCCAAGGATAAGCCTTCATAGCTGCCAAATCATCAGCATGTGTAATCTTGTTGGGAAATGGTCAGCTTGTTTCTTCCGTCTTCCTCCTTTTGAGCTGGCGAGTGTGATGGAAGCCCGGGAGAGAAGGCTCTGCAGGGTTCTGTCCAAGGTCGGCAGGGCACGTGTTCCTCTGTAGTAGAAGGGTCTGTTCTGGCTGCTCTCCAGCCCCCCATTGACCATTTTTGACAGATAACAGGCCATGTTTGGTAAGCTGGTACAAAGAGCTGCTCCAAAGAAAGCCACATCTGACATCAAATAGAACAGACTGTGCAGAATTTAATCTTAAATTCATCAGGTGGCCTAATCCCCTGTTATGTGATCTTTGTGCATAAAGGGAGACAACATTGTCCAGTAAATATACTCATTTTGCCCAAGAATGACACTGCAAAACATGCTGAAGAATAAATACGCTTTTCAGTCTAGCTGTGCCAATATTTTGATTAGAATTTAAATGTCTATTTTGTTATTAGCAAGGTGAACATTCTCAAAACTATGTGATAGTGTCTGTTTTTCTGTTTTATTCTTTATTTTTGTTTGATTTATTGATATCGTACATAGTTCTGGCTTACTTGTTGCAGCGGGGGGGGGGGGGTCTTAATTTACGATGCACAGTGTATGACGCACATACAGCGTCACCGCACCTTTCTGCCCAGAACTTGGGAAGTGTGTGTGATGGTAAGATGTGTTGGGATGCTCGCTGTCATTAAATTAAGCTTGTGTGTTTAAAAGTTGTTTGTTTAGTTGAAAACGTCCTGTAAATGTAGCGTAAGGTTGTCGTTAATGTTTTGGTGTGTTTTAATCGTTATAAAAATGTTGTTTTTATTTGTTTGGTCCGAGTTGGACCTCATTTGCATATTTTCTGACCCGTTGCAGTTGCTGAGGGAGAGCTTGTGCCCGTGTGTCTGCTCACTGTGTCCCCCTGGTCTAATAGGTTTGTCATTGCATTTGTCATTAAATTGTTAAAGCTGTTCATTTTATAATTAATTGTATATGGTCTGCATTGGAGGGATATTCACAGTATGAGTGTGTTGTACATATCAACGGTGCACATAGGAAAAATATTTTTATTTGCTGTTCTTGGTCTTATGCGATAGTAAATTCGATATCTTCATGCTTTAGAATGTTAATCCACAAAATTTTTGCTTCTTTATGGTGTATTTCTTTTTTTATCATGGACCTAGAAACAGTTTCCCTGCCCTTCAAAAAAAAATAAATAAATAAAAAATTGCAAATAATTACAAAATAACACTGACCGGCAACACTTAACGTGAGCCTTAAAATGCCAAATATGTGCACATCACATTAGGGCTTTCACAACAATTGCAATCATCACGGGCAAATAAATTCACAACAACAAGATCTATAGAATCTTTAGTTAAACTACAATAATTGCACATTTTGTTTTATTGTTTAGCAAATTAATTACACTCAAAACATGAGTGTGGAGAGGTATCAAGTATAACTCTACTGCAGTATATAAAGGAGAATAATACTGAACAAGTGAACTACAAACAGAAGATGGAGAGGCCTAATCATCAGGGAACAATAGCATACACATGTTGGAGTAAATGTTCTCAACTACCCTGCCATGAAGTGGGCCACTTTCTTCCTCATTTTGATGTGAACTACCAATGTCAACTTTTCTCATCTTGCTCATTGTTTCACACAGAACCGACTTAATCCCCGGCTCCCTCTCGCTTTTTTTGGTGCCACCTAACTAGGGCTGGGCGAGTTGACTCGTTATTATCGTGTTAACGCGTTGTATTTAATGCCGATAATTATTTTATTGCGCATTAACACAGGTTTTTTTTTTTTTAATTTTAAATTTTAAAAAAATAATTTGGGGGAGGGGGGGCTTTTGTGCCTTTAATGGATAGGAAAGTTCAGAGAGACAGAAAGCAGGGGGCAGAGAGAGGGGGACGTGAAGGGCCTGCTGCGGAACCGGAAAAGAAAGTAATCTGCGGATCCACCAAACATGGAGAGGGGTACAGAACCTTTACTCGGCCATTTTCATTTTAAAGTTCTTCCAGATGGCGACAGAACCAAAGTCATCTGTAAACACTGCCAAGTTGAATTGTCTTCTCACCGTAGTAGTTCCAGTCTAGAATATTACTTAAAGGCAAAACACACAACTGATACCAGCAAGTCATTCAAGGAAACAGACAGTGGAGCGAGGCTTCTACATAAAAACTACAGAAAGATGCTGATGTTAAAAGTGTGTTTGCACATCAAATGTTATGGCACTTTCATTCATATGGCAGCACATTTAAAATAAAACCAAATGCTAAAAGCTATACACTACTTTTGAATTCATTTTTGGATTTTGCATACAAATGGGATTAATCAGGGAAATCATGTGCTTAATTAGATTAAAAATTTTAAATCGTTGCCCAGCCCTAGACCTAACATGTAATCAGACGACAGAAAAAAGCTCCAATCCAACACCACCAAATTTTGACTTTAACAACACAACTAATGGGGCTTTTCCATGACATGGCTGATACTCCATGGTGACGGGAAACCCTGCAGCGAGCCGATTGGTCAGACAGACTCATCACATGTAGGCGTAAACAACTCTCTGCAGCGGCCGGCACACAGCAACACACTTTCCTTCCCCACGAAGGCCTTTGAAAGTCAGTTTACCGCATAAATCACATCTCATTTGTTTATCTCATCTGTGCACACGGATTGCATGTTGTGTTCATGACTAATAAATACATGAGCATGTTTATAGGCGCTTAGTCGTTGTGGTCTCTCCCAAAACATATTGAAACCCTTCGGAACTATAAGCCTGTCCCAAACTACTCCCTACTCATACATGCTCTTCACTTGGAAGTCGCTTTCGATAAAAGCTTCTGTTAAAATCAGTGGAATGTAAGAAAACACACAGAGCAAAGTTGTGTGTCTCGACTGTGACTCACACACACTGCGATGATAAATGGCAGATCGAACCCGGAGTGAGGGAATTCTGAAAACTAAGCATGAACGAACCGTGACGAGTCCAATTGTAACCTATAATGGAAAAACGTCATAAGACCTCAATGTGACACTCCCGTTTATAGGATAGCGAAGCACAACTCACTCTCTCATCTCTCATGTAATCCACAGGATGATGGCTGAAAATGTGGCTGACCAGATTAGGAGCATTGTCCCAGTGAGGTAAATGTTGAACCTTCCACTTCTTACAAATCCAATAAGCTCCCACGACGCTGTGGTAAATTTCTTAAGGTGTGGGCGGAGCACCCCCTCCCTCATTTACCATCTCCTCCAACTGGATAATATCCAGTGTAACACAAGCTTGTGACTGTAGGCTAATTTTTTTTTGCCTAATTTCAGCCACCTCGTCTCCTCACTCCTCCTGCCGTGACCTAGAAATGTATCACAGCCAAACAATTTGATGATAACTCTCCATTCTAAAAAAAATGACCTGTAGAAGAGAAGGTCGAGGAGAGAGGAGTCGGAGCCACAAATGCTTCTTAATCCTCCACTGTGACCAGAAACAAATATCCACTTTGTTTTTATTTTATTTTATGTAAAGCACTTTGAATTGTTTGTACATGAAATGTGCTAAAAAATAAATTTGATTTGATACAAACACATTTAACGCTCATGTGACAGACGCAATGTTAAAAAGCGAAAGGCTGCAGCTAAAGGAGCGGTGACATAGCTGTGTTTTGTTCAACTGACAGGAGTTTGAAACGATGCTCTGAAACGAGGACGTCTCGTGCTGCTGAATGCCCGTCACCTAAACTCCCGTCTCCTTGAGTGTGTCCTCGACTCCTCTGCTCACATCTCTGCAGGGAGGAACTAAGACGTGAGGAGAGAAGTGCGGGGAGGAATAAAGTTTGTGCAGTTTGGGAAATGGGATGTTTAGGTAGGCGTTTGCTGTTTAATCTTCTCTTGTTCCCTCATATTAGGATGCAATACCTCCTCCTAGTATGTTGGAGCTGGGTTATTTACATCATCATCATGTGCCTACAATTAATAGCTTTAGCTTTTTTCATTATACGGTTACAACAGCACATATTTCCACTCTTTCAGTTTACTTCAACTTCTCCCTCTCTGACAGACTGTTCGCCTTCCCGTTTGACAACAGTGCAAAACTGTATTATTTCAACTGTGTCACGAGGGCTTGGTCGTATTAAAGGATAAGACCGGTTTTTTGACATTGGGCCCTTGATTTCACATTATAACATGATGTTCTACTCACCCCTGCTTGTTGTTGGTCATTTGGAGCTGTTCCGAAGATATTCGAGAGGCGTCTGCCTGCTCTCTTGAGATATTCGGCCATGAAACGGTTTCCTATGGGCAAGTTTATACAGGCACAAAATATGCTGTTTATAATTTATTAATTACTCTACACTAGCACTGATAACGTGGAGGTGCGTCGCTTACTTAAAAAAATCCGGGTTACTGTAATTTTGAATTTTTGTCGTAAAGTGGGTGTTACTGACGTCATCGTCGTGCTACTACCACAGACAGCCCACAGACCTGCTGCCTATTTATTCATTCGGCTAAAATTCAAAATTAGTAACCCGGATTTTTTTAAGTAAGCGACGCACCTCCACGTTATCAGTGCTAGTGTACAGTAATTAATAAATTATAAACAGCATAGTTTGTGCCTGTATAAACTTGCCCATAGGAAACCGTTTCATGGCCGAATATCTCAAGAGAGCAGCCAGACGCCTCTCGAATATCTTCTGAACAGCTCCAAATGACCAACAACAAGCAGGGGTGAGTAGAACATCATGTTATAATGTGAAATCAAGGGCCCAATGTCAAAAAACCGGTCTTATCCTTTAAGATAGAACACTGTCCATGCACCATGGAAGGCCTGGCATGTTTTCTGATTCATTCAGCAGAGACATCTCTGCATCCAACTGCTGCCACCACTCATCACTCTCATGCTATTTCAGTGAGTTCTGAAATACTAAAGAAGCCAAGTTGATTTTTGTTTAGGGGAGAGGGGAGAGGGGAGGGGGAGGGGGGCACTGATGGAGAAGAATAAGCGTAGCTGGAGTGAGGAGAGAGCAGCCCAGGCAGTCATTAGCTGCACTGACTGCAGCAGCTAAGATGTGGGAGGGCCAGGCATGCCAGCCCTTTCAACTGAACACATCCAACGCACATAAGCGGATAAAGCGGCGCATACAAGTGAATGTCTGACACACTCCGCAGAAAAGTAATCTAAATATCATCCAGATCTGAAACCAACGAGAAGCAGGCGTTCATTCAAGCCACGTACATGCAATGTTTGCCAAGTGGTTAGCGAAGAAATGTGTCTTGTCTTGTGTTTAAACGCTGGGCCGACTGGGAAAATGCCTTTTTCTAAAACCAAGTGTAAGCACCCGCTTCGTGACTCTGCAGCTCCCTGCGGCTGGTCACTTCAAACGGAAACTGCCCGACCATTTTATCAGCTTAAACCCACCCCCCCAAAAATATCTATTCCAGCAGCCTAAATGTCCGTAACATCGACCACAAAAAGAGCACCACTAACCTTGGTCGGTTCGCCTCCTCTTATCCACTTGTTACAATAGAAATTTAACACCATGGATCTCCAGTTAAGTTTCCTGGCAGCCGGACAGAACTGCAGCACGCCGAACTGGACCGAAGCTGAAGCGGGTTAGGTGGGAGTCAAAGAATGGACCTCTGGTAGGTAAAGCGGTGTCAGAAGCCTGCCCGTACTTCTCAAGGTACCGTCGGCCAACAACGGGAAAAGGTTGTGTCTTAAAACAGCTGTTTTCCAAAATGGAGTTTGTCGTGTCTGAGCCAATCCGCGCGAGCCTGAGGGGGCTCCCGCTCCTCCTGTGGGCTGGAACCAAATCCACGCGCTGCTCTCCGAAGATGAAACACGCACAGAGGGTGATCCTTTGTTAGCTTTCATGTCTCTGCGGCTTTGCTTTAAGCTCGCATCAAACCACCAGGCAACCACTGAGGTGGGATGCGCAAGTAGGGAGACCACCATATATTTGTTTGTTCAACTTTTCATGCTGCAAATGGAGAAATGACGATGTCACCTATCTACTTTATGACCCGCCATCCACACACCTAAGTGAATCAGCCCTACAAAAAAAGTATTTTTTTTATATATATATTTCACAGAGATTATTCTAATACTCAGCTTTTGTTAACGAGGTGGGTTCTTAATTACGGAAGCTTATTGCATTTACTTGATACATTTTTTTTTTGGTTTGTTTTACTGAGTAATTATTTGTGTTTTTCTGAGTAATTTCTTTTTTTGTCTGTTTTTCAGAATAATTATTTCTGTTTTTCTGACTAATTAATTTTTTTTCTGTTTTTTGGAATAATTATTTCTGTTTTTCTGAGTAATTTATTTTTTGTCTGTTTTTTGGAATAATTATTTCTGTTTTTCAGAGTAATTTATTTTTGGCTGTTTTTTGGAATAATTATTTCTGTTTTTCAGAGTAATTTTTTTTCTTCTGTTTTTCGTGGTAATTTTTTTCCCCCTGTTTTTCGGGGTAATTTTTTTTGTCTGTTTTTTGGAATAATTTTTTCTGTTTTTCTGAGTAATTTTCTTTTTCTGTTTTTCTGAGTAAATTTTTTCCTGATTTTCTGAATAATTTTTTTTTTTCTGTTTTTCGGACTAATTTTTTTCCTGAGTTTACAGAGCATTTGAAGATCCATTCATTCATTGAGAGCTCGACTTCATGGTTACAAACATGACCGACTTGTTCAGTTTAATCAAGTTTTACTTTGATCTGGGTTTAAGACACTGGGAGATAGTCCTGTCTTTAAGTCATATAGATGGTATTATCATTAGTTTGTCGACTCTACGCAGGCACCTGAGTACTTTGCGGCTGTTCAGAAGGAAAGCCCATTCAGATCTGCTAGACATAGCAGTTTTTCTCCAGGATCAGTTGGACAGATACAGTATGCTCCATGGATACAGGATGATGCATTTGAAATGCATTCAGGCTGGCTACGTGGTGACTCAAGAGACGATCAGGAGACTGCTGAAAATATTGGATCCGCATGGTGTGGAGCTGAGGCGCCGGAATCGCCTTCGGAGGCGTATGTACCAGAATCCAGGCCCAAACTTTTTGTGGCATGTAGACTCCTATGATAAACTCAAACCGTACGGGATCTGCATCAATGGCGCAATAGATGGATTTTCACGAATGGTGATTTGGCTGCATGCTTACTCTACAAACAGTGATCCCAAGATAATCGCGCACTACTTCATTGATGAGGTGTCATCAAGGAATGGAACTGCTGCCCGAATTCGTTCGGACCTCGGAACCGAGAACTGTTACGTTGAACAAATGCAGATGTTCTTGAGGCACGATCATCTGGACAACTTTTCGCACAGATGTTATCTGTATGGATCGAGCAATCACAACCAAAGAATAGAGAACTGGTGGGGCTTTTTAAGGCGGCAACACGCACAGTTCTGGATGAACCTGTTCCAAGATCTAAAAGACTCAGACTCCTTTTCTGGTGACTTTCTGGACAAAAGTCTCATTCAGTTCACATGTCTTGAAATAATAGAGGTAAGAACTGGAATACATTTATGTTGTTTCTTGTGACACCTGATTAGTGGTTCAAGAATTCAGATGTTTTACTTCTCCAAAAGCAGTAGTACTGCCCCGTGTAGTGGGTTATTTTAGTGTGGTACTAATATCATAGGCCTACTGATATTAAGTGAAGTGCTCACTCCATGTAGGTTACATTCAAAACAAAGGACAGTATTATCAGCAGTATATATTCAAAGTATGAAAAAAAAGATAATTGCATGAGACAGTTTACTACAACTGCAGATGTTTAAGTTGGAGCTGATTTGAATTACATTACTGGCTAGTTTAATGCAATATAATATTTACTGCAGTTGGTATAGCAAATGTGTGAACTGATTTTCTTACTGTCTATTTTTATTTACTTATATTTAGAGAGAACTGCAGGAGGTTGTTCACCTCTGGAACACTCACAGGATTCGCCCATGCAGGAATGCTGTGTCTCCAGGTGGGCGCCCAGTGATGATGTACACCCTACCTCAACTTTTTGGTGCCAGAGAGTACCTGAAAGAGGTATCCCAGCAAAAGATAGACGCCTGCAGAGAGGAATGCCTTCAGAGAGGACCGTATCCCTGTGATGATGCAGTGTTTGATATTTGCTGCCTTGCCATGGCAGAAAACAGTCTTCATCCATCCACCTCTCCAGAGGAAGCCATTGAGCTTTACATGTTCTTACGTGTTTACATAAGAGCTCAAATTTAATGATCACATCCTGCTGGACCTACTGGATCAAATGACTGAATCTAAGCCTTCACATGAGGGTAGAAATTCTTATGGACCATACATTGCACATTTCTGTTTCTCTCATTAATTTACTGTATGTCATTTGCAGCCAAACAATTACATGTAACAAAATTTGGTGAATATGTATGTATCTAAAATTAGTTGGGGATTATCATGTCATCTCTCAAACAAATAAACAGATTAACTATTCTTATGTATTTGAATGAAATGTCACTCTATAAATTTATGTTGAAATGCAGTTGTCATTAAACTTTCAGCAAATGAAGCATATGATTATCTTTTATTAGGGCATGCATCTTTCCTTGAGTTTACAAACAGTTGTTAACTTCAACATTTCACAATACAAGCACCCCATAACAAAAGGAACATGTCCAATTTTAAGATTGTGGTCTCACAGAGCAGGACTCCTGAACTACATGACCCAAGACACAATCTGTATGAAGACAGTTGTACAAAACAAGTGTAAAAAAACACACCTCAACTTGCTACAAGTAGATTCACAAACACTGTCAGTATTAACATCTGACATGAGGTAGAGGTTGAAATTCTATTATGATTTAACAGTGAAAACATAACAAAAGTATATCTAATGTTCAAACATTTTCATCCTTGACTGATAACAAAAGTGTCTTAAATCAAAGTAAATTCAGCCCCTGAGGTAGTCACATATTCTCTTTATAGAAGCTCTCATAACAAAAAATGTCTCAGTAAGTCTGTGTAAGTTATTGTTCCTTGATATAATAAAACCAACATCATGAACTGTAATAAAAATAATTTTGCACTAATCACACAGCACCTGAGCTAATCACATTTTCTCCTTACATTATCTATCCCACATTCACACAGTCTAAACCTACATCGCTGCCACTGATGGAGAAGAGAAAAATGTGTATGTGTTCATAAGTCACTTAGCCGCTCTTATGCAATGTCCATTGCATAAATGTTGCTGGACAGTATAGCCTCCATTTCAGCTCGAAGCTCAGGATAGCTGTTGTAAGTTGATGGCAGCTCCACAGTTGGGCCACAAGTATGGGCAACTGGCCGCCGCGCCAGCCCTTCCAAAGAGGTGAATGTGACTTGAATTTCTTTTACACAGATGACATCAGACCCAGTCAGAAATCTCATCAGCTTCCGGAACCTATTTCATCCAATCCCCTTATGTACTGATGTAAAAATTGCAAACTTTGGTTCTCTGCTGAAGTAGCTGGAGAAGCTGTTATCATCTTTATCACCTTTCGTGTTGTTGGTTTAATGTCCTCATACAGCTTCTTCATATCCTGTACACTGGGGAAAAACTTCCTGAGTATTGGTCCTGCAACCTCTTTAATTGCTGGATGCTGGATCATTTGCTTGTGGGCGACCTGGACAAGGACAGCTCTCAAGTTATCTTGTGTTGGTACTGTTCTTACTCCCATGCGATCCATAAGATCAAGGAGCTCTTCCTCATCATCGCCGACAACAGCCTCTTGCAAAGCAGTGGACAAGAGATCACGCTCAGACTGACTAAGATACAACATCAGGGAGTCAAAGAGTAAATCAGGTGAAACAGAGTGTTCACCAAATGTGACAGCTGCAGTAAAGGCTTGAGCCAGCCGAAATGGAAAATACCCATGGTCCTTCAGTCCCTTGGCCAATATCCTGCCAACAGACTTCCATTCCTCCTCTTGCCATTTTGGGGAGAGTGATGGCACCCTCACATCTGCACCTTCTGCTGCACAGTCTAGGAATTCTGTCCAGAAGGCAGCGTAAACATCCCTGGATACACCATCAGCATCTGCCCCCATTTCATCAATGAAGCTGTATTTCACAGAGTAAGTCATCATTGCTTCATCCTTGAATTGGGCAATCAGTTCATCTAAGAGAGTCACTCTGTGAAGTCTCACAGTCACATGCAAAAGTTCATTGGCAGGACTTGGTGGTCTAGCAGAAGCTGTCTCAGTATCAATAGGAGTTGAGGTGTAGGTGGGGGTGTTTATTTGTTCATCTTCTATTGCAAGGATTGGCTCATGTATGAGTGTATCATCAAGATCACCTAAAAACGGCCCACCTGTCAAAGGACCAAAAATGACCTCTGATGTATTACACAAAGATGTAAGATCAATAATCTGAACAGCTGCAGTAGAGACAACAGCTGACATTGTGGCAGTGCTTAGCTCATCATCTTCGACTGTGTGCATTTGATTTTCACTGTTATGTCTTTTCTGTGTCAGCTGTTCCCCTTCCATTGTGTGCGTCTCTTGTCCAGATTCTGCTGTGTTTTCATGTTGCTCATCTGTCTGTATGTCAGCTCCTTCCTCTGGGTCATCTGCACTGGTCAGGGTCTTTGTGAACAAATAAAATCTTAACAAACCCAATTTGTGTTTCTCGTAGTAGTCTCCCACACTAACATCCTCATCAAGTTGTGCTTCCTGAAAGTCAACTATATCATGACTGAACTCTTCCCACTTTCCCATTGTTGACTTTTCATTAGGGAAAAATAGTTTCTTAGCTTGTGACAGAATCTCAGTTTTCGTGGCATTCTTGTTCATGTCAAGAACTCTGGTTCCTCCACCACTGCGTTTTCTGACTTGTCTGCTGTCATGTATCCACGCTAGTTTTATTTTTCTGGTTGTCTTCCAGGCTCTCTTATTACTTTTTAGACGTATGTTTGTTGGATGCACTGTATTCTCCCCATCAAAACCTTGAACTTCTTTGTTGCTCATTGTGCCCATTTTTTTTTAAAGTTTTTTGAATAAGGACAGTCTTGTGGTATCATCTCCACCTCTTCTCTGTTTTTCCATACAGAAACGCCTTGTGGCAATCCTGTCACCATAGGCTGGAATGTAAGAGGCCATGGTTGCATCATCTATTTCTCCAATTATCGAGCTGTCAATCTGCAATAAAAACAAAAAGTATACATTAGACATGACACAGCTTAAACTACATTATCTCCAAGACTATTTACTTCTGTGCTAAATTCCAGGACAACCAATTATAAATGCCTAATGCAGATGATAACACAATGGACAGTATGAGACGGTGAAGCTGGCAATAATGTAGTGTGCTGATATAAACACTAGACATTTATTCTTTCTGCTATGTTAATGATATATCAACAGTAACTTGAAAGGGTACTTAATCCTGTTCACCTATTGTTTTAGTTTAAAGTCATGCATAAGTTTTCAAATGCAGTCAGATGGGATTAATTATCCTTTCTATTCCATATACTTACTATCATATTATGACACAAATAATTAAATACTATAAATGTTACAATGTATTAGTTTAGCATGATATATATTGAAAGTGTTGTTCTAACTGTTCTTATACCATGTACATCATCTATAATATCAAGATGTAAACATTGCATCTGAGTTGTCCAATTTTATTAATTGGTTGCACATTACCATACTGGCAAAAAATGTTAAGAATCAAGTCTTACTTTGATGGCACAGAATACTTGACTTATATTTGACACTGAAAATCTCAAATAACAGCATTTTAAAACATATCATATCAAAGCAAAATATAAAGCAGTGAATAGTTTGTATATTTATTTGTATATTTGTGTAACAGTGATGTCTCTCAATGCAGGCTGCATTGTTGGAAGGGATGCTTGACAAATGCAAATATTTGAACCTCTGGAACCACATGTGATGGTCTAAAATATATAAGTACATTTAAAATCATTTGAAGTTCAGTGAAATATAAACATATAGTTGGGGAAATCATTTTAAAAATGAATATAGCCCTGCAGGAACAAATTTTCTGTGACTTACATGATCCCGTTGCATTTTCTGAATACTCTCCTCAGGAACACCTCTGTTGCGGAGAAATATCCACAGACCATCATCATGAGGGAGGCCGGGGCTTGAGGATGAAGCCATTGCTGGCACTGCAAAAAATGTAGTAAAAAGGCAGGATCTATATAAATATTTGCATCAACAATTCACACATTTAAAACTGTCAAGACCAATTGTGTCATGATATTGTCGAATTATATGAAAGCTTAAAATAATTTTGTTTAAAATGGATGTTTCATGTCTTGTTCAATACTCTATCTGTATAGTCATTTGAAAGTCGACCTGTCATTAAGCATTTTAATGTGCTTACTCAAATGACCAGTGTCATTTTGTGATGAAAGCCTTCCCTGGTTATTCATAAACAATAATATTACTCTAATAGTACAGAAGACTAAACTCGGCATCTCAGAGTGGGCTTTTAGTATTAGTATAATAGTTATTATTATTACTACTACTCAAATAGTCAATAAAATAGTCAGTAAGCAGATGCAAAAACGTTTTACATTTTAAATCATTTTATTCACAGGCCTGTACAAATAATATGCATGCATATGTTAAATAGCCTACAAAGGAAATAGCAAAGGAGAGGGAGCCCATAAGCAAACCACAGCAACCCCAGAAACTCAAAACACTCGTCATGGTGCATCAATGGTGTCAATATATAGTGACTAGTATACTGGCAACGTTCTGTTTGTTTGCATGCTTACGTGCCCCCTGTTAAGCAACTGTTACGATTAAATGTTACTATTCTCATGTTACGTCTCTATAGTGTTGGCGTATAGGCTACTATTAGCATAACCTAACGCGATAGGCTTACATTAGACGGATAGTAAACATAACTAACTCTGTGTGTAACTAATTACATACCTTACCTTAATTGACACGGTACGGTAGAGAGTTGAAGGAAGGTATGCGCGGGCAGGAGTCCCCATAAGTTCACGACATGGTCCACGGGAGAACGGGAGTCTGTTACAGGTTGGATGTTCTCGCGGGAGTTGGAAGTATCGCGATATTTAAAAAAAAAAAATTACTCCGAAAAACAGGGGGAAACAAATTACCACGAAAAACAGAAGAAAAAAAATTACTCAGAAAAACAGAAATAATTATTCCAAAAAACAGCCAAAAATAAATTACTCTGAAAAACAGAAATAATTATTCCAAAAAACAGACAAAAAATAAATTACTCAGAAAAACAGAAATAATTATTCCAAAAAACAGAAAAAAAATAAATTAGTCAGAAAAACAGAAATAATTATTCTGAAAAACAGACAAAAAAATAAATTACTCAGAAAAACACAAATAATTACTCAGTAAAACAAACCAAAAAAAAATTTTATCAAGTGAATGCAATAAGCTTCCGTACTTAATAACTTACATGATTTATAATAATTACTGCGGTGGATGGTGGTGATGTTTAATTATATTAGTTTTAGTAGGTCATATTGATAATAGTAGATCATATTAGATCATATTAATGTGGTTATTGACTGCAAAATGTAAAAGACAAACTCCAGAAATGTATGAAGTGCTCAGACACTCATAGGATCAGGGTTTGTTAGGTTAGGGTTTCCCATTGCCCTGGTTAATTGTCACCGTATTGAGGCATTTATACAAACAAAATGGCAATATAAATATATGGGTAGTGTCAGACTTCTGAAGAATAACTTCATCTAGATGATTAGAGGAGATTGTAAGGAGCCTGGAAACACCTTGAGAAAAAAAACTGTTAAGCAGCTGTTCTGAAGGTTTTTCCAGGATTGTAACCATTTCCTCTAACCATCTGGATGAAAAATACCCAAGGTAGAAGGTATTTTCTTATTGGTTCTTATTTTGAAATGAGTTTTCTTTCCCAAGAATACCTTTTTGCTTTAGGATATGTTGGAGACTTGGTTTTCTTGTTCCAGTGTTTTCAAGAAATGAAAAAAAAAAAAAAAAAATCAAACATAAACCAGACACATGTCCTGAAAGATGAATCTGGGCCTTCAGTTGAATCCCTGACATTGGCATTGTTTGAAAAAGCCTCGTCAGAAACGATCTCCATAGAAGATTTGCTGGAAGCAATTCTCAATGAAGGGAAACAGAAAAAGCTAAGTTTCGCCAAATTACCCAATGGCGACAGGTCTCGTGGAGTGGTGAATCCATATTTTAAATTTTTGGTTCGACTTATCATTGGTATTTGAGGAGGAGGTCAGGAGAGAGGTGCAACAGTGAGTGTCAGCAGCTGTCAAACTCTGTCAAACACAGTGGAGAAAGTCCTGCTGCATCAAATGCTATTTCGTAAAAATGTGATTGGCAATGGCTTCGTTTTTCAGCATGACATTGCCCCCCCCATAATAAACTGCCAATGAAGTAAAAGCATGCCTGAATAGAAAAATACACAATGGTACATGTATACTGGAAGAAAGAGGTCCACTTAAATGGACAATTTGAGCTATAATGTGCTGTATGTATAGCTTGACTTGGCCAAGTGAACAGTGGATTGTGCAAAAAACCAACATTCAAAAGCAGTCTGGTGCTTATAGCTTTCTCTGTGGGAGATCACTGTAAGTACAGCTGCATTCACTGCACAGGAATCTTAAAGTTATTTGAATGGGGATTCTGTCAGATGACGCTGCTGATATATAAAATCCGTTTTTTATTAGAACAGAGTCACCGTCTGGAAAGGCTTTAAGCGAAAGCGAG
Source organism: Odontesthes bonariensis (assembly GCF_027942865.1). Classification (NCBI taxonomy): domain Eukaryota; kingdom Metazoa; phylum Chordata; class Actinopteri; order Atheriniformes; family Atherinopsidae; genus Odontesthes; species Odontesthes bonariensis. The sequence goes on along the minus strand of NC_134515.1, from coordinate 33,961,341 downwards.
TTGACATGTAGTTTGGAATAGGCCTCATATGGAGGAATGATTCAATCCCTAACTGCAATATCTGGATGTGTTAAGTGATAAGTAGCTCAATTGTGTTTGATTTTGCCTGGACTAACATGTTTACATGTATTTCAAAAGTCCAGCTGTGAATGACTAAAAAGGTAGTTAATTTTATTCTATTATTATTGAACAGTGCTTACTATTAAACACTCAACACAACTGGAGAAGAGTGGGATTATCTTGACAGAGAAAGGAACAGAATGCAGGCAACATATAAGTGAAAGAGTTTTGGAGTGACCTTGATGGAGCCTGGAGAACTATTCCTGAAGACAACTTCAAGAAATGAAAAGGTAGCTTGCCTAATAGGGTTCAGGCTGTGTTGAAAAAAGCATAGATTGTAGGTCATATCAGATATTGACTCTCAAGCTTGGTAGATTTAGATTTGTACTAACTCTGTTTTTGCCCTTTATACCATATTTCTATCAATGCTCGTACATGTAACAATAAATTACACATCTTGCATTTTCCTAGCAATTTATGTAGAAATCAGTGGTGGCTCGCTCAAGAATTTTGCATGGAACTGTATGCTGTATTTATGTACAATATACAACCAATATGGTTAAAGGAGTCATGAATTATCACAGGAAATAAGTGCTGCCGAAGTGTTATGCCATTTCCATTTTTTAAAACCAAAGAAATCCCATTTGTAATGTGGTAATAGGAGAGCTCTCAACCTGAGCAGCAATAATTCTGAATACATTAATACCATTGAAATGGATTTCTTTGAAGGCTCCCTACAAAGCAACAGAATACATGTTTAACATGCTGATGAGTGCCCACCTTGACAAATAAACTTAAGTCAGTAAATTGAGTCAAATGAGTGCCCCTTTGATTGATCTTCTTTTATTTCTTGGAGTTTTCTTATGACCTCCTACTGCATTACTGCTCGGCATGCAGGTCTTTTTCACAAAATAAATGTCATGGAAAGAGACCAACAATACCAGTGTGGGCTATGCTGAGCTTAGATACAGTCAACATCAGAGCAAATGAATGAGTGCCATGTAAATGCTCCAGATGGCAGTGGTTCAACATCAAACCAGCAGGCCCACAGCCAAACTTATTTTGATCTTGACCACACAGCTCAGAGGCACATCTAATTATACAACACAGGGCCCTTAAAATCTCATAGAATATCCTACTATAAAGCTGTTGCTAGATAAGTAATGACGCTGTGAAATGCAAACAAAAACAGAATGGATTGACCCACAAATCATTTCAACCCTATATCTATTTTTTTTTTTTAAAAGGAACAATGACAACATATCAAATCTTCACACAAGCGTTTTGAAAGGTGGGTGAAGTTTACAAGTGTATTGCATCACCTCTTCTTTTAACAACATTGCAAGTGTTTTGGAACTGAGGATACAAATGCTTATCAGTTGAAAGAGCAATGTTCTCTCATTATGATTAATAAATAACCTCAAGTGCTCAGCAATTCCCTTACTCCTCGTGTCTTTTGTTTCATAATGTTGAAAACTGATCTTAATGGGTGGCAAATATGTTCTGCAGGAACGTTAGTTTTGCACATCGACACACAACTTAACTTTGTCGTGTGTGTCCATTTACATTATAATTCACTTGTTTTCTGGAGCCACTTTTATCTAAAGGGACTATTTTAAAGATACCTATGCTATGATACCTTCCAGTCAGGTTTTAGACAGCACCACAGCACTGAGACTGCTCTGACCAAAGTGTTTAATGACATATGTCTGAATACAGACGGTGGAAACATGTCAGTCTTAGTTTTACTGGATCTCATTGCTGCATTTGATAAAGTTGACCACAATGTATTGCTCAAACGACTGGAAAACTGTGCGGGTCTTTCCGGAACTGTACTAAACTGGTTCAAAACATACTTAGAGAACAGGAAGTACTTGGTGTCAATAGGTAACTTTACACCTGAGCAGACTAGAGTCACATGTGGAGTTCCCCATGGTTCCATCCTGGGACCTTTTCTGTTTAACATCTACATGCTCCCACTGTCACAGATTATAAGAAACAACAAAATAAACTACCATAGCTATGTAGCCTGGCTGACGCGTCCACAATCTCGATGAGATGGTGGTCTGGGAACTAGGTGTGCATTTTCTCGTATTTGAGGCGTGGTTTACGAATGCCTAGAGCCGTTTATTGGGCGCTATGAATGTCTATCAAATGGTGTCTGGTTGTTCCCATGCTGCTTTGCGCGCGATTCATAGCCAATTGTATCCCTTATACCAGATGACGACAGAAATTCGACGAGGAAGAAGAAGAAAAAAAAAGTAAAATAAAAGTAAACTTGCGCTCTAAGCTACTTAAAGTGATGGTTTGGAGTAGATTCACCCTAGGGTCATTTGAACCGTGACATCCAGCCAAGTTTTTCCGATATTGGCTGAACATCAGCCGAGTTACTGAGTTATTCCGAATAGCTTAGTACAAGCGCTAATGGACCCTGGCAATATCTCCAAAATTACCACACTAAAATCACATGCCATGACACCAAACTTCTACAGTAGTACAAATATGGTCTGTACTCACAAAACGATGCATTTGGAAGTTTGTACATAGTCCAGGAGTTTATTATAATCAACACAAGCCTAATAGCTTTTCTGCTGCTAAAGCTGCGTCGACGTCACTTCCTTGATCTGGGAGCTTCAATGTAAGATGAGGGTTGATCTACTGTAGACAACAAAGTATATGCTATATTCTACATGAATTTTTATGTTGTAGAGTTGTGAATTTATTTTATCAATGGAGAAATTGAGCAGCCTTGCTTTGTTGTCTACAGTAGTAGATCAACCCTCATCTTACATTGAAGCTCCCAGATCAAGGAAGTGACGTCGACGCAGCTTTAGCAGCAGAGAAGCTATTAGGCTTGTGTTGATAATAATAAACTCCTGGACTATGTACAAACTTCCAAATGCATCGTTTTGTGAGTACAGATCATATTTGTACTACTGTAGAAGTTTGGTGTCATGGCATGTGATTTTAGTGTGGTAATTTTGGAGATACTGCCAGGGTCCATTAGCGCTTGTACTAAGCTATTCAGGATAACTCAGTAACTCAGCTGATGTTCAGCCAATATCGGAAAAACTTCGGGTGGGCTACTTGGCTGGATGTCACGGTTCAAATGACCCTAGGGTGAATCTACTCCAAAACACTTTCTAAGGCTGCATCGAACGGTAACGTTGTGTCCGCTGCCATGTTGGATTAACACTCTACAAGCTTCGGTGTAGCGCATAGACGTCGTCATCGTCTTGCTCACTGAGACCAAAAAAGTGGAGCACATCAGCCCAGCTCTGAGGTCTTTACACTGGCTGCCTGTCCATCAGAGGATAGACTTTAAAGTTCTGATGCTGGTCTATAAAGCTCTGAATGGTCTAGGACCAAAATACGTAAGTGACCTCCTGACCCAGTATGAACCTTCCAGACCCCTCAGGTCATCTGGATCCGGTCTTTTATCAGTTCCCAGAGTCAGAACCAGACATGGAGAAGCTGCATTCAGCTTCTATGCTCCACATGTCTGAAAACAAAATAGTAAGCCTCAGATCAGCTGAAACACTCAGTGCATTTAAGTTGAAGACAAACTTATTTTCAGCTGCATTTGAAAAAAGCTCCAAATCTGAAGCTTGAGTTTCAAAACTTAATCATATTTTAACTACTGATTTTAGCTATTGTTCTTATTTCTATCCTTTTTTGTTTCAAATTGAAATCGTGCTTTTTATTTCTACTGTTTTAATGTCTCTGTAAAGCACTTTGAATCACCTTGTTGTTGAATTGTGCTGTACAAATAAACTTGCCTTGCCTGCCTTGCCTTGACGTGTCTGGATCACACAGAAGAACATTTGTGAGACGCAGAACAGGTGAAAAGATGCTGGAAGTGTGTGATGGTTTGGGGCTGCATTGGTGCTGGTAAAGTGGGAGATTTGTACAAAATAAAAGGGATTTTAAATAAGGAAGGCTATCACTCCATTTTGCAACGCCATGCCATGCCCTGTGAACAGCGCTTGATTGGAGCCAATTTCCTCCTACAACAAGACAATGACCCAAAGTACACCTCCAAATTATGTAAGAACTATTTAGGGAAGAAGCAGGCAGTTGGTATGCTGTCTGTAATAGAGTGGCCAGCGCAGTCACCAGATCTCAACCCCATTGAGCTGTTGTCGGAGCAGCTTGACTGTATGGTACACAAAAAGTGCCCATCAAGCCAATCAAACTTGAGGGAGGTGCTTCAGGAAGCATGGGGTGAAATTTCTACAGATTACCTCAACAAATTAACAGCTAGAATGCCAAAGGTTTGCAATGCTGTAATTGCTGCAAATGGAATATTCTTTGACGAAAGCATAGTTTGAAGAACAAAATTAATATTTCAAATAAAAATCATTATTTCTAACCTTGTCAATGTCTTGACTATATTTTCTATTCATTTTGCAACTCATTTGATAAATATAATCAAGTTTTAATGGTAAACACAAAATTTTCTGGGTGACCCTAAACGGTAGTGTAAGTTTTAAATAGCCAATTATTGTATTCTCTTTTTGAAACACAGTTGTGCTATAATAACAGAGCGGTCTTTCTGCATTTGTTCCCTGCTAATTCCTCTAATCAACTTTGTAATTAGAAACATGTTTTCAAAGCTTGAGGTATTTTTTTTTTAAGTAACACTAGAGAATTTGGCTATTTCATTATTTGGCTCCCTCTAAAGGTTGCTATGCGCCGACCTTATCGGCAGCAAGTCTGTGTAGCTCTCAATTTTTCTCATCGTTTATATGATTATGTGTCATTTTTAGTTTCTATCTAAACATTTTTAGTTATTTTTAGTGATCTGTTTTTTTGTTTTAAGTAATTTTTTTGACAATGTGCACTTCTACTAAAGCAGTGTACACAAGAGAAGAACTGTTGGCACTGTCAAGGACTGGACGCGGAATTAAACATCCAATTCCGGCCGAGCTTAAAAAGCTGTACCGTGGATGCAGAGCTGGAGCGAAACTAAAGGCAAAGAGGCACAACAGGAGGTGGAGGTACAAACCTTTTCTGCCCTCGGTGATCATGGGAAACGCTAACTCACTGCCAAACAAGTGTGATGAGTTAGAGGCGCTTGTGCGGAACCAACGGCTATATAGAGAGATCAGTTTGATCTGTCTGTCTGAGTCCTGGCTGAACGACAACACACCAGACTCATGTGTGGACATACCCGGCTTCACAGCCGTACGAGCGGATCGTGACCTGAGTACGAGCGGCGGTAAGCGGAAAGGCGGGGGTGTTATACTGTTCTTTAATCAGAGATGGGTAAACCCCCGCAATGTAACCGTTAAGGAGAGGGTTTGTTGTCCAGACATCGAACTGCTGTCAGTTGGTTTCCATGCATTCTATGCGCCCAGAGAGTTCCCACACACCGTCGTCATCGTTGTTTACATTCCACCGAGGGTGGCACCTACAACGGCGTGTGACGGCCGTTGCTAGGATACAGACCCAGCATCCTGAGGCATTCATTGCAATCACAGGAGATTTCAACCACGTCTCTCTATCCTCCTGCCTGACTGGCTTTGTACAGTATGTGGACTGTCCAACACGTGGAGAAAAGACATTAGATTTGTTCTATGCTAACGTGAAGGAGGCTACAGGACAGTGTCTCTTCCACCACTGGGTAGATCTGATCACAGCATGGTCTATCTACAACCCACATACAGACCTTGTGTACAAAGACTTCCTCTTACTAACAGATCTTTCAGGAAGTGGTCACCAGAGACGAGTGATGCATTGAGAGACTGCTTTGATGTCACAGACTGGGCTGTACTGCTGGAGGAAGATGAAATGGACATTGACATGGACAGGAGGGTCAGCACTAGCCTGGCGACGCCATCCTACGTACTTCCGCCCAAAGATTTTGGCTCCGCACATAGTCTGGCCAAATCCCCCTACCTCGGTTCGCTCAGTGTTTTGCCAATCAGCAAACAGTTGCGAGTGGTGACGCAGAACTCACGCGCGGAGTCCATTGTAGTCCATATAATTGTAGTTCAACCGCAGCGGAAATAAACATGGCGACGGAAGAACGCCAGAAGCTATCCATGAAGTTGTCTCAACTCTGGAGAGCATTACACAATTAAAACAAGAGCAAGAGGAATGCCTCGTCAGTTTTGTTAGTGGCAAGGATGTCGTAGCTCTCCTTCAAACTGGCTTTGGGAAAATTTTGATTTCTCAAATGGTACCGGTATAATGAAAGCGGATGTGGGAAGCGTGATTCGCGAGCTAGAGCCTCGCGAGAGTAAGCATGAACCTCGGCGCATAACCTACGTCCTTTCTAAACATTACTGATTGGTTAAGGGAACTCCAATGAATTTAAGTTGCTGAGTAAGGTCCCACCCTCCATGGAAACGGATTCCTCTTGGGTTTTTCCAGACTGTTTGACGGAGTCAACAGTCGGTTTTCGCCCAGGCTAAGTCAGCACCATCACAGACTACATTAACTTCTGTAGGGACACTGTGATTCCAGTGAGGACTGTAAGGTGCTATCCAAATAAGAAACCATGGATCACCAGTGACATCAAAGACCTCCTGAACCAGAAATTGAGGGCGTTCCAGAATGGGGATAGAGAAAGGCGGATGAGTGTACAACAGGAGCTTAAAAAGACATTACGTCGAGCTAAGGTGGAGTACAAGAAAAAGGTAGAGAGACAGCTGGAGAACAATAACACCAAGGAGGTGTGGAGGGGCATGAGGACCATCACTGGATACAGACTGAAGAACTCTCAGTCTGTAGAAGGTGATGTGGAAAGAGCCAATACTTTCAACCATTATTACAACAGGTTTGACAGTGTGGCTTTTCCCTCCTCTGCTGCTGCTCCCTCCACCCCCACCACTACAGCTGCTTCCTCTATACTGCTTCCACTGCCCTGCTGTACTTCCACCTCAATGGCAACCTGCATCGCCAAGCCTCCTCCTCCGCCTGACTGCACCTCTACCTCTGCCGTCACCAACAAGCTTCTTCTGTCCAGCTGTACCTCCACCTCTGCAGCAACTTCCACAGCCTGGTCTTCTGAGCCAAGCTACACCTCCACCTGTGTGGCAGCTTCCACCACCAGGCATCCTGAGCCCAGCTGCATCTCCACCTCTACGGCAGCTTCCACTGCCAGGCCTTCTGAACCCAGCCACACCTCCATCTGTGGGGCAGCTCCCACCGCCTGGCCTCATCAGCCCAGCTGCACCTCCACCTCTGCGGCAGCTTCCACCACCAGGCATCCAGAGCCCAGCTGCACATCCACCTCTGCGGCAGCTTCAACCTACAGGCATCCTGAGCACAGCTGCATCTCCACATCTGTGGCTGCTCCCACCGCCTGGCCTCCTCGGTCCAGCTGCTCCTCCACCTCTGCAGCAACTCCCACCACTAGCCCTCCTCTGTCCAGCTGCACCCCCACCCCCATCTCTATGGTTGATAGCAACATCACTCCTGTCGCCATCCCTCCGCTACAACCTCTGTGTCTAACTATAGAGGAGGTTGCGCGAGCGTACAACTAACCGGTGAGTTACATGCTGTTTATAAAGTTGTTTTGTAACGTCCCCATGCCAGTAATGTGAGAACCATGCATATGGTTTTGATGGTAAGGCTTGTGACTTTATTGTCGGATGGTTTATAAAGTGGTGTGACGTTTCTGCAGTGTGCAAGTTGTTGTTTTACGTGGAAGGGTTAGCGCTTGCCCCTAGCCACCACGTATTAGCCTCGCATGACAGGCTGTGCGAACAGCGCGATCGCCACACAGGGAGCGCAGATTTGCACCTGTCTGTGTCCTACTATCTGTATTTGACAACCTCTAGCAATGGAAATGCGCTTCAAATGCCCCGGAGTTCCCCTTTAAGTCAGGGAGGGCTTCAGGCCCAGATGGAGTCTGTCCAAGGCTTCTGAGGGACTGTGCTGGTCAACTAGCGGTCCCTCTTCAGAGGCTCTTCAATATGAGCATTCAGATGGAAAAAGTCCCAGTACTGTGGAAAACTTCTTGTCTCATACCAGTGCCCAAATTAGGGCAACCGGTGGAGCTGAATGACTACAGACCGGTGGCTTCGACATCTCATATCATGAAGACCTTGGAGAGACTTCTTGTTCGTCGCATGAGATTGCAGGTTGTTGAGGCTCTTGATCCCCTCCAGTTTGCCTACCAGAAACACATAGGAGTGGAAGACGCGATTCTGTACACGTTGCATCGGGCATATGCTTATCTGGATGTGCCTGGTTCATATGTGAGAATCATGTTCTTTGACTTCTCCACTGCCTTCAACACCATACGGCCTCCCATTCTGAAAGACAAGCTGCTCGGTATGGGTGTGGCCCCCTCCCTGACATCATGGATTATAGACTATTTGTCTGCCAGACCACAGTATGTCAGGATGGGGAAATGTGTTTCTGGAACACTGGAATGCAGTACTGGGGCTCCGCAGGGTACTGTTTTGGCTCCTTTTCTTTTCACCCTGTACACATCAGACTTCAGGTACAACTCAGAGTCATGTCACATTCAGAAGTATTCTGATGATACGGCTGTTGTGGCATGTGTGCGCGGTGGACAGGAGAAGGAGTACAGGGACCTTGTGGAGGCCTTTACTGACTGGAACAAAAATAAATGTTTGCTCCTGAACACCACCAAAACCAAAGAGCTGGTGGTGGACTTCAGGAGATCCAAAACCCCATACCAGTCAGTCTGCATTGATGGAGGGGAGATAGAGACTGTTCAGACCTGCAAATACCTGGGGGTGGTGCTGGATAATAAACTGGAGTGGTCTGCCAACATAGACGCAGTGTACAAGAGGGGCCAGAGCCGTCTCTTTTTCCTGAGATGGCTCAGGCCCTTCAATGTCTGCAGTGATATGATGTGCATGTTTTATCATACTATCATTGAGAGTGCACTGTTCTATGCTGCTGTCTGCTGGGGGAGTTGCACTACAGACAGAAACTGTAGGCGCCTGGACAAACTTGTGAAAAAGGCTGGTTCTGTTGTAGGCAGAAGGCTGGACCCTCTCGGTGCTGTGGTGGAGAAACGGATGAGGAGGAAGTTAGATTCTGTGATGGAGAATAATAAACATCCTCTCCACAGCATCCTGACAGGACAGAGGAGCAGCTGCAGTGAGAGGCTCATCTCTCTGCGCTGCAGGACAGAGGTTCAGAAGGTCCTTTGTTCCCACAGCCATAAGGCTTTATAACAGTGACTGCTGAGTTCTTCTCAAATTGATTGATTGATTTTTATTTATTTGTTTATTTTGCCATTTATTATTATTTTGTTAGTAGTAGTATTATTATTGTTGTTTTATTGTTGTTAATTCAATCATTGTAAATTATCAATCATTTAAAAAAAATGTTGAGCTACTTGACGAATTTGAATTTCCCCCATTGGGGGATAAATAAAGTATTTTTCTATTCTATTCTATTCTACAGTTGTGGGATTAACAACACAGTCATAAAAAACAATCTCCATGCGAGTCCTGAACATGTACAGCCATTAACAGGATCTCTTGTCATATTAAAGAGGCATGAAAGACGCCATCAAAAGCCCACGAATACATAAAGAAGTGAACTGTATCTCAGCCCCAGGGTGCTCCAGGGCAATTTCAGGCCCAGGAATGTCCATAACAAAGGTCAGAACTAACTGACCAGTCAGAACCACACCATTTTAAGGTTTACAAACTTCTCTAGTATTGGTTTAAATGTGGGACATATCATTTAATTCAGAGAAATGTAAACGTTTTAGTGTGAAGACAATTTGAATCATTTTTGCTACCTTTAAGTAAAGGATAAGAATATTTCTCCCAACTCTGAACTTGTGATGGGAATCCACGAGACAACAACAGTCAATTACACCGCAAAAACACCACCAAGTTCCCAAGAGGCTGCTGCATAGCTCATCCTTTACCAACCACAGCATAACACATAACAAGACACAAATAGAACCTTCTATATTTTAGCTTTATTTTACTGTAATCCCTATCAACAATAAATATCCTGCAATAAAATACAGCTTGTAGTCACAGATGTGTTTGGAATAAAAATATAAAAGAGTAAACCAAAGTTGTCAAGTTAACTTTGGCCTACTTCAAGAAGACAGATGCAGATTATTTCAGATTTCTGTACATGGTGTGGAGTAGGATTTGGCAAACCAGGTGTTTCTAAAGTCAGCACTCTGTATGTTATTCCCCATGCAACTCCTTTGATCAGTCATGGCCCTGGATTAAGATTGTGCAAATGAAACACAGGCAAATGAGTTGGAAAACAAACAAACCATAAGGCAGATTACCTAAACTCAGAAGATTTAAGACAAACAAACAAACAAAGAAAGTTTTGACTCAACAGAGTCTCTAAAAAAAAGAAAACACTTTGTGAGTTACATAACCAGCTAAAAAATGACCAGTACATTCTCTCTTAGCCATTTTAGGCTCAAAAGTCAAGTATATCCACCCCTCTGTGAGAACAGTCCTGATAAGAATGCCGATGAGTGTTGCTGTAGTGCATACAAGTGCAACAAAGGTTGTGCAACAGTTTAAGGCAGTTTTAGATGGTTGCAAAACACAAAAACTGTCTCTGCTTGTTTTTAGATGAATTGTGGGGACATGCATGTGGACTGAGCACAATTGGAAATGTAACACTAACTGCATGAAGATCAGAACCAAATTGAATAAATATTTAAGAATGTTTCTTCAAATTCAACATCACCTGAAATGATTAAGATTTTTTTTTTTAATGCCATGATTAGATGATAGATTGAAAGTTTTTCTCTTGGTTTAAACGCTGCTTAAATGGCCAAAAATCTTCTTTTTTTTTGCTACGATTCCTCCCATTCAGAATTTCAGAATCTGCTTCCAATGAAAGAGACAGGAGATCCAATCTTCCATACGCAATCTTTCCAAACATGTATTCCAAAGGTCAGCTCATGCTAATGATACTTGAGTGGCCTCTCTTTGCTTAGAGGGTAACCTCAAAAGTTAGTGTTTGTTATATATTACGTTTCTGTGTTTATCTGCTTGTAGTGCAGGGATGGCATTTTGTTTTAAGACACTCACTCGACTGGTTCTTATGAAGCCTTAGCTGAGCATAAATGTAAGGCTAGCTTTTCACCCAAAAGCATAACAGAAAAGTTTTTTTTTTGTGGGATTTAGGCAAGCGAAATCTGTTTCATAGAAATTATGGGCACACAACTACTGAACAATGTGAGCCCATCCCTGGAGCACCAGTAAAAATAAACTGAGAGAGACTAACAATAATGGCTTAACATGCATCGGCTCATATCAAAAGCCTCTTCACCAGAGAGCCTGGAGCTGCCTTTAATCAATTATTGAATGCTGGGTTATGAGTAAATTGAAGATTGTCCTCATAGAGTAGTGCTGCTTTGCTAATAAAATAAATCATGTACAATACCGGCAACTTGGCCTAAATATAAGTCTACATACATGTTTCAGATGAAACAGAGAATATCCTCTCAGTGACGGGAGTGTGCGCATATACGGTGCATCAGTAACAGTAGTAAAGTTGAGAGCGCAGCCCCCTGAAGGTGTCGTCATCCTTCCCGCTGGCCTGCTCTCCCTCAAACAGCATGGAGTCTGGGAGTACCACGCCCTCTAGTGGATCTGGTTGGCAGAACTCTACTATAAATTCTTCCTCACAGTCGAGCAGCAGTCTGGACCAGGCGTTCATGTCCAGTTGGCCAGCGGTGCCGCCGTATTCCTCTGGCAAAACTGATGCCGGGATGTTCCGGTGCAGAGAGCGCAGGTCTGAGCCATGAAGGACGTACTGTCCAAGGAGACAGGAAAGACATGCAAGCTGCATGAAAGCTGCCTCGTCAGCAAGCCTCTTATTTGAAGTGGCTGTAATCCATATGTCAAGTAATGTAAAAAAAAATTATTTTTTTTAGTATTGAACCCATTAAGTATCATCACGGTCTATAGTCCCTTAAAGATTCTTTTCCCTTGTTTAGGCTTTACGTTTCCTTTGAGGTTCACTTCCACTGCATTTGCACTCATATTCAAACATGGCAAAAAGGAGCATTTTTTTAATGCAACGGCTCCAAAAAATGCAGGCTGAAGATAGAGATGAGCAACATCGTTGGAAGTCAGTCTTAAAACAAGAGTAAGATCATTCAAGAACAATAGTTACCCTCTCTGCCATCTTCTCTTTCAGAAACGGCTTGATAATAGCAAAGATGCCTTTGAAAATCCTGGGCTCGTTAATTATGTTAACTGCCTTGATTCTGATCGGAAACCCATCCTGTGAATGACAAACTGCATTCAGAACACATAGCTGGGTTTAATGTGTATTCAAGTCAATATTAGAAACACAGCAGTCGCACTAAAACTCTCCAGACAATTGAAGGGATACCGTACGAATAAATGAGTGCGTCAGATAGATAATTTTCTTCATTCCCGTGACATTTTTAAAATTTATGTTGCAATCATAAACCTTCAAGTTAAATCAAACTAATATTTTTTAGTTAAAGTGTCATCAGATCACAAAATTGGGTATATTTATCAAGAATGTGGACATCTCACCTGGAGAATGCTCACAACCTTTTTGGCAAGAAACGGGCCTGGATTGGATGCCTGTGACATGCCCACTCCAGTGTAGTCGGCTAAGATGACAATACCGTTCACCTGTGCTTCTTCTGGCTGGATCAGTTTCTCCAGAGTCAGATAGATGGCCCTCACATTGTCAACAAATGGATAATCATTTGGTTTCCATTTTCCTGTACAAGAGGTAATTTTACATCATCAGCTAAGATTATCCTTGTCGAACTGTCAGCAAAATAGAAGGTTCTTAGTTACTTAGTAAGTGCTTAAAGAGTGGGAATAGATTCTTCTGAACAAAGCGACAACTAAATTTAGAGAATTCATTGTGGAATTGTTAATTTGTTATAAATCTGCTGAGTTGACGATCAAAATTTAAGTCGAAGCCAACCTGGCCGGAGACAAAGGATGTATCTTCCGCTGGGGTCTGGCCTTGGTAGGACTGTGAGAAAGCCCAGGTCAAGGACGTGTTTCACCGTGGATGGCCTCAGGTCCTGGAACACCTCTGGCCACGCCTTACGGCCAGCATGGTAATTGAGCAACAGCTGCAGGGCACGATCATAGTCAAACTTCCGTGCCCGCAGGAAGCGCAGCAGGAAGGCGTCATCGAGTCGAGTCCTGAGATTTGGCTGTTCCTGGAAAGTCACGTGGAATAATAACCAACAATTTTTTTTTGGCAAATCAAAATGTTAAACTTTGACAAACTGGCAATATAATTAAAAAAGAGATAAGTTATACACACAATTAATTAATGATCGGCTTCTAATATTTTGATCATAATAGAGGTTGAATAATTTTATTACATAAGGGTCAAATTGTTTGAAAAGGATGAGTTTGTTGATACCATATTGTTGTTTGGACCAAAACCAACAACAAACTAACCCTTTTTAATAAGCATTACACACAAATTTCTGTGTTTCACTTTTGTCCTGAAACTATTATAACTATCAGTGAATCATGCCATTGAAAAGCTGGTTGTCATGTTCTTTCATTATGATAACAAGGAAACTTCTGTTTATATTCTATTTTGGTATTTTCAATGATAAAAAAAAAAACGTTGAAAAAAAAACTCTTAAAGGGATAGTTCGCCTCTTTTGACATGAAGCTGTATGACATCCCATATTAGCAAGATAATTTATGAACATTTTCTTACCCCCTGCTGCGTCCTGTGAGCAGAGTTCCAGCCTCGTTTTGGCGTTGACGAAAGTAGTCCGGCTAGTTGGCTGGGGTTTAAAAAATAAAGCGTTTTGCTTCTCAAAACAATATGCGTTCAAAAGAGTAATACATTTGCATCACAAAATCGTTCTCCGGAAAAAAAATTAGACCACACAATCACTTGGGGCTATTTTCTTTCCCTTCATGTCATTGCGTACAGCCGCCTGCCGACAGCCGCGCCTGTTACGGTGTTTACTGCTCGGAAGCAGGGGACTGCTCGGTCTGCACTTCGGTCTGCACAGCACGCAGTGATACGAAGGGAGAGAAAATAGCGCCAAGCAATTGTGAGGTCTGACTTTTTCTGGTGAACGATTTTATGATGCAAATGTATTACTCTTCTGAACGCATATTGTTTTGAGAAGCAAAACGCTTTATTTTTGTGGCCCCAGCCAACTAGCCGGACTACCTTCATCAACGCCAAAACGAGGCTGGAACTCAGCTCAAAGGGCGCAGCAGGGGGTTAAGTCAAATTTAATAAATTATATTCCTAATATGGGATGTCATACAGCTTCATGTCAAAAGAGGCAAACTATCCCTTTAAGAACAAATGTGCCGATCAGCTGAAAAGGAGAAAAAGAATTTAGATACTGGATGGATGGATGTACGGACTACCTTACAAACATTTATTATTATAATATTGTCAATTATGATGTAAAAGTACAATGCAAAACCTTTAGAATCATGTCTCTCAAAGCTTGGACATCACGGAGACGCCACTCTGGCTTCTCCTGGAGCTCCTCCCGTGCCTTGGCCACCAATTCAGGGGTCAGGGTGCAGGAATAGATGGGTGGAGGGGGTCCGGGGAACCAGCTCTGTCCTGCAGCTGCGGCAGACTCCGCTGGAGGATGACTGGGACTGTCGTACTCATGTTGATCGGCCATGGACTGACTGGGTGAAGCTGTTCACAAAAAGCAAGATTTAAACACCACCTGAACCCCAGCCCTCTGGTTTCACTGGTGGAAGGGTTTTTTCTTTTAAGGTTAGCATGCGATTACTGTCATTCAAATATAGTAAACACCAATTTAGAATAAAACACAGCACTTTGTAAAAGAATTGTCATAACAGTCTTAGCAAGAAAAAAAAGAGCTTAAAAGCTGTCAAGTAAGTGTTGCAGGGTAAAAATATAAAGCTCCTAAAAACTGTGCTCGAGTAAATTCATTTGTTACGCGTTAACAGCTGCGTAGATTTTACATCATTGATACATTTTTATTTTTACAGTATACACACACACCTATATATATATATATATATATACACACACACACACACAGGAACATATATAACTATACAGGAAAATATACAACGGTCATAGAGTAGGTTTGTTCTCCAGGTTCCTCGACAGAACCGTTATCAATATAAGCATTCCAGTAATGGGTCTGATGGCCTGAGACGTCTCTCGAACACAACCAATGCAGCAGAGACTGATGACTGAATACTAACTAGAAATGCGTTTAACATTAACCCCCATAACAGACGTAGATGTCATTGATGAACACCCACTGGCAAGTGATGACTGGTGTCAGAAAAGGGCAGCAACGACGAAAACAACAAACCAGTGTGTCAAAAATCACTACCGACCTGTCGGGAAAATCCTCTTTCCGGGTAGAGAGATGGCGCTATCTAATTGGTCTATTTGCAGCATGTGACGCGCGGCTGACGCACCACAGACGTCGAAATGTACGTCGATTATTTCGATGGCCAAGCTGCCTTCCATGTTCATAGGAATGTAGGCAATCCTAACAAAATATATTTTGACACAACATAGACATAAAAAAAAAAAAAATACATATTTTTTTTATTCATGACAGCCTTTATTATTATCAATAAAATAGTTATTGTAGAATGTCTCTTGACCTACTGAATTATGTCACGTAGCAAGATTTCACCAGCACAAACAATACATTCGACATCTACATATTTTCGCGCAGTGTTGGTACACCTGAATCCCCCATCCGTCAAACACACTGAAAGCAGTAGATGGCAGGATTGGCTTGCTTGTTGCTGAGCCTGTGTGTCTCTCTCTCAGCATGAATCACAAGCCCTGGCAATAATATTATGGAATCACCAGTCTTGGAGGATGTTCATTCAACTGTTTTATTATTGTAACAAAATTGAATAAAATGAATAAACACATCTTACATATGTAAACATATTTTACATATGATGTAAAGGATGTAAAACAAAATTACACTATTTTTGGAAAAATAATTGAGAGAAACACAGGTCAATGTTTGTGAATGAACTGTAAGAAAGGGATTGAGGGAAATGGGATTAACATACGGAAAAGCTTAATGTAAACCATCGCTAATACCTAAACAAAAGAAAACAAGTTTACATTGGTTAGAGAGAAGCATCCATCCATCCATCCATCCATCCATCCATCCATCCATCCATCCATCCATCCATCCATCATCTGCCACTTCTCCGGGGATCAGGTCGCGGGGGCAGCAGCTTGAGCAGAGAGACCCAGACGTCCCTCCAGCTCTTCTGGGGGGACCCCGAGGCGTTACCAGGCCAGCCGAGAGACATAAGGTGCATTCCCACTGTAGGAACCTTTTACAGTTCCTATAACCTTTTCAGGAATGGGGCCGTTTTTTCCCGCATTCGGACATACAGGAACCAGGGACCACAGCCCTCAGTTCCTATAACCATTTTAACTCCTTCTCCGAGGCTGGGTCTGTTCTGGGTTCTATAGGAACACATCTGACGGAGGTGTTTGGTGGTCGATAGCTACGCCCCATGTCATGTTGTCACGGCTGAAATGTTTACTCATATGACACAGACACAACCTGCGCATGTTTAATAAGTTAAACTTACACGCCGTCTCCTTTGTCTGCGACGCTCTGCTCTCCTTCCTTCCTTCATGAAACGAAGAAGTATTGCCTGCGCTCGATCCTGACTCTCTGTGTGCTCTTCCAGCCTCGATGTTAGATGCCCGATATGATCGTCCATGATTAATATTACCATCATGCAGACCATGAACACGGTGGCCTCCCCGCTCTCCATATTAGCTTCTTCGCGGTGTTTTTTTCTTCTCTCCTTACTTTTCGCGGGTTTTGTTTTGTATTGTTTTGTTGTTGAGTGTGGCGCTAAAGTAACACATCACTGTCGCAGACGGTTGCGTCGCATCAGTCCCGACCTGGTCCCGACTCATGTGCGAATGCAAACTGAAACAGTTCCCCTGGGGAAGGACAGTTATTAGAACGTAATTCGAGGTGGACCGTTCTTAGAACTGCTCTGTCCAAATGCGGCTATGGTCTCTCCAACTTGTCCTGGGTCTTCCCCGGGGCCTCCTCCCAGTGGGACGTGTCCAGAGGCATCCTAACCAGATGCTCGAGCCACCTCATCTGTTCTCATCGGTTTTAAATTAATTTAAAATATTTTCTTTGTTTCTCTTTATATTCTTTTATGTATTTTTAATGCTTCTTCCACTCCCTGCTGCAATGCTTTTATTTTATGTAAAGCACTTTGAACTGTTTTGTACATGAAATGTGCTATACAAATAAATTTGATTTGATTTGATTTTGATCTGACTCCTCTCGATGCCGAGGAGCAGCGGTTCTATTCTGAGTCCCTCCTGGATGACCGAGCTTCTCACCTCATCTCTAAGGGAGAGCCCAGACACCCTGCGAAGGAAGCCCATTCCGGCCGCTTGTATTCGCGATCTCGTTCTTTCGGTCACTACCCGTGACCATTTTTCGGTCATCTTTCGGTCACTACCCTGCTCGTGACCATAGGTGAGGGTAGGAACATAGATTGACCGGTAAATCGAGAGTTTCACCTTCTGGCTCAGCTCCTTATTTACTACGACGGGCTGGTGCAGTGCCCGCATCACTGCGGACGCTGCACCAATCCGCCTGTCAATCTCCCGCTCAATTCGTCTCTCACTTTTGAACAAGACCCCGAGATACTTGACCTCCCCCACTTGGGGAAGGATCTCATTCCCGACCCGGAGAGGGCATTCCACCCTTTTCCGGCTAAGGACCATGATCTCCGATTTGGAGGTGCTGATTCTCATCCCAGCCGCTTCACATTCGGCTGCGAACCGCTCCAGTGAGAGCTGAAGGTCACGGCCTGACGACGCTAGCAGAACCACATCATCTGCAAAAAGCAGAGACCTGATTCTGAGGTCGCCAAAATGGTGCCCCTCAACGCCCTGGCTATGGCTAGAAATTCTGTCCATAAAAATTATGAACAGAATCGTTGACAAAGGGCAGCCCTGACAGAGTCCAACCCTCACAGGAAACATGTCCAACTCACTGCCGGCGATGCGGACCAAACTCTGGCACAGACCATACAGAGACCGAACAGCCCCTATCAAGGGGTCTGGCACTCCATACTCCTGGAGCACCCCCCACAGGACTCCCTGAGGGACACGGTCGAACGCCCTCTCCAAGTCCGCAAAACACATGTAGACCGGTTGGGTGAACTCCCATGCACCCTCCAGGACCCTGCTGAGGGTGTAGAGCTGGTCCACTGTTCCACGGTCAGGAATAAAACCACACTGCACCTCCTGAATCTGAGATTCGACTATCCGACGGATCCTCCTCTCCAGTACCCCCGATTAGACCTTACCAGGGAGACTGAGGAGTGTGATCCCCTTGTAGTTGGAACACACCCTCTGGGTGTGTCCCCTCCCTTTTTTAAAGAGGGGGACCACCCCCCCGATCTGCCAGTCCAGAGGCACTGTCCCCGATGTCCATGCGATCCTCATCCACCCTTGCCACCGAGGAGCTTTTTGACCACCTCAGCAACCTCAGCCCCAGAACTGGGAGGCCCCACATCTGAGTTCCCTGACTCTGCTTCCTCATCGGAAGGCGTGTCGGTAGGATTGGGGAAGTCCTCGAAGTATTCCCCCCACTGACTCACAATCTCCCTAGTTGAGGTCAGCAGAGCCCCGCCCTTACCATACACGGTGTTGACGGTGCACCGCTCCCCCCCAGCCGCTGGATGGTAGACCAGAATCTCTTCGAGGCTGTCCGGAAGTCGTTCTCCATGGCCTCACCGAACTCCTCCCAAGAGAGAAGCAGTCATGGAATATGGATGATTGAATTTAAGCAACTTTCAGTATTAAATCCCAAATCTCCATTGGGCAAGATGATGTCACTGGAACCTTTGTTTGGCACAGGTCCAATGAAACAATCAAAGATGACAGCCAGAAGAAAAGAAAATTCCCACAATGACTGATTATGTAGAGTTGATGGCAGATAAAGGACTAGAGGATGTGGCAGTCATTGCTTTTTCAGTAAATGTGTTTATAAGCAGATCTTGAGTCCACTGTTGCTCTGCCTGATCATGCTTTCTTCTTATGACTAATTTCTTAGTCATTTTTCCCAATACTCACAGCACAACATACATTATATAAATTGAGGTTTAAGTTATTCATTCTTTTTGATTGTGAGTAAATCAAGCATGAACTTAATAAAAAAAATAAAAAAAACATGCACCAAATTTCCTCACAATTAAGTTGTTTTCTTTTAGCATTAAGCGATTTGGTTGTTTCAAATGAATCTATTTGGGTTGGGTCAATATTATCTACAGGAGTTGACAAAGCGCATCTACAAAGACTGGGTCTTAGTTTAATTGAGTGGGTAGTAAATGTTAGTGGTAGTAGTTGTAGTTGTAGTAGTTGAAGTTTTTTTTAGTTTACTCATGTCACAGTTTTTCGTAAAGTAAAAGTTCTTGTTCATGCAACTAGATTCAGTTTTGTTTGGTTGAAGATTTAATTGATCCAATCTGTAAAGTGGACACAACAATTGCTTAAAACTTAAAGAAAACCATGTAATTGTGTTCGAAATTTGTTCCATTTTCTTTTTAAAATTGTGCATTCACCCTGTCATTTCCTTGAGAGTAGTGAGCAAAGTGTGAACTGTGAATGAAATGTCTACAAGTTGATTTACTTGAACAAACCTAGTCGATAAAATCCACTCGAGTTTCAGGAAAACAAAACTTAGGGAACCTTTTCGAAACATACAAGATCGATGCCACAAAGCTACTTAAGTCTTTTTTAAACATTTTTCTCATGATGCTGTGTTCTTGTGTTTAAAAACATTTTGAAGTCTTCAAATGTTTGGACATTTTCATGTCAAACAGATAATTCAACAGATTTTTTGATTTGTTAAACTTTTGGAGCTCTTGTTGCAAAAAGAAAAAGATAATAGTTAAGCCTAAATGCAGTACAAGACTATGTTAGCTACCTGTTTTTCCCAGGTGGAGTGTTAAAGTATATCTTTGAAGTTGTTTTGTGTACTATCTGTAATGATTTTATGATTAGCTTATCAGAGACCAAGCAACACTGCCACGTTGGACCCATTTTTTCTCCCCAGTGCTTTCCCATTTATCTTTCCACTTTATCCCCGTAGCGAACTCTTCTGTTATGACCTCAGCGTAGAATATAATCAGTAGAAAACGCAATATAAAAATAGACGAAAGGATTTATTAAGGCATTTTCACATTGTAAGGCAAACATATTGCCTGGTTTTGTAAGGCAGTACAAGTTACAAGGCACAATTGATTTAATCTATTAAACCATGACAAAACACTAATCGAAAAATACAATATATATTCTTTAAAAACGAACACAACATATCATTGAGAAACTTCCCCAGCATGTCGTCCTATGAAGTGGCACCTGTGTACAAAGCGTTGCTATCTGGATGTAGATTTTAGAATTTAGTCTTTATATATTGCAGTGCATAAAACAAACCACAAATGGAAAGCCTTTGTCACTAAACATTTAAGAGTCCCAAAAACCTGAGCTCATTCAAAGCCTTTCCTTTATCTTTTTTCTGAGTTTGTTTTATCACTAATAAACATAAAAAAACAGCTGTGACACTAAATGTATGAAAATGTAAGGCTTGTTGTAACATTCATAAAATATTCATATGCTCACCATGTCTAGCATAAGCCTCACTGCATGCACTGATGTTACCCAATAATGAACTACATTTGCAGCAGTGAACTTCGAAGAAAAGTTGTAGAACAACAGTATGCCTGGAAAGTTACAATGTTAATAGTTTTATCTGGCTTTCCTTGAGCTATGGAGCTCAACCGCCCCTATATTCTAAATAAACCCCTGAAAGCTATCTGTTAGGAACTTGTAATTACATTTAGCTACATAACTGTTTCAGTCAAGTTAACAGCTTAAATGCTGATTGTTAATAAACTTTCAAATAAAGACCCTGGTTTGACATAATAAAAAAGTTGAAGAAATGAGTTTTCAAAAAGCTGTTATATGGCCTCTTGCTTTGTGATGGTTAGCTGAGGGATGGAGGTTGGCTGCTTGGGTACAGTAGCTATGACCCCCTGGGCCATTTTATAATGTTCTGAGCTTGAGGCAGTTGGTGGAGATGGGATTGGGGTTTCAGGAGTGGCTGAAAAGAAGAAAAAAGAGAGAAAAAGGAACACGTTAGAGGCAGAACTGCTGAATAAGCAGGTGTAGATTGTCCACTGTGTGATATAAAGTATTTTGGATATGGAGTGCTTTAGGGAAATTTCTTAGAGCATTAAACACATTATGAATGAAAAACAGAAGTTTTCTTTGACAAAATAAGCCTGATTAGTTTCCACAAAGAATTTAAGGGATTATTCTGTCGAACTTGTTTGACCTTTAAGCTACCTGACTGAAACGCACATGGAGCTGAGTGAGGAAATTAGTCTAGCTTCAATTACATATAATTGATTATTGTTAACTTAGATTCATTTTACAGATAGTCTTGATTAAACTTGGATGGAGAAAAACTTTAATTTCCTTCAGTGTTTGACAGCAATAAAAAAACAGCAGTTGTTATACTCTTTTTTGGGGCTTACAGATTTGGCCATTATGGATTGGTGTTGGCATGTTGCTGGTCACTATAACATTGCTGCTGAGGTGCTCTTGAACCAGGTGAGGGTGCAGAGAGTGAGGTGCATGTGGAGCTTCATTAGCAGAACCTAAGAGACAAAAGCAACAAATACGGTCCATAATCTTGTAACAGCATATCTTACCAGTGTGATTCCCAGACTTGCCCCCACTGTCTATTTTCTCTTTTGATAAATTTTGTTATATGCATCAGTAGGAGGATGAATCATTTGAAAAGTGAAAAAAGTGAGAGAGCCCACTCACCTCCTAAAAGCATTTCTTGGAGCAGGTTGTCAATCTTGGCCATTCCAAAGAGCTTGACAAACTGGATCTGCTCAATCATTTGCCAAGTGATGCTCTGTAGTGTTGGCAGCAACAGGAGGAGCTCCCCAAAGCGGCCACGAGAGTCATACTGCCTGTCGTTGATGTAGTCCTCCAGGCTGACCTGGACCTGATATCGCATTCGCTTGATCTTTGCAGGGTCACTAAGACCTTTAGCATCTGTAGGCAAACAGAAGCACACATTTTTACAAAAGAGAAGTGTGTTAATGAGTAGCATCTTCATACAGTAGAATGCATCCCTAGCTTTTGAACTTGCAAATGGTGTTACCAGCTTGAAAACAAAATTGGAGAATCCAAAAGTTTTGTCAGGAGTAGTACCTGGGTCAAAGAAAACTATAGCCTTCAAGCAGGCATATTCGTTGTCATCTATCTGAAGCTCTTGGAAAGGAAGCACCAGCTCATCCAGGATTCTGAGTGCTACCCTCCCCACCTCCAATTCTGGACAGTTTCTGGGAATAATGTGATCATTTCCTGTAGGTGAAGCACATTTTAAATAAAATGCACACAAGAATCAAGAATTAAAGAAAAGGTATTTTCAAAATGTGTGCAAACGTTCTCCTTTTTGTGTCAATTTTACCTAATAGGAGGATGTCTTTGTACAGCATGGACCTCTTTGCAACACCAAGCAGGAGATGCTCTCCTGCATGAGCTCGAAGCAATGCCACCTAGAACAAAGACCATTAAATACTTTTATCTGTGTGATGATATCTCAGTCTTTTGCATTATAATGATGACCTTCAGGTATTCTATACAGTAGTTCTGTTCTCTCTAAACTTCCATGTAATCTTTTTACATGGAAGCTTAGAAGACTGGATGCACAAAAAGCTCTGGTCGGAAGCCCAGGCTCTCACTCTGCATCAGCAAATCAGTGACTAAGGCCTGGTGATCACACTGTTAATGATTCTACGTTTTTTCAAGGAGGGATATAACTTTAAAACCAGCTCATCATATTCTAACTCAGGATTAAAAATACATTAACTATTCTGGTTGAATGTGTGAAAAGTCCTGTCATCTTTGGAAATGTGTCTAATCTTCCCTCCTTTTTGTTGCCAGATTGTATTTTATGAAGAAAGAACACATTAAGAGGCAAGCCTGTAGCCATGTGCTCCTGCAGACCGCATCATGGTTGAGAGTCGACTGGTTGATGAGTGACCAGAGTGTCTATACCATTATGTACACTCTGTCTGTGCATGAGTTTTACCTGGTCATCCAAGGGCAGGTCACAGAAGGCTGGGATGTACTTGGCCCACTCCACCAAGACGAGTAGTTGCTGTTTCATGGACTCGCAGACATCTGTGATTGTGGCGATCTTTTTGGTCCTTACATCGCCGTTCAGTATAGGAGCAGGTGATGTGATCTATACAAACGCAGATTGTGAAACCGTTCAATTATTTGATACAGGTGACTTATGGTAGTTTGATGCAGGATTTTCAGTGAGCTTTACCTGTCTTGACAGAACATCTGCTTGAATGAGTGCATTGATAGATGGTAAACTGCTGTCTTCATAGCTGGATCTCCTGGTGCTGATTCTGTCTCTTTCATTTTGTACAGCTAAAAACACACAGATTTAGACTATCATCAATGAACCATGATTGGTTGGAAATTGTGATTAAAAAAAAGTTGTGGGTTAAAAAAAAACACAATCAAATTAAAAGAGGAGACAACAATTCTCTGCCCTGATATTGACTGAATCCTGACATTCAAAAGAAAAAGAAGTCTTCTGAGGTTGTCGTGTCTATCAGTATATGGTCATTATTGCTTGGAAATGTTTGCTCAGCATAAGCTGCTCAGAGACTTCAGCACTCCATGGAGTGAACATTAACAAAAAATAGTACTCTCCTGGGCATTGCAACACCCATTGACAAATCACATCAATTTGGTGAAGACAGCTCACACAGTGTGGCAGTGGTTAAATGTTCTCGCAGTTTTTACAACATACAGACTAAGTTTACAGGCTGAGTCAGTTTACCTTGCAGAAATAGAATGCTCTTACCCTCTTTCTTCATGCCAGCTCTAAAGCACTTCTTCAGTCTGCAGTATCTGCATTGGTTTCTCTTGTCTTTGTCCACAATACACTGTCTGCTGAACCTGAAAAGAAGATGAAAAACATTTGAGCTGTTGTGCCATCCAAAAGGAAACTCACTGAGGGAAGCAAAAACTGCTGCAACCATTAGTCAAACAATTGATCATTCAGATACATTGATTAATTGTATTTGCCATTTCTTTATATCAAAATAACAACCATCAGGTTGATTGATTTAATCCACATTTATAGCTGAGAATAAGTTCCAGCTGCTGGATGTGCAATGCTTTGCTTCAGTGGCACTCCTAAAGCAAGGAAAAATTAAGCATTTCTCCCCTGAAAAGCAACGCTGTCCTCACCTGCATGAGTACATGTGATTTTTGCGGACGCTCCGTCTAAAGAAGCCTTTGCAGCCGTCACAGCTTGAGGCCCCATAGTGTTTGCCAGTTGCTCTGTCTCCACAAATGGCACACAAGCTGCCTGCCGCCAGGTGGCCGGTGGTGTTCATGTTGGTGCTTTCAGCCGGTGAGGAGTCTAACACAAGAAGCAAGAGAGAGAGAGAATATCTCATCAAGTCAGCAGGCTTTGGTTACTGTTTATTTTTTTTTTAAATGCTTAATTAGATGGCAGGTAACAAGCTTGTGAGATACCGTCACTACTGGACAGGCTGGAGAGTTAGTTTGATTTAAGAAGGCGTGAATGGCCAGAGTGAAAACATGAATCAGCTCCAACGATGGCTGATCAAAACCAGCCTTAATCAGAGCTTACGAGAATCTTTTAAGTCACTGAGTAGCTCAGATATACTCAACAGAGGGTAGTTGTTGTTAGCTTGATTACCTTTATAAAGGCAATCACTGAAGACAGTTTTCTCTTTAGCCACACTCACAGTCATAAGACGGCCTCAATCAATCATAGGATATGTCACGACACATGCTGCGATGTATGCACATGTCTAAATACGGCAAGTTGACTTGTATGGAAACGTTGTCATATATTTCTATGTTAAGTCGTGAGTTTGCTTGGAATCAGCTTCCCATTAGGCCTCCCTTTCCTTTAACTCTCATTGGGAATAGTAGAATCACAGCCACAGGTCATGGGAGACTGCCTGTACAAATAAGTAGGTGTCATTGTAAGCACATATCGAAAAACTGTATCCGTTTTCTTCAGCTTGAACTCTGTGGGAAAAGACCGTTTGTAACAAGAGAAGGGTGATCATGATACTCCAGCCACTGCATCATCTCAGAGTGAATATCAATCCAGCAATCAGTTTGACACCACATCACTGCACAAGCTGAAACAGGTTGAAACGGCTTGAACCAAATGACCTGAATGCTTTGAGAACACAGCAGGCTCATAAAATCAAAATCTCTTAATGTTCTGCTATTGCAAGTGATAAAAGAAGAGCAGTGCACAGGATGATCCCCCTGTGAGCAGCAGCAGATGGACAAATGACCCCTTTTTATCACTTCATGCTGGAGCTCCCACTGTACTCTCCTGACCAAAGTTTTAAATCAGTAAAAGTTTCAAAGTTCAATGCCAGAGTTGCATATATGTGACTCACCTGTGCCCAAAGGGAGCACTTGCATGTTTTCGAACTCCAGCGTGGTGTAAGCTGGATCCAGAGCCTCGCTGTAGTCTGCCATGTCCATGTCTACCAGTGGTTTGGGAAACAAATTCTCAACTACCTGACAGTGGGGCAGAAAAGACTCGTCCAAGAAGCTAATGTGCCCCCCCACCTCCTCCTCCTTTCTTTTCTCACACCCCCACACACTTCTCTAGTAACCCCCCCCTCCTGCTCTCTTTGAGGCCTAGCTCCACCTTGTAACAGGACGGCTCCTTTCTGACTGAGTGTGATGAGAACCTACCGGTGACAGAGAGGAGAGCAGTCACTGACAGCAGAGCTCACCTCCTTCTCCCCTGTCCCTTCAGCCGCTAACCAGAGGAGAGGTGGAGTGTTTGTCAGGTTGATGGTTAACTAGCCCCTTCTATGGTGAATCACTGCATTTCCTTTTTTTTAGTCAGGACATCGCACAACATCAGTATCAGCCACCTCAGGATGGCTCTCTGTCAGCCGTAGATTAACCCTCTATGAGAGCTATATGAGGTCAATCATGACTCCACCACTTTAAATTCTTTCACTGGTACTTTCAATTACATGCTGATGTCACATGCACACTTCTTACAGCATCCACATGAGGCCCAAATAGCTTAACCTTCCCCCCAAATGTCTGCTGGGAAACCCATAGTGATGAAAAATAACTAAGTACATTCATTTTAGCAGTGAAGCTTAAAATGTTTCCAATATAATCTGATTTATAATTCTACTCCACTATATTTCAAAGAAAAAAATAGAACATTTGATCAGTTTCTTTACAAGCACACCTCTCCCTGTCTGCAGGTCAGCCTGCTGTTGGCTCAAAATGTCACACTGGTGTTCACACTGCTGAAGGCAGGCTAAATGTACAAAGCTTCCACCCACACTAAAACCAATTTGACCTTCCTCAACACTTCAAAACTGGCAGTTATTCAATTCTGACATAAATTACTTCAAACTGACTTTTCTTAGCTCTACAATCTAGTATGATCCTCAGTAGACAGAAATAAACTGATTTGTTTACTTTGCATCCTATGATTTAAAAAAAAAAAATTTGGGGGGGCTTCTAATGCCTTTAATGGATAGACAGTTGGAGAGAGACAGGAAGCAGGGGGCAGAGAGATGGGGAAGACATGCAGCAAAGGGCCGTCCAGTGTGGGACTTGAACCGGGGCCAGCTGCAGTGAGGACTGTGGCCTCTGTACATGGGGTGGCTGCTTAACCCACTACGCCACTGACCGCCCCCATCCTATGATTTTATCAAAAAAAGATGAATTAGCTGCCATTAAAAGGTTCTTATACAACATTGCATCCAGAACGACAGGACTGTGATTCTGTAGAAAGGTCATTTTGACTTTTCTTTTTTCTTTTAGTTTATTCTGTCATGATTAACCAGAGAAATAACTGTTGCTAAAGCAAACTGTTGCCTAAAGGTAAAAGCCCTCATTGTTTGTAAAAATGCAAGGTGAACGTGAGGCTGATCCATATGTAGCTGCTCCTCTGAGAGACAGCTTAGAAGATACACAGCAGATTTAAAAATGCTCAAAAAGACAGATACATTTTGCATTTTCAAAGGGATGGAAAGTTTGTATTTAACAGTCAAAGCTTAGCTCTGGTATTTCCTTAAAAGTACATCTTAATGGGCATAATTAGAAATAACCTCTACATCCTTCAAATAATTTTAAACAGGATTTATTACATTGTGGAAAATATAATTTCAAAAGCAAACTGCAGGGTAGAGTTAATAACAATAAAGATTTGCTAAATAAAAGGGAATTTGTCGTCTTCATTCATTCATCATTGTAATGATTGTTGTCGAAGCTTAAAGACATACCAAACAAAAGAAAATGATTAAATTATTAAAGCATTAAAGTGCTAAATTATGAAGATAAATCATCACAAGTTAATGTGCTGTACTTATTGGTGACAGAATGACACCTCATTCTATCACATGCTTATATTAATATTTAAGAGGATTTTAATGATTTGTTAGTTTTGTTAATAAACCTTTTTTGACAAAATATCTTTATCTGTCAGCTGAATGATTCTTTGGATTACAGCCTGTATATTATAATCAAAACAACTGGTACATATAATAGAGACATATACATGTCCAAAGTAGAGGAGTAAGGAGTGTTAGGAGGAAAATTGTAGAAAATTGAGTTTTAATGGGGTTATAGCAATGAATTTGGTGTAATTAATTTAGGATTATGATATTTTTACATAAAACCCCAAAACAATTACATTATAACTTTTCCCTTTTGAGCTCAGAGGAGAGAGATACGTTTATAGCTGGAGATTGTTGTGTGTATTTTTTTTAAAGTTATGGCAAAATAATGTTGGATCAAAACCATATGAGAAAAAGCTGGAGTCAGATCATGTTGCCTTTTCCTGTCTAACCTGTCATAACCTAACCTGGGTACTGAAATAAGTTGGCCAATGGTTACAACTCACTGTTGAGGTGAAAGATGTTTGTAAGTTTTAATAAACAGTGTAGCTAAAAGATTATAAAGAATACAATATTTCCACAAAAGTTTTCTTTTAAATTCAACACATTTGATGCGAGAATGATGATATTGGTCCATAAGTAAAGTCTGAATGGTTGTAACACTTGAGTTTTGCAACACACTGACTGAAATCCCATTTTCAAATTCAAAATTTCTGCTTGCGCAAGTGGTCCTCTCCTCTGTCACACAGCAAACAGTAGTCTTGTATTTGAAGAGAAAGTGCCAGTACACAGCAATCGGTCAACGATCCCAAGTTCAGCCAGAATTAGGAGGCAGTAAACCCCATGTAGGTGAACTTGTCAACCATACACTTAAATTATACTAGAGACTCATAAAAAATATTTTTTCTTCCAGTGGGCAAACACTATAACATTCCTAGAGGCTCCTGTTCATGATCCAGAGATGATGGGTTTCAGTGATTAAATATTGACAAAAACACCTCTTACAATAATTAAATCAAAAGTGAAAATGGATGTAATCAAGCTCTGATTAAAAACTACAGAAACTATACTTTTTTGTCTGTATAATCGTAGAATTCAATCAACTGACCTTACAGTAAGATGATAGTGTAAAGATAATAAGCATGATTAGTTCAATGGAAAAAGCAGCCATGATTAAAAAATGTTTAACAGGCATTTACACTCTCCTGCAGTGCTCACTGATGATTGCGTTGCATCAATCGTAGCTCGATTAGAGCGTGTTATTTCACTTGTGTGTTCAGAGGTCATCCATTACAACACTGCTTCATGTTCGATCCATGCTGCTCTTCTGCAACATCCTTATTTGCTTAAGAAGTGTGCTGATTATTTCAAAGCAGTAAGCATGTGAGCAGGGGGAGGGGATTACCGAGGATGGGAAAATCACTGTGGAGCTATGAATGAGTCACTCACTGCAAATCTAATCTCTGCTGTCATTAAAGTGCTTTATCGATGGTCCCATCTTAAATTTCAGCAAAGTTCTCAAGGAGCAGTCATATACTGGACTATAAAGTGCAATCTGTAAGGTTATAGCTTTCTTAATCATGAACCGACAAACTGTTCTTACGTGTAAGATAGGGCAGCTTGAAAATATCCAGTAACTTATCTGCATTATGTGGTGGAGGCATGCACACACATTCAAGGGCTGGACCTCTATGTGCAAGCTATAAAACATGTGGATTTATGACCAAACCTGTTTATTCTCGTGACAAATTTGATTCAAGAGATTTTCCTTGAGACAAACTGCAATTCCATTTTGTCATTTGGAAACTGGTAAAAATGTCCAGAAGTATCATGTCTGTTTGAATGTTTTTAGCATATATCCATTACAACAAATATCTGAAAGCAATAGTTTGAAACTTTTGGGAATAAGATGCTTTCAGTTCTTTAATTCTCTGAGATCAAATATCTGTCTCTTGAATGGGCCTGAGAGATGCAGGCCAGCTCAGCAAAGTTTAGCATGAAAAAGGAACACAGGGAAACAGCTCAACTAACTGTCCCATAAACTATAGACTGGACTAAAATGTTCCCAATACAGATGTGCCTCGAAAGGTGATACCATGGAGGGCCACCAGTGCCATTATCAACTGCAAATAGATCAAGCCAATTAAATTCTTTCCAATTAAATTGCCAGTAGTAGCTTGTTTTCACTCAGTGTTCTGGCACCCACAAGGTACTCAGAACCAAATGAGTAAATACAACCACCTTCCTTGGAACAAACCTGCAATCACAACAATATAAAGGGATGGCATTATAGTTGATCCTACATACTGTGTGGAAGCACAATGTTTGAGCATGACTTTCTTAGAAAGTTAGACTTCTTTATTATTTTTCATTTGAACTCAGCCCACACAGCAGAACTTAGAGTTAGCTGTTAAAGGTCTTGTGACAGGTCCATTAAATTCATCTGGACTCTTTGTTGGTGATAGATATATCCAAGACTACAGTTGAGTCAATTAAACCTGGGTTTAATGCCAGTTTAACAATTTCCTATTGCCCTCAAAAGCCAAATATTAGTTGGTGTTTACAGGCTTTTTGACCATTGCAAAAAGAGCTTAGGTGTTATCTCCAAACCTTTCCAACTCTAATGGACTCAATTTAAAAAAATGTAAAAAAATATTTTCTACAAGTCAATATGCGAAATTCAGTCTTTTTGTCATGCTTATTGTCAATGTCATTATGCTTTCATTTTAAAATGGGAATCAGGCCTTAAAGTGATGTATGTCTGGGTGGATGACTGGCTTGACTGACATTGGTGAAACTTTATAATAGTGGATGACAAAATTCTAAGAGGTGACAGGTTCATCCACAGGTAGGTGTCAGTTCAAATAGCTGTTTATGTATTCCCTTGTTTCCGTTCATATACTCTTTCGGTGTCACTTGCCATATTACTCGCTGTTTGGTTAGGTTTTCCCACCACAACTGTTTGTTTAGAGGTAGGCAACACTACTTCTTGGTTAGGCTAGGGCACTGCAGCTAACACAATGAATTTGCAGCTATAGCATAGTAAGTAGATCAGTACATACAAAAAGCGTTTTTCCCTTTATTTTCTTTCTTTTTTTCTTTCTTTTTTGAGCAGAGAACAGCATTAACCAAGCTAGCTTGCTAAATCCCTGTCATTCACTTGTATGATCAATTGTAGTTCTAAAAACCCAAAATAGCTTAAAGGTGTTATTTGTGGAAAAAAAATCCGTAAAACTAAAAAAAATAAATTCAACCATAGCTATCAGCCAAGTTCGAAAAAGGAATATCTTTGACGTTGAATGAAAAATATCCATGTATTATGTTGTTGAGATATCTAGCGACTGTAGCCAACAATAGAAGAAGAGGAAACAGTAGCCGGTGTTGCCAGTAGAATACTGCCCCTAACAGAGCATTAAATCAATACTATGTAACATTTCTACCTTAAAATAACAGCTTGAAAAAAATTGTGCGGCTAGAATGAGTTTTAATATTACGATTAGCCTGTCTCCTATGCCCTTTGGGGGTCCGAGTTGGAAAAACTGCGCTATGTAACTTTGCTGGACCGGCCCGGGAGCTGAGCGGAAGTACTTCGACTTGCAAAAACAAATAGACCCCTCTCACGCTCCCAGGTATAAGGCTAAGCTAGCACAACATTGTCAGTACGGTCATCATGGAAGAGGCACCGAAGAAACAGAAGAAGACGTTGACTGATGAAGCAAGGAAGAGAAAGAGAGAGGCCGACAAAGCAAGAGTTGCTCTAAAACAGACTAGAGTTGCTCTAGACTAGAGTTGCTCTCGGAACAGCCTGTAGGGGGAGCTCCATAATGGGCTTTTTGAGAAGTTACATTGTATTGCTTTAAGATAAGGAATTGCTAATTAAATCACAGTAATTACAGATACAGTAGAAGTTCCAGGCAAACAAATATCACCATTGCCACAACTCCCTCCCACAAAGAAACCAGTTCAGCAGCAAATTTATGATTTCTTTTTTTTAAAAGAGCCAAAATTACAGTCGATATTGATGTTGCCCTTTTTTTGGTTCCAGACAGCTTTTTATCAGAAATCTGATGCACAACTTGTACATTTTCTTCTCAACTGGAAAGCAAAAAGCTGGTACTGTTAACGTTGAAGAGAAAGCTTATGTTGTAGCTTCAACTTTTTTCAGTTGATACCATGATGCCTTGCTGTATGTATTAATGTGATTTACCAAAGAGGAGCATTGGAGGACGAAAGAGTACACCTTTTTTTTTCTGGGATAAAGCTGAAACCATTTGTGAAAAGAGCTACAGAGTTATGTTTGTTACCATGTTTTTGCTAAAATACGAGCTAATCATATCATGTAAACTATACACATGTAAAGGTTGATGCGTCGTTGTAACCCGCCCTACACAGTATCAGCAGTAAGATCAACATTAGCATGAGCTACTCCTGATGTTAGTTGTTAGTGAGCTCTCTTGATGATTTTACAGTTTAAACTAAAGGAACAGGTAGTAACCAATAGCCAACACAGCAAATGAAGAAAAGTATTTTTTCCTCTCGCGTTGTTACTCGGTTGGCTGAAAAGAAAATCAGACTGGAATAAATTAATCTTAAAGATAATAGAAATTGAAAATTCAAAAGTTGGTGGCATATATCCAAAATTTGGTGACTTTAGGGGAAAAGTGTTGACTGATCCGTCAATCAGCTCATACAAAAGAGACAGTGAGAAACGAGTTTTGTGCTTGACTCTTTTTAGTTGTAATGTAGACTTAGCCATCCATTTGTGGACAACCCATAAAATTTAAATGGGTTGGCCTAATTCCAGGGTAACTGCTTTTCACTACAGTCTTGCATTGAATTAAAAAACTTTCTCTTTGTATTTGTTTTAGCATCAATTTAATGAAGGAAAGGCTTTTTGTAGTAATACATTTTCATTGTAAGATGCCTGCTATTTTTTCCAGGCATCTTCTGTTTCTGTTTAATTGTTGTTGTTTGTTTGGTAATTTTTTGCTAAGGTTATAACAGACAGGGTGTTTAAAATGATTTCTGTCTCATAAACTCACATCATGATTTTTATTGTTTAATTCTTACAGTGCTGTTCTGAAGTACTAAAATAAATTATATGTTGGGATTTAAGTTGAGGAAGAACTATTACACGTAATTTTTTTTACTGACAACTGACATTTTGCTGTATTTGGAATACATGTTGAATAGAGGAGGCAGCCATGTTGAAATATGATGGGCCAGACATAGCTGTCGTATAATCAGTCACCCAAACTCTTGCCCCGGGGCTAAAAGTCAAAGGATCGCTGAGACCTGATGTAACACTTGTGTGATTCTCCCCTTTGAAACTTCAAACTCCAGTTTGTGAACAAAGTCCTGTCTATCTTCTGAATAAGAATCTCCGGCCACTGACCAAACTCCATTTGTAACCACTGCCTATTTGTACCGTCTCCTCAATGACTACATTTCATTGCCCTAAGTCTGATCTCAAAGGCAAGTGGCAGGGAAACAACATAGTTCAAATCAAAATCAAAGAGCCAGAAGCTGCGAGGACGATCATGGTGGCCTGGAAGAGTTGATAAGATGTGGAATATTCACTGTCTGTGGACCTATTTTGTTACTTTCTGAGAGAGCTACACCACAGTGGAACTGTAAGTGTTTGTGAGGCACATCCAGGAGCATGTCGATGTTGATAAGAGTAAAAACAGAAGGAGACAACGTACTGCAACAGATCTGAGGCCAGCAGAAAAAGACTGCTGCAGTAGATGGTGGAGATAGGTGAGTAGAGTGTCATGGCAAAGACCTGGTCAACAGATAACTATGTGCAAATAACACTACTTATGCAAGCCCATGGAGCTCACCAGTGGAGTATTATATCATCTGTGCTAATGGAATATTTCAGTATTGTTTATTTACAATAATGATATTATTATTATTATTATTATTATTTTAAATTTCCTGATGATGATATGTTTGCAAGTTTGTCTGCAGACTTCTGTTGCATCTTTGTATTTTTAGTTCAAACTAATCTAACACAGTTCACCTTGATAACTTATTACTCTACATTCTCTTGTCAAATGATAGCACTATGTAGACCAACTGAAGTTAATGTGTCCTCAGAAGTCTTAAAACTCGTTTAAAGCCCATTTATACTTAAAAGTAAACAATCTTCTAAAGTTGTGTGCTAAAATGACAGATAAATGTGGGTTTGGTCATGTTGCTAAACAGATGATTGAAGAGGCCATTCTATATCAGTTAAAAAGGTTTTAAAAGTGTACTTTTTAACGTTTACTTCAGGTAGCTCAGCCAACTGTACTTATGAAACTGCATTAAAAATGGTTGCGATATTTAGAAAAGATTTCCACAAAAAAGCAAGAAAGAAAAAGAACCAGTCAATCAAAATTCCAAAAGATAAGTTGCAATGTCTCAACCCATGATTACTTTTTTGTCCCAAGATAAAGAGGCAGTGATAAACCGCAAGTGGCTATTCTGCTATCTGTTTATCTTATGATATAAAAAGGGGCTTAGCTTTTAAGAAATGAGGGAGGTATGCAAGTGGAAAACATTAATATATTTCAACTTCATTTTTCCCCCATCCAAATCACAGTAGTTTAATTAGCAGCCTGTTGTGTCTTTTTGTTTTTAAAGTTTACTATTTCATGACAGAAATGATCTCTTTTTGTACAGTCCATAGCCGTGTAGTTTTAATGCCCAACCATTTTAAAGCCTTGTTTTTCTTTTCATACCTTCAAGGCAATTCAACCATTCAGCACACTCTCACTATGATTAAAGCTGATGGCCACCTTCTCCACAGATAAATTCTTCAATCTAACTTGTTTGATCATGTTTTATATCTGGTCATACTGAAAAAACGTAAGTAGCCTCTGTGCACCAAATAAGTAAACAATTGCATCAATAAACACGAAGACCCATGCACAACGTAAATCAATCACAGTCTCTGATAAGGTTCACTAACCATTAACTCTGTTTTGCTGAGAATTTATTTTGACTGCTGTCCCAATCACCTCTGTCAGCAGCTCTGCTCTGAGCACTTTTATCTCTATAGGTCCTCCAGTCATCAGCCAATCAATAGACATTTAACCTCCACAGCTTGAATAACAAGGTGCATAATATTCAGGAACACTGTGATCCCGTTCGTTCTGAGCTTATGGCAAAATAACTTTTTAGTGTATCATAATCTGATTAATACTGCGAACAAACAATACATTTCTAGCTTTATTCACTGGTGCATTTTCATTCACTTGATATATGGCAGCATGTTTACTGCACAGGGCACGATGATGCCTTTATTAGTTGGATTGTTTCATTAAGCTCACTTTGTTCACTATTCATTGTGTTTGTTCTACCAGCTGAGGTCGCATACTGCTCTCTCCTGGCCTAATTTTCACAGGACTACTACAGGCCCATTGACAGTGGTGGAAAAGGTCTTTTAAATGTTCAACTTAGATTAGAATATCCCAAGTGATACACCAGAGATACTCATACAGAGCAGTTTTACATTGTCTAGCGTTTCTTGAGTAAAAGTATACACCCCTAACAAATGAAATCCATTGAGCTACACCATTCATTTAGCTGTTATGCTGCAAACAGGTGGAACAAACTGCCAGTGGAGATTCAACTTTCACCAAATGTAGACATTTTTAAATCCAGGTTGAAAATATTTCTTTTCTCATGTGTCTATGCATGAAATCTGCACGATATCTTTTAACTTATTTGGACTGTTGCTTGTTTTTAAATTCATTTAAATTATTTTATTTGTTTCTCTTTATATTCTTTTATGTATTTTTAATGCTTATTACACTCCCTGCTTCAATGCTTTTATTTTATGTGAAGCTCTTTGAATTGTTTTGTACATGAAATGTGCTATACAAATAAATTTGACTTGATTTGATTTGATTTATCCTGTTACAATGTAATTCTCAGCTGCAAAAACCCGAATCGTGACATTCACATGGATATTTCAACACTTCTTGCACATTGCCTTTTTTTACAACCTACAAAATAAATCCACAACAAGAATTAAACTATTATTTAGTTTAGTGCACTAGTAAATGTGTTATTTCCTTTCTTCCGCTGATGTACTATTTACTACTGCCATCATGTGGACACTCAGCACTAGTTCATATTCAGTCCAGTGCTCAGTTCACCAGGGCCATACAAAAGTACATATTCAGAAATTCTTGAGTCATTAAGTCTCTGTTTAGTCAGTCCACATCCAACATATTCATAACATAAAACCCAGTGTCAAGAAAATGTAGCCTAATGCACACGTTCAGCAAAGTGAATGCACGCTGCCAAAACAGTTGTAGAACACCTTTTCTTTTTTCTTCTTCTTAGAATTCAGGCGACTATAAAAACCAGAAACAAGTATTTCTTTTCTGAAGCGTTTCATCATTCAGCCTCCAACAGCTTCACTTCCCTCACTGCAAGAACCAGAGCGCGAACGCGGGGAAAAGTCACATACCCAAACCAACCCTCGCAGCTCTCTCTGTGTCCTTTACCTTTACACGGGTTGGTGAAATGCAGTGTCCCATCCTGGCCATACATCCCCGTGAAGGCAGAGCTCTGATAGTGAGCCGGCCAGCTGAGCGAAGGCCCATGAGCCTGGGCGGCTCTCTCAGGCCCAGCCAGGCTCAGGCAAGCTGGGAGGAGTAGCAGTGCCACTGTTCCCTGATAATGTTTTTTCCTGGGGCCACCAGGGTGACTGGAAGGGCCTACAGCCCACAGGGATAATCCCTTAATGCCTGTCACAATGAGATTTGATTGGAGACTTGAACACCCGGATTAATAGCGTCAAGTGAGCAGGCTGCTAATTGGGCTTTCTTTTTCTGTAAAAAACAAACATGTAGACCTAACTATCATGCTTTCTGCTGGTATAGGTTGTCTTTTCATTTTATTAGTAGAGTGGTTAATTCAACAGAACACTGTGCTCTCACTTTCTTTTACACAGGGTGTGAACCTTTAGATGCAGCTTGCATTTAAATCATTTCAGTGTAATTACAGAGATCATGTCAGGTGTTGCATTTAATGTCTGATCACATGGTAAAGCTTAGGTAAGAAAGCTTGAATAAATCGACTACATGGTTCCCAATAATGCAGACTTTAAAGTGAAGTGCCTCCTTGGTTTGGTAGATGGCACAGTGTACATATGTGAGGAAACCCTGTTCTGTAATTGTAGCAAGGGCCCGTGGGCATGTTTATCAAACTTTAACTCTAAACTACATAAGTTTAATATTTAATTTTTTGTTTCTTAGCATCAAGTTTTTCTTCCCAGCTATGCTAAAAAAAGAGATCATAGATTTAACTGTGAGGTGATTTACAGTCGTGATTTTGCCATTGTTACAGCTGTTCCAATGGTCAGTTGTCATCTTTTCCAACAAATGAACATATTTCCAGTCAGTGGAGAAAAATAAAGTAGGCTAATGAATACTGGGACACAGACAGACATCTTTTTTTAAAAATAATTTTATCTATGTAATCAAACAAGTCAATTACAAGTTCTAGGTTTTCAAGTTGGGGTACACACATCTTATTCTTAGAAATGATTTAAGAATGACAGGTCTTTATATGTACCCGTAATATTTACAACTCAAGAGCTGTTGAATGGATGGGAATGGGCTATTTCTCATCATGTCCTTCATCATTAGGAAGGTGTGAGGTATGTATTCAATCTCTGAGTATTGTAGCAGTCAAATAAGCCCTCAATACAAGTGAAACAGGACAATCGTTGGCTACAAAAACAAAACAACCCCATCGGAGAGACATCTGAAACATCATAATGTGGTACATTCAGATAAAAGGAATGCACTGCTAAGCTTGGAAACATATGAAGGTGTGGATATCCACAGGAAAAAAAAGTAATGTATTACCACAGGGTAATTTCCATTTTAATTACATTGAAAAGGAGACTTCACAAGAGCCAATTCACAGGGTTCACCAGAGGGTGCAAAGCATTCATACACCTCAAGAAGAAAAAGGGCTGATTACTGTTTTGATTACATGTTAAAAAGCCAGAGCAGCTCTGCAACAGTATTCTTTGGACAGTTGAAACCAAGATCAACCTGTAGCAGGATGATGAGAAGAAGAAAGAACAGCTTGGTACGACTCATGATCCTGTGCATACGAGATTATCTGTAAAATGCATGGAAGCAGTGTGAGGGCATTGGCATGCATGGACACCAGCAAC
Source organism: Odontesthes bonariensis (assembly GCF_027942865.1). Taxonomy (NCBI): domain Eukaryota; kingdom Metazoa; phylum Chordata; class Actinopteri; order Atheriniformes; family Atherinopsidae; genus Odontesthes; species Odontesthes bonariensis. The sequence continues at coordinate 33,923,619 of NC_134515.1, read as the reverse complement.
ACTGGGTCACTAGTCTTTATTGATGATCAGACAGAAGAAAGAGCAGGCAGATATACTGAAAAGCACACGGATACACAGTCTGCTCAGACTGTGTTTCACAGTGGAGGTGACACATTGCCACAAAACACAAAGCAAAATGAGTCGAGGATTATCGGATGGTAAAGAAGCTGAATGTTCAATGGCTGAATTGATCACCTGGTCTAAATCTAAGGAACTGTATTTTGTTTGATGAAGACGAAAGTAACGAGAGAAAGACCCAGTATCAAACTACTGCAACTGTTGAGTTAGCATCGCAAAACAGGAACCTCTTTCTTTCTTGAAATTATTTAGTAAAAATGTTTTGAAAAAACGTGTCTGTTTCCAGGCCTGCCGGAAACTTAAAGTACATCTTCTCAGTAAACTATTTGGATTTGCATTTCAATCTTCTCTGTACCTGTACAACACAATGTTAAGACATTGCACTCTTCAGCATCTACTTGACAGGTATAATGACCAGTTATTTTGCAGACTCGTAGTTTACATTCCTATAACTTTATGAAAATAGAAGAAATGGGAAAAAAGGAAAGTTTGATTTATAGTTTAAGGACAGCTCCACATGGTGTAGATGCTCACTTAAAAGCAAAAGCACAAGCAGACTTAAGGTAAGATTTTTTATAAATAAAACCTCTCTAATATAACTGTAAAATTACTGCTTAAGTGTTACTATGTCTGTCATTAAAATTGACTTCATATCATGCATAGACTACTTGTGGTTGAGAGCATCGTAAATTTACTTTAGTGATGGTGATCAGTATTTCAGCAAAATTACAAATATAATACTTCTAATTGTAATGTGATTGTTTTGTAACAATTGTAACAATTCTAAATGTTCTAGTTTTAGTTTAAGTTTAAGAATTGCACTGCAGTGCTGTTTTTGCTTTACCATCCTGTCTGGGTTCCTTCATGGCATTATTACACAGCACCTGCAATTAAACAAATATTCCCCAAAACATTCTTTTTACAGTCAGTGCCTTTTAAACTTTGCTGTGAGACTTTCATGTTAGACAATGCTCTGCTTATGTGTTTAACTTTGACAGCATACATTAAGAGGCCAGGCCTCTCTGTGCTCTTTCGACAAGTCATTCAGCTTTGTAGGCAAACAGATATCTACTGATGGGCTGTTCAACGGCTGTTGTCATGTTTACACTCACCAAGTGATTCAGCCAACAGCGGAGCTTGGGAGTTTGTCCAGGCCGTGACCGTTAAGCTGTTAATCTCACGTGTCAGACACAAACAAAGTATATCTCATGAACTATAGGTAACACTGTTAAGATAAAGACTTGTTGGCTTGTCTAAACAGTTGAGTGTTGAGGAGTGAAATTGCTGGAAATTTTTTGAGAAATTGTGCCAAACACATCATCTATTTTTAACTATATCAGATGGTTCCAGATATCTTTCATACTTGCTTTTTCTCATCATGATAAATCTGCAAAAAGAAACATAAACAAAATGCCTGTGCAAGATGTTACACGTGAATTGCTTCCTGGAGACATTTTACAAGTGCAAGTGAACTGAGCTATGGTTTGTAACTTCTTTAGACAAAGGAGTATAAACCGATCTCAGTCAAAAAGGAGCTTAGGTTTGGTAGCTGCCAAAGAATGTATTTGTAATATAAATGTCCTGGTTTTGGAAGATTTGTTAAGCCTATACTGTAAACAAATCCTTTTAGAAAAATGTTGCTATTGTACAAAACAGTGCAACTCAGTAATCCAGCCTAATGTGAAACACATTTCTGTATCCATTTAAAGTTCTTCAAACAAACCAGTATTTTCTGACCCATACAATGTTTCCTGGCCTTGTAAATGAAAGACCAATACTCTCTGTGATAGTTTCCTTTTTTTTAATTTTATATATCTTAAAAGTTAAGAATTCAAATTCCATCAAAAGACCAAATCCAGCAATGTTTCAGTTCATCCACCAGCACTGAGTATTCCTCTAGCCTGCCTTCGACTGTATAAATAAAACAACTAAGTGCTATAGTTTTTAGCCAAAGAACAAGGGACTAATTAGAGTGGGGAATTAATCCGCATTTGGTGACAATTTTGGGCACAATGACAATTCATCTGGGATTAGGTAAGAATAAACCAATGTGTGTGTCTTCATGGTACTTAATGACACAAAAAGGTTAGACATATGTTTGATACAAGTTCAGTGCATGTTAGCAAGAGATGTTTTTGCAGTATATGTAATCATTGTCAAATTATAAGCATTTTTTCAGAGGGACAATTCTTTAGTCTTTTCTCTTATGAATAAATGTATTTTATTCATTCAATATTTCACAATATACACCTTTTCAGCTTGTTAGTATTCAACTTTTTCTATTTCTATTATCTTACTACCATTAAACTAGTAATAGTAGTAAGATACTATTAAATTAGTACCATGTCAAGCAATGAATCAGTCAGCTTTATAGCTATGTAACTTTCATATGTGCTGTATGTTTAATTTTTCTTTACAAATAAAGGCCAAGGCTATTCAACGTGGTTATTTTTTGGTGCAAAATCAACAAACTCTATATTACATTAGTAATGTGATTTGGGCACACTCTTAACCTTATGGATTATTCCTTACTGGAAGACAACAAGTGGCTAGAATCAATATCTCCAAGAGTTCTGATCCAAAAATCAATATTCTGATGTCAAAGTCTCTGTGGACACCACCAAAGTGGGCATCAAAAAAATGACCTCAATATGAATGTTAAAAAAAAAATTCACTTACTTATTGCCTACAACAAAACAGTTTGGTTTTGTACTCTTAGTGACATTGAGGCAGTAACTCACTGAATAACATATTCAAAATTAACAACAAAGTCATTGAACTGGAACTATCAACGATTATTTAGTAGCATCTCAAAGTAAAAGGCCAACAAAAAGCTCAGAAACACTCCCACACACACATTTTATCACCGTCATAGTTATTTACACGCAGGGCGTAGATTTAGAGCACTCATATTTCCAAGTGTCGATATTTGTGGCCACGTCCAACAGATTCCTTCATACCGAAGTCAGCGTCGGACCGGATTTTTATTCTTTCTTCATTTTGAATCAGCAATGCCTCTTCATGATGTGTTGCATCATCAGTCACAACGTTGATGTGTTGAATTGTTTCACTATTTAATTATTCTCTTTTTAACGCTGTGGTTCCATTACAGACTCTCTTGCCTGGTTTCAACTCACTGGCAGAACAAATCTGAAGCTATAAAAATCTGAGATATTGTATCATATCTTGTAAGATACCTATCAGCCATGTGAGTTTGTTTGCTGGCTCAAACCGAAAACAGCTGGCGAGTTGTGTTATTTTAATCTTTGCCAGACCAGAAGACATTTGTAAAGTTGATTTCATTCGCTGTGATGTGCATTAAGTTTTCTAAGAAACAGGCAAGTCAGCTTATATATACACACACACATATCTAAATATATATACATATATATACAGTAAATATGTAGTTTCTGAAATGACTACACGGGGGCTTAAGCAACCCCCTCCACGACAAAAACAGGGAAAACATAATATGATATATTGATTCATTTATCCACTTTAAGGAAAGTGAAAGAACATTCCATAGAAACTCCATGGTAGCTTGGGGAACTGATTTTGCAGTTTCTAGTATGCAACCTTAAGTGGTTTGCTCATCACTTAAAGTGATTTATGAATTAGCCCATAAGTAGATGCTATGTCCCAAAGTTTCTCCAACTGACCGACAGTTTTTCACATTTACACTTTCACTTTGTCCCATTATTGTGCATTATTGACTCCTTTGTTGGCAGGATACTATTGCATATTGGACTGATGCAGAGGTATGACAGGAAAAAGAAACGGGTCCACTGGGCAATGCTGTGCAGGTTTTTCAGAAAATGAACAGAAACACTGTGGTGTTTGTTGCTCTCAGAACATAAAGATGGATCACACAGTACTCACAATTCAGGAATACATCATGCATTACGTCTTTTTTCATCTTTTGTTCAGAGCTTTATGAAAATGGATTTGCATCTCCACATCCCACTGTGACATGCAAATTGTTCAATGAATGACCATGGCAGTTCATGTAAAACTCCCCACCAACTGAAAGATGTGAAAGGCTGCACAGAGAGGACTTTTGCGTGACTGAGATGTATGCATGACACAAGAAAAAGCTAGTCCAACCAAAACTGGACTTTTAGAATGCACATATTTCAGTTTCACAAAATAAAAACTTCTCATTGCTGGACTAACACAGTGAGCTATTTACTATGTTTGCGCTCCACTGGACTCAAACTGGCCTTGGCACTCTGTGCATGCTCCATGGTTTCCATCTGGTACACAGAAGAAGAAGAAGCCAGTAACAACAAAGAATAACCACAAAAGATAGCGTGCTTCTTTTGTAAAAATGGTAAAGTTTAAGTATATATTAATACAGCTGATTTCCCAATATGCCACTCTAAAACGCAATTCTAATTATTTTGTCAAATGGCTAAACATGACAAAAAATGTGACTGTATAAAAAAGCCATTAACCCATAACTATGAGTCAACTGGCAGTCAGTTGAAGGATGTTGAGACTGTTGCTCAGCTCTAATGAAATCCTGGTTTTATAACAGGAGTGTCATTTGATAAAATCACCGGTACAGTAGCCTAAAGACATACGTGCTGTGATTTCGACCATACAAACAGCCATGATGATCTTCCACATTGAAAGTTAGAAGTGACAAAACTACTTTTCCGTTTACTTACACAGCCTAGAGTCGCAAAGTCTGACATACTTTGCTCAATAAATGAAGTCCCCTCTCAGGCATTTATACCAGGACAAAGAAGAGAAGTACAATTAACTGCCCAAGCTGAGCAGCTCAACATAACCATACAGGAAATTGGAAACCCTCTGTGTTTGTGTTAGCGCAGCATCAAATAACAATACAAATATTTATCAAAGTTCAATTTTTGTTCAATGTTTCATTCTTTTTGTAGATTGTAAATCTCAATAGGAAGTGTGTTCTCAGTGCACTTCCCAGTTCAAAATAAAGATTTGATCCCCTCAGATTTATGGCACTCTTGGTCCTTTGACATCCCATCATCTCTGAACCTTCTTCTCTGTCATTCTCAGCTCCCATGCTGTTTTTAACAACCTACCTATCTTAGACACACCTCCTGGATTACAGCTGTGTGAAAAAGCCAGACACATATGGCGATGATATTTCCATTGTGAATCACTTGTGATCCAACAGTGCTTTCGAGCTAAATAACTGCTGCACAGACCACTGAAAAAGAAAGAAAAAAACAGAAGCTGCCACTCTTGAGCCTTTTTTCTTTGTGCTGAAATCAACAGGCCGGGTGGATAAAAAGAGAACTGTGTACTCACCAAACGGAGGTTCCATACTTGAACTGACTTGGGTGTTTACATTGACCATGTCGTCCTCTACTTCCTTTAGAGCATATGATATAAATCCACTTTTTTCTTCCTTACCATAAGGTGTAAAATGTAGGAGTTTTGCACCGCGCGCCGCACTGTGAGAAGGGTGTTGTTGGTGCAAGGTAAGGCCGGTGTTGCCGCTGTTATCTTATTGATTTTCCTAATCTGGGCAAATGTGGGTGGGGAGGTTAAACAGTAACCAGGCTCATATGGACACCAATCTATATAGCAGCTGTAACTATAGCAACATAATGATAGAAACTCAAATAGACATAGTTATGATGTGCTTTCCCCCTCCTTCAATAACAAAAAAATATTTTTCCAGATTTAGATTTAAAATAAGAGTGCTGAACAGGAGGTGGTTCAAAAGATTGAAGCAGGAAGGTGGGGAGGAACTTTGAAGACAGAGAGGAGTGGAAAATGTACTGAAGGTGGCAGTGAACAAACTCTGTATGATGGGTGACGTCATCAGTTTTGTTTTGACTGATGGGAAAAGTTTCATGCTTGGCTGTTACGTATTGAAGCCTAAATTGTCTGGATGTGAAGAGACCCTCTTAAATCTAATGGTTATTCCCACAGTATATGATATCATCATGCTACATTTCATAGGATGATTTCACATCTTGTATCTCAGGTTGAAAGCTACCATTTACCTCAGTTTAATGAGTTTATGCTAAGCTAAGTTAACTTCTCAGTGCAGGCAATAAAGTAGTGTTAATCTTCTCAACAAACATGTGCAAACATGCAGTTCAAGGACAAATTTCTTTCACAAACAAATCAGAACTTTCCTCATTTATGAGGAAAGATAAAGTGACTCCACTTCATCCATTCATGTAGATAAAGCAGTGCACAGTTTAAAAAGAACAATAAAATCAATAACTATGGTGGAATGCAACATGCTTTTAATTTAACCATGTGTCCACTACATCTATGGTTGCTGCACAGATAAACTTATTGTATGTATATCTATATATATATATATACAGTGGGGAAAAAAAGTATTTAGTCAGTCACCAATTGTGCAAGTTCTCCCACTTAAAAAGATGAGAGAGGCCTGTAATTGACATCATAGGTAGACCTCAACCATGAGAGACAAAATGAGAAAATAAATTCTGAAAATCACATTGTCTGATTTTTAAAGAATTTATTTGCAAATAAGGGTGGAAAATAAGTATTTGGTCACCTACAAACAAGCAAGATTTCTGGCTGTCACAGACCTGTAACTTCTTCCTTAAGAGGCTCCTCTGTCCTCCACTCATAACCTGTATCAATGGTACCTGTTTGAACTCGTTAACAGTATAAAAGACACCTGCCCACAACCTCAAACAGTTACACTCCAAGTTCCACTATGGTGAAGACCAAAGAGCTGTCGAAGGACACCAGAAGCAGAATTATAGACCTGCATCAGGCTGGGAAGACTGAATCTGCAATAGGCAAGCAGCTTGGTGTTGAGAAATCTACTGTGGGAGCGATAATCAGAAAGTGGAAGACCTACAAGACCACTGCTAATCTCCCTCGATCAGGGGCTCCACGCAAGATCTTAGCCCGTGGGGTCAGAATGATCACAAGAATGGTGAGCAAAAATCCCAGAACCACACGGGGGGACCTAGTGAATGACCTGCAGGAAGCTGGGATCAAAGTTACAAAGGCTACCGTCAGTAACACACTACGCCGCCAGGGACTCAGATCCTGCAGTGCCAGACGTGTCCCCCTGCTTAAGCCAGTACATATCCGGGCGCGTCTGAAGTTTGCTAGAGAGCATTTGGATGTTCCAGAGGAGTATTGGGAGAATGTCATATGGTCAGATTAAACCAAAGTAGAACTGTTTGGTATAAACACAACTCGTCGTGTTTGGAGGAGAGTGAATGCTGAGTTGCATCCAAAGAACACCATACCAACTGTGAAGCATGGGGGTGGCAACATCATGCTTTGGGGCTGTTTCTCTGCAAAGGGACCAGGACGACTGGTCCGTGTACATGGAATAATGAATGGGGCCATGTATTGTGAGATTTTGAGTGCAAACCTCCTTCCATCAGCAAGGGCATTGAAGATGAAACGTGGCTGGGTCTTTCAGCATGACAATGATCCCAAGCACACTGCCAGGGCAACAAAGGCGTGGCTTCGTAAGAAGCATTTCAAGGTCCTGGAGTGGCCTAGCCAGTCTCCAGATCTCAACCCCATCGAAAACCTTTGGAGGGAGTTGAAAGTCTGTGTTGCCCGCCGCCAGCCCCAGAACATCAATGCTTTAGAGGAGATCTGCTTGGAAGAATGGGCCAACATTCCAGCAATGGTGTGTGCCCACCTTGTGAAGACTTACAGAAACCGTTTGACCTCTGTCATTGCCAACAAAGGATGTAGTACAAAGTATTGAGATTAACTTTTGTAGGTGACCAAATACTTATTTTCCACCCTTATTTGCAAATAAATTCTTTAAAAATCAGAATTTTTTTTCTCATTATGTCTCTCATAGTTGAGGTCTACCTATGATGTCAATTACAGGCCTCTGTCATCTTTTTAAGTGGGAGAACTTGCACAATTGGTGACTGACTAAATACTTTTTTTCCCCACTGTATACATATACATATACATATGCATATACAGTACTGTAAAGAATTTCCCTGTAAAATACAGGCAGCAGGGACGCTAGTATTTTACTGTTATTTTACAGTGCAACTACTGGTATTTATTTTAACAGTATATTACCGGTTTTTGGATTACAGTATATGACCGTAGAATAATGGTAGGTGTTGTAGTTATTTTACAGTGCAACTACTGTTATTTATCAAACAGTATAATGCTGTTTTTTGGATTACAGTACATGACGGTAGGATAACTGTGTTTTAGTAATTTTACAGCGCATCTACCGTAATTTATTTAACAGTATAATAACGTATTTTGGATTTGGACAGCAATTCATTACAAATACTGTTTTATGCTGTTAAATTACAGTTATCTACTGGTATTGTTAAATGACTGATTTAACTGTTAATTTACATGTGAGGGATGAATATTCAACAGTATTTTACAATTATTGTCAAATACAGTCGGATACTGTTGTAAATCCACCGTAAATATACAGCAATTCGTTACAGTATATGTATGCGTTCCCTACTGTCCAAAAGTAGAATGAACTGAAACACTGAAATTCCTTGTCTTCCAAGGTTTAGTATAGTTTCAATTGTATTCAACCAAGTCTAGCCAAAACCAATGCACATACTTTGTCTTGTAAGTTACTTGAAAGGTGATTTTGTCTGATGAACCTGCAGTTGTAAAATCAGGATTTTATCAGAGCGGAGCGACATGTAGTCCTAATGGGCTATTTTTCAGTCGCAATTTCTTTTTTTTTTTTCTTGGTTTTTCTTTACAGTTTTGCACATATCACACATACATCACACACAAGGTGGACAGCACTTGTCCACAAGACAGGGGAAAACAACAACAAAAAAAAAAAAAAGGGAAAAAAGAAAATACATAAAAAGTTCCTACCTATTTCGCAGAGAGGTTTAATTAGTAAGTTTTACTGTGTCTATGTACTTATGTACTAATGACCATGTAGACCTGACATCCAGCTGCTTTAAGTGTTGTGTACTTATACTTTCTTCAATTGTTAAAAAGTCTATTATCTGATCCAGCCATTGTAAAAGAGTCGGTCCTGACTGAGATATCCAAGTAGTGAGTATACATTTTTTTGCAAAGTAACACAATATTGCAAAAACACAGTCGCAATTTCTGACATGTTTAGTCATCTGACAAAAGAAACTGGAAAAATGTGAACGAGAGCAACTTTATTGCAAATTGGGCTGCATTAATATACAGTTAACTGCTTTTACAAAAAGATGCAAAAAGATCTAACTTTATTGCATGTATGGCGTGTCCAGAGCCACTTTAGTGTATACATGCAGGAGTTATTTGGGCATGTAAGTTCAGCTTTGAAAAGTTCGATTTTGTTCATTTCGATCACACTGACATGTCTACATGCAGTTATTAAAGTCTGCTTTTGGTTTGAAAAACTCAATTATTTGTCATTTTCTCACATCATGTAAATATGCCATGTAAACGCAATCTGCAGTGCCAGTCAGTCAGGTCAGTCTTACCTAAAGGTCTACATTTCAAAGTGGTGGAAGAAGTACTCAGACACTTTACTGAAGCTAAACCGACACTGAACAAGTTTTCCTTCAGTTACACTTTTATGTTATTTCAATATTATAATGATGTAAATAGAATGAAGAAATGTCCCACTATAACATATAAAGGCTAAGCTTATCATTATTGCTAATTTATGTCACGTTGTAACTTTGATTATCAATTTTTCTGATTAAAAAATGTTTAAAAAAATGATGACTGAAGATAATCAAAAATATTTGCTCCATCCAACCCTCTAACTGAACAAAAGTAATTAAAGATATGGCAGCAAGTTCACTATTTAAAATGTTGTTCTGTTAAATGTCAAAATGCAAATACATTTTTATCTCATTATAGTTTCTTATAAGATGAAATAAAGTATTTTGGCTCAGCTTCTAATTAGATTTAATCTTCAACTGATTGTTTAATAATGTATAATGTCCATGCATTTCTTATGTCAATATCTTATTTAAAAAAGCACTTTCTTAGGCAGTTAGGTGAATTAAGTAGGGTAGTTTCCTCTGAAATATAGTGGAGTACCAGAAATTATAGCAAAGTACAAGTATTTCAGTTTACATAGTTAATTGTTTGATTTTATTTGAATAAAATTAATAGTATAACTCGTGAGTTATATCTGCCCATTTCTGATTCCCCCTCTTCCAAAAAAAAGTCACCATCTCAGGGATTATTTTTGAACATTTTATTCCAGGGGATTACGCAGCTCTAGTTTATTTGGGTTCACAGTTTTATGCTTCACTCTGCTTTAACAACCAACTGCCATAGCCATTAAATAAACAATTGCTGAACTCATTATTGCTCTTTATATACTTGTTTGTCTGAACATTTCTTTTAGGTAAGACTGGTTTCTACAGTATATGTCCTTATACATTTCCTGCTTGTGGAAGCAAATACTCTCAGGTTTTTAACCATAAAAGCTGCATTAGTGTCTTGTTTTATGACATAGAAAGCCTCCATCGGGTAAATTGTGAGATGTAATGAGGTGAAATGCAGGACAGAAAATTTCCGGCTGCAGCAGTGAACAAACACAACTTGTAAACATTAGATTACTTGTATGGGTGTTCAGAATCATCCATTATTTATATATAAATTAATGGTCAGTAAGACAAACAGAGAACCATGAATGAAACACATTGTTTACTGTAAGAATCACACAATATATATTCATACTGGCTAAACAAAGACATTTGACTTATCAAGTTGAAAAGATAGCTAATAACCCATGTAAGGGGAAGTACTATATAATTTGTACAAGAAAAGTGCTTGATTTCTTTATGTTAATGCCATTCAATAATCACTCAAAACTAAAAATGAATATGTAACAGTGCAAAAACTTGAGAGGGTAAAATTGGAAACAATTTCCTGTGTAAAATTTATCATTATTTAAATTTTTGATAGTAGTTCATTTCATTTAAGATATGGATAAGCACAGTATGTGTGAAACTATATTAGGTGATACTTAGAAGTATACACTGTTGTACAGCATCAGTTGCTGTTAATAAAAATTGTCTATTTATACAACCATCATGCTATTTAAAGTCAAACTTCACATTGATTCTTTTTTTCTTCAATAAAAACACATTTAAAACACTGTGCTGTGTTAACGCCTTGGATTAAAGTCTCCCGGTTTTTGTATTTGATGAGCACTGGTTCCTCCGACAGGAGCCTCTGTAGCTGGATGGACAGACAAAACAAGGCTTTCCTGTCTTATAAGGAGCCTCTCCAACCCAGTTTCCCCTGAAACATAAGGAAGCAGATAGTGCTATTACAACTGCAAGAGGTCTTGTTAAAGAGGATGATACGGAGTAGATTATAACATTTTCCTATTGTTATCAGATCCAATGAAAAAGACTGGGCTGGGCGAGTTAACTCATTATTATCGCGTTAACTCATTAATTATTAGAGAGAGGGGGAACGACACGCAGCACAGGGCCATCTGATGTGGGACTCGAACTGGGGCCAGCTGCAGCGAGGACTATAGCCTCTTGTACATGGGGCGCCTGCTCAACCCACTACGCCACGGACCAGCCCTGTTTTATTATTTATTTTATTATTGTAAAAGTCTGTTGGTCACAGGCTTTTATTTTGTAAAAGTCTGTCGCTGTCTGCTGCGGAACCGGAAAAGAAAGTAATCGGCGGATCCACCAAACATGGAGAAGGGTACGGAACTTTTACTCGGCCATTTTCATTTTAAAGTTCTTCCAGACGGCGGAGTCGACAGAACCAAAGTCATCTGTAAACACTGCCAAGTTGAATTGTCTTCTCACCGTAGTAGTTCCATTCTAAAATAATACTTAAAGGCAAAACACACAACCGATACCAGCAAGTCGTTCAGGGAAACAGACAGTGGAGCGAGGCTTCTACATAAAAACTACATGAAAATGCTGATATTAAAAGTGTGTTTGCACAACAAATGTTATGGCACTTTCATTCATATGGCAGTACATTTAAAATAAAACTAAATGCTAAAAGCTATACGCTACTTTTGAATTCATTTTTGGATTTTGCATACAAATGCGATTAATTGTGATTAATCAGGGAAATCATGTGATTAATTAGATTTAAAATTTTAATCGTTGCCCATCCCTAGTTTCTACATTTATCAGTCAACACATTCTCACTCCAGGATGTGTGATAGCTACATTGGGCCACAGTACAAACAAAGCATGACTTTCACTATGAAGACTCAAAAACTGTCACACTTTATCAAAATGTGTAAGATTACTGTTTCATCAAAGACAACCGTAGAAGTTATCCATTCTCTTTCTCTACTCTGCCTCACTTCACCACTTCATTCTAAAAATGCAAATCTTTATAAGCAGGTCACAAAGTGAATCTTTGAATTAAAAAGAAAGAATTCTGAATTGATTTGGACTGAAAGTGAATAATTCAATATCAAATCAAATCAAATTATTATTTATTTATATAGCACATTTCATGTACAAACAGTTCAAAGTGCTTTACATAAAATAAAAGCATTGCAGCAGGGAGTGCAAGAAGCATTAAAAATACATAAAAGAATATAAAAAGAAACAAATAAAATCATTTAAATGAATTTAAAAACAGGCAACAGTCTAGATAAGTTAAAAGATATTTCATGCATAGACACATGAGAACAGAAATGTCTTTAACCTGGATTTAAAAATGTCTACATTTGCTGAAAGTTCCACTCCACTCCACTGGCAGTTTGTTCCACTTGTTAGCAGCATAACAGCTAAATGCTGCTTCTCCATGTTTAGTCTGGACTCTGGACTGAACCAGCTGACCTGAGTCCTTGGATCTAAGAGCTCTGCTGGGTTTATATTCTCTGAACATATCACAGATGTATTTTGGGCCTAAACCGTTCTGGGATTTGTAAACCATCAGCAGGCTTTTAAAATCTATTCTGTGACTGACTGGAAGCCAGTGTAAAGATATTAAAACTGGTGTGATGTGTTCAGATCTCTTAGTCCGGGTTAAAACTCTAGCAGCAGCGTTCTGGATGAGCTGCAGATGTTTAATGCTCTTTTTGGGAAGTCCAGTTAAAAGAGCATTACAGTAATCGAGTCTACTGGAGATGAATGCATGGATGAGTTTCTCCTGGTCTTTTTGGGAGAGGAAACCTTTAATTCTGTTGATGTTTCTGAGGTGGTAAAAAGCTGCCTTGGTGACAGCTTTGATGTGGCTGCTGAAAGTCAGATCTGAGTCTATCAACACTCCGAGGTTACGAACCTGGTCAGTGATTGTAAGGTTCCGAGTCTCAAGATATTTACCAACGCTGACCCTCTTCTCTTTGCTACCAAACAGAATGATCTCAGTTTTGTCTTCATTTAATTGTAGAAAATTCTCTCTCATCCAGGTGTTTACTTCCTCCAGACACTGACACAGTACGTCTGCTGGGCTGCAGTCGTCCGGTGACAGAGACACATAAAGTTGTGTATCGTCTGCATAACTGTGATAATTGATGTTAAAGTTCTGCAATATCTGACCCAAAGGGAGCATATACAAGTTAAACAGAAGAGGTCCAAGAATTGACCCCTGGGGGACTCCACAAGTCATGGCCACTCGCTCAGATTCATAGCTGCCAATTGTAACAAAATAACTCCGGCCTTCTAAGTAGGACCTGAACCAGTTAAGGACCGCTCCAGAAAGTCCAACCCAGTTTTCCAGCCTGTGCAACAGGATTCTGTGATCTACAGTATCAAACGCAGCGCTGAGGTCCAACAGGACCAGGACTGAAACATTACCAGAATCAGTATTCAACCTGATGTCGTTTAACACTTTGACCAGAGCTGTTTCAGTGCTGTGATGACGTCTGAAGCCTGATTGAAAGTTATCAAGACTTCCACTTTCATTCAGAAAGTCGTTGAGCTGGTTAAATACAACTTTCTCAATAATCTTAGATATAAAAGAGAGATTAGAGACAGGTCTGTAGTTGTTCATCATAGAGGCGTCTAGAGTTCTCTTCTTTAGGAGTGGCTTAATGGCAGCTGTCTTTAGTGACTTGGGAAAAATGCCTGATGCCAGTGAGCTGTTAACTATTTGTAGGAGATCACTTTCTACTGAGGTAAAAACAGTTTTTAAAAAGTCGGATGGTATTATGTCCAGAGAACAAGTTGTTGATTTCAGATGCCGAACTGTTTCCACTAGGATTTTTAAATTAACAATATTAAATTGTGACATAACGTCAGAGTTATTTCTAGGTTTTAGACACAGATTAGTTTTCTTGTTTTTCTGTGTTGCGTGAATGTTTTGTCTAATTGTTTTGATTTTTTGGCTAAAATATGAGAAATATGAATAACAAATAACAAATTCCCAGTGTTAATCAGTGCAACGAGGCATATTTGAAAATGTCAAGCTAAACTTTTCTGTTGCTCTTACTTTATTGAGTAGTTGCAGACCAATAGCATGGCTTCCTTCCAGGTGCTTCCAAACACATGCATGTTCAAGCACTTCCTGACGGCACATCCCACTCTGTTGCTGCTTGCCCAGACCATCTGTGAAAAACAGTAAACATATGCTTATTTTCAGGAGCACAAACTGAAACAACACAGTAACAAGGGGTTTGAAGTTTCAGCTCTTGAAAATAGATTATGGGGCAAGGCAGTGAAGGAAAAAGTTTTTGTTTGTCTGAGACAGCATTTTCCTCCGATTTATGGCAACCATAAAAATGTTTGAGCCACTGAGTTTTGTATTAAGAGCTGCTAAATAAACAGCCGTTCAATCAATGAATGAGTGAAGTCACCTCAGTCAGCAGCTCTCTGGGTGCGTATAAAAAAGTTCAGCTCACCTAAATAATTTCAGCTCACCTTTAGATTCTGAATGATATATTATGTTTTAGCCTGATATACTTAACACCCACTCCTAAACACACTGAAGATATATCATTTGAAAGGATTCAAAAGGATCTTCTCTCAAAGATTCAGACAATTATATATGCTCTATATGAATGAATTGGATTATTTTATAAATAATCATGATTACAATTAATTGAATTCCAATTGGCTTGAATTGGACTTTATCATTTAAGTGCCTTGAGATGACATTTGTTGTATTTGGTGCTATATAAATAAAAATGAATTGAATTGAATTGAATTCTGTCTTCATTACTATCCTCCTCCAACTAAATGATTTCCATAAAATCCCTTAATAAAATGATCACAAAATGATGAACCGTGTACAATATATAGGGAAAAACACATGTTCTTAGTGTAGGTAATTGCAGTGAACTCACCTGTTCCAAAAATAAGAGAAATAATGTTCTTTTAACAGACCCAAAACATTCTGAAGCAAAACAAAGACCCCAAACATGCAGCCACAGATATGAGGACCTCTCTTCAGCCGCCCGAGGAACAAAGAGTCCTGCAGCAGATGGCTTATGGCTTATGGATTATGTGAAAGGACGAGAAACGGAGAGAGAGAGTACGTAGAGCGCAGGACTGGAACAAGATGCTGGGTCAACCTACCAGCAAAGTGCTATAGTAAACTTTTGCCAAGACATCTACTGTCAGAAAGCTGATATAGGTTTTATTTTCAGAGCTTTGAAAAAAAAAAACATAGTTTTAGAAGATATCTCATTAAGACACAACCTTCCAGAGAGGGAACATCACGTTAAATGTTCCTCCTTGAAAACATGAAGACTATACCTGAGTGTAGTGAGAGCACACAGATCCACTGCATCTGTTCGGGTAGGAGAAATGATGCCTCTCATCATGCCAAGACCTGATGAGTTCTGCAATGGACTGGTACCTGTCACATCCGTCACACATCAGAATGTTCATCGACATACAGTGCACGCGGTGCAAAATAACTTTGGAAGACTAAAAAGCTCATTCTGAATACAAAAATCTGCACTACCGTCCTGAAGTTATTGACATGTTTTGGCCAATGTATTTCATGGCATTCGTCGGCCCATGATCCCAAATGCATTTTGAAGCCCAGGAGTCGGCTAATTTAGCAAGGCCCTCGTCCCAAAGCTGTAGGAGTGACAGAAAAGACGGAAAAATGGAGTTTTTTAATTTCACACAGCAAGAAGCAAAATAAGCAATAACATATCTTCTACTCCTTTTGATAAAAATGACTGAAGCAGACACAGAGGGTAGCAACACCACAATATCTATGGAGACAGAAAGATGACAATATGTGCAAAAAAGACCTGAATTCCCCAATAGTGGGGGAAAAGTCCCCTCAGAGAGGAATATTACTGGAAATTAATATAAAGTCGTTCCGAGTGATAATGTTTATTTCATGATTATAGATGTGTATCCAGTGGGGAATGATCTCAATGATGTCACACATCCAAAAGTCAGGATGTCAGGATGTGGGTTTTAGGGAGGACACGGATGCGGACTTCAAAAAATAAAGTAGATTTATAAATAATAAATAAAAATAATAAATACATAGCTTCTCGGGGTTCGTGGAACATGGATGGCAACAAACAACAACAAATATCCGGCAAAACTGACAGGAGAGCAGGAAACTAAATAGGGAGTGAGAGTTATTGGGGAGTGAGTGCAGCTGAGGGAAAAAACACAGGTAAAGTGAGTGAACTAATAAACAGAGTGCAGGGAAACTAAGGCATGACACAAAACTAAACATGGACTGAAAACAAAAGCATAACCTAAACATGAAAACTAAAAATGAGAGTCTCTGGGCGTGACACAGGAGGAGTAAAGAACAGCTGATGATCAAAATTTAGCGAATTTTGTGCTATGACCATCACAGTCTGCAGATTTCAAACAATTTGAACAGCTAATCAGACCAACAAAGCACCAAAAAAAGGGAATTCCATCTCATTGAGTTTCACAAACTTGTAGAGTCAATCAGGCACATTACTTTATAATGTGTTACTTAAACGTAATGGAGCTGATTCTACTTATTCTATATGTCTTTTTGGTTTATTTGAAGACCCATTTTTAAAGAAATGTCAAAAAATTGAATTCACAAAAACCTTTTGTGAAATAGATATTAAGAGTAATTTCACGATACATTCATATATATATATTTCCCTTTGTTTATAGAGGTGTAGCTTATGCCATGCTGCATGCATGTAGCGACTACCTACTTTAATGTTGTGGGATAACATTCAACTACCATGTGTCGCTTTATGATGCCATCATTTACCTTTGTGTGTTGCTATATGACAGCCCGTCAACCCTCATGTATGACATCAATAGTTTGCCACTCATCCTGCTCAGTCCTGACTGTTCTAATTCCCTCTCACCTGCCAATGGTTAGGATTAGGAGTTGAAGATACATAGTGAAGGTGAAAATGACGTTAGCTTTTGATGCTAAATTGATGGATAGGGTTAGAAAGTACACAATATTGTGACTGCACATTTTAAAGTGTTTGCCATCTCATGATTTTTTGTTTTGACTTGTGACAATACTATGATTTGCAAATGTGCACAGATAGATCACTCTTTATCTTGTGGGACTGGGCTGACACACTGAAATACACCAGAACTATGTATAGCTGATAAATAATAAAGAAGAAGTTGTTTTATATGAAGACCAAATAACATTTCTCGTCAGTTTGTTTATGCATTTCAGCTTTGCAATTCATGCTGAGTTTGTGTAATCTTTGAGATCCTATTTCTGTATCTTTTCTCACCTACTCCATACAAATCAGCCATGACACTGAGATCACTGACAGGTAAAGCAACTCTGCTCATCTTGATACTATGCTCTCCTGTAGGACCTGCAGAGTGGCATTCATACAGATACTACTGGCACACTTGTGCCCTAACTAAGCACCTTTAAAAACCTGAAGGCTTCCACATAACAGCACCCCCCCACCCACCCCACCCCCCCGAGCAGGAAAACTTGATTAGAAAGGGTTTAGAAAAATACTACAAAAAGTCTGACGTGTACATCTGACTTTCAAACGCCGGAGATACCAATCTGACGTCATCTGTGTGAAACAAGCCCAATCCACAAGGATCCCACATCACAACCTACTGAGTTCATGTGATCGATGGCTAAAGTCTGAGTACCAGACTCTCCAGGACACCCCAAGATATTCTTTGTTCAGGGCACACACAAAAAAACAAAACATAAGAAAAATAAGCTCATCTCAGACAGAAGAGTAACCTGTCTGCCTGGTCTTATACACCACGCAGTATCTCACCATGTACTCCATGTCAGCAGCAGCAGGGAAGACCTGCGAGCGGACACGGTTGTGGTAGTCCAGCAGGGTTTTCATTTCTCTGGGTGAAATGGCTCGCTTCGGTCTTCCATGAGACACACCAGAGGCTCCACTCAGCACGAAGAGGTGAGTATCCGCTGCAGCTCTGGTTTTGTTGAACAGCTCGGGGTAACTTGACAGGACAGTGGCAGCAGCTTCCATGTGAGGCATCATCCACAGGGTGGCAGCCAGCAGGACCTGAGCACCGGCAGCAGCCATCTGAGTCCTGCAGAAGAGGACGAGGAGGAGGAAGAGAAAGCTGTGGCACCTCTGAGGAAGGGAGTAGATAAGACCATCTTTAGTTTGACAAGGGAGATCTGTGAAGGGAGCTTTAAGCAAATGAAAAACCTATCTTCAGAAAACCTAAATCTGTAATTTGTCGATTTTATTCATAGAAACATTTACAAAGGAAAGGATTCAGTGTCTTCACGGACCAAACTCTTTTGTGCTTAGTAAAAACAAAATTTGATGTTGGCAACGGCCTTTTAAAAAGTTGAGAGAGAGGCATGTTTACCTGTTCACCTCTTTGTTTGATTACATTTAATCTATCCCAGCTGTCATTGAGCAAGAGGCAGGGTACACCCTGGATGGGTCACAAGTCCATCACACTATCCTGCTGAAATAACCATGGACCTCCTGAAAAAAGACATAATCTTGAAGCATGAAAATATCTTTCCGTAGTTCTATTTTATACCTCTGCATAAATAGTATCAAACATTTGCTGATAACTGCCTGAATTGTCTTACATCTCTTTGTCACCCAATGTCTGTGTTTCCCAAAATTAGTGTAGACATGGACTTTTAGACCACTGTCTTTCTGTCCATCTGAGATGAGCAGAGTAAGTGTTTCTGTTCATATAGCTTCCTACCTTCGTAATATACTTTCAGTTTACATTTCTATTTCAGGTTTTACATATCTGCTGCTCAAATGAGGGCTCCTACTTCCATCCTTGACCTTTAAGCAATGAGAATTCCCCAGAACATGGCTTAAAAAGATTAAACCTTTTACATCCAACCCTGACACCCATATTCCAGAACCATGTTACCTGAATATTCTATAAACGTTTCTGCCTTTCTTTGCCACTTATAAATATGTGCTGGCACACACACATTTGTTTAGACTTTCTAAAAACAATGAGAAAATTCAGTGAATACAATGAAAATGTTTATTTTGTGCTTCAAATGAATTAGCAAATTTCAGATTAAGGTTTTCATTGCATTCTAGAAAACTTCCCAACTTTTCTAGAAAAAAGAAAAGCAAAGTTGCCGATGAACATAAATGATGCATTAACTAGAAAAGTACATTTTATTACATGTTATTACAACACAAATAAAGGAACACATTTTCTTCATTATTATAAATTTTTCAATGTTCTGGATTTCATTTGGTTCATTTTTTACCAGATTGCACAGAAGCTAAACTGCCTAATTAAGTGGAATTATCGCTCAAACCCTCTTTAATGAATAGAAATAAACTAAATGTTTCAACATACAGTCACAGTATAAATACATGATTAATCTAAACAATGTTATGTAATGCGTTGATGTTCCTAATATGCAACATAATGCAACAAAACATCCATGCCTCTTACCTTCACTTGTACGTCCTTTCGCAGATCAGAGCCATACAAGTGGCAGCGGAGACCCTCACCTCAGTATGAGGCTTTGCAAACATGGTCGTTTGTCGTTTGTCATTTGTGGCAGGGTGTTTCAACAGAGCCAGAGACAGTTTCACACACACAAACCCTCCTCTATGCTTCTTACTCCTTTTTTTCTTTCTGTCTCCTTACTTTGAGGAAAGTCAAATGTGTTTTTCACATCCTAAATCTAAATCAGGAAATTTTAAACAAGCCACTGGAGTCAGAATCATGTCTGAGCTATTTTATGGGAGACATCCACAACAATGAAAGCTCTCTGTTTATCATTTGAGGTACATATATTAGTTAGCACTCATCATAATATAACATAAACCAAATAAGATGTATTAAGTAAATATTTGTGCAGCATTCCAGTTATCTAATGTGATGACAGACCTGCCTGTGCACCCTTGGGGTCATCGGGACCACTGAGGCATGACCACTGTAGGGCCTGAAAGGAAACTTTGGTTATAATGTGACTGAAAGTTAAGTTCCTAATCCACTAATCATACATCATTTATTCAGTCACCTCAAAGCTCTTTATGCTTTTCCAGAAAGCTTGGGTGAACACTGGGGTGGTACAACCCTAACGCAACATACCTGACAAGTGCTAAACTAAATTACACCAAAAGCCAATTCAGAATAACGAGATACCTTAAAATGACTTTAGACTGGGACAGGCACATAGAGAACATGCAAACTCTCGTTAGAAAAACAGCTTCGAACCAAGAACTTTTGCTGTTTGGGAGTTCACAGTCTACATATGAAAATCAGCTGCAAATGTCATTTACAAAGTTTGCAGTATTTTCACTCAAACCATCAAGCTTTACACAGTGTGGAAAACCACAGGAAATGCCTGTAAAATTCAACAATGTCAAGGAAGCATGAAACAGAGCTTTAACCCCTGCAGGGGCATAAGCACTGTCACGTGTGTGTCTGGAGGAAGTTAGTTTTGTTATTTGTAGTTATTTGACATTTGTCAATAACAAAACAAAACACCCTAACTAGGTACCTAACTTTCCGCACTTACTCTAGCACTAGTTATGCTCTTAGCTGTTTGGTTTTGGAAGGAAATGCCCTTATAATTTCTTGTGACCTGAAGTTCTTTTGCCTACCGATGTGGAACACACTTATTGTAAGTCGCTTTGGATAAAAGCGTCTGCAGAATGACCGTAACGTAACGTAACGTAACGTAACGTAACGTAACGTAACGTAACGTAACGTAACGTATTTAACGTTACGTAACTCTCATTATTACTCTCATTATTTAAGAGTATCATTAGATTCACAGATAATCCACAAAGTCTGCTTTTAATCATTTGGCCCTAGATTGTTTCCTGGTCTTCATATGTGTTTAACAAGAGATTGAAACAACCCAAAAGAACACTGTACCACTCTGAAGTTTCTTCTGTGTCACCTAGCTCAGTGGTTTTCAAAGTGGGGGCCGCCAGGGGGCGCTAGGGGGGCCTCAGAAAATTGGAGTGAAGATAAGAAAAAAATGCAAAAATAGAATTCAATTTTTTTTAAACATCATTATAAAAAATTGTCACATTTTTTTAATCAGTATTGTAAAATACAATTTATAATAATATATCATATCGAAATGTTATTTGCCATGCTTGTCTTTCTGATTGGCTGCCAGTCAAAACATCGTAGACCTGGCGGTTTGAGCCTATTCTGAAGCTGCTCTGCTCCTCAAGCTAGCGTGTAGGTAGCTAGCCAAAATGGACAGATTTTTGACTTGGAAGAGACTGATAGAACTGGCCGACTAAAATCAGAAAGTATGAGGCAGCATACATTAAGTTTGGCTTTACAGCCATACAGAAAAATGGCCACGATTGCCCGAAATGCGTCCTCTGTCTGGAGACCCTCTCAAATGAATGTTCAAAACCTTCGAAACTTGAGTGTCACTTGATACAAAAACATCCGTCAGAGTCCGAAAAAACGGTTGACTTCTTCGACGTAAAGAAGAGCATTTAGTCAGGCTGCATTCACACGGCAAGCTACTGTCCGTGAATAAAAGAAAGAAAATACGTTCTAAAAGTTGATGTTTCTTTACATATTTTGTAGCATTGTCTGTGGTTTGCAAAGGGGGTCCCCGGCCAGAAGCTAATACTGTTTGGCGGGCCTTGGCATGGAAAAGTTTGGGAACCCCTGACCCAGGTGAGCTCTCTGAAGCAGAACCTTCAAAGGCTGGCCTCATGCTTCCACACAGACTTTGTGTGTAAAAGAGACTGATTGCATCATCAAAGAGGAAAAGAGGACCTTTTGCACAGGTCATCCTTACCTCTTGTTGTTTATTTAACAACTTTTTCTCTGATGAAGATGCAATGCTTCTCAGTTTTTATGGGTTTCTGCCATTTGTAATAATTCCAATCACTTATTTAATTTAAGCTCCAACAGTTTGATACAACAGAGTTATATTCTTCTGAGGCGGATCAGAGTTACTGACTGGATGATGGATGAGTTTGAGCATCACTTAACCTGTTGAAGTTGAAGATGAAGTCTTTGCGGTATCCAGCATCTAAATTTAGCAATGGCCACATACATGTCAGTTCTGTCACATAGTTGATATACCTATATCTTTGCAAGAGAGTAGAAATGCTGGCAGCCATATAAAATAGATGCATCAGACTTTTAAAGGTGAGCAGACAGACAGCAGAGTAGAACAGAATGTTTGAGTGGGGAAGATTATCAAATATTAAAAGGAAAGGAGAAGGTCAAGTGATGCAGTCAGACAGTAAATTCACAGGTTTTCTGGTTTCAGCTCCATCTAAGTAACTGCGCAGTAGTTGGAAATACTCTTGAATATCCTTAGAGACTCTAATGTTTTCATGGCAATGCCTGTCTTACATGCTCTAGTGATTATGTGCTTAAAATAACTGCCCAAGAACATATGGCTGGCCAAAACATGAAGTACTGGAGATTCAAAAAGTGGTTCAAATTGGTTGATGTGAGGGACAGTTTCACCTTGTGTCTTCTGGCCCCGTCCAGTCTCAAAAGAAAATGTGTCCCCCAAAGTGCCCCAACAAGACTTCCACAACAAGGTCAAACTAGATGTTTTTCACCCCTAACCTTAAGTATACTTATGTCTAAACATAATATATTTGTATGCCTGTGTCTAACCAACTGACTGAAAGCAAAGTCCATCCATCCATTTTCTATACCCGCTTAATCCGTTGGTCGGGTCGCGGGGGGGCTAGAGCCTATCCTAGCGGTCATCGGGCGAGAGGCGGGGTACACCCTGGACAGGTTGCCAGTCCATCACAGGGCCACACAGAGGCAAACAAGACAAACAACCACATGCTCACACTCACTCCTAAGGACAATTTTAGAGACACCAGTTAACCTAACATGCATGTTTTTGGACAGTGGGAGGAAGCCAGAGTACCTGGAGAGAACCCATGCATACACAGGGAGAACATGCAAACTCCACACAGAAAGGCCACAGGATTAATTTAATTAATTGCATTTGATTACAATGAACTGAACTCTAATTGGCTTGAATTGGACTAAATCATTGTAGTGCCTTGAGATGACATTTGTTGTGATTTGGCGCTATATAGAAAGACTGAACTGAATTAAAATTAATTGAATTGAATTCTTTCATGGTTGATGATAAGCGTTGACGGTATATCATAATAAAAGGGCCTAAAATAGCAGGGAAAGAATTAACAGTAATGTGTATAAAGATACATGAGACAGTTAAGGTTGGCTGAGAGATGGACATATTCATGAGGATTTAAGTTTGCCAAGAGGAAGACGAAGGTGATATATAAAGATAAGAGAGGATAGGGTGAAACTGGAGCAGGCCAGGTGAAAACATTTTGAAAAAATATATAATGCACAGCCCCTTAGCCAGTGCCTCTTCCGTTGTTATTTCACTCTGTGTGCTAAGATTTTTTAGAAATAATCGAAAGGGAAATTGATAAGAAATAGTTGATGGAAGACATATAAAACATTTACTTTGATATTTACAGATACATCATTGAGGTTCATGTGAATCATGGAACAAAGGGACATCAAGGGCGTTTTGTCTGAACAAACTTTGAAGCACAATAGAATTATACAGGTAACTTTTTATAACCTGAACTCAATTTAAAAAACAACTCTGTCCCAGCAGTTTGGTGGCAGTAATGTACATAGGCTCGACTGGATTTCAGTTGTCCCAACAAAAAGAAGAAGATGAAGAAGAAGAAGAGGTCTCATAAAAAACTAGATGTTATCCAGAATCAAGGTTTGAAACTTTGCTGTGGGGCAATTAAGACCACGCCAGTGGCAGCGGTTCAGGTGGAGATGGGGGAGATGCCTCTTCATCTTAGAAGAGACCAGCTATCTCTTGTGTACTGGGCAAACTTAAGAGGCCATACTGCTAAACACATGAGCCAGTCAGTTTTATGGCAATGCCAAGAGAGAGAGAATGGCCTAATTAAAAGCTTAGGTTGGACAATAAGGCAGAAGACTTCCACAATAGGAATCGGTGCTCTGGAAATAAGCCCTACAGTGGCTTATTCAGGTGTTCCCCCATGGTTACTGGCAGATGTTCCTATTGACTTGGGTTTGCTGGATGAAAAAAAGCATAATGAACTAGACCTTTATAGTGTCAAAAATTATATAGCAAATAAGTATAAAGAAACACTAATTTTGTATACTGATGCATCTAAACAGACTGACAAGAAAGTGGGAATTGCCTATGTTATCCCTCAACTAAAACTCAAATCCTTTAGAAGAATTAATGATGACTTGGCTGTTTATACAGCAGAATTGTTGGCAATATGGATGGCCCTGTTGTGGGTACAGAGTAATAGGCCTAAGCAAGCAGTAATAGCTTCAGACTCTAGTTCAGCGTTGATAAGCCTGAAGAACCTTCACTCTGAGACTGGACATAGTTTATGAAATAATGCAACTAGCCAACAACCTATTAAGGTCTGGTAGCAGTACTACACTTCTATGGGTTCCAGCCCATATAGGTGTAGGAGGTAATGAACTGGCGGACAGATGTGCAAAAGAAGCAGCAAGAAAATCTGTTATAGATATGAAGGTTAAATACAGCAAAACTGAAGTCAAAAGTATAATTAAAGCTAAAATTATTGGAAAATGGCAGGTCTTATGGGATAATGGTCAGTCTGGGAGACATCTGTATAATATTCAAGGAAAGGTGGGGAGGAGTAGGAATACAAACAGGAGTAAACAGGAAGAAGATGTGGTATCCAGAATGAGGCTAGGACATACAGGTCTAAATAGAACTTTATTTATAATGAAAAAGCATGTTGATGGAAAATGTGAATACTGCGATAGTCAAGAGTCCATAGAGCATGTCATTATGTACTGTTCTAAGTACCATCACGCCAGACAAAGATTAGTTACACAGCTTGGGGATTATCAAGAGACACTGAATATACACTCTCTATTTCAAAAAGAGTCTAATGACATTTGTTTTAAGTTTTTGTTTTTGTTTTTGAAGGAAACTGGGCTATTAAAAAGAATTTAGGATAGTGTAGTAGACTGACCTTTGATCCACACTCCAGTCCAGATGGTGGCGGTAATGCACCAAGAAGCTAGTTGCCAACCGCCATAAAACAAGAAGAAGAAGAAGAAGAAGAAGAAGAAGAAGAAGAAGAAGAAGAAGAAAAAGAAGAAGAAGAAGAAGAAGAAGAAGAAGATTGGTTGAGCTCTCGTGACGTCAGAGAGACCTCCCTACCCTGTCAGATCTGCAGCGTCAATATGGCGGCGATAGATGTCATTGTGGACAAGTTGGTGGTACTATGGAGGAACCCCGGTGTCCGACAGAAATTTCCCTGGATGTTTTTAGTCATTTCGGTGGTGGGGTCAATTTTGAAAGAGCTGGAGCTCGTCCCGCAGACTTATTTCAGCAGCAGCAAAAACGTCGTAAATGTGTAAGTAGAGTCAGTGAGTGGTACGTCGTCACCAAACTAATATAGTCTCCAGAATTCATTTATTAAGCTAGTGGCTCCTGTCTAACTGGTGACCTGATGTTGAAAAAGACGTGAAACAATAGTCCTTTTCTTTTCTTCACCGTGTATAATAATGTCAGCAGCGCTTGAAAGATGTAGGTTAAGGGTAAACTGTCATTGTTTGCTGTGCTGTGGCCGATTTCAGTTTGAACAGTTCAACAATAAATAATAAATACAATGATTTAAAGAAACCATATTCAGGAAAACACTATTAAAGTACCTTCTATCATCTAGCCCAGTAAAAAAATTAGTTTTCGGACATTTCAGAAATTGAAGAAATGAGTTTATTGTTCAGTTTGTTACCTCACTATGTCTTTGGTTTGAGATGATGTAGACTGTAATGAGTTTAAGGCCAGTTTTTACAAAAGAAACGCGTCTGACCCACAGTGTTTTAGTTTGATCTTTGACTAAATTAAGGTACATGTATCTGAAATAATTGTAACTAGGTTGTCAAATAACTATTATCCACATGGTTTAGGCATGTACAGATGCACTGGCCTTTGTAAGTCACATGATTTATTCCATTTAAATTTAGGGGATAAATGAAAGTTATTTAAGATTCAGGTAAAGACATTTCTTTTCTTTTCTTTTCTTTTTTTTTTAATCAGACAGAATAAACTGAACAATAACATTCCCTGATTGATTGATTGTTTTCTTGCAGAGTTTGGGACAGAAATATTCTAAATATCTTATTTGGAACTACAGTGCATTGATTAATTGTTTACTTGATTGCCAGGGACATAATTTCTAACGGTCTAGGAGCACGAATAAAGTATAAATAAAGAATAAAAACATAGGGTTAAAAAAAATCTTTAAGCAACATTTTCAAATAGCTGATTCATGCTGATAATAAACTAAATATTTTTATCAGGTAGACTTTTTGTCTGCAAATTGGTGTGAAAAGGCACTTCTGAGAGCTGACTGTGGATTCTGTAAAGGATGAAGCATTAATGAAGAAAAACAATCATATCTTTAGGTGAAGTATTTAAGATCAATGCGTTTATTCAAAATGACAAAGAAAAGATATTTTGCTCACAGAATTTCTTTAGATCTGGTTCAGCATTGTAGTGCTGAGAATTGAAAGAATCAAGGCCCAAGCAAGTCCCTGATAGCAGAGTGCTAACATCTCTGCACTGTTACTTTTTCAGGTATTTTGTCAAAGTGTCCTGGGGTTGGACGCTGCTGCTACTGACACCCTTCCTCCTCCTCTCCAACTCCACCTTCAGCAGGAGTGTTTCTTTCCTTGGATGGCGACTGCTGTCTCTGGTAGTGGCAACATTTATTTGGTATGTCTGCACAGAGACCTTCTTTCACATCGAGGATATGACCGGCACTTGTTTTGAAAATGTCGCCTCGACTGTTGTCAACAAAGAGTTCATCTCCAAAGCCACCTGCAGGCAGGCCGGCTTCCACTGGGAGGGGTACGACATCTCAGGACACTCCTTCATCTTGACCTTCTCTGCCCTCCTCATCATGGAGGAAACTACCCCAATGGTCTTCTTGAGGACAACCAGTCTGTCAGTACTACCCAGGATGGTCCTCAATCTGCTGTATGTGGCCTTGAATATGATTATAATTATATGGGTTTGGATGTTTGCCTGCACCTCTGTTTACTTCCATGATCCGTCACACAAGTTGCTAGGGACCATGTGTGGCGTGTTGGGATGGTATGCGACGTATCGGTTTTGGTATCTAAAGTCATGGTCTCCAGGGCAACCCCCTCAGCGCCAACCAAAAAAACAGAAACAACAGGCCTAAGCTAAAACCAGTGCTACCCTCTGTAGATGGTTGCTAAATTTACAGCCATGCTCAAAACAACACACTATAAATGACAATATCTGTATCCGGGTCCAAGCTGGTCATGATACTTGAAGCTATTTTGAGTTATTACCTCCTCACAGAAAGGTCTCTTTGTACGGATGACCGACATGTTGCCCTTCGTGGTGTTTAACAGCTGCTGATCCAGAATTACTTTTGGTAATCCGAGATAAAAGCAAGACTGCTCTGCTATCCAAAAGGGTGTACTACGGAGAGAGATGAATGAGTTGCCAAGAAGCCGAAAGTCAGTCTTTTTTAAAAATTTGTTCAAATTTAAAGTGCTTGTTGTGACTGATGCTAAACAGTCAGATTGAACCAAAATAGATTGGTGACGCATAATTCTTCTAAAAAACTTATCTGCTGTGGATTTAAGCTAAAATGAAACATTTTGAAACCATCACTGTATTGAATGAACACGACAATTATCACTTTTAAAGTCATTGTATTAGTTTTCAATTATATAGCCCTAATTTGTGGCTATCATGTAAGAAAATAAGGCAACAAGCTTTAGGAGTGTATTTATTGTTTAAATAACGCTTTTATTAGTGTTACTTGATATTTTACATTTTTCTGCATTGCCTGAGCTGCAATGTTTCTTTGTGCCATTTTTTTTTTTTATGTTCTTCACTTTTAAACATATTTTGTGCAGAAGAGGCATCAAATGACAGTTTCATGGGAAGCATGTAAAGAGTCTGAAGAAGAAAGGCAGGCTTAACAAGGAGAGTTGAGAATCTCTGTCATGACACTCATTACATCTCTGGAGTTTTAGGTTTTGTCAAGCCAGATCCCTCAGAGAAAGCGTGGCTTCGTGGTGCACCCCTCCAGCTGCAGCCTCTGTGGCTTTTATTAAACTGTTTATCTGCCTTGTAATGCTCCACTGATCACTGAGTAATTGGAGTTTTTATGACTGGGAACACTTGAGGATGTTTACAGCCCCAGTTATGTGTGTTTTTTGCAGAGAATGCAAATGTTTGTTGCATGTTGGCAACTACCTTCAGATAAGATACTAACTTAGTGGATCCTCTTTTCATCCTACATGTTGGATTTAAAGGAGTTGCTTAATTGTTTTACTTCATGTCACTTTATCTTTTTTTTTTTTTTTTTAGATAATTGTTTGGTCTGTGAAGGGCCAAAAAGTAGTTGGTAAAATGCTTTGTAAAACCCAACAGTCCTCTGAGATGTGTACAAGGGACAGAAAAAGACAACAAAGTATCACCCATGGAAAATGGAGCTGAAAATGCACATTAATTGTCTTTAGTGCTTAAATAGTTTGTCATCATTTACCTCAAACTAGCTACTCTGTTGATCCTATGATTGTTTACGTTCTTCCTTTCTTTATGAAAAGTCCAGAAGAAGAATTTACTCTCATAAAATCGATTGTCATGTCTGGGAAAGTCTAAATCCGCTGTGCCATTTGGTTCTGTTGTCCAAAAAGGCTTTTAATTTAAGTACAGTTTTTGTTCCATTCCTAATGCTCGTTGCTGGAAACACTCACCTCTACGGATGAGTTGTATTGCTTCATGTCTGGAATCGTTCCCATACAAATACACTGTACACCCCTTTAAAAACAAACATTTGTGACCCCAGAGCTTCCCGCTGCCTTATATTACTTTCAAACTTTATTTTTAGGCTCAGATGAAATTTAAAAGTAATGAGGGATATTTTCTTTCTGTAAACTTAGATTCAGTGTTCATACGTTGATTGTGATGTACGGATTGTGTGTGGCTTCTTACATTGCAGGAAGCTCACAGTGTTTTTGGGAAAATAAAAAAAATAAAAAAAACAATTTCTGTAGATTCCATTTTCATTATTTATTTTTCATTGATGGCAACTGAATAAATTAAGGCTTATGAACAAACATCATAAAAAGCACCATAAACATGTATGGTAATATAAAAAGTAAAATATATTTTAGTGAAATATAATGGCCACAAATCACAATTAGGATTATGTTTCTAATTTTGTGTAATCCAACAAGTACGTGTCCAACCTCTCAGGTAGCATGAGTTCAGTCAGAGAAAGAAAGACTGCTTCTAGCTGTGCTCACAGTCGTTGGCTGGTTATGACATTTCATGATTACCCCCTCAGTGTCATCTGCTGTTTATCAATTAATAAAAAAAAAGGGAATAGGCATAAAAAAATTGTTCAAATAATAAAAAAATGGCAAAACACTGTTAAGCTATTTTTATGATTCATTTGCAACCACAAATAGCACTTTACATGTGCATATTTCCCAGCTTCTTTTTTCCATGCACCCTTTTTGCATTAAAGGAACGCTTTGATTAATGGGTCTAAATGGCTCCCTGCCCTCTTTATAAAAAAAACTGAAACTGGACACAATGAGCTTCTTCTGAACACGCTGCCCTTAAAAGAAAAGAATTGGTCATCATCTTTGGATCACCATGTTCTTCGGGGCACTTTCTGCCCCGGCTGCAGCGGGCTGATGATCGCCACCTGCGGAGTTGAGTTTCTCTGGCAGCTGAAACTAGACATCTGGGAAATCTTTTTTTTTTTTTTCCAAGGCTTATGATGTTAAAATAATGCCACCCAAGGTCAGAATGGAACAGTGCACTGTCCTTTCAGCGAGAGCATCTGTCTAAGCAGCCATAAAGCCAGACGGAGCTCACAACTCCAGACATTATCCAGAGAGGGCACAGTTAAAGAGCATGTTTATATCAGGCTCCCATTAAGGATCAACAGGAAAAGTTGACTCCATCAACAAACACTGGCAAAAAAAAAAAAAAATCGTTTTTGTTTTTTTTCCTGTCTGCAAACCCTCATTTTTTAGCCAATCCAACTTGAACAGCCTTTTCCTGAGAGCTTGAATAAGGGCAACTGGACGTCTTGGTTCTTGAAGATGTTTCACTTCTCAGCCGAAAGGCTTCTTCAGTTCTAAACTACCGTAGTTGGTGGGGAGTATTGGCTTATAAGCAGCAGAGGGGCCGATCACACTTGGCAGGTCGTTACAGTTACGTGTGTTAATAAGTCACCTGACCAAGGTGTGGTTGTTCAAGTCATTCTCACCCGCCCATAAGTTGTTTATCTGTTTGAAAGAGCATGTTTTGGTCACAGCATCCAAAGTTTGAATGATTGTGAAACTGCCTGGAGAGCAGAGACAAAACTGCATTGCAGGTGCTGGGAAGGTGATACCTGAGACCACCTCCTTTGTTCAAAGATTTTTTTTTCCAGTTTAATATAGATGTCTTCCTTGACTTCTCCTTTGAACCACCTGTCCTCTCTGTCCAGAATGTGGGCATTACTGTCCTCAGAGTGTCCCTTCTCCTGAAGGTGTAAAGGAGCTGCTGAGTCTTGACCCGTGCTGTGCCATGTGCTTGTGAAGCTGTTGTTTGGTCTCTCCTAAATAAAGATCTGTACACTTCTCACCACTCTGTGTTTGTTGAGGTGTTTTGTTCTAAGTGTTCTTGGGTTTGAAATAAACAGGAATCCTTCTGGCGAAGATCCTTCTAAGTTTCTCAGACACCACACCTGCCACATATGGAGTTACAATATGTATGCGCCTGTTATTCTTGGCTTCTGTACCGTCCCAGTGTTGTTTGGTCCAGATGTCTTTACTGATTTGGCCCAAGATTAAGATCAAGACCCACTTTGGGCATCCACAAGTTTGAAGGGCTTTCTTGAGGTATATCTTTTGTTTTCCATAAGCCTCAGTAAGGACACTCACGGACCACACGTGACCGCAACTACCTGCCAAGTGTGAACGGCCCCTCTACGAGTTAGAAGCCGGTACTCTCCATCAACTGGTTTAGAACTATAGCAACCTTTTGGATGAGATGAGAAACGTATCAAGAACCAAGAAGAAGTCCAGTTGCCCTTATTCAAGTTCTTGGAATTACCATGACCTGGATGACTCTAGACTGACAGTCAGCTGTTTTCTTTTCTCATACCCTTCATATAACCTCTTAGCTCATAAAAAAAAATCATTTTGGGGAAATAAGACAATTTTTAAACAAAAATATCTATTAGCAGGACTAAGTGACAAACAACAGTAAAATCCAGTGCTGATCTCTTGCTGATCGGTATTGCAGAGAGACAACCACCAGCACGCTGAACAGTACAGGTGCTTCAAAGGCTGCACTTAGCACTTCAACATTTTGAAATCTGAATTCTGCTTTTGGACAACACAAAAACCTATCTGTGTCCTCCCACACGGAAAATACCAATTCCCATCCAGTGAAACATACATCCTGAATCTGATGCAAGACATTTGTGCCGCTGATGCAGAATTTATCGTGTACATCTAAGTGTCATTTTTCAAACAACAAATTTCTGTGACGTCTGAACTCCTGCTCAGCAGAGTATGACAGTGGATTGTTGTGTGCTGTGTAGTCTGTGGTGCTGAAAACAGGAGAAAGTGAGTGCTGGTTGTAATGTGCCATAAAGTAGCTCCGTAAATCCCCAACCACACACATTTTTGACACCAGATATGGGGTAACGACTGACTATTTCCAGAACAAAACTAACATGCCAAAGCTTGCACTCCTTTCACACAGTGATAGGATGCATGTGGATGTTAGGAAACAGTTGTCCTTTTCTCTCTCGCTCTTTTTTTTTTTTTTACATATGTAAACAATAAGAGTGTCTTCCAATGACTGTCCCCCCCTTTCAAACTTTTTGTGGTCTTTTGAAAGACCACACTCAAACATTAACCATTGAATCATTGTTCAACAAGGTTTGTATATCAGAAATAAAAATAAAAAAACACTCGAACTGCTGCACAAAAAAAACAAGGTTCTTGTTACATCTGTTTTCACTTTGAGAGTACAATAGCTGAAAATAACATATATCCTTGCTAAGCTAGCAGAATGTAAAAATAAATTAAACATTTTATTCTAATCTTAAAAAGACATGCAAACTGTGTCAGTAGTTTGCCTGTTTCTCAAAAGGAGCATGGGCACACGTTGTTTGCAGCTATCTGGCTTCGAAATTACAGGAACCGTGAGATGGTTCATTGTAACTTTTACATTTAACAGTATTTGAGAAAGTGGTTTGCTGCCTCTTGTCTCATAACAGTGCTGTGTGTTGTTAAAGCAAAGCTCTGTAGTTTTCTAGGTGAACGGATATGTATCTTTTTTTTGGAAGAGATATTTAGTAATGTGATGCATGAGAAGTACAATCTGCAGTCATGGAAACAGCGAATCTAACTCTGTCAAAGGGTAAAAAAATCTGACAGCCAGCCTCTCTGTAACTCAAAAGTTGTTATTATATATTATTTCATATATTGTATCATATTGTACAGTTAACATACACATAAGCTCATTCATTAATGAGCTTCAGAGATGCTGTTTTGGTGAATTTTAGTTTTTGACAGAGCCAGGCTGGCTTTTCTCTCTTTTTTTCCAGTCTTTATCCCAGGCTGCATAAGCCATCTCCTTTCTGTAGCTTCATACTTGGTGTGCACAAACAAGTGTTTCTGAGATTCCCACCACACCTAAACTAGAAAGCAAAATGTTTAAACCTTTAAACTTTGTCTCCATCTTCTCAATATTTTATCTGGCAGTTATTTGCAGCACAGCACTTATCAGAAAGTTTGTGTCACGTGTTTCCCTGTGGTTTTACTGGTTCAACCCCAGGCAAATGGAAAATAATCAAAAAGCAGGTATCAATATGATAGTGGCATGCGGAGGTTGTTTAACCCTCGTCGGTGTTATTGTGTTCCATTTTTAACTGGCTTTTTACTTTAAGATTCTCGTGAAAGTGGACCTGCATGCCTTCACAAAAAGTTAAATGATGACTTGCAAGCACAAGTGCTGCAAGTTTCCAGAAATGAAACTTCATGGAGGCCGTTTCCACCAGAAAATGTGCTGTCAGGAATTTCTTACTATGGAATGTTTTAATATGTATTTGTTCACTCGGTAAGTAATAGTGTTATCTATATAGATTAATTATGTTTTCCTGCAGTCATAAAACATTACAGAAAAATTGAAACATCACACAAATACACATACATTTAACACAACAAGAGAGCATTCACTACATGTATTTCTTTTTTAAATACCAGTAGGCAAAGTAGCCCATCCCGCCCAGCGAACCCATGAGAAAAGAGGCCCCGAAGAAAGATGGCGGCTTCTTTTTTACCATCCGGAAGGCGTTAGGTAGGACGGCCGACAGGAGGGTCGTGTGGATGTCACCCAAGACCTTTCGAAAAGCGTAGCGTTTTTGCACAAGCACAAAAAAGAACTGCAGGTTGGGTCGGCTGCCATCCTCCCAATATTTCTTAGAAAGTCCCAAGAACTTGAGCCTGTGCAACAAGGCTCCAAGGCAGATATCAGCTAGTGTAAATTCAGGTCCACAAAGCCACAACTCACACTTCTGACCTGCGAGACAAATAAACAAAATGAAATTACTAACGGCACAGCTGCAAACTTTTGAAATACGTTTTGATCAGTATTATTTGAACATACTGTACCTTGATACTCTAGTTTCCTTTTCTCCAGCTCAGCCTCCACTTGATCAAGAACCATGGCTAACTCCCCCAGAATTTTCTTCAGGTAGTTCACATTATCATGGTCTAAGATTTTTGCCTGAAACCCATTTGAAAATCAGTTGTATCCTTGAAAATGCTTACTTATACAGAGACTAAAGTCCTGAATGGTGTTTTCTTTTCTTTTCTTCAAAATCTTCTGATGAGCTGGTATTAGATATAAACAATATTTTTCTTGAACCCCCTGTCTCCAGAGAGTTTAGGAGTTGTATTTTTCTAATGCAATAAAAACTTAAATCTGTAGTTTGTTCATTTGTTTGAACTTTTATCAAACAGACAGACTCCAAAGGAAATTATTTTCAATGTCTTCACTGACCAACTTCATTGTATTTGGAAAATATGAAAAAAATCTAAATTTGATGACAGCAACGCACTAAAACAAAAAGCTGGGAAAGAGACGAAATAAAGAAGAGAAGAAACTGTTTTTAGGATATACAAGTAATGCTGTTGTGGAAGGTGACCGGTGCGGGAGTCAGGGTTGGGTATAAAAGGAACTTCCAAGGCTAAGTTCTTCCAAGCCAGGATGTGACATGGTTCACCACTGTGCCACTGAGACTCAGAGAATCAGCACTATGTTCCAAACATATTTTTCTCAATGCAAGATCACGGAGAAAATTGGTCCTCAACATCTACAGACCATGATATTGTGAAGGATTGTTCAAGGATCCTTTTAAATGTGGCCTTCTGATCCTCAGGTAGAACTGTGTGAGAAACATCATCAGTACAGCCACATGGTCTCAGGAGTATCTTAGAAAAACACTGCCACTCAAAACAGTCCCCCACTGAAACTGTTCACACGAGGAGGAAGTCATATGTCAACACAGTGCAGAGGTCCGTTTCACAAAGCAGGTTTAGTGAAAACTCTGAGTTTATTTACCCTGAAATGAGGGAAACTCTGAGTGTTCCGTTTCACAAAGGGAGGTAACTCAACCCCGAGAAAGAGGGGTAACTCTAGCCTGTTTCACAGAGAGAGGTAACTTAAGCTCTCGGTCAGTTACCGTAGTAACAGACTCTATGAACCTAACCTGGTCGGGACCAGGTTTTACTCAAGGAACCTCGAGTTTCTCTCTGTCTCCGCCCTCTTTCAGCCACACACGCCATTTGATTTCCTCATTCATTCAGCCAGCAGAGCGAATTCTTCTACTTCTAGAAGTCCATTAGGCACAGTAGGAGACGACTTTTTTCACCAACATGTCCTTCTGACAACGATCCCGTGGATGAAGGTGCAGCATTACTGCGCAGAGAATTAAATATTCGTTGGGAGATGGTTATCAGATAGATGTTTTAGCATTTACAGACAATTATCTTTTTGAGCGGCACCATCAGAATTTTGTTGTGACAAAAGAAAAAAAAGACATAAAGACAAATAAATATGTGTATGAATAGGCTTAAAAAAGATATATATAGGCCTATTATATTTTATAAAGACACTTATGTCTTGGGGGTGGACTCAGGATGAGAACATGATATAGATGAGAAGACATTTCTGTGTGTGAAAACCGCATTATGTTGGGGATAAAATAACTGCACAGTGAAATAGCCACTTAATATTTACTTTACAGTGTAAAACATGATCAAAATGAGGTACTTCCATGCCGAGGTCTCACCTGTTTGAACAACGTTTTTATATTTCATCTTAAACTGCTTCCAAGTGCGTTTCTCCCCTGCGGGATTGCACCTAAATGAAATAAATGAATAGGCTACCATTCAAGCAGTTTTCCCCTGTAATATTATTGAGATTGCAAAGGACTACATTTAAATTGATGCTTTTGCTGCTGCAGCAATGCACTTATTTCTAAAAACGTGTTGAAACTCGCCGTATGAGCGCATTAAGATTTCCAATTCGAGGTTGGTGAAAAACGTAGCCCCTCCTCTTTCCCGTTGCCATGGTGACTCGTCGAATCGGGGTTCCATTGATGCTGGCTTTTTAAAGTTGTGGCGCACACGCAAAACTCAAGGTGAACCTACTCAGACTTGATTAAACTAACTCAAATCAGCGTAGATCAACTCAGAGTTCAGGAATAGACTCAGAGTTTATTGAACCTGCTTTGTGAAACGGACACCAGGAATGGCATCAAGTTCTCTGGACTTCAGCTCATCTTAGATGGACACAAAGACAGTGAACAGATGTTCGGTAGGCAGTTTAGTCCCGGTTTCAGCAACAACTTCTGGTTCCACAGTACTTTCCAAAGATGAGAAAAAGCATCAGAGAGAGGTGCACAAGCCAACATGTAAACTGGTATGGGAGTACATCAGTCAGTGGGGTTACATGGCAATGAAAGGATCGGATTATTGGCTAAATTACAATAAGACTGAGTTATTAAGTTCATGAAGACACCTTAATTGGACAAGAAATTGGATCGGATCAGATTACTTGCGATCAGATTAAGACCCCGAGATAACTTAGTTGAAAGTCACACTAAACGTGCTTGTAGACGGTGAAGCACGTGGTGAATTAGACTTTGCGTTCTGTGCATGCTCGAGATTTTTTTTCCGGGCTCGTGAACCGGAAGTCGGAAGAGACGATATCGGAAAGAAACAAACAACACGATGGAGAATGCGCCGTTGTGCATCGCGTTTGTGCGACAAGCAGCTCATCACAGACGAAACGTAGAGGGACTTAGCTTCATCTTGCTCTTCGTTCGCCATCTTTCTCGAATACCTGAGTTTGTTGTTGGTGGTGGTGAAGAGGTCAAGTGGCTCTATTAGCAATAGTTGAAATGGGTACAGCGCCACCTATCGTATCAGAGTATGACAGCTTTGTGCCAATGATTCGATTCATTCACCGCCATATATCCAAGGATAATTACCCTTGCTCAAATAAGGAGCAACTCAGTCTTATTGTAATTTAGCCAATAATCCGATCCTTTCAGTGCCATGTAACCCCACTGAGTGTCTACAGCATCCGTTATCTGCATATGTGCCGGGTACCATTAATGCAGAGGCGTACGCTGGAATTTTCATCCACCTGTAAAACTCCTTCTGCTTATCCGGTCAGGTCGCAGAGGCAGCAGGTTCAGAAGTGAACTGCCAACGTCCTACTCACTATCCCTCCAAGGTATTCCCAGAATAAATTCCTGGTGTCCAATTTGTTTATATTTTCTAAATATATTAAAGTTGGCCAGTGATGACACTAAAATCCTCCCCTTTGCACATGTGTCATACCCTTTGTACATGTTTACGGATTTACATTCTATTGCATTTTTTTAAATTTCTGAACTTTTCTGGAAAGGGGAAAACAATATTTAAAGAGCATAACATGATTTTAACGCCATGTTGAATTACAACATTTAAAAATTAGTCAAGAAAAATCGATCTGCTTACCACAAACGCTTCTCCAACATTTGTTGACAATTGTATGTTGACTTGCACTATGGATTTGAACTGAATTAAAGGGATAGTTTGCCTCTTTTGACATGAAGCTGTATGACATCCCATATTAGCAAGAGAAAATAGCGCCAAGCGATTGTGAAGTCTAACTTTTTCTGGATGAACGATTTTGTGATGCAAATGTATTACTCTTTTGAACTCATATTGTTTTGAGAAGCAAAACGCTTTATTTTTGTGCCCCCAGCCAACTAGCCGGACTACCTTCGTCAATGCCAAAACGAGGCTGGAACTCGGCTCACAGGACGCAGTGGGGGGGTAACAAAATGTTCTTAAATGATATTGCTAATATGGGAGGTCATACAGCTTCATGTCAAGAGGCAAACTATCCCTTTAAGATCTAATTCTTCATATTTCTATTTTCTCACACACGTCTAGTTGGAACCGAAATGTTTTGCTCAGATTAATCATATTTGAATACATTTATTGTCTGTACTTACTATACTATTGGAATTCGAACAGCGTAAAATTCCCTTTGAAATGTACAAAAGTTATTAAATGCTAAAAGGACATTACTTATGTGGCGCTTTTCTAGTCTATTTGGCCACTCAAAGCGCTTCTACACTACAAGCCACATTCACACACACAGTCAGAGTCTATATAGTGTTACAAGCTGACATGGTGCTCTTTTCTCTATGGCACACATTCACACACTGACGGATGCGTTAGAGGCCACATGGGATTCAGTGTCTTGCCCAAGGACACTTGGGCATGTGTTGTGGGGAAGCCGGGAATCAAACTGCCACTCTTCCTATTGTTTTAAGTTTTATTGTCATATACAGGTAACAATGGGACATCATTACTGGTGATTAAATAAACTTTAAAAATATATATGTGTGTATGTACATTTACACATATATATATATTTATATATATATATATATATATATATATACACACAGAGAGGTAGATTAAATAAATGCAAAAGTATATGTATCAGAGTACAAAAAGTGATGTGGCTGTAATGCAGGGGGTGCGAGTACGATGTGTACAATAATTGTGTAAAGTATTCAAAGTATTTGAAGAAACTGTCTCTGGACCTGCTGGTGCGTCCTATTAGCAGAACTGCTCTTCCCCCTGAGAAACAGCTGCCCCGGCTTACTCAATTCATTTAATGCAATGAGTTGAACTGAACTGAACTTATTGGATTGAGTTGCACCGTATCTAACTGGACTGGAGTGAACTTGTTTACTTTCTCTGTAAAGTGTCCTAAGATGACTCCTGTCGTGAAATAAAATATTAAATCAAACCCACCATTAGCTTCTTCTGCTTGGACAGGTACGGTTCTGTAAGCTGAGGCTCCTCATGATCCAACTTCATGAGCTCCGTTGCAGCATTAGCCAAGTGTCCTGAAGTTACACACAATTACACACACACACAACAGGATATACAATTTGCCTGTTATCCTGTTATTCAGTGAGGAAAAATAATTTTATTATAGCTCAGTGAAGTTTTCTGAACTTTCTTTAGCATCTGCTGCCCTCAAAAACACTCATGTCTACACCTGTGGTTCATACATTGTTAACTTACATCCTCAAGCCTGCTGAATATGTCAGTATGCGTGTCCAAAACCTCTGCATTGAATCGCGCTGTAGTTTATTTTCAGAATCACAAACATACATAGTCTGCGTAGAACGTAACAGCTGTAATATTCCATCGCTTAAAATAGGCTTAAAAAAAAATAGGCTCAGAAAATGTTGTGTTTTAATCATTTTTGCCAAATCGTCATTGCCAACCTCTTTTTGAAAGATTTGAAGGAGTCAGACAGCAATAAAACACAGACAGACTGACACTTTGCTGTTTTTTGTCTTTGATTTAAGAACTTCTGATAATTAAAAAAATTACAACAGGTATTATGGTTTATAATACATGTTCTAATACATAAATACAAATCAAGTTGATTTTATTTGTTAAGCAAAAACTGACCAGGATTTCATAGGATAATGAATTCTGCTGCATAATTCCTTCTCATCCAGCCTGTTGCTTTGATTTAAATGCCATTTTAATGACCTGATGTATGGAAAGCCCCGGTTTAGACTGGGAGTGCTGATGTCAGCTGTTATGAACCTGGCATCACTACAAAGTGCTGTGTTCAGGGTTTGGGATTTGACAATATGCTAAAAAAAAAAAAAAAAAAACCCGCCTGTGAACATAATAAGGGGCTCTGTGGATAATACTGTCGGGAAAATAAATAACTTCACATTCAAAATGACTAAAGTCTGCAGCTGTTGTTCCACAACACTTGTTGGTTCCAAAGCTGAAGCACATTGTTCTGCAGCATGAGTGCAAGTCCTTATTAATGCACTAAAATTGATTTATATCGTTAATTTTATCTGCAAATCAATTCACTTTCAAGAGATTGTTCTGTGCTGGTTTAGAAGCTAAGCTGCTCGAGTAGTTTCTCCTCATACTTCTGATCTTTTTAGCGTTTGTTAAGACAAGTCATTATGACCAATTAAGAGTTATCTACAAACAGCCTGAGCTTTCCAAAGACCGACTAGTGCTATGAAAACAACCTTAAGTACCTGGCAATTGAAAGAGGAAAAGCAGGAGCAAGATAGAGAAAGAGGTGTCGGAAATTTAAACCTTCTTCTCCCTCGATTCTCATGGGGAATGTGAGATCACCAGCAAATAAAATTTGGAAACAAAGTTGGAGCGCTCATGAGGACAGGAATATTGAGAATGCAGTATTGTGGGTTTTACCAAGACATGGCTGTAGGAGCATGTATGTCTAGAGATTTCAATAATTTCTCCCTCTCTGCTACACTTCCAAAATTTCTAACAGATTATTGAATGCTCCAGCAGAGAAAATAAAAAAAGATTCTTCAAAGTAAATGTGAAAAATGCATATGGCTCCTATGCCCGTCCTCCTTTAGGAAAATTAGACCCCAATCTGGTTCTCCTCACCTCCAACAATACATCCATTGTTCAGTGGCAACCTATGTAAAACTCAGTCATAGCATCAGTGCTATGACTGAGTGTAGGACAGGCTTTAACAACTTCTATATGGAGACTATAATGCCCCAAAAGACCGTATGGCACTTCCTCCGTAACATGTCCTGGATCACCAGAGACCTGAAAAAGCTGCTGAACATAAAGAAGAAAGCCTTTAAGAAGAGGGACAGGTAGCTACTGAAGTGTGCACTGAAACATCTAAAATATAAGAAAAGAGAAAGTAGAAAGGTGTCAGGTTTGGTGTTGACAGGACACGGATGCGGACTCCAGAGGTGTAAAGCAAACTGGGTTTATTCACAAAACAGGGTTCAACAAAAGGCGCGGCTGAGACAACACTAAACTGTGGGATCAAAAACATGAATATAAGTGTGACAAGAAAAACAAAAGACTTGGCATGGCATGAAAAAACACTTATCTTAAAGGTGGGGTCTGAGATCTTGGAAAAACGGTTCCTGCAAGCTATATTTTTGAAAATACACAACCTTGCCTCTCCCTTCAGCCCACCCCTTGAAACTACGCCTTCAAAACACATGAAAGAGTCACGAGTCTGTGAACGCGCGCGCGGGGGGGGGGGAATCTGACGGTTGATTGGCGTGTCAGAATCCAATAGAAGTAACTCTCATCATTACTTCTATTGGTCAGACATTTCCTCTTGCTACACCCTCTACAATGGACTAAAAGATTTCGTTTTTTTTTCAAACATTCTATTTTAGTGGGTGCAATGGGGTCGTGAGGAGGTTTTCAGACAATATGATAAAAAATGCTCCAGAAAACATCACAGACCCCACCTTTAAGATAAGTGGCGTGGCAAGAAGGGAATTTTGAAATCGGGGAAAGAAATCACAAACTGAAAGGGGAGCCTGGAAACTAAATACTGAACTGGAAGTGATTGACAAATGAGTGCAGCTGGGGACAATGAATGCAGGTGACGTGAGTGAAACTAATGAACAGAACATGGGGACTGAGGGGAAAACCAATGGCAAAACCTAACTAAACATGAACTCAAAAACCAAGACATGAAACAACCTAAAACATGATAAAACATAAAACTAAAAACATGGGGAAAACCCCATGGACGTGACAAAAGGTGTAAACAGTCAAGCTTGAAAACGAGCTTTCAGGAGGACATTGTGAGGGATGTGTGACCACGGATGAAAAAAGGCTTTAGGCTTTAGGAATCAGATCAATGAAAATCTGGACAGACCCAAAGACTGACCGTGTTCTTGAATAAGTTTAGTTCAGAACAATGCCCGATATTCTCCTCCCCTGCCTCCAGCTAAAAAGAGATCAGAGGCTACCCTCCCTGGACCCACAGCCTCCCTGTCACACCTCTGCAGTGTCAGCCAGCAGCTCAGCCATGGATCATGGGCTCACCAATACATCTATAGAACTCTGTTATATCTCTATTTATAATATATCTACATTCAGTTATGAAGCAAACACTTTTATGCAAAGCGACTTTCAGGTGAATAACAACATTCAAGCTTCAGCACAAGAAGAAGCCCATGACTTAATCTATCTAAATCTACTTAAAGGATAGAATATAAGCAGAACAGGTGCAAAATTGCAAAGTCAATACAAGTTAGGCAGGGTAGTGTGTTAAGTAATAGGAGAGGAGATGTTCTCAAAAGAGATGAGTATTCCAGAGCTCTTTGAAGGTGTCCCTCTTCTGATAGCATGTGGTAACTCGTTCAACCATCATGAAACCACAAATGGTAACGGTCTGGACTTCGATCTACTTGTGTGTCGGGGGGGGGGCAGTACCAGAGTTTGTGGAAAGGTTGAAAAGCAGCATAAGACTATCTGAGTAAGTTTAGATGGCTGGCTGCAGACCCAGAGGTCACCAGGCAGGCAAGCATTTGTGATTGAAATTTGCATTTATCACTGAAAGTCAAAGATAAAACAAAAAAATCTATTATTTGTGAAGTATTTTAAAATTCAGATTTTTAGAGGAGAGATTCACAAAATAGGCAGAAGTTATTATTCTTTGTAAGGTCTGTGGATATTTCAACACTAACAATTCTTATCGTAGCTGTTAACCAAAATATATACATCTTAGTTTTAATTTCCTGGTATCAACATTCAAACTATAGTAGGTTTAAAAACAAATGTTGGGCCATGTCTTCATGAAGTGGAACCTCCAGACATCTGTTTTTCTTCTTGTAATGAATGCAGTTGTGCACATTTACAGTTACACCGTGCAGTAAGTTGGCATCACTTACTACGTATTTCTGCGGTGGCGTACTTTGGGATCATGGAGTCAGTGGTGAGCTCTGGATGGAGGATGCAGCCATGTGTGTAAGCGTCCATGGGTAGACCATCCAGTAACTGACGATACTGCTGCACACGCTCGTGGAGAGGCGAGTCCACATCCGGAATCAGCTGAGCCACTGTCTCTGTGTGAGGGTAGCATAAAAGTGAAATGGTGAAAAGAATTTTACTGTACTAAATCAACAAATCTAGTATAACATAACACTAACTTTATATGATATGTTTTCATCTCCTGAACATCTGTAAGATGTAACAGATGATGTCCCTATATTAAAAATCCTTGCATTCAAATTAAACTGGAACAATCTGGGGGAAAAAAAACAACTCCTGCAAACTAACAAGCATCTGAGAATTCATATTGGAAAAACCTTCTATATATCATAACCTAATGAGATTAATTTAAAGGACCATAAAGGACATAAAGACACAATTTGAGCACTCACATGAGGCCACTCGTTGGAGGCAGGTTAATTAGGACACATTTACAAAGCCTGTTGTGCCAATTCCCTGCTGGCCTTTTCCTATTTGCTTAAGTATTTTCTAAAAGAGCTGGAAATGTTTAGTGCCACTTTCATTCAACAACTTTCTCTTAAAGGAGCACTGAGTGTGAGCTATGAGCAGTAGCTTTAGTTTTTTTCAAATAGCCTGTAGAGTAAAGGATAAAACCCCCGTGTTTAACGCAGTGACATCAAACTCTTCTGTTTGGTTTCATGAGACTTTGAGCAGGGCATCCGAGG
Source organism: Odontesthes bonariensis (assembly GCF_027942865.1). Taxonomy (NCBI): domain Eukaryota; kingdom Metazoa; phylum Chordata; class Actinopteri; order Atheriniformes; family Atherinopsidae; genus Odontesthes; species Odontesthes bonariensis. Next base: position 33,880,112 of record NC_134515.1, on the reverse strand, counting down.
AGATTCATGAAATATCTTTCCCCACCCTGCTCTTTACTTTTCTCTATCTATGTATATGCCACTCTAGCTGTCACTAACTTTTTCATGAACTGGCATTGTATGAATAACAAACTGGGCTAACCTGGGTTGAATTGGATCCTAATCGATTGGACAGAACTGGCTTATAATGAATTGGATTGAAATCAAAAGTAAGCGGGGTATACCTGCATATACCCTTAACAACACTTTTCATTGCGGTACAGGAGTAGGACACACAATAAAAGTTCTGTGAAACTGTCATTTTCAGTTTTATGCTAATTTATACTTATACTCCTTCATTTTAGGGGGAAATTTTCTTCTTTGTACATTTATTTGACAGTTTAAGTTAGAAGTTAAACATCTATTATTAAGAGATTCTGATGTTTAATTGGACATTAAGACACCCACTAACAAAGATAAATACATGGTTATGCAATTATGCATCAAGTATCCTTTCAATTCTTTTTCGCCTAACTTTTGGGGCGGGAGGGTTGACATGTTGCTGACATTCTGCATTTAGTGGGAGGCATGTCAGCATAACATTGCAGGTTTTTGTCTGCTTGTAGGGTGACAGCAAGGCACTTAAGAAACATTTGAATGACTTTTACAGCAATGGATGCACAAATTGTTCAATTGCCACCAGTTGGCAAAAAAGCTTTTGCAGCCTTTGTGGCATCTTATACTGCTGTGCTCTACTGCTGTAGAATCTCTTCTATGAGCTGTACCTTACAGTCAAGCTGCAGCCCACAATGCCAGTTTATATTAGAGATTTGAATGCAGAGGAACAGCATGCCTGCTTTATAACCCAGACTGACTTCTGTATAAAAACATATCCAGTTAGGGGCCTGGCTTTACAATATGATTGATTTTTTCAACATTTTACAGACCATTACTGTTTAAAGGGAACATTATAATAATATATATATATATATATATATTTATTCTGTGTTTCAGAGTTTATATTTGGGTGACTGAAGGGATTACCAACTGATAAAACCACTGAAAAAATCCCTGCCCCTTAGTTTGGGGGTGCCTTGATCTGAAAATATGTCATTCAGTGAGCCATTCAGATTTGCCTGGTAATATTTTGTCACATACCCAGCTCAGAATAGAATTACCCACCCCCCAATCTTTATCTCAATCCAACTTCTACTTCATGTCATCATGCTGCAGTCACTGCGCTGCTTCACCTTCTACTGGATATTACTTTTGCAAAGATTTAAAAGATAGTTAATGTTTGTTGTTTTCCAGGTTTTACTGTTTTTTTACTTTGCCATAGATGCAACTTTGGGATTTGACCTGCAGAACCACAAATCCCAGCCGATCACTGGCACCTATAGGTGTGCAGATGTTCTTTGGCTGAGAAAATAGTGACAAACAACTGTCTGATGCCAAAGTTATGCAGAAAGAAAATCATCATATTAAGCATTTGCTAAAACAGCTATGAAGTTTTTATTTTAGTTTTGAGTTTTTTCAAATTTGTTGTTCAAGTGTTTCTGTTTTGAATAGTTGTTACCTTATATAAGCCACTGAATTTTATAAGTAGTTCACACTGCCCTAATTTAAAAAGAAAAGAAAACTAATTAATTTCTTTTAACAGCAAATTCTGATCAGCAGTTATATAGTTTACTCAAGAAAGCAATTAGCCAATAATGCTTTTTTCAGTCTAAAATTGGACATTTACAGTTCTCATGTGTCTTTGAATGTACCATCTGCAGCGCAAAGGTGATCTCACCATTCTGGAAACAAAGTGATGAAATGTGGCCCACATAAGCAGCCCGTCTTATCATCATTTTTTTTTTAATTCGATAGGAGGAAGAAACAAACGAGCGAACAAACAGTTGAGTGGCTCGCTCCATCCGCTCAGACTGATTGTTAAGAACAGTTCTTTAAAGACAGACTTGAAATGGGAGCTATTGCATTACATGAAAAGACATCCTACCCACCAGTAACTAACCCTGAAGAGAAATGTGGACTGTTTTTTGTTAAAGATCCACTTCCATCTTTATTTCATTTACAAATATACATATTACTGTGGTCACCACTATGATTGAATGCATTGTGCATCGTTTCTGTCAAAAATATCGTCCTTGTCTCCTTGTTTCAAGCTTGTTTTGTGTGAGCTAGAATTGGCCTGTGTGGCAAACGACTGGCTTTTCCGGTTTTCCTCATGAATATCCGCGACGTGACAATAAGGCACCTCTGATTGGTTTCTAAAAAAAAAAACGTCACGGGGCACACCCCCTAGACCTCCAGCTGAGCTGTGCCACTGCCAGCCCGCAGCGCGCTATGTTTGAACTGTGCCCGGAGTTTCTTGCTGTACTGCAACGATTGGCAATCATTGCTGTGAATTTGTGAAAGTTGGCGGATAAAATCATGTCTTCGGAGATACAACCCTACATTTACAACCCTGAATCGGACGAGGACGAAGAAGACGACGAGCAACAACAACAACAAATGTCTCCTCGTTTGTCAATGACCGTATCCCAATGGTAATTAATTGATCTCTCCCTAAACTCTCCATCATTATCGTGCATGAAATTGCAATTAACGTTGACAAAGATATTAGCAATGATCCTATCTTTATGCTGTCAGTCACTGTAGTCTGGCAGATTGCTGTCAGATTGCTGAATTAGCATTATAATGCGAATTCATAGGGTTAACATTCAGCTAAATATGTGTCCACCAACCGTGCATAGGCTACTAATCTCATTCTCATCAGTCAGATAACGTTAATTTATCTTTCACACACCGCGCTCTTCCTTATTGTTGGTGCGTCTCTGAAGTAATCAAACAAGTAGGGAATGGATCGCACTCAAGTTTCTTCTCTCTTTTCTTTTTTATTCACTCATTGCAGGGTCAGACAGACGTTTCAGCTGTAGCCGGAACGTCCATCTGACCCTGTGAGTGAATAAAAAGATAACGTAGCTGTGGCCATGCCATACAAGGCTATGGGCGAGGCTTACGACCGAGTGACGAATCAAAGTTTCGCCTTCTCTCACGTGCTCATTTGTCTGTGTCTCTAAGTGGGTTGACCCTTCAATGACCAGTGCAGCCCAAGTAGATCGAATTACACTTTGGCGCGGCGCATACTCATATGACTTGTTGTGACCTACCACATTTTAAAATGAGTGACACAAAAGTGGTTTCCAGCGAAAGATGGCCTTTAAGAAAAACAACAACATAAGCCCCTTTCACACTGCCGAATAACCCGCGTTTAATCTGCAAATTTAGCGTGTCCGCTGTTGCGTTCACACTGCCGACCCGGGCTGCCACGTCAACTCGACTCGCCTTTCGACCCGCGTCGGACCCTAGTCTTTTTGCCGAGTCGAGTTTGATGTGAACGCAATCGACGCGGGTCGGACGTGGGCGTGGCGTGACGTGAGGAGTTTGAAAGACAGAATGGACAGCTGATTCAGAACAACAGCGACAGGTGAGGACAAGTTTTACTCTGTTTTAGCCTACATCAAGTTCGAGACATTTTTTTAATATGGCCAACTGGGGAGACAAGGAGGTCCGCGAGCTCCTCAGCCTCCGAGCAGAGGACGTTATTTACCGCCACATTTCGGGCACTATAGTGCTCTTGTATTCTCCGCATATGTTCTTCGGCGGCATCCCACGTTGTAACCATCCACACCCCGTAAAATAACATCTCCATGAACTGCATATACAATTGCAAAAACGAGTCCTCAAGGTGTATTTAACCCTACCTCCGACGCATGGCTTGTGCCTACGTCATTGTACACGCCCAGCATTTTATGTGTTTCGTGTGACGCTCTGCCACTAGGCAACGCCCCCTGAACTCGGCTTCAGGCGACACGGGTCACCAACACGCCAAGCGTTCACACTGCTCGACGCGGGTCGAAGGTGCAATTTGGACCCGCTAAGGTAGCGGGTCGCAGTGTGAAAGGGGCTATAGATAGCATCAGACTCAGAGCCAGAGCCAACTGAAAATAAAAAGGCCATAACATAAGTATTTAACAAAAACTTTCAAGCCAAGTTTCCATGTCTTAGATATGATAAAAGGGTCAATGTGATGCAAAGAATTAATTACAAACTACTAACTAATTACTAAATAACTCGCCAGTATGTAACAAACCATTGAATGGTTAAACCTAATGGATCTGAATAATAATAATAATAATAATAATTTGGTGCCCACAAATCATGCCTCAGGCCTCTCTGGGACTGCATGCATGTTACATAATGTCTCAGCTAACAGTCCTTTAGGCCAAAGCACCATAGATACCAATACAGAAGATAAGATTCTGTGTGTGCATCTTCACATTTACTTGGAACTGCATGCCTGTTATGTTTTAATCAAAGTCATTGCCTCAGCGTCTCCACAGATACTCTCCTCTGTATGCTTTTCTATTGAGCTCGCTGTTTGTCCCACACCAAATCAAGTATGCCAATCAAGTTGGACTCAATGTTTTAATGACAATTCCATGCTAAGTAATCAGCATCCCCTGTGTTTGTGTATGTGTGTGACTTAAAGATTTTGTTCTGGGTTTCCAGTTGTGTCTAATCTAATAAAAATTAATCTTGGCACAAAAACATGGTTACAACAACTTAGTTACAATAGCATAGTGTCACATTGTAGTACACAGTGACACACTCCACACAAGCATGACAGATGGCCTTGAACGTATTCCAATAGTCTCTGTTGCTTCAGCTTTAACGAACCCCATAAATGTGGCCTTATATTTCTGTAGCTCAGTGACAGGGAAAAGCAGGCCCAGATCTCTACAAGATGCAACTGTAGATTTATTTTCAGAATCTTCTACTAAGGAGATTATCAACTGAAATGGTATATAATGTTACATAGTGTGTACATGATTTTGCATGTAGGTAAATCAGGCAGGGTTTTTCACTCATAATGAACCATTTCAAAATAAGAAATGGCAGTAACTTTGCAGTTTCTACACCTAAGGTACAAGGAATGCATAATGGTGTGGGATAAAACGCGTACTGTCACCAGCAAAATGATTAAAATATCATCCATGCAGTGGGGATGAGTAATTTTGTCAACTTTCAATGTCATTAATGAAAAGATATTTACTTGATATTATTCTATGCTTGCCTGGACTACTGATGCCAAAATGCTCTTCAGGGCAAAGGTGTTTTTGTTTCAGAAATATTTTTACGGACTTGTACATGTGAACAAGGCTTCATCACACCAACATACACATTGTTTCAAAGTGAAATAAAATTTCAAATTTGTTCAGGTTGCTGAATAATGATTGTCTCCTCAGCAATTGTTTCATAAACAGGCAGTGGAGGTCCAACAACTTATTTCTGCTGCAGAGTTCCACAGCAGGTCTATCTATTTATGCTGGGAAAGTAAAGAGAAAACGGGGAGACCACGTTGTCATGCAGAAGCCTTAGCATTTGTGCGCCTTACCTCCCACAAAGTTTTTTTCCAGGTAATCTATGATCTGGTTGTAGTCACTGATGATGGCCTCTCCATGGAGGAACACAGGTACCTCCTCTCCCAGGTTCAGCCTCATGAACCAAGGCTCTTTGTGCTCCTGCAGCGGCATACTCACATCTCTCTCGTCACAGACCAGACCCTTCTCATTAATGACTAAACGTACCTAAAAATCACAAGAAAATATCAAACTTTTCATATAAATTGCAATATATGCAGGTTATATGCAGGTTGAAATTAAGAGGAGTTTGTCAATGTCAAAACTTTCTCCAAAGGGTAAAGAAAATACAAAAGGAAGTTCTTTTTTATCTGGAGTAGATTGAAAATACTGCATAACGAATCTGGCAACGGCTCTTGATGAGAAGAGTGACCAATCAAATCAGACCCTTTACAGTGTTTAAAAGGGAGTGAAGGTACACAAAAAGATATCAATTAGAATAAGTTTAATCAGTGGCGGCTCCTCCATAGGGGCGATTTGTGCGACGCACTACCAAACACGGAGTTTTTTTTTTTTTTTTTTAATCTAGTTGCTAAGGTGGGACTGATCTGCTGTAGGCAAACTGGTTGTATATGTCATTGTCCAATCAGATTAAGGTCGCGCCTGGTGTTGCTACGCCCATTTTGTGCGATTTCTGTCAGGGTCGAATTTGCACCAGGAAGCTCCCATTGACATGAATGGGACCTCGGTTTTTTTCAAAAATCCTGCTCCCAATGCATTCTCTATGAGAGTTTATGTGCTCGCACAAACGACGCACAACGTGCTTTCGTCATATGTCTGTTGCGCGGGACCATGAACATTCTACTTGTTGTTGTAACATTGTGGTTTTCAATAAAAAAAAAAAAAAAAAAAAAACATTCTATGAAGAAGATGGTGAGTGTCGAGTGCAACAATACGGTAGTGTTTCTGACAGAAGTACCCTTTAGTCGTCGTACTAATGCGGAGAAGGAAGTTTGGAAGAATTTTGCAGGATTTTCGGGCTCGCCTTGCGAGGCAAAGATGAAACCCAGGGCTCCACCAACCCTGCTATTTTTCCAGGTAGTATTTGATGTAGCTAAATAACTTACCCTTTTGTGTTCAATCATTGACTTGTAATGATTTAAATCTTTTATATAATGTTGACAATGATAGCAGACTGTATAATGACACATTCATTGTTAATGGTGCAGTATTATATTTAAAAAAGAGAGAAATCTCACATAAGTAAGCTGCACTTAACCATGTTTGACAACTGGTTATGCTTTTCTAAGTCATATTTTCCAAAACTTCAATAAACACTTGACTTGGATTTATATGCTGTCATTTTAATTACATTCTTTAGAATGAAAATTGAATGAATCTTATCATTAAGAGCTTATGTGTTTACTTATTTCATAGAATCCTGGAACAATATGAGGAAAATAAATAAATAATGGTTAAGGTGTAATATTAACTGATTGGCAAATTATGCAAAAAATAACAAAAAAATATTTAAAATTATTACAATAAATTCTGCTACCTAGACAAATATACCTCAGTCCTATGGACTTTTATGGTACTTATGGACATAACGGGGGAAATTGCAGTCACTTTGGTTATTTGGAAGACCAAATAACCCCTCGACTCTGCGTTGTGTTTATTTAAGGAAGACAAGGAGTTTCTGGACGATTGGACATTTTATTTCATGTGTGGGAGCATAACAGGTTTGCATCAGTGCAATCGGTTCAGCTTCGCACAGCACACTCTGATGCAGCTTTCACAGACTGCAAATTGCACTACCTAAAAAAAATGTCAGGAGCCGCCACTGAGTTTAATGAAAAGAAATGGGATGACATGGAGGAGATGAACAAAACTGCATGACTTTGTAACTCAAGTACAGTAATTAAGGTAGGACCAGTGGTTTAGACAGCTGGAACAAATCAAGTCAGCTGCACTGTCAAAGAATATAACATCTTAACGTCTCTATCAGCACAGGTTAACCAATTCTTTCTAAGCTGTGCAATATCTCAGGTCACTGTTTTATACTGCTGGGGCGACCCACTATGATGCCCACAAATAAAACTCTCACTGTTGCAACAAGACTTTGGTATGTAATAATAGTAGTCACTCCCTGGTGATGATGCCCTGAAGTCCAGCTGCTTAGGCTGCAAAAAGTAAGCTGCTCTTACCCAACATGATACAGTAGGTGGAAACCCAGCCTCTTAGACAAATATTTAGTAACTAACAAGGTCAGTAGCTCAAAAACACTTCAAAACACTTCTTTCATCATGAAAGTTAGAAAATTGTAACATGGCTTTTCTTACGAAGCAGTGGTTTTATAGATGGGTTTCTGTGATTTGCCTTAATGGAGGTATCCTTATGTACATCTAGGGGGCCAGAACAAAGGTGTGTCTGGCAGAGTCAAGTTCCTAGGTGGAGCCATCTGCCCAAAGGAAAATGTTCAATATTCAGAGGGTTTGCATTGCTTTGTTACGAACAGAAAAAGATTGTGGAGGTGTACTACTGGCCCGGTCTCAGCTGTCACGAGTTTCGTACAATATGTCTACAGTAGCTGTAATTTATAAAAGTCGCAGCTCATAAAGAAGTCTTCTTTTAAGCATATTATTTTAACTTATAGGGCTTAGTGATACAATTCTTGACACTACACTGCTGACATGGCTATCTAAGGAGATAAACAAACAGCTAATGTCAGCAAAACTGCAATTATACAATTAATAAAACAGTTCATTACCAGCTCCCAACAGGCAAAAACTATATGGCCTCCTGAATGCTTACACATCCAGTAAAATTAGTGAGAAAGACACCGATCCCTAAGACCTAAAACTTTTACCCAGGAGACAGTCCCGCCTGGCAAGAATTAGGGGAAGTTCATGTTTTGAGACTTTTGCTTAATGCCACTCGTCCAAAAAGACATCTCACAAGTCAACTGCCTTTTGTGTGTGTGCTACAGCTATCTTAAATATGTATGAGACAGAGATGAGTACTGCACCAAAGTCCATCCATCCATCCATTTTCTATACCCGCTGAATCCGTTGGTCGGGTCGCGGGGGGGCTGGAGCCTATCCCAGGGGTCATCGGGCGAGAGGCGGGGTACACCCTGGACAGGTCGCCAGTCCATCACAGGGCCACACAGAGACAAACGAGACACACAACCACACACGAGACAAACAACCACACACACACTCACTCCTAAGGACAATTTTAGAGTCACCAATTAACCTAAAATGCATGTTTTTGGACAGTGGAAGGAAGCCAGACTACCTGGAGAGAACCCACGCATACATGGGAAAACATGCAAACTCCACACAGAAAAGCCCCAGCTGGGAGTTGAACCTGGAACCTGCTTTGCTGTGAGGCGACAGTGCTAACCACCACACCACCGTTCAGCTGCACCGAAGTCAAATTCTGGAAATGAATTACACTTACCATTATTTTTTCGATAAAGTTTTACACAAACACACCTGCATGGCAGTGAGGGGGTTAGCACTGTCGCATGACTGAAGAAGGCTTTTGGTCTAAACCTTGACTGGGAACTTTCTGTGTGGAAGATACATGTTCTCTCCGTACATAACCAGGCTCTCTCCAGACAATCTGGCTCCTTCACACAATCCAAAGACATGCATGTTACGTTAATTGGTGATTCTCAATTGACCCTTGCAAAGAGTGTGAGTGTGCACAGTTGTTTTGTCTCCGTTTTGGCCACGCGTGGTCTGGTGACCTCTTAAAGGCATATCCTGTCTCCCACCCAAAGGTGGCTGGGATGACTCCACTTTTCTGCAGTATCTCTGCACTTTTACTCATAAAGGGTTTATAAAAGCAGGACTATTTTCACATCGTTCACAACTGAACTGTCTGCCAGTTGATTGAATGAAACAAGTCAGCTGTGCTGCTGCAGGGTTGGAACAAAAACCTGCAGCCACACTGGCCCTTTCACGGATCAGTTTGAGACCCCTGGTCTAAATAGTGAAAATGCAAATCTCTAATCTGAGGGCCTTGAGTTTGCAGGAGGTGTATTTTTCTGTAATAGATTAAGCAGATTAAGTCTGTTAAAGATTTCGCTCCTCCTCAACAGCACTCACCAGAGTGTCAGGACTGCAGAGCTGAGTCCGTACAGAAAGTGTACTAGAAGTGCACTGAATTAGTTGCATTTAGCTGGCGATGTTTTATTGTGAGAAAAAAAAAATTCTGTGTTATCATGACTGCTGCTGCTTCTGCTGTTTCTGGGTGGGTAGTTGATGTCCTGCTTAAAACAATAGCTTCCTAACAACAAAATATGATTCAGTTCCATTCGCTGAAAATGTGTTTGTTACACATTCTATGGGTTTTTGGGTGTTTTAATTTGTTCCTTAAATGCATGACCACTGTGAAACAATAATGTTTTATTGTTCTGATTTGATTGCTTTCATTATGACATTCAGAGCAATCTTTTATTCTGGTGCCTGCTTGACCACCATCACAACCGTTTCCTCATCTTATTAAAGAGGGCATGAATGGCTGAGTTTGACTGTTTTGTTCACAAACAGTAACAACTATTCATGTGGTACAGCTTAGCGTTATATGCTGGAATGTAATATGCTGGATATTAAACCTGAAGTGACTCAAAAAGAAAGGTAGAAATGTAATGCTGGGAATATCTAACCAATCAGAAGGATTCAACACTGCAAGCCCCACCCCAAAGGTTCCAGTTAATCTCTACAATATTACCTCTCTACCACAGCCACTTGTGGATTTGACATTTGTCTCCCAGAACTATGCTGAGCACCTTTTTCCAGCAGTTGAAATGGAGGGAGCAGGAAATGAAACATGGTTCCTAGAAAAGTTTCCTGTTAAGCTGATTTCTGGGTGTGTTTTTTTTCTGAGAAGGATTCCCATGTTGTAGTGAGTTCACTGACAGCACTGTCACACATGATCATGGAGTCACTCCAGCTCAAAGATTGAGGTGATAATCATGACAGTTAGTCTGGTGTTTACCCTCTGCTGAGTGACAACCGGCATAATCAGCAGCTCAGACGCAAGTGGCTGTGGAGCCAGCAATCTAGCCTTATAACTGACACACAGACCTGAGACTGAGCCTCAACTCAAGGTTGTTGAGCTACAGTGGAGAGGAATAGTGATGAGACACCACACCTAAGTTCATAAACATTGCTGTAGCTGAGATTCCATACTGTGTAATATGTAGGGATGATGCATGTGTTTAATCACCTCTAATGCTCATGTTTTGGGAGATCAAACTACAAACAAAGCAAAGCTCTCTTTAACCATACATTTATGATCAGTTATTCTATTTATTAGTAGTTTTTGCCGTAATTGATTAATCATTAGGTGTATCACAATGGTTCTCATTTGATTGTTTTTTTAAATCAAGTCCCTTTGACTTTTGAAAAGCTATAGAACTTCATCAGTTTGAATGATAATCAAAAAGCATGCAAATAATCTCAGTATAAATCAACCTAACTCTCAATCCTCTGTTAGAGGAAGATTTCAGCCACAAGCATGAAATTCATGGATTCAAATTACCCTTAAGTCGAGATCAGTGAACAATGCAGATTGTCAATTAATAGCTAAATTTTTTAAAGTGGAAGTTCAGCAATTCAATTTTTGATCTACTTAAATTTGGCTGTGTGACAATAGACATAATAAAAGCACATAAAAGCCTAATAAAAGCCTAATAAAAGCCAAAATGTCCTGAGTTTTACTCCACAGTACGAGTCGTAAGTTCTTAAAAACACTAGAACCTACCTTTAATGCAGTATGTGGATTCAAAATGGATCACTAACTCTGGAAGCATTTTTCACATTCTATGCTAACTTTGATTTTTTTTCCCTTACATGATATTCTTAGCTGCCTATAAGGGAAACAAGGGAGTTTTCTGGATCACGTGATAACTATGTGGGTTTCATTTATGGTCATCATCATTCTTCAGGGTATTCACGCTGACATTTACACTTTATTTACCTGTGAAAGATGCTGCTTAGCAACCAAAGCTCTCAAAATTCTTAGCACATTATAGGATTCAAATATGGGAATTGAATCTGGGAATCTGAATTGATTTCAATAACATTCAAAAACTCTTTTTGCTGCTCCTATTGTCTTTTTTCACTCTGAATATATAATTTCCAATTAGATTCTTGCTATAAAAATGTATATACGATGTTCTCGTATCACGTTTAATCTGATATTTTGAGAAGGCAGACAGCTAAAGCTATCTCAAAACATGCAAACCTCAGCTCCTCTGCCTAAATGTTATGACAGTGAGGTGAGGAGATGTTATAGGATGCTTTCATTAACATTTTCTTTTGATTATTCAGTCATGGGGATCTCCATGCCTAACCTTGTAGAGGTCTAACTTGAATTTCAGTGACAAATCATCTGAAGTCTCCAAGCTCATACAGTCCTGGTGACATCACACTGACATCACAGGGGTGATCCTCAAACTTGACAAAGCTCTTGCAAAAGGAATGCAATTCAACTAATTGTTATGTGTGAAATTGGTGGAGTATCCCTTTAATGTATGCCACCGTTCATGTCATGTGAAAGCAGTATTGTAGCTGCATGCATCTTATTACTCCGCAGTATAAACGTGTATTTTTCATAGTTTTAGGTGGCTAAAATACAACATCTTAGTTACACATGCTCAGAACAACCTCGGTTATTTGTTAGATGTCATGGCAATCAATGGTGGGCCCCAGAAAGGCATTAAAACAGCACCATGTGGTGTGATTCAGCTACAGAAGGGAGAAGATGGCCTTTGGTTTGTTTTGCACAATATTATAATCAATTATTCAGGATGTCATGTGTCAGTGCTCACACTGGCAGTAAGAACAGAAAATAGAGCATGTGAATTTAACGCGGAAGCAGAAAAGACACGAGGCCTGATTTATGTGGCTATTCATGACAGGATAGAAAAAGCAAATTTTGCTACATGTCGAGGAATTGTGCGCCCTGCTGCAGCGTAAGGAGATCTGCATATTCCTGAGTTATATGTGGACGAAACAGCACGAATGCACACATGCTTCGGCCATAACAAACAAACAAAGTGAGCCTTACATTGTAAAATCATGCAAACAGACAGGGAGCCATCTCAATTTTCAAGCTCTGCTCCTTTTTTTTTTTACCTTCTGGGAGGTGAAAGACTGCGTCCAGTGGTACAAAACGAGCCTGTCTTTGTTGAAGGGTTTGGGCTCTGCTGTCGGTTCATCACACTCCTCCCCATCTGTAATTTTTCCGTCTTCATCCATCGCAGAGATGGGCCACCAGCTACAGTTGGTGGGGGTAACATGGTTGGAAGACGCCATGACAGAGCGTTTTGTGCGTGTGGAGGAGCGGAGCGAGGAGGGAGTGTAAAAGAAGGGACTGTGTAAGAGATACACGCAGAGTAAGAGAGAGAGGGAGGATGTCAGCAGCTCCAACGCAGCATCACCAGTTCACGCGGCAGCAGCATCAGTCAGAGAGGGACAGCTCTGGTGCTGGAGACGGCCTCACCTCCCAATGAAATCACAGATAGGCCGAAAAAAGACCCAACCTAATCCATATGCAAATTGATACTTACTTACTCGAGCATGCTGCTGATCGCAATTAAATCAGCGTGTAACCGTAATGCATTCAGTCACGTGACGAGCCACGCACAAACATGCGCGATAGAGACTCGCGGAGGGAGCGCTTCAGTGGAAGGTCAAGCGGCTCCTGTAGGTCGCTGAGGATGTTGAATTTAATCCAGTGTAGAGGGATGACTGTGGAAGTTTTTCTGTGCCATCAGATTTTGAATACGAATTTCTAATATTGAATTTTTACAGCATCAAAATCAGACTTTGAATTTGAAAAACCAACAGTGTAAAAAAAAAAATCAATTTCTAAAAACAAAAATCAGTGTAAAAAAATTCAACATCTAAAAAAAAATTCAGTGCAAAAAAATTCTACATCTAAAAATTCAGTGGAAAAAAAATCAACTTAAAAAAATTCGATGGAAAAAAATTCAACATCTAAAAATTCAGTGGAAAAAGAACCAGACTCAACATCCGGGTAAACAGGGAGAAGCAATCGATCCCTGTCTCAATTCAACCAACGGCAGCCAATCAAGCTAATATCAGCTCAATAGATATTAGTAATATCTATTACTCAATTTTACTAACACAAATGGCAACTTTTACCCTAAAGTCTGGAAGACAGCAACCATCATTCCTGTACCAAAAACTCCCCACGCCAAAACCAATAATGACTTCAGACCCATTGCCCTCACACCCATCCTCAGCAAATGCATGGAGCGTCTAATTCGCAACGATCTGACCCGCCAGGTAGCAGGTCAATTAGACCCTATGCAATTTGCATACCGAACCAACAGAGGGGTGGAGGATGCCACACTCACTCTCCTAAATAATATATATGTTCACTTGGATAAACCAAAGACTCACGCCCGTGTTCTTTTTATGGATTTCTCCTCAGCCTTCAACACTGTGCAACCACACCTCCTCCTACAGCGCCTTTGTGACATGAAAGTCAGTTCTGGCCTAGTCCTCCTTATCAGGGACTTCCTGAGAAACCGGCCCCAGCGTGTGTGCATCAACAACTGCCTCTCTGACTCTCTAGTCCTCAACACTGGTGTTTCTCAAGGATGTGTGCTATCACCCCTGCTCTTTTCCATATACACAAATGAGTTGCAATGCAACAGCAATGACCTCTCCCTCATCAAGTATGCAGATGATATGGCCCTAATTGCCTGCCTAGGGGACACAGACAGCTCCCCCTACCTGCAGTACATCAACACCCTATCTGCATGGTTTGACAGCAGCTTCCTGGATCTTAACATCTCCAAGACCAAGGAGATGTGGCTGGGAAGCAGCAAGAAGGGAGGCAATAAAGACACTGGGCAAACCTTCAGGCCAATCAGCATGAAGGGTCAAGAGGTAGAGCAGGTGTCACAGTTCAAATACCTTGGGACAGTCATAGATAGTCAGCTACAATTTCAAGACCATGTAGACTACACATTCAAGAAAGGAAGACAGCGCCTGGCTCTTCTGAGGAAACTCAGGGGCCTCAACACCAGTCAGCGCACCATGTCAATGGTCTACAAATCCCTGACCGAGAGTGTGCTGACATTTAACATCGTGTCATGGTATGGGCACCTCTCTGTCAAACAAAAAAATAAACTGGCACAGATTGTCAACCAGGCTGGAAAGATCATTGGACACAAACAACTACAACTTTCACATCTATACACACAGGCCCTAACAAAGAAGGCATTTCAAGTCTATCAGGACCCCACTCACCCTCTGAACTGTGCTCTCCAGCTGTTACCATCTGGACGAAGACTAAAAGTCCCAATGACAAGGAAGAATGGTTACAAGCGGTCATTTGTTCCATCAGCTGTGGCCATTCTCAATGAAGATCTACCTCTAAAGTAACATAGTGTAGATAAGCTCTAAGTGCACCTTAAACAGTCTTTCAGCAGTAGTATGGTAACTTTTATATGGTTTTAATATTTGAGTGAAATGGACAGAGTAATGTGTCTTTATTCTATAGTTTTTATCTTATTCTTACCCGTATCTATTTATTTATTATGTTGAGTGTGATATGTGTTTGTCTTTGTGTGTTTTTATGCCATTACCAAAGAGAAATTTCCATTTCATGTAAGTTTAATGGACAATAAAGAACTCTAACTCTAACTCTAACTAACTCAAATAAAGTAAACTCACTCACCGCACCACCATCACCCGCGTTGGTGGACATGGCTCATCTGTCCAATGGAGCGTAAAGGAATCTCCTTGTAGATGTAAAAACAGTATTTTATGTCTGTTGAACTTGTGCCACATAATGCCAAACAGTAATTTGGCATTATTTGTAGATGCAACCTAAAAAATTTGTGTCATTCCGACAACCCGCTGATGAGAAAGTCCCTAAAAAATCTGTTTAAAATTATTTTATTTTTTTTCTAAGTTGTTTGCTATGTTTACACAATAATGATTCCTCCTTTGAGTTAAGTGTCCGTTTTATTAAATGATTTATGGGTCAGCATTAAATAGCTTGACAAACAAAATAACACATTTCTCTGAAAATGCTTTGGTGAAAGGACTGCACTTAAAAAGAAGCCAACATCCCAAAGGAAAACTTTGAAAATCCTTTAAGTTTGGAGGTATATTGCTCCAGAAAATATGAGAAGAATATCTGGTTCTTTGAAGCAAAATATAAAATGAGGGGTGGCTCAAGACTTTTGTCCAGTACTGTAAATATATATTCCAGGTTAAAAATGTGGTTAAACCAGCTGCCCATTCATTTTAAATGAGTAGGTTTGTCCAAATCATTGACGAGCGACCAGTTGCTCTAATATTGAAAAGAGATGTGTTTCTCTTTCATGCTTACTTTGCCATTTCAGCAGTTCACCAATTTTGGGTCTCATTTGTTGTAATTTTTGTCGCTTAGTGCACCAAATGTTTCCAGTTTCACTCCTTGTACATCCTGTTGTGATTCAATTAAATTCAATTCAGTTTTATTTATATAGCACAAAATTACAACAAATGTCATCTCAAGGCACTTAAATAATATAGTCCAATTCAAGCCAATTGGAGTTCATTCATGATCCAATGAAAGCCAATTAATTAATTTAAAAATAATCCAATTTATTCATATAGAGCCAATTCAAAAACAATTTCCTAGCTAAGGAAACCTACAGATTGCTCCAAAACTTGTCGTCCTGAGCGTGCCTGAGGCGACTGTGGAGAGGAACGACTCCCTTTTAACAGGAAGAAACCTCTGGAAGAACCAGAACCAGGAAGGGTGGCCGTCCTCCTCGACCAATTGGGGTTTGAGAAGACAGAAAAGAGGGGACAACAAACACTGTAACACCATTCAAAGGATATCTGTTGCAACAGGGAAACACAAGTTAATGACCACAATAATGTCACATGTACATAATATCATTTGAGAAATTAAACGGGGGAAAAAGAGAGTAAAGTGAGGAAAGGTGTGACAGATGAGGCCCCCCAGCAGTCCAAGCCTATAGCAGCTTAACTATGGGATGTTTCAGGATCACCCGAGCCATCCCTAACTATAAGCTTTATCAAAAAGGAAAGTTTTAAGCCTGGTCTTAAAAGTGGAAAGGGTGTCTGCTTCCCGGACATTTACTGGCAGCTTATTCCACAAGAGAGGGGCCTGATAACTGAAGGCTCTGCCTCCCATTCTGCTTTTAGAAACTCTGGGAACCTCAAGTAAACCTGCATTTTGGGAGCAAAGTGCTCTGTTAGGAAAATATCTAACAATGAGATCTTTAAGATATGATGGAGCTCGGTCATTAAGAGCTTTATATGTGAGGAGAAGAATCTTAAATTCTATTCTGAATTCAACAGGGAGACAATGAAGAGAAGCTAAAACTGGAGAAATATGATCTCTCCTGTTAGTTCTCATCAGAACTCTGGCTGCAGCATTTTGGATCAGCTGGAGGCTTTTCAGAGAATATGTGGGACAGCCCAATGATAAAGAATTACAGTAGTCCAATCCTGAAGTAACAAATGCATGGACTAGTTTTTCTGCATCACTCTGAGACAGGCTGTTCCTAATTTTCGCAATATTACGAAGGTTACAGCAACCTTAAAAGGCTGAGGTACATATCCTGTCAACAAAGACAGATTGATCAAATCCAATATGGAAGTGTCAATTAATGGGAAAACCTCCTTGAACAGTCTGGTTGGGATTGGGTCTAAAACACAAGTTGATGGTTTAGAAGAGACTATTGCTGTTGTTAGTTCAGAGAGATCAACTGGACAGAAGCCGTCTAAATACAAATCAGGTTCTAAAGATAACTCTAAAGCTGCTGTACTTGATGATACATCACTGATAATCGTAGGAAGGATTCCATCAATCTTCTCTCTGATAGAAACTATTTTATTAATAAAGAAGCTCATGAAATCATCACTGCTGAGAGTTAAAGGAATAACTGGCTCAGCAGAGCTCGGACTCTTTGTCAGCCTGGCTACAGTGTTACATTATTAAACTATCTTTCCAGACTAATTGAGTCTCCTCTAAATTAGAGGAACGCCACTGTCTCTCCAGCTTTCTTGCAGCCTGCTTTAAAGCACGCAGCTGTGAATTATACCAAGGAGCTAACCTCTTCTGACTGATTACCTTCCTTTTCAGAGGGGCAACATTGTCCAGTGTTGTACCCATTGAAACTATAGTGCTGTCAACAAGAGAGTCAAGTGTTGCTGGAGTAAAATTCAGGCAGCCGTCCTCTGTAATATTTGCACATGGCAGTGAAGAAAAGGATGATGGAATTAACTATTTAAATCTGGTTACAGCATCCTCTGGTAGAAACCTTCTATATGTAAATTTCTTCTCAGAAGCCGTATAGTTAAGTAATGTAAACTCAAAGGTTATCAAATAATGGTCAGATAAGAGGAAACACTGTTAACTGTTCACTCTCAATGCCATAATTTAGCACAGGATCATGGGTGTGATTAAGGCAGTGAGTAGGTCTGTGAAGACTGAGAAAATCCAATAGAGTCTAATATAGAATTAAAGTTAATATTTAGGCTGTCATTTTCAACATCTACATGAATATTAAAGTCACCCACTCCAATGACTTTATCTGTGCTCAGCACTAACTGGGATAAAAACTCTGAGAATTCAGACAGAAACTCAGAATAGGGGCCAGGTGGACGATACACAACAACAAACACAAGAGGTTTCTGTGATTTCCACTGAGAAAAACAGTTTTTTTTCCAAAAACTGAGAATCAGAGATTCTAAAGAGCTCAAACTAATCTTGGGTCTGAGGCTGATTAGTAACCCTGATCTGAAGATCCTCCTCTGCCTGTGGTTTGAGGAATGTGAACATTTAAAACAGTCAGAGGGAGTTGATTCATTAATGCTAACATGATCCTCCTGCTGTAGCCAGGTTTCTGTAAGACAAAATATATCAGTATGATGATCACAGATCAAGTCATTCACTAACAGAGACTTCATAAGGAGAGATCTAATATTCAGCAAACCACATTTAATAGTTTGATGTTTTTGTTCAGTGACACATTTGAAATTCCAGTGACCGAATGATATCTTCTGGATGGTTGTTTACCATGTGTATGTCTGGTGACCTCTTTTTTTCAAATCCCACATCTGAAAAAAATTATACAAAGTTGGTGTCTTTATATCCAACATCTTCAAATTTCTTAATACAGAACATCTGATTGCAAGTAGATTCCTCTGAAACCACTCAAGGAGAAGAACCACCACTCCCAAAGATTTATGTTGTAAGTTCTGAAGGGACATAATCTGTAAAAATAGCTCCACATGCACTGGAGTCAACCATCTAACTATATAACTATTTTTCTTTCACGGGGGACATGTTTTTTTTGTTTTTTTCTTACTTTGACTTCTGATATTTTGTACTGATTATAATATAACAATGTTATTAACTATAAATATATACATTAATTCAATGGTACTTTCATTTAAGTAAAATAACTGATTACTTCTTCCACCTGAGCTCAATTGGCTCCAAAAGTTTGGCAAAAAAAAAGAAGTGTATCTAAATTTAAATAATACAGTACAATTGTTGCAGGTACCAACACTTTCAACAGAGGGCACAAGTGAGTGCTGTAATGATGGTACCTCACACAAGGGACAACATTTAAAAAAAAAAATGTAAAGTGATTATGAATGAGTATATGAGCAGAAAATTACACTTCAATTGGACTCTATTAACTACATAACAATAGACAATTAAATATATTCATGACACAATTTCAACAGTTAGTCTCTCATGAAATACATAAAGCAATACCAACATCACATATCTTAATAGGTACGTGCTTGAATATAGGGTTGAATAAAATTATAATTCTTGTGAAAACTCATTGAAAAAATGCTGATCCTATTTGATTTGATGCAATGCATGGCAACGACATCATTTTATTACAGCTATTTATTTATCTATCATTTACATTTCTTTCTTCAATGTCAAAAGCTTATTGGAAAATAATTGTGTATAGCTACTTTAACTGCATCAGAGTACTGAATGGCATGTACCTCACTCCCCAAGTGGCAAGACTCTGGCATGGCTCCTTGCAGGCAGAGTAAGGATTGGGTTGTATTTTTGGAAGGGTGTGTGTGTGGATTGGTCGCCTTGTTAGGTCTGCAGAAGTATTTCTAACTGCAACGACTGTCAGGAGATAGCTGGGTGGCAGGGACAGGGGGAAAGGGGCTTTTCTCATTAGCCACCTGAGAAGCCATGAAAGATCCCTGGCTTATCAAGGCAAAAAATACAGAAAAAAACTAAACATATAATGATTAGCTTCAAGAGCGAGTATGCATATTGATTTAATCAACTTATCTAAACAGAAGACAAAGTAATCTGGAGAAGAGGAAGAAATAAAGAGAAAAGGTGCTCAATGGAAACGCTCAAAAAATCCCAAATCTAACTCCAAAAGAGGACATCTGCAGAAGTTCTACACCGAGGAAATGTCCAATAAGTTTTGATGTCAGCTGAAGGTGAAGTCAGACCGTCGGAGCTTTTCTCTTCAACAAGGTAACAAACAAAAACAGGAAGAAAAAAAAAAAGAAGAAGAAAAAGCTCTTCTCTCTGATCGGAGCGTTTTGGGCTGAGGTGCGGCATGAGTGGAGGTCGCTTCGAGTTTGATGACGGCGGTGCTTACTGCGGAGGCTGGGAGGGGGGCAAAGCCCACGGCCATGGCATCTGCACCGGACCCAAGGGCCAGGGTGAATACTCAGGCTCCTGGAACTATGGTTTCGAAGTGGTGGGAGTCTACACATGGCCCAGTGGAAACACCTACGAGGGTTACTGGTCGCAAGGGAAGCGCCATGGTCTGGGAGTTGAAACCAAAGGACACTGGATTTACAAAGGGGAATGGACTCATGGCTTTAAAGGGAGATATGGTGTACGGGTCAGTGGTGGCAGTGGAGCAAAGTATGAAGGAACGTGGAATAACGGGCTTCAGGATGGTTATGGAACTGAAACATACGCCGATGGAGGTGAGTGGCACATAAAACACTAACGAAAGTGTAAAAATATTCATCATTTAGAACGAGGCTATTCTCAGCAGTGCTTTATGTATTAATGAGTGTTTGTTTTTTCAGTTAAATTCTATTCCATTTCATTCAATAATATTCTATCAATCCCCTAATGGACATTATGTTACTGCAGTAAAAAGCATTGTGGATAGATAACACAATTTAAAAAATAATAAAAATCAGCTGACAAACATTTAGAAAGTTGAAAAGTTGCAGAAAGAGCTGTGTGGTAGAAATCTTCGGAGATCGCGATCAATTAATTGGGATGTTGTCTTTGTGCACATTGAAACTGCAGTTGCCATCCTCTGCAGAGCGTTTTTTTTATTTTTCTGTGATTATCAGTCGTGTAATTAAGCGAAGCATTTTACTGCAGTCGCTGAGGTGAAGCCAGTATAAACCTACATATATCTTTCATATCTTTCTCGCAATCTAACTTATATATATATATATATATATATATATATATATATATATATATATATATATATATATATATATATATGTTGGATCTATATGTTGGATCTGTAAATTAGCTTGTGTTGTCTAGTGGGAGTGATAGTATGAATAATAGGATGAATGATTTAAAAAAGTAGATCCTTTAGTAGAAGTTAGTTAAGTCAGTATAGTTACAGATGTCCTACAATGTAACAACTTAGAATAGTAAGTTGTTTTGCAAAATGGCCCCTATCCAAAGTTACTATTGGGATATTGTGACTGATATGCTGCTACATGGTTTGAAGTTGAGCTCATTCAACTTATCTATCTGTTTATAACAAACTTAAATATAGTTTTCAAATTGTTGCTAGTAAAAAGTCGAATATTGGTATAAATAACATAAAATGGACCTCTCAATTTTCCTGAAGTTAGGTGATTGATTAAAATTGTGGATTACGCTACACCGTGCTGTGGTTCTTCTTATTACACCAAACACCTCGAGCCAAGTGTAACAAGTTGGCTGCAGCAAGATCATTTTAAGAGACATGGAGACAAATAACTGCAGCCTGATAATTCTCCAGGTCTTTTATGATGTGTGTGTAACCAGAAGAAAATACCTCCCTGCTGCTGTCAGTCAAGCAGTCTTCTGAAATAGTTTGAGCCCCACAGTAATATGTCCATTTCTTAAACGATACCATTACCCACAGAGGTTGGAAAAAGACATTTACAAGAATGCTAAATAAATGTACTACATAATATATTTTGTCCATAAAAAGTATCCTATTATGCATTAGCAAAAAGCTGTTAAATTATAGAAAGTATGTTGTTATGCAACAGAATGGTCTTTTAGTTTAAATATTCCATCCATCCATTTTTTTATACCCGCTTAATCCGTCATTTGGGTCGCGGCGGGGCTGGAGCCTATCCCAGCGGTCTACTTTAAATGTTATTTAGCATATTGTGTCATTTTTTCCACATTGCAGCTGATGAAGAGAAATCTGTCATCGACTTTATTTATTTAATAGAATGGATGTTGCCTATAAATCAATGAAGAGTAAGAAGTGTAAAAATTCCAATATAAAGTGGCATAAATTAGAACAACTTGAATTTTAGTGAATACTTTTATGCACTAATAATGCAAAGAAAACATTTTTTTTTGTTTAAATGCTTTCATATTTTCTTGAAGCTTCTAGTACCATTTTGTTAGCACTCCAGCTTACTCATTTAACTTTGCAGAGGACACTAGATAGTTGAGACACAAGAAATGTATCGTGCTTGTACGTACAATAGTAGTGGTTCCCTGACTCCTCTGCTGGAAGCTGTGGTGGGGGATGTGATAGCACCAGATGTCATGATTTAATAATAGAACCACAAGCCCCATGCCCTCTTGGCCTCAAGGGCTGAGGCCTAGCTGTCACTGTAATCCATACATGTCAATTTTAGCCTGAGAACAGTTCTTTAGCTGACTTGTCAGTGAAGTATTAATGAAGGAGATGTTTCATTCTAAAAATAACTATGACATTCTGGCTTAAGTAAAGTACAGATAGTTTTAGTGACAGCAGTGTTAGCAACTCAGTGAACCTTAACAAATTCTAACAATAGCTGGTTAATGTGCGCAAAATGACTATGCCAACATGCTAATGATGCTAAGGTAATGTTCAGCATTTTCACTATCTCACGTTGTTTGTATGTTCATATTTGCTAACGAGCACTAAACAAGAAGTATTTCTGGTGTTGGAAGAAAAAAATGTTTATCTAAGAAAAGTTTTGTCAAGTGCAAAGGACTAAAATCTTTAAAAATATATATGGTAAGGTTCACATACTTTGGGCTTGTGTGGTAATTTGTTTATAACTGCTATTCAACATTTAGACAAATAGAAAAGCAACCCTGTCAATTTTTCCTGAAAAAGTGCGTGAAATGGGTTATATTGATCAAAATATTTCATGTTAATTATAAAGAGCAGACAGGAAGATTATGGGAGTATATTACTATCTTTTATCAATAGCACACTTTTTCATTTTAGAGCAGACTTCATTTGTTTTCATGACACTGCTATCCTGTAGAGCAGGGCATTTGTAGACAGCAGTGAATGATTGGTGATGCATGCACAGTATTAAAGTTAAGCAGAACATATTTGTTTGCAAACAGGCACTTTTTGATTCTGAAGTTTTAAGGGAGAGCGAACAATACCTTATATGACAGCAAGACTCCTTATGAAAATAAGGAGTCTTGCTGTCATATTGAAAAAATAAGCTCTTGACAGAACATAATAAATGGAATATGACATCCACATTTTTGTCCAAAATACATAATAAAATTGTTATATAGCATATGTAAAATGCTGTTTGGAATGCATTTTTCTTGGTGTGTATTTTGTATTTGATCATAAATCAAAGTATTAGACATCCACTACACTGTTTGTGCAAGGTGTTTTGTAATCTTCTTGTACTCATCTTGTAATCTTGATCGTCTATGAAAATGTTATTTTGACGTTTTGGAGAAGTCATAAATCAATTTCAGTGGGATTCATCCTTTTGAGACCATGAATATCAAAACAAATTTTCACTACAAACCTTCAAATAGTTGATATGCTTACCTGTAATCATTGTTGGAACTGTCATCAGCAGAGTCACGCTGACTAAAATAGCTGTAGCTTTGATGTTTAGTATGCGATTCAGTAAAACTTAGGTCCTGTTTTCCGATGTTTCCAGGTACTTACCAGGGTCAGTTCACTGGCGGAATGCGACATGGCTATGGTGTTCGTCAGAGTGTCCCCTATGGCATGGCAGCAGTTGTCCGCTCCCCTCTTCGTACTTCCTTGACTTCACTTCGCAGTGAACACAGCAATGGCACTGTCTTACAGCAAGATATTCCTGTCATCACTACCACCAACGCCTCAGGTGAAGAGACACCTGTTGCCACCCCAAACCACCTGGGACCATCCCGTGGGGGCTTTGCTCTTACTCTCCAGGTGGACCCTGAAGCTGTGAAACCCAAGAAGAAAAGTATTTTTCGCAGGAGCTCCCTACTGGGAAAGCTGAAGAAGTCTGAGTCAAGCACATCACTTTCAAGCCAGAAGAGCAAGATTAGCTTCCTGAGGACAGAATCAGCTCTCAGTTCCAATGCCAGCGACACTAACTCCACCATCAGCGGGGATGAAAGCCTGGCTGGGGCTGAGGACTTCCCCCCAGTGGAAGCTGACATAGATGCCACCACGACAGAGGTCTACATGGGAGAGTGGAAGAATGACAAGCGTTCAGGATATGGAATAAGCGAAAGGTCCAGCGGGCTGAAGTATGAGGGCGAGTGGCTCAACAACCAGAGACACGGGTATGGCTGCACCACATTTGCAGAGGGGGGGAAGGAGGAGGGCAAGTACATGAACAACATGCTGGTGAAGGCCATCAAGAAGAGGGTAATTCAGCTGAAGGGAACCAAGATCAAGCAGAAGGTGGAGCGGGCAGTGGAGGGTGCTCAGAGGGCAGCAGCCATTGCCAAGCAAAAGGCAGAGATTGCAGCTTCCAGGTAAGAACAGATGATCGAAGATGGTTCACCCTATGTCTGTTTCACTTCTCTCTTCTACATTAACTGCAATCACAAAACTACAGGATCAGTTCAAATCCGTAACCTAGAAACCTTATATTTATATATATTTATATATACTTATTTTTATATTTTTAAAATAGCTTTGCTATTTTGCTCAAGTTATGTCTCTTTTTGGTAATTGTAACAAATTATATAGTTAATATATTCAAGAATTGAAGAATCTACTAACAGGAGGGTTAAATAAAAGTCCAGTGGATTCTGGCAATACTCTTAGAACAGTAGTTATCACTGTTCTCTGGGTATTTTGAATGTCCCTGAGAGTAACACAGGTGCTAAACTCTGACACTTCAATGGAAAGCGAGCACATGGACAGCCCAAACTGAAGAAACTCCAGTAAATAGGGGAAAAACAATTCAAACATAGACAAAAGCAGTTGGATTCCCGTTCCTTGACTCTTTTTGTTGGCATCTTCAATAGAAAACACAATTGTTTCAAGATAACTGTAAAAAATGAATTAGCAGCTAAGGTAAATGTTTGGAGTCATAAATGGTTGGAGATGACATTTTGGATATCTAAATGTTAAAATACATGCTGGTTCTCCAATGGTGCAATCACAGTACTAAAAAACAGTTTAGTCTCTACTGTGATTGCACCATACAAGAAAGTCACAACATTTCTCCCTCTGTGTCTGTTGCCTTGTGTGTCTGACTGAACGTGCACCGTGTATGGTGTTTTCAAACATTAAGACCAAACTAAATTTGAAATCGTAGCTCCACTGCACTCTGCTGCATCGGGGAATGAATATGTGAAAGTGGATTTCACCGACATCAGTGTTAGAAGAGGAGTTGGGAAATGGCAGAAACAAATCTGACTGTTTTTTCTGTTACTGGTATATTCTGCAGCAGCAAAAAACTGTAATGTTGTTCCTCGTTTGATGAGGAGAGTAATCATCATATACTCATTATTTAAGTGACAGAACATTGGGCCTCATGCAAAAACGTTTTCATATTTTTATTCTAAATTTCTCTTACTTTTTTCGTACGAAAGTCTCGTACGAACACGGCACGTCAGATTTAACAAACACGCTTAACTTCGGAAAAAGTGTGTAAACGACCTGCGTAAATGATGAATGCCACCTGTGCGTATTTAAGTGCACGTGCACGAGGATAGTAGATTTGTATACTCCACGCCCAAAATTATACCATATAAGGGTACACTTCCTCTCTCCTCTGTTGAGTTTTGAGTCCATGGAGTCATGAGAATGGCATCAAGGCGCAAAAATAACAACTTTACGGGCTCTGAGATTGAAGTTCTGCTTTCAGAGATCCAAAAAGGAAAATCTGTCATTTTTAGCAGTGTCAGCAGTGGAATTATGGGACCTGCTAAAGCGAAGAAATGGGAAGCAATTACGAGTGCTGTTAATTCCGTGTCACCTGTAGTTCGTAATGTCACCGAAATAAAAAAAGAAATGGTTTGATATGAAAATGGCTTAAAAAAAAAAAAAACGTCTCGCCATGGCCAGGCACTCGATGACTGCAACAAAAGCCCTGCAATCAGTTGTTGCCTCATCATGATGGCTCTTTGATGGGGTGGTTGGGGGGTCTTCTGGCACCACATCTTCTGGTCTGCCTGGGCTGGTTCAGGTAGTAGGAGACCCTCGTTCATGGCAATATTGTGCAAATCTGGCATGCCTTCTCTGGGCTATTGAGCAGTTTGCCCCCCGCTGTAGCGAGACACACCCACCTGGCCTTCAGCTCAGTGCACTCAACAACGGCACGGGTGCATTTGATGTATATGTGTGCAGTGTATTGCTCCGATTATGTTTGGCAGTCCAGCCAAGGAATGAAATTCCCTCTTAATTTGTACTTGTTGGACAGCGGTGTATGGGAATTTGATGTACCATGGGTGATAAACTGATGAGAGCTTTGATGACCAAGGGGAGCGCACGACTCACAGAGGACTGGGACACCCCCGATCTGTCTCCAATCTCCCTCTGAAAGATTCCAGTGGCCATAAATCCAAGGGTGGTGAGGACCTGGACGTGTGGTGGAATTGGTTTTGATCGGCGTGTTTCTCTCTGGAGTTGTAGCTCTAGCAAGCTGCATATTTGCAGCAGCACAGTCCTTGGCAATCTAAATCGCGATGTCAGCCATTCGTCTGTCTCCGCAGGATATCTAAGGTCTCTTCCAAGAGCCTGACGCGCTAAGGCATCCAAAAGTAGCAAGTCAGCCACTGGTTACACTTCCCATTGACCTTGTTATATACAGAGTCAAATTAACCTTCAATTAGTGCATAATTTAAGTCAGACAGAATAATGTCAGCATCATTATGGGGTATAATGTATATATTTATTCATGTTTGCTTCAAAGTAATTAAATATACAATCCATTACTTAAGCAAACTTGATTGGAATAACAGCGGACTATTTTACTAAACTCCTACGACAGGTCTGGATCACTCGTAAATTTTGTTCGTACCTGAAAGAAAACGTAAAATACGAAAAGATTGGTGAATGCACAAATTCTCTTAAATCACTCGTACGCACGATTTACGAACAAATCTGTTCGTACGAACGGTTGTTGCATGAGGCCCATTGGCACAATGGGCCTCATGCAACAACCGTAGGAGGCACTCCTACTGAAAGTCCAGTAAAAGATTCAGTAAAAGATTCAGCTAAGCGAGGACTGAGCTCTAAGGAAACCTACTTCCAACAAACATATCAACTATTCATCTAGAGACTACCAATGAAAAGCTTAAACCTTGTTTTTAAACTTGTTGTCATGTCTATGTCTATGTTTGTTTTGCATCCTAAAACAGTGGTGGGGGGAAACTAACAGTCAGCACTATTGCTGGGCATTTGATGACAGATTCAAACTCATACAGTGAGCTAGCAGGGTTATATATGAAACACACCTCAGGACCCAGTCCTTGCAAAAAGTTTTTTTTTTAGAGCTGGTAAAGAAGAACAAGGTTAATCTAAAATGACCAGCATATTAATAAGTGTTTGCTGCTTTCACTAAGCAAGAAAGCTTTACATTTACAGTTTAGTTAAGGACATCATGCAATCAAAACTACACAGCACCAATAAAGTTAATCAATTAATGTACGAGTTTGTGAGTAGATATTAGAGCAGTAGTATCACTCCTCTAAGCAACAAATTAGATAAGCATATTTTTCAACTATTCCATCCAACTACTGATAATGAGACGTCATTGTAAACTCTTTTCTTCCCACACAGCAGTGTTTAACCTCAGAGTTCAAGGCTTTATGTCATCCAGTGCTTTGAAGAAAAAGCTCATTTGTCCAATTCATTAAAAAAAAAAAAACTTTTTCGCAGACCAGGGGCATGTTCACATGCTGTATACACAACTGACATGTTTAAGAGCTCATGGTAATGAGTCGTTACTACTACCATTCTGACTAATTTACTTAAACCATTATAAGATGCATTATAAGATAAAGTTAAAGGAAATTAGTCATTTGTGGGTATGTACTGTTCATACATCTGCATGTCTACCTTTAGTTTTTTTGTGACCATACAAGGTGCTGTTGTCTCTATCTACAGTCATCACCGAAACCTTAGCTCAGTGTTTATAGCCGTGAGACACTTCACTGATAGACTGCAGACCCCTGTCCCAGCAGATTGAAATCTAAATATTGAACTGTACGCATAAGCAGTATATAAGAATTATTCACTCTGTCACTGCTTTAAGCTCACATTCTGCATATCAGGATAAGGAGAATGGGCTGAGAATGGAAGCATACACGCTGTATTTGTGCAGGACTTTGTCCAGAAGAGTTGGTGGCCTTTACAAACTATCTGAAACTCCAATGTACTGGAAGACCAGAGCTGGATTGTAATCAAGTTCCCTTATTGAGAAGTACGTCTTCAGTACTTGAATTCTGTACCATTTCATATTTTTAGTTGCTTACATTTTAGAAGAGAACTTTCACAACTTGTATGTACAGCTCATGTTATTGGTTAGTTTTCACATCAAACATTTAGACAAAGAAATGACAATTAATATTTATTTAATTTTATATACATGTATTCATTAATGTCCTACAAAAAAGCAACACCTGTTTTGTAAGTATCCAGGCATTTTTATCCTAGATTCCCAACCTGATGACATGACAGAACTGTTGTGAGAACTGCAAGACGGGATCCAAAAATAAAATGCAGATTATATTGTTATGTTGATGTTGTTTTATTACAAATATGCAGCATGCTAAAAGAAAGAAGAAGAAAAAACAATCTGGTATTGTCTGAGTTGGCAGAATGATAGTACAGGGTCTAACCCCAACCCTAAGCAGGGTAATAGAAAGGCTAGAGACTGAGTGGTGGCAGGCAGGCAGAACTGTCAGATTAGCTCTGGGTAGAATCCTGGAAATATGGAGGACAAAGAAAACCAGACAGTCTGAACTAAAAAAAACAAAAAAAACAATCAACGAGATTTAAAGTTCTCTAACGAGAGTTGGCCATATCTGTCCATAGCTTGGACAACAATCTGGCCAAAAGTGAGAGAAAACCCGGTGTATGTTTTATATTCAAAAGCAACAAAAAAAGAAGGGTTATGGAAGGATGGCATGAGAAATTCGTAAGGACTTGGAAAAAGACCACCACACTGCAATGAGAGTCCAACCACACTTACACCAAGTTGTGTTGTAAGCCTGCATCACTGAAACTGTGTTAGAAAATTGGATATTTCTTCTTCCATGCTAACTGAGCAGCTATACTCCAGTGGTCCTGCACATAAACTGGAACCTGTGTTATATAAGCAGAGGAGACATGACACATCTGTTCCTGGCAAAGCTTCGCTCCTGCTATGATCTTTTAGCAGTGAAGTCAAGGGATAAAAATACATGTACAACCAGCGCACAACATGGGATGCCAGACCTGGCCTCTTCATGTCCAGTTGGTTAAAGAGTTTGCTGGCATTTACACACTCTGTGGACATTGTTCTGCAGGCTGCCAGCTGGGTGTCTGGAGGAAGGCCTGTGTGGAAGGGCAGGGTGTAAATGACGCACGCTGGGGCCGTGTGGTCACTGAGGAGCCCTGACTAAATATGGACAGGCGCAGTCCTGCTGTATCACAATCACACGGGAATGGGAATGCAACAGCTGATTATCCACCCTCCCCCTTGCTGTCAGAGCCCATCTTCCCTGTCTGGTCACAAACAGACACTCTTTTCTTTTGCTCAATTGCAGTGACTCTGTCCTTTAACGTCTGCATACCCATTTTAGGCTGTTTATTCACTCCTGAACTATTGTACGGATAACTGTCCACACAGTATACAACTTAGCTTGAAAACAGGAGTGTGCTTGTTCATTTTTGTCTCTTTATGTCTACTGAGAGCTTTTGCTTCTCTGCTGGACGGCAGCAGTTAGAGACTCAGTACATCTTGCGTCAGCAGTGGTGTCAGATGGTTCCGTGGATAAAAATATGACACAGCTCATAAACAAGTGCTTGGGTATAAAGGGTTGGCGTATACATGTACCACACCTTGCTTTAGTGTTAAAGCTTGGATTTCATACTGTACTGCTGATAAGAGCATTTTGTGTTAGATTGCAAACAACCAGTGAGTAAACAACGTTCAGTTGTTACTTCAGGTCAGGACTAGTTGCAGACCCGTTTTTTAAAAGTTGATCATTTAATGAGAAGGGGGAAAAGGGAAAAAATAAGGAGTCCCTATTAATTAGAGACACTGATGAGATTTCTGTAACTGTTCCTCACAATATGACCTCTAAGCAATGTTGCAATAATGAGATTTCAATTAGCACTTAAATTATTTTGGTAAAGTGATTTAATTATATTTAAAAATATAGTCATCTTTTTATAGAAACTGCATGTCTCTTTCAACTCCCTCATGTACGCTCACACACTCTCCCCATAGTTGAGCAGGACCCTCCACTAAGATCCAGCAGCACATGCCAGAATGACAGAATATCTCCTGCCATCAGCAGGCTCCAGGGCGGCTGCAGCAGGATAAAAAACAGACAAAGCAAAAGGACCTAATGGCCTACATGAAGTGAGAGTTTTATATTTTACTGGCCAGACATTAAGCTTTTGATTGTTTTGTGAACTTTAAACTTTGGGGTCTCTCTCCTTCAGCTGGTGTCTCTTAACTCCTCAGAGTAGATTGGGTGTCCTCTCAAGGCAGCTCCCAGAAGTATTGAGGGAATTAAGTTTACGGTTGCAGAAAAACACGGGAAGAAAGACTGAGGCAGTTACACAACTTCAAGGGTCACTCTAGAAAAATGTAGAACTGACACCTTTTCCCCTATGGTGTGGAGAGACATATTTGTTAGGAAGCATTTTTTGCTGCCTCTTTAAACATCTTTAAACTTTTGTGTAGAAAGGTGGATATCAAAAGCACTCACAAAGTCAGTTTTCTTTTCTTTCCTTTTTTTTTTATTTCACTTTAATTCAAGGTATGGATTCTTTCTGAAAGGAAAATTTGCTTGATCAATTAAAAGCATTTTTGGTAATGCTTCACCTTTCAGAGTGTTCTTTAAGGAGGCCATCTTGTGCTTCTCTTTTAAAAGAAATCACATCTCAACAGCAGCTCTTTTTATAGGAAGCCAGTGTGATGCCTTGTTCTTTCCATAGCTACGGGTCGTCTTGCAACAGTTGGTGTCAGAAGTTGGATTTTTGCACCTGTAACAAGTGGAGAAAGGATACTGGCTAAATGAGAAGAGTAGGACGTGGAAGAGACCGTGGAACAAAGAAAAACTCTTTTCCAGACATGGAGGACAGAAATTCCAACAGGACAGTTGGCCCTGAACCTTTACCTGAAGGAAATATGGCTGCCGAAATTGGAGACCCTGAACCAGTAGTAAATGCAATCAGAGTAAGTCAAGAACTTTCTGGACCAGATATTTTTGAAGAAATAAGAGAGTTTATGTGACACTCTAAACGTACAGAACCTATTCTTTTTTAACAGATTCAACAGTTGAGCAGTGACATACCTAATGCTAGACATGATGAATATTATGAACATCCTGTCCAAATTCACCCAATTTCAACATTATTCAGTATTCCAAGCAGGGATTTAGAGGATTTACATAAACCTTCAGTAGAACGAGATCAATGAGTCACCCCACATACAGATGAGCCCATCTCTTCAACAACAACATGCTGTCCCTCCACACAGGACTGAAATATATCGTGGAGGTGAATCCTGAATACCTGTTTTCAAGGAAAGTGAAGATCCCGATAGCTTCTTTGTAAGATTTGAACATATATAGCCCAAACTTGGGGGTGGCAGCCAGTTGAATGGGCTGCTAGAGTGGTCACCTTGTTGACAGGAAAAGCTCTGAAAGGACTATGCAAGAATAGATGAACCGTCTAACTCCTACAATGCTATTAAAGCTGCAGTGTTAAAGAAGTTGTGACAATGTGACGGAAGAAAAATATAGGCAACGTTTTTGGAACACTAATGTGCCAATCAGAGAGACTGTACGAGAAAGCTATAACCGGATTGAGGGACTCTACAAGCGGTGGATGAGACCAGAGAGCTTCAGTAAGAAACAGATTGGAGAAACCATTGTGCTAGAGCAATATCTTCGTGTGCTCCATTGAGATGTTCGCACATGGGTGAAAGAGCATAATCCAAAGACAGGAGAAGAAGCTGCATATTTGGCAGAGCGCTATTTATTTACCCTGCTCATCAGGGTCCATCCAAGTCAAAGGTGACTGTTGGAAAGCTTCGGTTTGGAGAGGGAAATTCTAATTTGACTGGTGTTAACAAAGTAGACATTGGGGGTGGTAAGAAACAGGTATATTCCAAGAATAAATGTGTGTGTTACTGTTGTCAACAGCCCGGTCCCAAAGCTTCTTTGTGCCCTTTAAGAAAATCAAAATCAGTTGACTTATGTGTGGTACCTCGGGCAGATAGTTATGTGAAGGAAAATAAAATGAGTATGCACAAACATGTTGTGGATGTTAGAGTGAATGGTTTTGTGGTAAAAGCACTGGTTGATACTGGTAGTTCACAAACTTGTGTGTTATACTTGTGTTCATGGATGCCAGAGAGATGATCCAACTGCAAATGTAGCTATTGAGGTTGAAGGGCATGCTTTTATGTTGACTGTTGGTGTGCTAGACAAACTAGCTAATAATGTAATTCTGGGTGGAGATTTACCAATCTTGGACAATTTGGTTCATGAAAACTTTGTAGCATACTCCTGTGCTGTGATTACTCATTTGATGAACAAGGGATTAGAACCCCTTCCAGATGCAGATGACAGTTTGTATGAAGGGGGTTACAAGGTTAAAAAAACAAAACGACACCGTTGTCAGGAACCACCTTTTTGAGAAAGCATGCAAAATAGATGGGGATGAGAAAGTACAAAAGGCAGAGCTGGAAAGGGTAATTGGGGATCCTTTTCATTATAACAATCTTCTTTATTTGGCATACATTGAAACACCTAGGTTGGTTGTTCCAAAAGAGCAGCGCACAGTAATCTTACATTTGGGTCACACTGTACCATGGGCTGGGCATCTAGGACGGGCAAAGACATGTAATCGTATTGCTCAGCGCTTTTATTGGCCAGACTTATACAAAGATGTTGAATATTGTAAAAGTTGTCACGAATGTCAGGTAGTAGCCCCTACCAAAGTTTCAGACCGAGCCCACAATCTTCACCGATAATGGATGTACCCTATGTGAGAATAGCCATGGATATCTTTGGGCCTTTACCAAAAAGTAGCAATGGACACAAATATGCTCTGGTCATATGTGACTATGCCACCAGATATCCAGATGTTTATCCATTACGCTCCCTTCATGTCACACATATTATTCAGTGTTTAGTGGAGCTATTCTCAAGAGTTGGTGTTCCAAAAGAGATTTTAACAGATCAAGGTGCAAATTTTAAGTCCCACCTGT
This sequence comes from Odontesthes bonariensis, assembly GCF_027942865.1. Lineage (NCBI taxonomy): Eukaryota > Metazoa > Chordata > Actinopteri > Atheriniformes > Atherinopsidae > Odontesthes > Odontesthes bonariensis. The sequence goes on along the minus strand of NC_134515.1, from coordinate 33,846,799 downwards.
TGAAATCACTTTATTCCCATCTTGGTGTGAAAGGTATAAGAACCATTCCATATCATCCTGAAACTGATGGTCTTGTTGAACGATTTAATGGTACTTTGAAGAAAATGCTGAAAAAATTTGTTGGTGATACCAGCAAAGGCTGGGATAAATAGTTACCGTTTCTTTTGTTTGCATACCGAGAAGTACCTCAGGCTTCAACTAGTTTTTCCCCCTTTGAACTGCTTCATAGTAGACAAGTTAGAAGTCCTTTGGAAATGCTGAAGGAGAATTGAGTAGCCAGTGAGGCAACTTTAGCAAAGGCAACCAACATCATCTCCTACATTCTACAGATGAGAGATAAACTGAAAACTTTCCAGGAAAAAGTTAAAGACCACCTGCAGAAAGCACAACAAAAGCAAAAGGTATGGTACAACAAACGTGCCTGTGAAAGAGAGCTGAAAATTGGTCAGAAAGTGTTGGTGTTGTTACCATCAGAACCTCGTAGGTTACTGGCAAAATGGTAAGGCCCCTATACTGTTACAAGGAAAATGGGTCCAGTGACCTATGAAATCATATGTCCTGATAAATATAAACCTAAGCAACTGCTCCATATTAACCTGTTAAAGGAATATTGTAATAGAAATGTTCCAGAGGCTGGGGGGAAGCATGTCCTGATGGTCCAAGATGTCGAGCCTGAAGACATTAATGCTATAGAGGCTGAAGAAAGAGATGAATCCATCCAGAGAACCATGCAAACCTGAGAACCCTCCAGATCATCTGACTCCGGACCAGTGGCATCAGCTGGGTGAGCTTAAGGGAAATTTTCCATCCCTGTTATCAGAAAGACCTGGACAAACTGACATGATAACAAATAAAATTGTTTTGAAAGACACAAAACCTGTTCGTCTTTAAGGGCGGTTTATGGTCGGAAACCAGGTCGTCTGCGTGTGTGTCGCAGTTAACGCAGACATGCCCCCCCCCCCCCTTACGCAGACACTCTGGTGCACCTCCCCAAAATTGTAACTTACCGCAGACAGTGCCGCAGATATCGTCGCAGGGAGGAGAGAAAGGAGGCCTCTGATTGGTCAACTCTACATCCGCTCTACACTATGCGTATTTCCGGTTTGCTAACCGGCTAATGGTGACGCTAACCGTGACGATTCTTTCGCCTCTCTGCCAGCTCCAGTAGTAGCAATATTTCTTCTATTTCTAGATCGATCAGCTGCATCTCAATCAAAGTGCGCATTCGTCCAGTCGCCATTGTTGTTGAATGACCTCTGTAACCGGAAGAGAAACACACCACCCACCACACCCACAATCCTAGCTTGTTCGTGATTGTCCCTCTTGCGTTGTGGCGTGGAATTAACATAGCGCAGACCACGCTTCAAAATTGGGCATAAATCAAAAATAACTGCGTCATTACTGCGACAAGCTCACTGCGACACACTGCTGCGAGAGTATACACGGCCCTTCAGCCTTACAGAATACCAGAGCGAATGATTGAACCACTGAAGAAGGAGTTTCAGATGATGCTGGACATGGGAGTAATTGAACAGTCAAGAAGTGATTGGTCAAACCCCATAGTACTTGTTCCAAAGAAAAACTCAGATATGAGGAAATTAAGCAGCATTTCTGGTTTTGATTCTTATGTATTGATGAGCTATTGGACAAACTTGGGAAGGCCAAGGTACATCACAACCTTAGATTTGTATAAAGGTTACTGGCAAGTACCCAAGTACCTTGACCCTTCTAGCAAAGAATACACAGCATTTCAGATCCCAGGAATGGGCTTGTTCTATTACACAGTTTTGCCTTTCGGTCTTCATGGAGCACCTGCAACTTTCCAGAGACTAATGGATTTTGTTCTTAGAGTCTGCTCCACATTTGCAGCTGCTTATCTAGATGATGTAGTCATTTACAGTGAATCATGGGAGGAGCACCTACAATAACTAAAAGTTGTCTTAAGAAAGATTCAGAAATCTGGTCTGACTCTAAATGTAAACAAATGTGCATGGGCCCAAAATGAGGGAAAATACCTTGGGTACCTAGTTGGTCATGGACAAATGAGGCCACAGATTGAAAAGCTAAATGCTATACAGGCAATTCCCAGGCCCAAGACCAAGAAGCAAGTAAGGTCTTTTTTGGGGTTGGTGGGGTGGTATCGAAGATTCATTCCCCATTTTTCTACATTGACAGCCCCCCTTACTGAACTAACAAAGAAGTCAACATCTAAAGTTGTTTGGAATGATTACTGTGAATCAGCCTTTCAATCTTTAAAAAGGCAGATTTGTCAAGCACCTGTATTGCAAAGCCCTGACTTTGCTAAACAGTTTGTTGTGCAGGTGGATGCCTCCAATGTTGGCCTAGGAGCTGTGTTGGCCAAAGGAAAGCCTGGTGAAGAAAAACGTGCCTGTTTTTGAGTAAGAAACTGTTTGATCGTGAGAAAAATTACTCTACCATAGAAAAAGAAGGACTGGCAATCAAATTGGAGGAGCTATCAATTCCTTGAAGTATTACCTTTTGGGAAGAGAGTTTATTCTTTAAACCGATCACAGACCTCTGAAGTGGGTGCATTCCAAGCAGAATCAGAATGCCATAATATTACGTTGGTGCCTGGCCCTCCAACCATATCAGTTCACTATATATAATACAGCATTGTCCTGGTAAGAAAAATCTTATTGCCCATTACCTTTCACGTTTGCTAGATATATGTAAACCAGAGGGGGGAGGATGTAAGAAAAGTAAGGAAGAATTTTTTTCTGTCTCTTTAAACATCTTTAAACTTTTGTGTAGAAAGGTGGATATCAAAAGCACTCACATAGTCAGTTTTCTTTTTTTTCCTTTTTCTTATTTCACTTTAATTCAAGGAGTGGATTCTTTCTGAAAGGAAAATTTGCTTGATCAATTAAAAGCATTTTTGGTAATACTTCACCTTTCAGTGTTCATTGAGGAGGCCATGTTGTGCTTCTCTTTTAAAAGGGAGTGCACCTCAACAGCAGCTCTTTTTATAGGAAGTCAGTGTGTGTGTTCTTATCTTTGATTGGATAATGAGTGTGATTCAATTGAGATATGATACAAATGCTGAGAAATATGTAAATGAGTAGTTCTGAATGTTTTAATTGTTGATGTATGAGCTTAGGAAATGGAGTCAATGATTCAAAATGTATTAAAATAATGTATTTGCCAATAATGTTGTCATTTTATTTGTCTAGAGGTTTAACCTGATTGGCCAGTTTGAACTCAGAGGCGGAGTCTCGTGCTATATATATGTGTACTGTCAAACAAGGGCGGGCCTGCTTGGAGGAAGCACAGCTCTATGTTGGAAGGACTAATGTATAGAAAATCTTTCTCCACACTATTTACTTATTTTCTTGGATGTTTGAAAATAAATGGCGTCCTGTTTCCCTGATTATTCAAGCCAGCGTGATGCCTTGTTCTTTCCATGGCAACAATGTTAAGATTTAATATTCCCAGTGTTTGTCGTGTTTCATTTCTCCACCCTCTGTCTATCATCTAACAATTAGCAGATGCAACAAACTTTATCAGAAACAGCAGAAATCTAAAAGCAGCTCATTTGCTATTTCATATAAACAATGGATCACATGAAGGAATCCACAGATAATATTCAGGTTTAAAGGAGCATTTTATCTCACTGATTTGATTTTACAGCCTGTAACTTTCATTTTGTTGTTCAGACTAGCTTCTAGATTTGAGAGAGAGATGTTTTCAGCAACACCAGAAGGTGCATTACCATCGACTATATTGAACTGTCCAAATGTACACGATATAGTCCCCTATGTAGTGTGTCTTCTATTTTGCAGTGTTTTTTTCAAAATTTCAACTGTAACTTGACATGGTTTACTGACAACATGTGTTACACCTAAAGTAGTTTACAAAATCTGTCAAAGTAGACCATCTTACATCGCAGCTCAGAGCCTGTAGCTATAAAGCCGATGGAACATGCTGACACTGATGCTCATGCTGATGCAGCTCATTATGTGATTGTCTTCTCTGTTGAGAATGTCTGAGCACAATTATACTACTTGAATGGCTCAGTCTTGAAGTGGCTAGTGTCTTTCTCAGCTTGAGCTGTGGAATTTTAGAAATGATATGCAAAATTAGTAACAGAAGCATGTTTTGAACACTGTATTTAGTGCATGCAGTGAATATGTTAGGGATGCATTGTTATGTGTTCACTTTGGTGATATTTGTAGCTACAACAGTGGGGGTACTGTAGCTCTAAAAACAATTATTTACAAACAATTGTCTTGCTTTGACATATTTAGCTTTTAATGGCTCAAATTAAGTCATAATGATTAGCATACTGAAGATTATTATATATTTACAGCTGCAACCCATGCTTGGATTGTTGGATATAGTACAACAGAGGCAGTAATGGATACATAACAGACATGAGTTTCGCGTTCCCATTAAAGTTCTGTAATAATTAGATTATTAGATTAGAGATTCTTCTTAACTCTCTTGCACTCTTTTGCCCCTCAGTCGCTCTCTGACCTTTATTTCTACACCTTCTACTGAAATCTCCTCAGACAATGTTGTCTAATATCAGACTGATTTGTTACAGTACATTCATTTTAAAAGGTTTCTATAATGTTCTTTCCACAAATCACTTACTGGTTAATTGTTGGGTTTCCTGCTGTACTCAGTTTGAACCAAGAAGCCGCTGCTCCATGTAATGAGATTAGAAGAGTGGACAGAATCAAAGGTCTGGATCCAAGCACCTAACCGGGAAGCTGCTCACATTGCTTTCTACTGTCCTTAATCAAAACTAATCAAAAGCATTTATTCTCATAATTGATTTATAATCCTGTTGCTGTTTTTTTAAGTATAAAAACCCTGTTTCTGGAAAAGTTAAGAAATGTTCTAAATGCAATAAAAACTTAATCTGCAATTTGCTAATTAGTTTGAGCCTCTATTCAACAGACACATGTTCAAAGAAATCTTCACTGACCAAATTAATCGTGTTTAAAAATTTAAACAAATCTAGAAATTGATGTCAGCAGCACAATCAAAGAAGTTGGGAGAGAGGCCTGTTTACCGCTCTGTTACATCACTCACCCTTTTAATTACACTTTTTAATCATTTATTAATGTGTTTGTTGCATTTTTTGCAAAAAGGAATCTGCGCCCATTCTTGCTGAATACAAACTTTCTGCTGACCAACAGTCCATGATTGTTCTTGACTGATTCCACAGAACATGTGTCCACTGTTTTTTTGTCCATCTGACATGACCTAGTTCCCAAAGAACTTGGCTGCATTTCAACTCTGAGAGTTGATTTATGGCTTCTTCCCTGCATAATACAGTTTCAGTTTACCTTAGATGCAGCAGTGAACTGTTTAGAGTGGCAAAGGTTTTACAAGGAACTTCTGCGCCCATGCTGCTATATTGATCACGGTGCCATGTTTTTTCATGAAATACTGACTAAACACTCAAAACTCCAGGCGGCACTTGGCTTTTACGCAAAGACATTTTCCCCAGACTACCTGACCAACTCACAATAATACCTACTATGTTGAAAGGCCAGCATTTTTTTTTACTATTTTTTATTGAGAAATTTTCTTTTTCAACTGTTCAATGATTTTCTGACTAAGTTTGGCACGAAGTGGTGAGACACAACGCATCCTTGCTTGAAAAGATTAAGCCTTTGGTGGATACTCACTCTATACCCAATTTTGACACCCTCACCTGTCTCGAATTAATCTGCTGATTGCAGAATATTCTTGAACAGTGTTAATTGTAGGAGATAAACTTTTCTGTCTTTCTTTTCTTCGTTATTTCCAACTTTTTTTAATTATGTTACTGGAATCAACATCTAAATTTTTTTTTAATTTTCTAGAAACAATTAAGCCGATCCAAAAGGATTTCCTATGTACTTATGTTTTGGTTACATTTCACAAAACTGAAAATGCGGTGAACTTATTTTAGTAACATATGCAAAATAATGCAACAGCTCTCTTGTAAGAACTATTTTTGTTCATTAAAGGAGCTTCATATTTTCATATTTGGGAACTTCTTTCATCGTACATTTTAGTACACCAATACCGTCCATCCAATAACTGACAGATATTAGAATTACCACCTCTTTTTAACACGGTTGCACGGGTGTTCCGTAGAAAGTGCTTGGTGACCATGTGTATCTCAGTGAGGACAACTATACTTCAGCAGAAAATATTGTAATATTACAATCAAAATATATGATCACCTGATAAAATGTGATCCAGTAAACTGGACTACACGGCTCAACAACAAATATGAAATATATTAACAATATATATTGATAAATTAACCATTTTGGTCTATTAATTGCATTGGTTGATAATAAGCTAAGTATGGAATACCAACACTGTGTTCTCTCATTGTTATTTTAGTTTAGTAATCATTGTGAGGTGTTAGAGGTGATCTAACACTTGGACTGCAATAGCAATAGCTTGGACTGCAGGCATACCATGGGATTTACATGCACTACCCATTCACTCACACACTCATTCAGCACTTAGTCCATTTAGGCTACATGGTGCTTTCTTCTACACATGCACATACATTAATTCACCGATGGACGCATCGGTAGGTGTGAGGTTCAGTGTCTTGCCCAAGGACACGTTAACACGTGGCCCGGAGAAGCCAAATGGTCGGCAACTGCTCTCATTCCTGACCAACAGCCACCCCGGTACAACCTTTGTTAATTAGTGTTAGCATGATTAATAACATACAGAAAGAGAAACTAAATAAAAGTAAAATCCAAAGTTTCACAATGCGTATCAGTTCTCACGCCCTGACTACTGCATCATCCCTTCCCTGCTTTTTATAGTACTGGATTCCTGGCAACTCTGATAATATAGATTTTAATTACATAGTAGCTTTGGGAGCAACCTGATGGCTGAGAGGACAAATTAGATGTGATGCTGGGGATATAAGAAGACTTTTACATTTGATTATTTACATTGATTATTTTTTTTCTTTAAAAAGTTGTAATGGGAGCAACAAAAGCTAAACAAGTGGTACTAAAAAGAAACAACTGGAAGAACGTGTTGCAACTTATTAAAGTGGCCTTTCACATGGAAGAAACTTTTCGGATATTGTTCAAAACTAAGTTAGCATATGTTTCCAGTACCTCAATAATTTTAGCTTGTTTGTTGATTCCATAGAATTTTTTGTATTTTTTTTTACAAAAGACTAGCTTTTTCCTGTTCCTTTGCATCAAGCTGAGCTATCCATACAGCCAAACTGGTATGACTCATACACAATGACCTCGAACATTGTTTATTTTATGATATTGTGACAAATGTAAATTTTCCAACATATCACAATGATATTTCAGATTATTATTCTTGCTACTGGTTCACACTGATATGTAACTTGTTTGTCATCTCTTGACCGCAGGACAGCCCATGCAAAGGCGAAATCTGATGCAGCTGAACAGGCTGCTCAGGCCTCCAACAGTGAGTCCAGCATTGCCAGACTGGTGGCCAAAGAGCTTTCTCCTTCCTTCTACCAACCAGGTCAGTGGACATATACTCATTTTAGAGGAAAAGCTTTGACTAGCTTTGATTTTATTGAGGTATTTACTTTCACCTGTGCTCTGAGTTTTTCCAATAGGTGGCATATGTTTACTTAAGTGACTTGAATGCACCATAAAATGCTAATCACAGGCAACACTCCTATGCTGAGGCTTATGCTTGTGGAAACATCACACAAATCAACAGGTTCAGCTGGATCAAAGATGGCCCTGCTTTGCTGTTTTACCTACTTGTTTTTATAGAATTAATATGAACTGCCAACTGCTATCTTTGTCATTCTTTGCCCCTTATTTTATATATTTTGCTCACCACAAGGGGAATTGAATTTGAATGTCTAAAAAAGGAAAATCTTATTTAGTTGAAGGAACCATATCAGTTTCATGGCGAGCCTGTCGACACACACACTTTGACACAAAAGCGAAGCAGCCTGCTGCTTCTCTCCTTCTTCTCCTCTTAGAGAGCTTGAAGAACACAGTCCAGAGACAGAAAGTCATCCAGCTCTCTGATTAACATGTTACTAACTATATTTAGAAGTGGAAAAAACATGTCCTCTGACATGGATATCTTGCAAATAACTGCTTCACTTTTGCTGGGATAAAGGTTACACAATTGTGAACAAAACACAATACTCTCTATTTCCCTTATTAAATCTAATTTTTTAAAATGATTTTCAGTCTTTGAAGAAACATGACTAATGAAGTTTATTCCTCTGAGCCTCTTAGTTGCATCGTAAAAATTAAAATCATATTTATATACTTCTTATGTGTTGAAGTGGAAGATAATTTCAAAGGGTGCAGAAGTTATATTTGCCACCAAACAGCCTCACTGGCTGTTCTCTAAGTTTTGGGTTTATCATGTCTCAGTTATAAGGACATGATAAACCCAAAACGGTTCCAAACATGTTAATCCAACTCAACAAAAATCAGAGAATTTCCTTGTCGGCTCCCAGTTTCCCAGTTTTCTTTTTTTAGAATTCAACCGTATCAACATTTTATCATGAAGCCTAACTATAAAAAACTATAATATTGACAGGTAACCTCTGTAATATACTGTAGAAGAAGTGGCAGGGGAATGTTGTTGTGGATAGTTGGACTTTGGGGGCACCTCTTGCTCACCTGGTAGAGTATGCACCCTACACGAGGCAGCTAAGTGCTCACTGTTGCAGGCCCAGGTTTGAAACTGTACCTGGTTTATCTAGTGCATGTCCCTCCCACTACCACTAATTCCGAGTCTCCTTTCCACTGTCCAAATAAAGGCAAAAATTTTAAAAAACAACACATTGATCAAATGTATACATGGTCTTATTAAGCTGTATGCTCTCTAACATAATGACTCATCTGGTTCTTTAGGTCCCGAGTATCTGAAGAAGAGAGTGTTACAGGAGGTGATGGAAGACAGAGATAATACGGACACTATTATGCATGAGCCCCTGCTGGCTGAAGAGGAGCCCCTACCCACACCACCTGAAAGTCCATTTCTGAATGAACTTGACCACCTCATGCCTGGTTCATCCCCAGGGCGCACCCCATCCCCCAGCCCAGCTATCATCAGCAAAGAAGACCCCAAACTCCTCAGTCCAAGAGGCTGGAATGAAGACAAATCCAGTAAAGGTGGTGGTATTAAAGGAGGAAGTAAGCCCAACAGCGCACCAAGTAGTCGCCCCACTACCCCTTCGACCTCAGCTGTTGCACCTGTTTCATCTGATGAAGGAGGGGCCCCTAGCAGTCGTGGCCCTTCTCGCTCTCTTAGTCGTCAGAGCAACAAGAATGAGCAGGGCTCTGATCTAGAGATTAAGCCACTGCAGAAATTTGACTCTGAAGCAAAAGCACCGGACCTTGCTCCAGCCGCTGCTGCCCCTGTAAGGAATAGCCTCATCTTGCCAGATGAAGAAGAAGCCCCACGCTCTGCCTCCAGTGTGCCGTCCAAAGCTGTGACCCCCGAGCCTAAAGCTACTGAGGTAAAAACTGAAAGAGCTCCATCAGTCCATGAACGATCAGCATCCATCTCCGAGAAAAAAATACAGTCCAGGGAGGGGAGCAGGCCAACCAGCAAAGCAGAGACAAGGCCATTACCAAAACGACAACCCAGCCCAGCTCCACCCCCTAAACCTGCTTCCAATCTTGAACCCAAAACAGTTGCAAAGCAAGTTGAAGCCAAAGCTGCCAAACCTGCCCTGAAGGCCATGATGTCAAGTCAAAGTAATGAGGTGATGACAGAGTCTTCAGAACTGGAGGTGAGACAGTCGCTTTTCATTCTTTTTAGTCATATTTGCAGAACAACTGCTGTTTATTTCTGCTGTTTGCCCCTTCAAAAAAAAAAATAACCCCCTCCAGACGAGAAATTAGAAATTCCCACAAACATTGTATTAATCACGTCAGAAAAGTAGGTCGAAGTATATGTAGACATCTCTACCTACTTTTTTTTAACAGCAAGTCAAAACGCGAGAGAAGAACATTCTGCCTATTCTGTTGATTCTCTTTTGGCAAAAGGTTCAAAACCAAAACAGAAGTTCACTTAATGGCAAAACCAAAAGAAAATATCATTTAATTTGTGTGGACAAACAATGAAGTACAACTGTTGCTTAATGTAATGAAACAGTACAAGGTAATGAAAGCCCGAGAACATTCTTATAACACAAAGCAGTCATTACAGTGATCAGTCATAACATTATGACCTCCTGCCTAACAAGTGTTGCTTTTATGTCAAACAAGTCCTGAATCGTTAATGCAAGAGTTCCACTACAACTCTGAAGGCATGGTGTGGTATCTTGCACAAAGCGGTCAGTAGCAGATCCTTTAAGTGCAGTGTGTTGTGAGACGGGGCCTCCGTGGATCTGATTTAATTGTCCAGCACATTAGCGTGACCGTGGTGGGTTGGAATGGATTTCAATGCTTTTAGTGTTTTAGGGGGCAAGTCAAACCCTCAAACTCACTGTGTTCCTCAAACCTTTTTTAAGCATTTTTGCAGTGTGCCAGGGCACATTATCCTGCGTATAGAGATCAAGAGGCCCTTTCAGCAACGGATGCTGGTCAGCATGGGCACTCTGACTAACCTGCAGCTACGCAGCCCATACGCAAAAACATTGTGATGAACTGTTTTCCGAAGCCTTTCTGTTGGAACCAGCATCAACTTTTTTGTAGCAACATGATAAACTTTGGATAGCAGTGATGCAGCATTGCCTTCACTGGCCCGTGCTGTGCATCAATGAGCCAAGACTCTGTCTCTGGTCCTCACCCCTGTGGACGCCATAGCCTCATTTCCACTATGCAGTCCGGTACGGGTTGGTTTGGAACGGTCATAATGTTATCACTGATCTGTAAATTTCAAAAATTGATTTCCATCTTTCCATTAAGATGGTGATATGTTAGAAGTTGTAATGCAAATATTATAGTGGTTGATGGTTACAGGTCCTTCTCAAAAAATGTGCATATTGTGATAAAGTTCATTATTTTCCATAATGTAATGATAAAAATTGAACTTTCATATATTTTAGATTCATTGCACACCAACTGAAATATTCCAGGTCTTTTATTGTTTTAATACTGATGATTTTGGCATACTGCTCATGAAAACTCAAAATTCCTATCTCAAAAAATTAGCATATCATGAAAAGGTACTCTAAACGAGCTATTAACCTAATCATCTGAATCAACGAATTAACTCTAAACACCTGCAAAAGATTCCTGAGGCTTTTAAAAACTCCCAGCCTGGTTCATTACTCAAAACCGCAATCATGGGTAAGACTGCCAACCTGACTGCTGTCCAGAAGGCCATCATTGACACCCTCAAGCAAGAGGGTAAGACACAGAAAGAAATTTCTGAGCGAATGGGCTGTTCCCAGAGTGCTGTATCAAGGCACCTCAGTGGGAAGTCTGTGGGAAGGAAAAAGTGTGGCAGAAAACGCTGCACAACCAGAAGAGGGGACCGGACCCTGGGGAGGATTGTGGAGAAGGGCCGATTCCAGACCTTGGGGGACCTGCGGAAGCAGTGGACTGAGTCTGGGGTAGAAACATCCAGAGCCACCGTGCACAGGCGTGTGCAGGAAATGGGCTACAGGTGCCGCATTCCCCAGTTCAAGCCACTTTTGAACCAGAAACAGCGGCGGACAGCGGTCCAAAGTACTTTTTCCGGATGAAAGCAAATTTTGCATGTCATTCGGAAATCAAGGTGCCAGAGTCTGGAGGAAGACTGGGGAGAAGGAAATGCCAAAATGCCTGAAGTCCAGTGTCAAGTACCCACAGTCAGTGATGGTCTGGGGAGCCATGTCAGCTGCTGGTGTTGGTCCACTGTGTTTTATCAAGGGCAGGGTCAATGCAGCTAGCTATCAGGAGATTTTGGAGCACTTCATGCTTCCATTTGCTGAAAAGCTTTATGGAGATGAAGATTTCATTTTTCAGCACGACCTGGCACCTGCTCACAGTGCCAAAACCACTGGTAAAGGGTTTACTGACCATGGTATTACTGTGCTCAATTGGCCTGCCAACTCTCCTGACCTGAACCCCATGGAGAATCTGTGGGATATTGTGAAGAGGAAGTTGAGAGACACCAGACCCAACACTGTGGATGAGCTTAAGGCCGCTATCGAAGCATCCTGGGCCTCCATAACACCTCAGCAGTGCCACAGGCTGATTGCCTCCATGCAGGGCCGCTGACAGGTTTGGCTGGGCCCGGGACAAAATTCTCTGAATGCCCACCCACCCACACCCACCCCTACTTTCTCAGTCTCTCATTTATTGCGGATAAACCAAAAGGATTATTTACCACTTTGCCTGGATATGGATATGGACTGAGTGGAGTTATGGCTTTCAAAATCCTACCACAATAAAACTCACGCTATTTTATTCATTTAGAGCTCATAAACTGCACATTTCATCAACCATTTTTCACTTGACCAAGGGAATCATGTTAAGGGTACTTTTATTTATCGCCAGACCCGCGTGTATGTCCGCTGAACTTTCTGAGAATGTTCGGGGTACAAGGCGGAGCCCATTCATCTGGCGAGTGTCAAGTTAAATCAGTCTAAACAAAAGTTACAGGCTACCCCTAAACGTCACGTTTATAACCCATTCGTTACATTCAACTCTATCTAAATGGCAATTTCACACGTTGCCATGTCTATACTGGCTTATTTTAAACAAAATAAGGTTAAACCAGAGCCGCGTTACACTGGCTGTCATTCAGCTGACCGGGGATGATTCTCAAATCAATTCAGCCTGATTGGCGTGCGTGCCTGAAACATTTGGACATATTTGCGGACTAATGCGCATATTCCTTTTTTTTTTAAATTTTTTTTGGGCCCCCCCCCATTCCTGGGCCCGGGACAAAATACCCATTTGTCCCCCCCTATCGGCGGCCCTGCCTCCATGCCACGCCGCATTGAAGCAGTCATTTCTGCAAAAGGATTCCCGACCAAGTATTGAGTGCATAACTGACACAACTATTTGAAGGTTGACTTTTTTCGTATTAAAAACACTTTTCTTTTATTGGTCGGATGAAATATGCAAATTTTTTGAGATAGGGATTTTTGGTTTTTCTTTACTTTTTTGCCAAAATCATCAATATTAAAACAATAAAAGGCTTGAACTACTTCAGTTGTGTGTAATGAATCTAAAATATATGAAAGTCTAATGTTTATCAATACATTACAGAAAATAATGAACTTTATCACAATATGCTAATTTTTTGAGAAGGACCTGTATATGTCTATGTAGAACACGCTGAATGAATTATCAGTTATTCTTACTACCTTGAATGATGATGAAACTTTACCTTTCTGTTGTAATTATTTAATATGTCAACAGATTAAAATAAAATATCACATTACAGGAATTTACTTGTATAGTGTTCACTCTAAAGGCTGATGAGAACACCTCCATTGTGTCTGCCCATTTAAAATGAAGCCAGAATAAGTATTAACTTAGTTTAGCATAGAGACTGGAAACAGGGGGACAAAGCTAAATTAACTTTGTCCAAAGCTAACAAATACCACCTATCTCTGCCTCTAACACTCAAAAACAAAATAAAACTGTGAGCTTTATTACTGCTGGCCCAAGGAGGTTACCAGTTGCCTCAATCTGTTAAACAGTCTTCTTAATTGTAGCTTTATGCAGTATATAGCAGGCAGGCATGCGAATGATGTTGCTCTTTTCATCTAATCTCAATTTTAACAGAAAGAAGGTTTTTCTCACCTTCTCAAACTAATTCTATAAGCAGTATTTTCAACAATCCTCCAGCTGTTCATCACATTCACAAAGTGTGAAACTTGACAGTAAACAAATAGACGTACAATTGAATTTATGTTGGTCATCTACTGAATGCACTGTGCTCATACAACATATGTTCCTTTCTTTCTTTCAAGGGCCCAAACACGATAATGGTCTGCATGGTAATCCTGCTCAACATCGGCCTGGCCATTCTCTTCGTTCACATTTTGTCATGAGACAAATGCCACCACATCAGGTAAAACTCCAAACCTGTTTCCAAGAAAGTTTAGGATAAGATAAGATGAAATGAGATAAGATAAAATAGACCTTTATTCTTTGGAATTGAGACATGCACAGATACAGTTACAGCTCAACTGGGCCATTTAACTGGACCTTCATCCTTGTAACAGTATACATGCATGGGACTGGAACTGAGTTATTGACTGAAGTATGTCCAATACCACAACACTGTGGATTGTGAGTTAAACACAGACTTTCTCTGTGGGAGAAATTAGATGTAAGCGAAGCTGAAATCACTACAAATACATTGCCTTTAACTTACCTGAATGCTAATTTTGTTAAATGAGACTAAAGTTATAAAATCAGAATTGTATTAGTGCAGAGAGACATTCTGAAAATGCTTTGAAGAGGACATAACCACTTTTCTGCACTTGAGAGCATTTTTAGGTGCATTTTTCGGTGTCTGAAGTCACTACTTTTCAAAAACACAACCCTGGCATTTTATTTTGGGCCCCCTTTATATATAAGAAATGTGACGTTTAGTGAGCTCATCACATTTGCAGTGGGATCCCTTTACATGGTTATCCGGCCTATTTTGCCTCACTATCTTCAACTTAAAATGATGCTGCATTTGCTGTACCTTGGAAGGAGGAATTTCAGAATCTTCCCTTCTTGCTTTTTTCTCTGATATCAACATCAAATTTCATGATAAGTGAAAGTGTTCATTGAAAGAAATAAATGAGCTGATGATGGTATCCTACTTTGTGTAAAGTACTAAGAAATCTGACCTCTAACTGATATTTTTTACAGTTACAGTTACACGTGAGGAATCTTTTATTTACTACCTCTAAGTTTCAGGGTTATATATATATATTTTTTTTTTACATATTTCAATAGATTATATAAGGTTTAAATTTTTATTAAATCATTGCATTTTGTTTTTACTTACACCACATCCATTTTACAGCACCTCCCAACTATTTTGGAAATGTGGCAATTTGTATCAAAAATGTCTGTAGAAGGCAACACGTTAAAACTGAATTTTTGTGGGTTTGGTCTGCAGGTTACTAGCAGTGTTGGAAAGCGATGCTGTTGCTCCTCCTCCATACGGACCAGAGATCAAAGACATCGCTGATGGTTGACAGGAGCCTCCTGCAGACCGCTGCAGGTTTTTGTTGGTGTAATTGTATGAGGATCTGTGGAGATCATCTCTTTCCAGTGCTTAAAGAAACTGAAAGACACTACACGACTGAAACCTCTCAGTTAATCTGAATATGATTGTTATATTAAAGTTGCTGGCTGGATGGTTAAGTATGTCTTGGAGTGGACACTCTAGAAGCAAGGTGGTAATGCAGAAGTCAACTTAGTCACTGTTTTACGCAAGCATGTCATCATTTGCAGTGTAGCTTTTAACAAAACCCTTAATTGGCTCATACTGACTTGCTCAACTCTGAATCAGTAGATCATCACATTTTGTCACAACATGGTTTCTTACATCATTGTAGCTGAATGAATGTTGCTACCATATACGGACTGAATTTTCTTTCCACTATGCCTTGAACTTGATTTGACGCTGCAGCAGATATTTAGTATTTGGGAATGATAAGTGTTGCCATCAATTCTTTAATTCATTGCTATGTCTGGTGTTAAACAGGTGAAAAAGATGCTTTAGGAAAGGTTTTTGAAATGTGTGCTTGTATCATCTGAAAGAGTTCTCCCATAGCTTCTATAAATACAGCTCATGTTGTTTCATCTTTCATCTTGTTGCTTTTCACTCCCATAAGAAAGGCTCCAAAGTGTTATGAGTAACATTTCTACTTATTACATTGAACAAAATCTTTTTATGAAACTGTGGTCTACAACGCTGCACATTATTCTCTTTTCACTTTGATTGATATGCATGCGTTGTCAGTCTGCTTATAATTTCTTTGGGAAGCAGATAAAACAAAATGAGAGGGGAAAACAAAGAAACTTAGGAATGTCACTGCTTTTGCTTAGGTCCCGTATGTTCCTCCAATGCCATGTAGTGCTATTTGGAACCTCTGTGGTTTCAAATGAGTTTAAATTTTTTTGGTAAATATGGAGAAAATTATACCTACAATCCATCTTAGCCAAAGCAGTCACTGTATGTTGTAATGGGGTTGCGCAATCTATAGATTTCTATTCATGCAGCTGATGGTGGGTTGAAATGATGCATTTGTCTGTGAGCTTCTAGAACATTCTTGGTTTGATGTGACAGCATAGAAACCGATTTACACTGTGCTACAGCATTATATTCACATCCCGTTGCGCTTAAGAGCCAAACTTTTGTACGCATGAGGGCACTTTGTGTGCACATTTCTGTATTTTTGTACTTTTTGAAGTGCACCTTTTCAACATTCACAATACCCCACCTTAAGGTAGTTTGGTTGAAAAGAAATATGCCAATCCTAAATTTACTTATTTCCCAAAGGAGTTAGATTACCTCATGATATCGAGATAGAGAAAAACACAGAATGATTCTTAACTCCATGTCTTACAGTAAGAAGAGAGTTGTTGTTTTGTTTTTGTTTTTTTGAGGGGGTGGGGGGGCATGAAGAATGTTTTTCTCCCTTTAAGGTCGCTAATGAAGACTAGATTAAATGGAAACGTGAAGGAATATTTACAAAAAACTGGTTTCAATAAAGGCCCCATGATTATACATCTGGTATTTTTTGTTGTATTCTCACAGTTCAATGAAATATTCGGGCCATTTTAGTGAACGTGACTGCAACATGAAGGACTACTTACATTTGTGTAAAACTTAAATGACTAAATTAGAATCAGAATTCAAAGCATGTGAATGAGGATTTAGTAAGTTTGGAGGTTTGTGCATGCCATGTCACTCAGTCACAATAAATCCAGTCGAGTAAAACGGCATTTATTTTTAAACACCAACTGTCTGCCAGAATGAGACACCTTCTGTCCCTTGGGCCAAACCGAATACCACTCCTTATTTTAGACTTTAGTTCTGACAAAGGGTAAATATTACACTTCTAGTTTGTAAGATCTGCTGGTGGTAGGATGAAAACATTTGATTAGTTGAGTGCTTTTCTAGTGAGACTAAACTCTGCACCAGCTGGAAACTGTCACCTTGGGTTCAAACAGTAGAGCGTCGCTGCCCCCCAGTGATCAAAATGAGGAAAACGCCACCTCACAAGTGCACATTTGAAGCAGTTATTTCATCTGAGTTCTTGTGATGCAGTAGAACTAATAGTTGGCAGATATGTGACAATAACTGAGCATTACTTTGAGTGAGAAATTGCAGAGCAGGTTTGTCCTTCAAAAAGGATGGGTCAGTGGTCCCTGCTGCAGTAACTTAAAAAAAAAACAAACAAAAAAAAAAAAAAACACTGAAGCTCCTCTGAATTACAGAATCCTACCAGCTCCTACTCAGATAATTACACTCAAGAGTGCATTTAGGAAAACTTTAAGAAAAGAACTATTTGACCAACACAAATTCCCCCTTCCCCTGCCTAATGTTACCAGAAATACATTTACACAAACCGCTTTAATGGTCAGGCTGCGACACAATTGTTCAATAACGCTGCCTACAACTAATGTGACATCCAAAATGCTGCACTGGAGAGCAGTCCAAGTTTAACTCGTATACATTTATATATATTTTTTTAATTATTAAACTAATGGTTTGTACAATTTGGTGTAAAGAATAGGGGGAAGAATCGAACACCAAATGGTTGACAGAACATTGTGCAGCCAAAGAACCAAACTTTATTTTTGACATTCATAAGAGGCACAGATCACATACAAGGAATAAATGCTGGTCAATACTCCTCTCCCTCATCATCGTCCACGCTGTCAGCCACAACCTCTTCATAATCCTTCTCCAGAGCTGCCATGTCCTCTCTGGCCTCAGAGAACTCTCCCTCCTCCATACCCTCACCCACATACCAGTGAACAAAGGCACGCTTAGCGTACATCAGATCAAACTTGTGGTCAAGCCGAGCCCAGGCCTCTGCAATAGCAGTGGTGTTGCTCAGCATGCACACAGCCCTCTGGACCTTGGCCAGGTCTCCACCAGGAACTACAGTGGGTGGCTGGTAGTTGATGCCAACCTTGAAACCAGTGGGACACCAGTCCACAAACTGGATGGAACGCTTGGTTTTGATGGTGGCAATGGCAGCATTGACGTCTTTGGGCACCACATCACCACGGTACAGCAGGCAACAAGCCATGTACTTGCCACGGCGAGGGTCACATTTCACCATCTGATTGGCTGGCTCAAAACAAGCATTTGTGATCTCAGACACTGAAAGCTGCTCATGGTAAGCTTTCTCAGCAGAGATGACGGGAGCATAGGTGGCGAGAGGGAAGTGGATACGAGGATACGGCACCAAGTTGGTCTGGAACTCTGTCAGATCAACATTGAGGGCACCATCAAACCGAAGAGAGGCAGTAATGGAGGACACGATCTGACTGATCAGCCTGTTCAGATTGGTGTAGGAGGGGCGCTCGATGTCGAGGTTCCTACGACATATATCATAGATGGCCTCATTGTCCACCATGAAGGCACAGTCTGAGTGCTCTAGGGTGGTGTGGGTGGTCAGGATGGAGTTGTAGGGCTCCACCACAGCAGTGGACACCTGGGGGGCTGGGTAGATGGAGAACTCCAGCTTGGACTTCTTGCCATAGTCCACAGACAGACGCTCCATCAACAGGGAGGTGAAACCAGAACCAGTGCCTCCACCAAAGCTGTGGAAAACCAGGAAGCCCTGAAGGCCTGTGCACTGATCAGACTGAAGACAAAGATTGAATAAACACAGCTTTCAGACAAAGTCGCCTTATTTTCAAAAATGTCACAACTGCTCTGAATAGCTCACCAGTTTGCGGATTCGGTCCAAAACCAGGTCAATGACCTCTTTGCCGATGGTGTAGTGTCCACGGGCATAGTTGTTGGCAGCATCCTCCTTGCCAGTGATCAGCTGCTCAGGGTGGAACAGCTGGCGGTAGATTCCAGAACGCACCTCATCTGAGAGGACAATGAGACACTGAATTAGTTGTGGTTCACAGAAAATGTAAGTGAAATATCAGAATACCAAATTTAATGTTTACCAATTACAGTGGGCTCCAAGTCCACAAAGACAGCTCTGGGGACGTGCTTTCCTGCTCCAGTCTCACTAAAGAAGGTGTTGAACGAGTCATCTCCTCCTCCCCGTGGCTTGTCACTGGGCATCTGTCCATCAGGCTGGATCCCATGTTCCAAGCAGTAAAGCTCCCAGCAGGCATTGCCAATCTGGACACCAGCCTGACCAACGTGCACTGAAATACACTCACGCTGTGGGGAAAAAAAATAAAAATAAAACAAGAAGTCATTTATCTGCAATCACTTAAGTACTTAAAAAAAAAAAAAGTCTAAAGTTGGACATTTGTAGCTGAAAGGACATGGCTCTGTCATTTTAGCCACTTCCAGAAGAACATGACTCACGTGTTGAGTACTGCTCTTGGCTTAATGAAAGACGTAAGGAGATAAAGGGCTCTACTGTTAACGACCAGATATTCATGGCTACGGTCACCGGATTCATTTCACACAGACATGAACCTCTGAAAACCCTTTTATAAACAAAACTACCGCAGGTATGGAAATGTGATGTGGTCAGAGAAAAGAAGGCTGTGTTAAGAATAAATATTTTGCCTTTCAGTTAGGAGGCGCAACAAAGCACACACCCCAAACCACCGCAACGTTAAGTGTTAGAAGCTCATGTTCATTTCTTTTAGAAGTGAAGAATTCACAATAGCCCGTTCGATCCCTTTTTAAAAAAAAAAGTGCTTCAACAGAGGAATGCGTCAGTCACACTGACTCTCGCCAACTGGGTCAACGTGCACGCGAGAAACAGGAAACACACCCATGACTGAATTTGAATTTGGACAATAGCCTGTCGAGTTACAATAAAACTACGGTCTGAACTGCTCACTGACGACCAAATTGAATTAGCAGTGCTGAAGAAAAAAAGTCAACCTTTGAAATGCTGAAATGAATGCAAGAAAATTTGGAAGATTAAATAAATAAATAAATAAAAGGAAAAATACATATTTAAGTCACACAATGAAAAATGCAAGTTAGAATTTAGCTTAAACTACTCACCATGTTTGCTCGCTTAAAAAGTTTACGCGTTGAGATGAGGAAAGAAGAAAAAAAAATAATGTTAGCTCCTACAACAGACTTTTATGAGTCCTGCGTAAGAGAGAACTGCCGACTAACGGGGCGGGTGGGGCCTTTATACTGACTGGTTGTCTCCGGAAACGCTTTGCTTAATCCAATTGGTTGGGTGCCACATAAGTCTAATTTTCATTGGTTAGAATGAAGGGAAACGTCATTTCCTCCGTTTACACGCTGCAAGAAATTCAGGGAAATAACGGTAACCTAAATGAAACACATGGTATCAGCCATGCGAGCCACGCAGGTGGAAATGGGAGAAGTGCCATTAAGAATCAGGAGCATACAGTTTTTATGGGAATACTGGATTTATCTCCAGGGCTGTCACGATTTACACCCTGCCAAGCATAATTTAACAAACTGTTGGGCACACTGTGAAAATAACAATAAGTTTTAGAGAGGTTAGTGATGTCATGGCAGAGGGTGTTTATTTATGTATTTTACAGTACACTCCCATAGTTTGAGCCCCCCCCCCACCCCCGCATTGCCCAAGGCCATATGTAGATCTCAGTTAACAGCAACACTTGAAAAACAGGGTTTGACAACTTTCAATATGGCACATTGTTCAAAATGATTTTGATCAGTAATGTTCAAATTCCGTGCATCTGACGATTTTTTATTTCTTATAAGTATACGATCAGGTAGTTCATCATTTAGAACTGACATTCTCACCACAATATACATTATATTGTACAGGATGGAGATCAAAGGTATAAATACACATTTTGTTTGGGTTCCTGCTCCTGTTGGTGTGGAGGGGAATGAGCTGGTTGATATGTTGGCTAAACAAGCACTAAGATGCAAAACAGTTGAATTTCAGGTTCCATTAAGCAAAGCGGAATCTAAAATATTTTTCAGGACATATTCATGGCAGGAATATGCAGACTTGAGCTAAACTGAAAGGGGTCTAAATAACACACTGAGACACGTTGTTGCTGGGAGGAAGTTGGGTTGGAAAAGAAGGGAGAGCAATATTACCCCTCGTTTAATAGGTCATACAGATCTCAGCCATAGATTACATAGAATTGGCAAAACATCCAACTGGGAAAAGAATACACTGTAGTCTGCCAGAAACTGTGGAACATGTTCTACTTCATTATAGGAAATATAATAGCGAGAAGGGGACGCACGTTGGTGTGTTGGTTAGCACCGTCACCTCACAGCAAGAAGGTTCCAGGTTAGAATCCCGGTTGGGACTTTCTGTGTCAAGTTTGCATGTTCTCCCCATCTATGCGTGGGTTCTCTCCGGGTACTCCAGCTTCCTCCTACCATCCAAAAACATGCATGTCAGGTTCATCAGTGACTCTAAATTGTCCTGAGGAGTGAGCGTGCATGATTGTTTGTCTCATTTGTCTGTATGTGATGGACTGGCGACCTGTATGGGGTGTACCATGCCTCTCGCCCAATCTCTGCTGGGTTGGGCTCAAGCACTGTTGACAGGTGTAGAAAATGGAAGAATGGATGGTGATACAACTGTCAGGTCATTTTCCTTAAAATGAATCAATGTTCTTTCTAAAGGACTACACCATTTAATTCTAATTGTAAAATTTTGTAAATTACACTTTTTAGTTGGAAGAGGAAAACATTATTGAAAGACATTTCAGCTTTTTCTTACAGTTGGTAATTGTCGTTGAAGTGAGAAAGGCCTTGCTCTGCTTTACCAATTCCCTATACCACAACCAGTGGTAAGCACACATTAGGATATCATTAGTTTGCACTGTAATTTGCAAATAATTGGTTTTTAATCATAGAGAAGAGCTACTGTACTATCACTCTGTAAAGTTAAAAAGACAAGATCAAACATTCTAAGTGGCTGGCTTTAACGCTGCTGGATAAAGGATTTTCTTACTAGCTCTTTGTTTTGTCGTCTTCTTGTCTGTAGTGTCACAGACAAGGAGGTGATCTTGCTCCTTTTATCTTTTCTCAGCAGTGCAAAAGTTTTTGCTGCCAGGTTGAAGCATTCACAAGGTGTTTACTGACCAAGAGACAACATAGACATTGCATCCATGTGTGTTGTTCACTGAGTGCGCTATGCTTAGACATTCCTTTTTGTTTGTTTGTTTAATCACGCATTTGTCTGTGAGCTCCTGGAACATTCTTAGATTTATGCGACAGTGTGGAAACCTGTACTGTGCTTCTGTATTATCTTCATAGCCTGCTGTTTTTTGTAGAGTCAATACTTACACGAGAGAACTTTGTGTGCAGTCTGCGATGGAATGTTGAGGTGCAACATTTGAAATATGTTATGAATTATTTATCAAATCTTTTATTTAATTTAGCGTCATAGTGATACGAAGAAAGAAAAAGTTAGTCGTACCATATCTTACAGTGAGAAGGCAGCATGTTTTGGGGAAAATTTAAAACAGGCATTAAAGCTGCAGTCTGCAAGATTTGTTGTTGTCATACGTAAAGTCCTACTTTTTGGCATTTTAAGAGTTTAAATGATCTATCAGAACGCTTGAAGTTGAAAACGGTGACCTCCGTAGTCGCAAAATGCAAGAAATGCTTATTTTTTAACCGAAAAATAAAAAGTTATTCAACTTCCTGTCCCGCCCCTTCAAAACACATGAGAACTCGTGCACGTCGACGTGCACGCCAGATGCGCCTACACGACTCCTCATTCATCAACTCACCTGTCATTTGCGATCATGGAAGACACAGTAAGTAGACAAGCCGTAATGAAGTTCAATAGTCCAGATAAATAAGCGTGGGGACGAGCCTACCTTGTATCGCGCGTGCACAATCGGTGATTGACAGGCAACAGAGCCCAGCTCGTAAACCTGATTGGTTACCTTTTACCGGTCCGGTCTGCAATTTTGTAAACAAACCTGCTGGCTTTGGAGGGACCTAGCGGGACATATAGGGGACCTAGAGAACTCATTTTTTTTGTATTGGGGTATTTAATGTACTACTTTCAGAATCCCCGGACAGTTCCAGGCATTATGCTTGAAAAAGAGTTGCAGACTGCAGCTTTAAGCTGAAATAAAGTTAATCAAGACAAAGCCTTATATTTATGAATCATAGTTTCAGTAAGACAGTAGGTTCAATCTGCCAGTACAGGGGCAAAATTGTCAGATCAGCTACTACAGTATTTGCTCACTGGCCAAATCATTCAACATTAACATTTTGCATTCAATTACAAAAGATTATTATGGAAAACCTTATAGCCAGTGTATTTTGAGTGCTGGTCCCAAGCCCGGATAAATGGTGAGGGTGGCGTCAGGACATGTGCCTCATCGATGATGCGAGATTGACTTGCTACGTGGCAACCCCTGATGGAGGGAAGGCCGAAAAAAGAAGATTATTATGGAAAACCTTATGAAGGCATTGTTCTGGTAAGTTGGGGAGGTTTTCCCTTCAAATACTCATAACACTCACCCAGAGAAAATGTAATCTAATGTTATGTTTGATAATTTGAGTGAAAATGGAAAAAGGAAAAAAGACACAGCTGCCAAGAACCAAACTTTATTTTTGACATTCAAGAAAGGCACAGATCACATAGAGGAAATGAATGCTCGTCAATACTCCTCTCCCTCATCTTCCTCTCCCACACTATCAGTTCCAACCTCTTCATAATCCTTCTCCAGAGCTGCCATGTCCTCTCTGGCCTCAGAGAACTCTCCCTCCTCCATACCCTCACCCACATACCAGTGAACAAAGGCACGCTTAGCGTACATCAGATCAAACTTGTGGTCAAGCCGAGCCCAGGCCTCTGCAATAGCAGTGGTGTTGCTCAGCATGCACACAGCCCTCTGGACCTTGGCCAGGTCTCCACCAGGAACTACAGTGGGTGGCTGGTAGTTGATGCCAACCTTGAAACCAGTGGGACACCAGTCCACAAACTGGATGGAACGCTTGGTTTTGATGGTGGCAATGGCAGCATTGACGTCTTTGGGCACCACATCACCACGGTACAGCAGGCAACAAGCCATGTACTTGCCACGGCGAGGGTCACATTTCACCATCTGATTGGCTGGCTCAAAACAAGCATTTGTGATCTCAGACACCGAAAGCTGCTCATGGTAAGCTTTCTCAGCAGAGATGACGGGAGCGTAGGTGGCGAGAGGGAAGTGGATACGAGGATACGGCACCAAGTTGGTCTGGAACTCTGTCAGATCAACATTGAGGGCACCATCAAACCGAAGAGAGGCAGTAATGGAGGACACGATCTGACTGATCAGCCTGTTCAGATTGGTGTAGGAGGGGCGCTCGATATCGAGGTTCCTACGGCAGATATCAAAGATGGCCTCATTGTCCACCATGAAGGCACAGTCTGAGTGCTCTAGGGTGGTGTGGGTGGTCAGGATGGAGTTGTAGGGCTCCACCACAGCAGTGGACACCTGGGGGGCTGGGTAGATGGAGAACTCCAGCTTGGACTTCTTGCCATAGTCCACAGACAGACGCTCCATCAACAGGGAGGTGAAACCGGAGCCAGTGCCTCCACCAAAGCTGTGGAAAATCAGGAAGCCCTGAAGGCCTGTGCACTGGTCAGCCTGAGGAAACAAAAGATGAGAAACAGTTGTGTAATTTCATATTCATCTTCAAAATATCAACGGTTCTGAAATGCTCACCAGTTTGCGGAATCTGTCCAGCACCAGGTCAATGATCTCTTTTCCAATGGTGTAGTGTCCACGAGCATAGTTGTTGGCAGCATCCTCCTTGCCAGTGATCAGCTGCTCAGGGTGGAACAGCTGGCGGTAGGTTCCAGTACGCACCTCATCTGGAGAGACAAGATATTCAGTTTGTTAATAAGTCAAAAAACCCACTAACACCAGCTTTTAGTTGTAATGTGACATGATTTATTCGCCATTCAGTCCTGCATCAAATGACTGCAGTAGTTTCGGGTGTTTATTTGCTCTAGATCAGCATCAATAGGAATGTTACAACAACAAAAAGAATTTTTAAATTTATCTTAAAGTCATGCATATCAGACAAGGTGGTCCAGCACAGCTTGCTGAATGCAATGTAATGACATCTTTGTGTTGCAGTAGTTATAGAATTGTACACTGGTAGTTACTTGATAACCTCAGTTCTGAATATATGAGAACACTGTTAGTAAAACACTCTATTACTGGCAGTGGGAAAGGATTTAATCAACTTTTCTTACTGAGTATACCCATGTTTAAAAAAGAAACACTTAAATGGTCATCTATAAGACATGCTGCTTACCAATTACAGTGGGCTCCAAGTCCACAAAAACTGCTCTGGGGACATGCTTTCCTGCTCCAGTCTCACTGAAGAAGGTGTTGAAGGAATTATCTCCTCCTCCAGTAGTCTTGTCACTGGGCATCTGTCCATCAGGCTGGATCCCATGTTCCAAGCAGTACAGCTCCCAGCAGGCATTCCCCATCTGAACACCAGCCTGACCAACATGCACTGAAATACACTCACGCTGTGGGGAGGGGAAAGAAAAAGTTTATATTTTTCTTGTTTCTTTGGAAACTTGTGATGAAAAATTTGCCAGTTTCCAATGTCAGCTGTTCTAAATAAATTGCTCCTGGAGGTTTTGAATCACATGCTGAGGATTGCTATTCGTATACAAATAAAGAGAGAAAAGGGGCTCTTTTGTGAGGAATCTAAAGTAGAGCGTCACTTGTAACATACATTGGAAATGGAACTGAAAATCATTCAGAGACAAAAATACCACAGAGGCTGGCATATAATGTTTTAGGACAAAAGAAAGTCTTGTTTAAACAACAAATATCCTAAGTTCAGCTGTGCAACAAAACACACAGCTGCTCCTGATTATAGAATTTCACATGAAAGTAGCAGGCCTACACAACCTGAAAGAACAAATGTGAAACAACCATAAAGCCAAAAGAATGCAAGTAGGATTTGTTTGCAAAGCCATTGAAAGCAGTTTGATAAAGCCCTGCAAGCTCTTTGAAAAGGTGCTGAAACAGACAAATGCCACAGGCACACTGACTCTCGCCAGCCAGGGGCAGAGCCAGAAGGTTGGGGAGTGTCTGTGTGTGTGGGGGGGGGGGGGGGGTGGGGGGGGGGGCGGGACACCCCCAGAAATATGATTGGACACATCAGGTGCCCCCCCCAAATGAGTGACATGCACCAGAGCTATAGAGTAATACAGAGTTACGACACCCGTTGTAAAAAACGGCGGACGACACTTCTGGGTTACAGAGACGCCAATAGTTCCAAACAAGGGACGCAACTGTTGATCTCAATTGCTCGTCAAGAACAATTACTGATAAGGTGGAATGGATTTAGGGCCTAACTGAAAGCTTGGTAACGGAGGCTAACGTGAGGTAATTACCTGATAATTTCACTAAAGTCTGTTAACTTTTTATGGTCAAGTGACATTATGTAAAGTTGTTGTACCACAGAGAGTTGTAATCTATCCTATTAGGAGAATGAGAATTACCACAGATGAAGAATACGGTGAAACATGGAAAGACATCGCAGAAAGAGGACGAGCTGCGTCATTGGACAGTGAAATACAAAGCTGAAGTTTTACAGTGCCTTAAAAAAAAAAAAAAAAAATATCACTTATGTGTTCGGACAGGAGATGCTTTTTGTTGTTCAACTTTGCTACAAACCACGAGTGTCAAGGTAACATTAACGCTACATCTCGTGATGCCAACAGATGATCGGTGTCCTTCCAAGGCTCGCCCCATGTTAACGTCTACATTTAATTCTTAGTGTCACCAAGGTTTTCCATGAGCTCTTCAGACTTTACAAGATTGCGGTTGTAACTTCAGTCAGTACCGCTTCCTACGAGAGAAGCTTCTCAGCTTTAAACTCATAAAAACCCACCTCAGAACAACAATGGCCGATGACAAGTTAAGCCACCTTGGAAGTGTCACAATGGGTGGGTGAGGTAGGACACGGACTCAGAGGATGTAGAAAACAAACTGGGTTTTATTTCACCAAAAAAAAAAAAAATTAAAAAATTAAAAAAAAAGGACTTGACTGGGTATGAAAATACTTAGCTTGACTTGAGACCATGAGTATCTGGCAAAGTGCATGGGGAAACCTGGAAACTAAATACTGAGGAGGGTGCTTGGTGAGTGAGTGCAGCTGATGGGGAAAACACAGGTGAGGGAAGTGAAGCTGATGGCAGGGCAGTAGAAAGACTGAGGTGACATAGCATGGCAAAAACTAAAAAGACCTGAACCTAAAACTTAACAAAACTAAGACGTGAAAAACTAAAACATGGTCAAACTAAGAACTTATACAGAAACTCAAAACGTGGCAAAAACCCAGACATGACAGGAAGTCTCAGTGTTGAATCAAGGAGGGCACATACCCTCAGCATTAATGAATAGGTCGAGCATTTTGCTGAATCTCACCACAAACAAAAAAAGATGCTGTTCTCAACCTTTATAATGTAGTTCATGTTAAAATGGTGTCATTGTTTGTTGTAAAATTGATGCCAAAGTGTTGGTGTAGTTTATATTCCATACTTTGTTAATAAACTATGCAAATTACATACATACATTTTATCTCCTGTGTGTTTAACATGTACTTGGATAATATTTCAACATTTGCACACACTTGCAATTTATTGTTTGAGAAACACGTTTATTGTCATAGTCTGTGGGCCCCCTGAAAATAGCCTTGGCCACCTCAAGGATGAAAGTGTGCTCCGCCACTGTTGCCAGCTGGGTCAACGTGCACGCGGAAAGCCGGAACACACCCATGACTGAACATGAATTGGGGCTGTGGCCTGAGACTTACAGTAGAACTATGGAAAATACGTTTGTTAAGCAAAAGTTATTTGTTGTATTAATACACCTTAAATATAAACACTTAATTGTACGAACTCATTTAAATTAACCAGCTTTCACATGACAAAAAAAAAAAACTTTCTTAAAAACGTTTTTAAATGAGCGAAATCAGCACATGATAAGTGAAACTAAACGTTACATACTCACCATGTTTCCTGAAGTGAAAAACGAAAAAAAACCCAAAAAACTCAAGCTTTGGGATAAAGAAGAGGAATAATCAAAGTTTGCTCCTGCTGACAGACTTTAAAGAGTCCTGTGCAAGAGGCAACTGATGATGACTACTGGCCGAACGGGGTAATTTATACTCGTTTGACGATCGGAAACGTGTTCTTTGACGCGATTGGTTTGATCTCACATGAATCTCATTCCCATCTGTTCAAATAAAAATCGTGTCTTTGTTGACACTTCACGATATCTGCAAACCTTTATAAATTTAAAAGTTCGTCGAACTATATATCTGTCACGCCCACGGGACTCTGCCCATGTTTTAAGTTTTATGTTACGTTTTGGTTTTCAGTTCATGTCTTGGTTTTGAGTTTTGTCATTGTTTTTCCCCTCACTCTGGTCATTAATTCATTCACTGCACCTGTTAGTCATTGTCACCAGCTGCACCCTGTCTCCAATCACTCCCAGCAGTGACGCGCGGGTCGACGAAAAAACATCCCGCAACCGACCGCTTTTTCCACTAACCCGCCCGTTAACTCAGACCGCAAGAAATATTTTTGAAAAAATGTTGACCCGACCCGCTTTTTAAAAAAGTAGCCAATGGTCTTAATGAACATCCTAGCGTCATTGGCAACGCACAACGGACCTCATATCCTACCTGCATTCATTTTAAGGTGTTAAAATTGTAAGATGGCATTGCTTGTAAGATTATGTTGACCTGATTCAGGTCACATAAAGACATATATGGTCTGTTTACTCTTTGGCTGCGACACTGGCTTCCCGGTGCCACACTTGTGACGGGCCATGTTGGTCGTTCCAGTTTTGTGGCTATCAAATGCATACATTGCTTCACAGGAGGTGCACATGACAAAGCCTGCACTTTGCTCATCATCTTTGATGATCTCGGCGAATGAGTCCCAATCCTTACTTTTTCTGCTTGTGTGTTTGCGGAGCTTCCACTCTCCCAACTTGACCTTCTCTCTTGCCGTCTCCATACCTACTGTACTTCTGACCACGTACGTCATCTCTGCGGAAGTTATTCAGCCAATAAAGTGTATTTATTTAATAGAACATTGTGTCTACTGTTTGAATTACAAACGTTTACCACGTTATTTTTTAATGTTTATCTCAAACGACAAAACGACCCGACCGATTGCAACCCGAATATCATTAAAAATATTTTTTTATGACCCGCAACTGCGGTCGACCGCGGATGCCTGCAGGCGCCCGCTGGCTTCGGGTCAGCCCGCGCATCACTGACTCCCAGCCCTCTATTTAGTTGTCAGTCTCCCCTGTCAGGTTTATCAGATCCTTTCGTACCTACCCATGTCCGTTACCTACTCTCCTGTGATTTCCCTCATGCCATACCACATTGTCCTTTAAAACTAAGTATTTAATCCATGTCATGTCAAGTGACTTTGTTTTGTTAATTCACAGTTTAGTTTTTGAATCCGGCTCAGCCGCGCTTTTTGTTTGAACTTAAATAAATAAATCCAGTTTTCTTTTTGAAAGTCCGCATCCGTGTCCTACCTCACCACCCCCACCCTGGCAATATCATGGCATGCCCTTCAGGAAATTAATCTTTGAATATATGGAGTGATCACTCCATAACCTTTGAATATATTGAATGAATCCTGAATATAAGGAATTAACCTTTGAATATATGGAATGAAACTTTGAATATATGGAATGAATCCTGAATAATGAATCCTGCATATATTGAATTGAGGCTTTAAATCCAATTTTTAAAGACTGCATCACATCTGTAGCCTACACATGTGTTAAACATGTAAAATGCATGAACAGAAAGAAGGGACTCACCTGTTGAGTAATGCATATTTCCTTATATGGAAAGCCTTGTCGGAATAGTGGGGTGTCGGAATGGGTGGTGCAACCCGAGGGCTACGTAGATAATTGGTCATTTTTCTGGAGAAAACCTGGTCTGATGAAGAGAGACGGCATTCATCCCACTTTGGAAAGAACGGCTCTCATTTCTAGAAATATGG
Organism: Odontesthes bonariensis; assembly: GCF_027942865.1. Taxonomy (NCBI): domain Eukaryota; kingdom Metazoa; phylum Chordata; class Actinopteri; order Atheriniformes; family Atherinopsidae; genus Odontesthes; species Odontesthes bonariensis. Next base: position 33,816,729 of record NC_134515.1, on the reverse strand, counting down.
GTGAATTTATTAGTCATCCAAAAACATGACAACCCAGGGTTAAGACCAGGGGGGTATTCCTAGAAGCTGGCTTAGCGGAAAGCCTGGCTTATTTCGCTACTTCTGGCTAAATTTAGCGAGAGTTCCGTTCCATAAACGTGGCTCATTTGAACGCCCGCTGAGTAACCATGGTAATTAATGCTGCTGAACTAGCCTGGTCCCGGGCAGGCTAAAGTTGAAGCTTAGCTTAGCTGCAACTCAAAAAATGTCCGACCGGCTGAAACAGACTCCGGAAAGAAATGTTCACCTAGAATTCTGCGCTCCCGCAACTCATGTCTTGTCTAAAAAACGAAACAAAACTGTGGTTATCATATCACCACTTTCACTGTCTCGAAAAATCAATCAGTCGGTGCCAGTGCAACTACAGAAACGCAACTATACACACGTATTGAACATGAAATTAAATGAGAGAGAACATGGTATTCATTAAAACTAATCAATACCTAACAAACATCCATCGACCAGACTCAGAAAAATGGGGGACAGGTAATAATGTTAATGATACAAATTATTGAAAGCTCCTTTCAAAACAGTCAAGGACTGTACAAACAATATATTAGATCAAACGCAGGAATTAAAACATCTTACCATATTAAAAATACACAGAACGGAGCAATCACTGTAGGTAAGCAAAGTTAAACGGATGGGTTTTGAGTTAAGACTTGAACAGAGGGTGAGTGTGAGTACACAAGGCAATTCAAAGTGTTTTACAGCTACATAAAATCACAAGAAGGCAATAAAATCATTCCAAAAAACAAAAAAATCATTAATTAATTAATTTAAAAGTGAAGAGTGCAGATAAAATACTTTCAGGTGTCATATGCACATCTAAATAGAACTGTTTTCAGTCTGGATTTAAACATTGTCACATTGTCCAAGCCCCTGCTGGACCCGTGGAGGCTGACTATGTAAACCAAACTTTTTCCATATCCTAAATGTACAGGTACACTTGGGGATAATTGTCCATAGACTCTGAACTGGATTTCTCATTTTGAAAAATACCACATCAACCCCTTTGAGTAATGCTGAGCAATGTTACATTTATGCCCTGTGAAACCTCATCATTGACTCCTATCCTCCGAGCATACAGATGATCTGTGATGGAGGTCATTTCATTTCCAACATTGGGGCTAAATGGCCGGGATCAGTTCATGATTCTAGGATGTTCCGAGCATCCTCACTGGCACAGAGGTTTGCACAAGGTGCGAGAATTTTACTTACCTGAAGGAGTGTACTTTTGAAGTAAGGTGTAGCATAGGCAGAATTTTGGTAATCTAATGAGAGGTCAGGTGTAGAGGTCATCTTAAGGAATTTAAAGTGCTCATCATACTTTATTATAGATAGCCATATAAGGCACATATTGCATCAAATTGCCTAAAGTCTTAACACATGTATATCTATCCAACATTTATCTTATTCTGCAGGAGAGTTCAATGGTGTCCTGCTTGCAGAGGCTATGCATGTTGGCCGTACCTCCTCACGCCATATCCTGATCCAGGAACAAGGGCATGCACATGCACATGCACATGCTACAACAAGGGCACGGATAGAAATGACCTTTGGCCAAATTAAATACAGGTTCATTGCTTAAACTTCTCAGGCACCATGGCTGACTTCTGACAGAGCTATCTTAAATTAATAGTATACTTCATATTTTATACATTTTGTCTTGTGGACAACTTTTCAGGCTGAAGTCTTTTCTTCGTTGAGTCCCCCAAAAGGAGCATCAAACATCTGCAGCTCATCCAGAACGCTGCTGCTGGAGTTTTAACCCGGACTAAGAGATCTGAACGCATCACACCAGTTTTAAAATCTTTACTCTGGCTTCCAGTCAGTCACAGAATAGATTTAAAAGCCTGCTGATGGTTTACAAATCCCAGAATGGTTTAGGGCCAAAATACATCTGTGATATGTTCAGAGAATATAAACCCAGCAGAGCTCTTAGATCCAAGGACTCAGGTCAGCTGGTCCAGTCCAGAGTCCAGACTAAACATGGAGAAGCAGCATTTAGCTGTTATGCTGCAAACAAGTGGAACAAACTGCCAGTGGAGATTAAACTTTCACCAAATGGAGACATTTTTAAATCCAGGTTAAAAACATTTCTGTTCTCATGTGTCTATGCATGAAATCTGCAAGCTATCTTTGAACTCATCTTGACTGTTGCTTGTTTTTAAATTCATTTAAATGATTTTATTTGTTTCTCTTTAATGCTCGCTAAATGGACAGAGATGATTTATAACTTTCCACACCTTAGGTGATGGCACCCCACTGTGAATATAAATGTAAAAAACACATTTCCAACACTTTGCATGAACCGTACAATAATGACAAGTTTGAGATCAAGTTGAGTTGAATTGTTTAATTATTATTACATGTTTCTCAAGCTGTGGATAGAAAACAGAATTAAATACAGTTCACAACACGAAATTCTCCTTTATCTAAATTTATACTAACATCCCTCTCCAGTTTCATGATCTCTAGCTTGATATTTTTTATTTTCAGTTTCTTCCATATCTAGTTTGGTGCTCTCTTTATTGGACAAACACATTTCTTCAAAGGCTACTTACCACTCTGAAATATGTTCCTGTACTTTACCTTCACCTGCTGCCAGGTACGCTTTTGGCTGTTAAGATTGCTCCTGTTGAGATGTAACAGTGAAAAATTAATATGTGGGTCACACACTCACGATAATATAGTCACAAAGTATGATGATGCGTGTCGATTATTGGGTTATTAATAAAGTGAGCAGGGCCAGTATATGTGTGCTGTACATCTCATACAGAGACAATTCAGCATGTTGTATGTAAACAAATTATAACACAAAGAGGAGAGCATAAATACATGAGGACAGTAAAATAAATGTCTAACAATTGACAATGGTATCATACCATTGGTATGAAACTTTCATAACTTACGCATTTAGTCTGTCTGCAGTTGTTTGCCATGCCGTTTCCTCGCTTTATTGATCCCAGCTGTATTACCATTTCTGGTGATGACACTTTTAAAATCCTCATACAGCTCCATAAGCATTATTTGTTCAGCTGCCGAAAAAATAACAGCTCGTGTCTTGCTCTCATTTTCACACAGATCTCCGTTTTTCCACCATCCACTCGTCAGGGCTTCTTACGTTCCTCGTGCACTTGCACTTAGCTAGGCTATGTAAGCCTCGCTTGGATTAGCCTCACCGAGATGCCGCTAAAATGTCGACGACGACTTGAGGCTTAATTGGGAGATGGCGCTAGTTCAAGCGACGCTTACCGGCTATAGCCTGGCTTTCTTTAGCTACTTTCTAGGAATACCCCCCAGGATTCAGATTTGTAGTACACACTTCTCTGCAGCTTTCCACCTGCTGCTACCCCCTCAATCAATAAAGAGCAAATCCTCTTTTGCAAAAAAAATTTAAATAAAATCTTTAACTGAACAAAAACATCAAACTATTAAATGTGGTTTGCTGAATATTAGATCTCCCCTTACGAAGTCTGATGATTTGTGATCATCATACTGATATACTATGTCTTACTGAAACCTGGCTGCAGCAGGAGGATCACGTTAGCATTAATGAATCAACTCCCTCTGTTTAAATGTTCACATTCCTCAAACCACAGGCAGAGGAGTGGCAGCTATCTTCAGCTCAGGGGCAGCCGTGGCTCATTGGTCATCCAATAACCGGAAGGTTGGCGGCTCAATTCCCACTCTCACCACTCAAAGATTGGTGAAACTGACTGGAGGGGTGTCTGTCCATCTCCTTGTCACGGCCGAGGTGTCCTATAGGCAGGGCTCTCAAGTTTTCAAGTTTGCTTGGAGTGAGATTCGGGCGGGGCAGGGGCCGGGCCATGTGCGTGGGGGGGGTTCCTTTCGGGTTTTTTTTGGGGGGGGGGGGTCCCTTGCAGTATCCCATCGCCATAAACTAGCTACTTAAAGAACAAAGAAATTGTTTTATTTATACCAAAATCACAAATCTTCACTTTTACACTAAATTCTGCTATATTTTAAAATAAATTGTTTTAGGTATGCAAAGTCTTAACAAACAAAAAACAGACAAATTAAATTAAGAAAAACAAACATAACCCCAAATGGGCCCCTTGAGCAGTCCCTCTCTGTGTGTGTTTGTTTATGAGTGTTGTAAGTGTTTGCGGCAGATTTTGATGCTTGATGACTGATATTGGGGGCTCCCATTTAAAGCACTGAGGCTCAATGTCAGCCATTTTCACAGTCATGATGGATGACAGAGTTCCATTCAGAAACAAAGTGTTCCTGGTCTTGGTTTTATTGAGCCCCACCATGGAAAAAACCCTCTCTGCATCAGCATTTCAGTGTGGCAGAACTAATACCAGTTTGGCAATTGTAGATAGCCTTATTGGGAATCTGTTCATACCAGTCACCTTTGAAAAAAATTAACCACGGAAGCCTAATTACACTCCTACATATTTTTCATTTTTCATGTTGCTCATGTCAAAGGGTGTGTGCTGAATATTTAGGTCTACTACTCAAACGAACACTTTAATCGGCAGGTATTGGTCTTTTACAAGGAGTAGGAAAACTATAGTAACTAATAAAAGATTCAAATAAATGAAGATATGACCTGCTGATGATCCTGACGGTTCTCTTCCACCTCCAGCTCGTCTACAACTTCTGCACGCATTCAGAGCATAATAGGTTATGTCCGCTGTGCATTCATGGGACGCGTGCTTGCAGCTGAAAGCTATTTCACACCCGGCAACAAGAAATTCTGTTTTCTGATTGGCTGAGAAATTCTATTTTGTGATTTGCCGATGGGTTGCTAAATCAAGACAGCTGTACCAGAGCTATAGTTCTGAGCTGTGCGAGCGCACAGTAACCTGCCATTGACTCGTTTATAGTATCGGCCATTAGAATTTCTGTGCGACGAAGTTGATCATTTCTCAGCGTGAGAAATGGCATGTGTGGCGTGTGAGCGTGTGAACTTGTTGAAATGCGTGTGTCTCACGCTCATTGCGTGAGACTTGAGAGCCCTGCCTATAGGTGTCATGCATAGGAAGGAGAGCAGAGCACCCATGCGTATTCCCATGCTCCCCAGGTGCTGTGAATAGCTGCCCACCGCTCCAGTGTATGGTATCTGTATCTAGGAGTGTGACCCTGCCAACCTGGATGGGTTAAAAGCGGAGGACAAGTTTTGTGTGTATGCATGACAATAAATCTGATCTTAAGCTTAATCAGAGTGACTAATCAGTCCTAGACCCAAGTTTAGTTTGAGCTCTTTTGAATCTCTGATTCTCAGTTTTTCCCAAAGTGGAAATCACAGAAACCTTTTGTGTTTGTTGTTGTGTATCGTCCACCTGGCCCTTATTCTGAGTTTCTGTCTGAATTCTCAGAGCTTTTATCCCATTTAGTGCTTAGTACAGATGAAGTCATTATCGTGGGTGACTTTAATATTCATGTAGATTTTGAAAATGACAGCCTAAATATAAACTTTAATTCTATATTAGACTATTGGATTTCCTCAACGTGTTCACAGACTTACTCACTGCCTTAATCACACCCTTGATCTTGTGCTGACTTATGGCATTGAAAGTGAACATTAATCATTGCTCCAAACATTAACATTATTCCCTCATAACCCTGTCTTATCGGACCATTTTTGATAACCTTTGAGTTTACATTACTTGACTGTACAGTTTCTGAGAAGAAATTTACATATAGAAGGTGTCTATCAGAGGATGCTGTAACCAGATTTAAAGAATTAATTCCATCATCATTTTCTTCACTGCCATGTGCAGATATGACAGAAGACGACTTCCTAAATTTTACTCCAGCAACACTTGACTCTCTTGTTGACAGCACTATAGTTTCAATGCATACAACACTGGACAATGTTGCCCCACTGAAAAGGAAGGTAATCAGTCAGAAGAGGTTGGCTCCTTGGTATAATTTGCAGCTGCTTTAAAGCGATACAATGTAACTTCTCAAAAAGCTCACTCTGGAGCTCCCCCTACAAGCTTGGAGGTAATGTACGGTTACACTGTCGTAAATACAACACCCTTTCACTTTCACTTTTCACGTTTGTTGACGAACCGGCGAGGAGTTAGAAGGTGCAAGCTATGTCGACCAAGAAGGTAAGAGTAATCAAATGTACCTGGGAGCGTGAGAGGGGTCTATTTGTTTTTGCGGTAGGTGTGCCAGAAAGCAAGTCAAAGTACTTCCGCTCAGCTCCCGGGCCGCCACCGGGCCACTCCAGCAAAGTTACATAGCGCAGTTTTTCCAACTCAGACCCCCGAAGGGCATAGGAGACAGGCCAATCGTAATATTAAAACTCATTCTAGCCACACAAATTTTTTCAAGCTGTTATTTTAAGGTAGAAATGTTACATAGTATTGCTTTAAAGCAGACTACAAGAAAGCTGGAGAGACAGTGGTGTTCCTCTAATTTAGAAGAGTCTCAATTAGTCTGGAAAGATAGTTTAATAACGTATAAGAAAGCCCTTCGTAAAAGCTAGAACTGCTTACTATTCATCATTAATTGAAGAGAATAAGAACAATCCCAGGTTTCTTTTCAGCACTGTAGCCAGACTGACAAAGAATCCGAGCTCTGCTGAGCCAGGTATTCCTTTAAAGCAATACTATGTAACATTTCTACCTTAAAATAACAGCTTGAAAAAAATTGTGCAGCTAGAATGAGTTTTAATATTACGATTGGCCTGTCTCCTATGCCCTTCGGGGGTCTGAGTTGGAAAAACTGCGCTATGTAACTTTGCTGGACCGGCCCGGGAGCTGAGCGGAAGTACTTCGACTTGCTTTCTGGCACACCTACCGCAAAAACAAATAGACCCCTCTCACGCTCCCAGGTACATTTGATTACTTTTACCTTCTCGGTCTTTGTTGACAGGATATGTACCTCAGCTTTTAAGGTTGCTGTAATTAAACCTTTACTTAAAAAACCTACTCTAGATTCAGAAGTGTTAGCTAATTATAGACCTACAGTACAGACCAAAAGTTTGGACACACCTTCTCATTCAAAGAGTTTCCTTTATTTTCATGACTATGAAGATTGTAGATTCACACTGAAGGCATCAAAACTATGAATTAACACATGTGGAATTATATACTTAACAAAAAAGTGTGAAACAACTGAAAATATGTCTTATATTATAGGTTCTTCAAAGTAGCCACCTTTTGCTTTGGTTACTGCTTCGCACACTCTTGGCATTCTTTTGATGAGCTTTCAACAGGTAGTCACCTGAAATGGTCTTCCAACAGTCTTGAAGGAGTTCCCAGAGATGCTTAGCACTTGTTGGCCCTTTTGCCTTCACTCTACAGTCCAGCTCACCCCAAACCATCTCGATTGGGTTCAAGTCCGGTGACTGTGGAGGCCAGGTCATCTGATGCAACACCCTATCACTCTCCTTCTTGGTCAAATAGCCCTTACACAGCCTGGAGGTGTGTTTGGGGTCATTGTCCTGTTGGAAATAAATGATGGTCCAACTAAACGCAAACCGGATGGAATAGCATGCCGCTGCAAGATGCTGTGGTAGCCATGCTGGTTCAGTATGCCTTCAATTTTGAATAAATCCCCAACAGTGTCACCAGCAAAGCACCCCCACACCATCACACATCCTCCTCCATGCTTCACGGTGGGAACCAGGCATGTAGAGTCCATCCGTTCACCTTTTCTGCATCGCACAAAGACACGGTGGTTGGAACCAAAGATCTCAAATTTGGACTCATCAGACCAAAGCACAGATTTCCACTGGAAATGTCCATTCCTTGTGTTCTTTAGCCCAAACAAGTCTCTTCTGCTTGTTGCCTGTCCCTAGCAGTGGTTTCCTAGCAGCTATTCTACCATGAAGGCCTGATTCACACGGTCTCCTCTTAACAGTTGTTCTAGAGATGTGTCTGCTGCTAGAACTCTGTGTGGCATTGACATGGTCTCTAATCTGAGCTGCTGTTAACCTGCGATTTCTGAGGCTGGTGACTCGGATGAACTTATCCTCCACAGCAGAGGTGACTCTTGGTCTTCCTTTCCTGGGGCGGTCCTCATGTGAGCCAGTTTATTTGTAGCGCTTGATGGTTTTTGCGACTGCACTTGGGGACACTTTCAAAGTTTTCCCAATTTTTCGGACTGACTGACCTTCATTTCTGACAGTAATGATGGCCACTCGTTTTTCTTTACTTAGCTGCTTTTTTCTTGCCATGATACAAATTCTAACAGTCTATTCAGTAGGACTATCAGCTGTGTATCCACCTGACTTCTGCACAACATAACTGATGGTCCCAACCCCATTTATAAGGCAAGAAATCCCACTTATTAAACCTGACAGGGCACACCTCTAAAGTGAAAACCGTTTCAGGTGACTACCTCTTGAAGCTCATCAAGAGAATGCAGAGTGTGTGCGAAGCAGTAATCCCAGCAAAAGGTGGCTACTTTGAAGAAACTAGAATATAAGGCGTATTTTCAGTTGTTTTACACTTTTTTGTTAAGTACATATTTCCACATGTGTTAATTCATAGTTTTGATGCTGTAGTGAATTCTGAGAGAGGCCGCCTCAAAAACCGGTACAGAAAATGAGTGATGAAGAAAGCTGCTGAAACGGACGTAGTCGAACAAAAGAAATCTTTATTTCTGTTGTCAGGTCCGTCTCATTTACAGAAAATGCATCTTCTGGGAGAGCCTGTTGTCAAATGGAAAAGCTCGCTGCCCGGGGAGAGAAAGTCCCTTACTTTTAAAGAAGATTCAAGGCCACTGGTCCAGGCGTAAAGCCAAGAGATATGGTCTGACTGTAAGGATGTCTCATATCAAATCTACCTTATTTGGTAATGTTAAGGGTTTATTTTTCAGTGTATCTCAGTGTCTTGCACGGAGACGCGCGGAGGCGCGCACAACAATTATGTACTTGATGAAACTAACCAGCTGTGGACTCAATGAACTCAATAAGGCCTGCTCCTCCATTTTAGCTGTGGGTCCATACACCTCATTCCCCCCTTCGGGACTACTTAGAGTCCCGAAACACAAAATGGCCTCTACAATATGTGTCATGGTAAATGGTCAAACCCATGAACCAGCATCAACAAAGACTTCGCTTGTTCGACATTATTGATTGCCCAATCTCTTAATATATCATAAGCCCTCAATTTCTGAGTCAACTGATTAGTTAAACTCCTATTTACGTGTCTATGCGCACATTATTTTAACTATTTTAGACTAGGTAAGCTAAATCTATCATATAATTAGTCCAAATTCGGCTACAGTAAACCAGCCTACCGGTCTCCCTCCAGTCACACAGCTCATCAGTCTCCTGACATGACTAAACATTCATGTCCTGCTCTCCCATACAATCTGTGTGTCTATGTGGGGAACCTGCAGGTCAGTTGTCATCCAGTCGATAAAAAAAACACCCATCCTAAAAAGTGGGGAAAAAGATTGGATGACCTAAGGGAATCTCACTCTGGTGCCAATCTAAGCAAGCAATCCCTGTTTCATATTAACAATTACCTTTACCATTAACGTCTAATTTCAGGACCTTTATGGTCAATTTGGTCCAATTTCGTCCTATTATGTCCACAAAGCATGGCTCCTACTGTATTACAGAGAATAGGCTATATCAAAAGCATAATGACAAAAATATCACAAGTAACATATAAGTTCACACTCCATTATGGCATACAATGCAGATTGAAATGGTTCATAACAGCAACCAAGATTATAACATCAACGAGTACATTTTTCATGATTATAACTCAATCCACACAATTCTAGAGTTTCAGCAAACTAGTACTACTGAAAAATATCAATGCATTTGCAGTGGAGTAGCCGTGCAGCTTAGTTTCCATCTTTTGTTATCCAACGTCCATTTTCGTATTCTCCTGTCCAGGGTCCCACAGTCCATTTTCATCATCCCGTCTTGAGTCTCTGAGTCCATTCCGTGGAGGTCCCTGGACAGCCAGTGTCTCTCAGTTCGTTTCCCATTTCCCAGAGTGTCATCCTGAGAAGAAAGAAAAGAAAACACCCACCAGTATCTTGCCGGAAAATTAACTTATGCTACAGTATATTGCATGATTACATAATTGTCGCACGATGTGTCCAAACTCCGCTTCCAGAGTCCTACTTACTATACCTGTATATGTTGTTTACTAATTCCCCTAATTACTATATTAGTGTGTATGTGACATGTGTATCTACTTGTGTCCAACCATCTTATCCTGTTAGCCTCAGCATAGTCATTCCCCCCTTACATCTGTCAAAACTCCCGTACAGAGTTGGAACACCTCTGCGTCTGGCCACACCACTGCAATAGCAGATTGTCAAGTAAAACACTGTATCATAAATGTAGACAAGGTTAATAAGACTGCACACTGTCAGAAATAAGTAATAAACCATGTAAAAACGTCACACTCAGTATAAAACTATAAAATATGTTTGTGGTAATAATCGCTAAGCTTTCCATCCCAGGAGTGGCTCCTGCATGGTGCTAGAAACAGAACCTCTTTTCTAGTCTGGTTTCAACCTTTCCTCACTCAACTGGCAACTCCGCAATGAGCACATTTCTTAAGAACACGAGTTGGAGTGGACCCTGGCCAAAATAACAAACAAAACAGGTCTATTTTGAATATGGTTGACTTTCCTGACAAAATTAATGCAAACCAAAAATGCAGTCATCTTACCTCCTAGAGTAATATAAACAGGAGAAAACTGGGTTAACAAAATGGCCGTCCACTCCTACTGCATGATTGTCTTAGTTGTATCTTTAAAGTGGATACATATCCATGATATCATCCTCTGCTTGCACCTCTTCCGTGTCTTCATTCCACCTTCCCCTTTCCAATAATGGCTTTTGTGCTTGGTTCTCCTCTTTTTCCTTTTCGCCGAACTGTCAATGGGGTGAATCTCCTCAGCTGGTGGTTCTTGTTGGATTGTAACGACCTAGTATGGCAGTTTTAGACTAGCCATAAAACAACAACCTGTCCATCCATATGGTAAAAATAGATATACCTTATTCCCACACACCCACCATATGTCTTTTAACGGTTCCAATGGTCACATTTACAGTGATTAGTTCATGTTTAACACACAGGGTCCTACTCTCTCGTTTATCCGGGGCATGGAAAGTTACCCTTGTCTGGCCTTCAATCTTGTTGTTTGCTTCTCTTCTGACTTGCATCTTATAGCTATCGCACTCTGATATTCCTACGAACATCCCTGGCTACCGCACCGTGAGTGTCGTTTGAACAAAAACAGACTTTGGCCTTAACGGCCACTACTTCCCTTGGATCGGGCCGTGCTGCTGCCCCCTTCTCCTGTTGATGTTGTAAATTAAGATATGGCAAATCGCTTAACCATGTACATTCCTTTTTGGGTGTAAATAGATGTTTTGACAGAGCCAACCACCTATCCGTTGGTGCTTGTTGATTATATAACAACCAAGATAACGCATACTCCTGACACAAGGGACTAAGTGGCTCAGGTATTGTCTCCAGAATTGACGGCCATGTGTTTGGTGCTGAAACCTTTACAAAGCAGGGGCAGTTATCAAGTGTGGCTCGCCGTACGGAATGAGTCAGTTGTTGGAACCACATGTTCTTATTAGCCCATGGGTCAGTAATTTGCAATACCGAAGAATCAAACCCAAATGCCCTCCATTTATTTTCTCTTTTATAAATGGTCTGTTCATCCGCAGCTGCGTCATTTTCTTGCTGTTCAAAATCTAGTGTCTCTTTGTCTAATTTCCTATTGACATGGTAAATGGTGTCCGATGGTACCACCTTTTTCTCCACCGCTTGTTGGCGGAGCAGATTTCGCCGTGGTACTCCCTATCCTGTTATTGTTATTGGAGGTAGTGTTCATTTTCGCTACAGTCCCCCGAGCAATACTAGTGGTTGCCGGTTCTATTGTTTACCCTTTGGATGTGTGTACGAGTGGAGGGAGTTGTGTTGAGAGAGGTGTTGCTTCAGGAATTATCGTCTTTGTTTTCGCCCCTCCATTTCTTAACCTTAACCTTACATATTTGACTTCAGGTTCAGCTCTATTACGCCCTTCTTTCCCCTGGGTTGGGGACCCAAAATATATACACGTATACATTCCTTGATCCCTTTTTTGAACATGTCGCACAAAAAGACTACGGTCTCCTTCTTGTTTCACTCTCCTTGCTTCATTAACCAGTACATACTTTGGTGGTGCGTTGATGGTGGCGTTTGAGTAGGTTATCAGTTTTCCGTAGCTGTCTTTCCACTGTGGTAGATGGGGTCCTCCCACGTCCACCACTTTGCACTCGCATGGAAGCTGGGCCGACTGACCCTCGGCCACTATTACCTTAATCGCCGTATCTCTCGGGTTTGGTCTTTCTGCGGCCTCCTTGGTACAGGTGACTCTGTGCCACTTCTTGAACCGTCATTGTTGTTCTCTTTGATCTTTGTTGGATTGCTTTCTGGAGAGGAGGCCCCCGTTGTCTCTGGCACGTGTTGCAAATTGATAATAATAATAATAATAATAATACCTAAGTTTTATATAGCGCTTTTTCAAATGCTCAAAGACGCTTAATTGATGACCCCAAATCTTTGTAGACCCTTTTACTTGGACCGCTGTCCCTGTGCTGCGCACAACTTCAAATGGTCCTTCCCGGCATGCGTTAAACCACTTTCTCCTAAAGACCTTCATGAACACTTTGTCCCCTGGCTGCAAAATGTCTCTCTTTTGCTCCGCAAGCTTCTCCTGCTCGTGGTCCTGTTTTTGCCTGTCAATGACATACGTGGATATGTTCCTATGTAACCATATACTTAACGTATGTCTTCATTTCATCCTCCAACAGAGACAAATTTGGACCTTTTCCGTTTGTTCGCAAAAAGGGCGTGGGCATTCGTCTGTCCGTCACCAACTCATGTGGTGTCATTTGCAAATCGCGAAGTGCGCCTGAACGGCATGCCATTAGAGCAAGTGGAAGCGCTGCCACCCAATTCAGTCTCGTATGTTGACAGATTTTTACAAGACGGTTTTTCAACACGCCGTTCATTTTCTCACACATGCCTTGGCTCTGTGGATGATAAACCGCTCCCAGTCGTTGTTTGATTCCTAGTTTCTGTAGGATCAGTTTTACAGTTCTATCAACAAATTCTCGCCCGTTATCTGATGATATTCTATCTGGAAGCCCCCATCTGGGTATGACTTCACGACACAGGAACTTAGCAACAGATTGAGCGTCTTTTCGCCTAGTTGGGCAGGCCTCTGGCCATTGTGAGAACCTGTCCACTACCACCAACATGTACCTTTTGCCGTCTACTGGTTTTATCATGTCAACAAAATCCATGACCAACTCCCGCATAGGGCCTTTTGGAGTCGGAATGTGTCCTGGAGGAATTGTCATACCTCTCCTAACATTATTTTTCAAACAAATGGCACATCTTCCGATGACGTGATCAGCCTGTTCGAGCAAGTACGGTGCCCAAAAACCCCGTACTCTTGTGTGATCTTTCTCTTAACTTCCCCCCTTGCAACATGGGCTTGCCCGTGTGCTTCCTGAATGAGTAGATCTAACAAGTCAGGGGGCGCCACCATCAAACCCTCATGGTTTCTCCAAAGACCCGTAGGGTCTTGACTGGCAACCCTCTTAGCCCAACGCTGCTTGTCTATCGTACAAGCTGCTTCCTGCATTAAATTCACATCTTTAAGTGTGCTTTTGTCATCTAGGTCTAGCTTTTTCAACGACAAAATCCGTTCCGTGTGCTTTACTATCGCGTAGCCGGCTACCAACTCACTGCCTATCTGATAGCAGGATCCATTTAAAGCCTGCTGATGGTTTAGAAATCCCAGAACGGTTTAGGGTCAAAATACATCTGTGATATGTTCAGAGAATATAACCTATCAGAGTTCTCAGATCCAAGGACTCAGGTTAGCTGGTCCAGTCCAGAGTCCAGACTAAACATGGAGAAGCAGCATTTAGCTGTTACGCTGCAACAAGTGGAACAAACTGCTAGTGGAGATTAAACTTTCACCAGATGGAGACGTTTTTAAATCCAGGTTAAAAACGTTTCTTTTCTCATGTGTCTATGCATGAAATCTGCACGATATCTTTGAACTTATCTGGACTGTTGCCTGTTTCTAAATTCATTTAAATGATTTCATTTGTTTCTCTTTATATTCTTTTATGTATTTTAAATGCTTCTTCCACTCCCTGCTGCAATGCTATTATTCTGTGTAAAGCACCTTGAATTGCTTGTCCATGAAATGTGCTATATAAATAAATTCGATTTGATTTGATTTAATTATATAACTGGGCCGTACAGTGATCTACCCTGTGCTTGGTCACAAAGCTACTTTTAGCTGTGGTAAACCATACTTCAGAAAGACATTCTTCAATTGTTTTCAATAATTTTGTGTCTCCTTCCGCACTGAGATTTCCTTAAAAACCAACTTCTTTTTCCCCTCTCGTCTGAGTGGCCTATTTAATATTATCTGTGTCCCGTTAAAACATTTATTTGACGTTCCCATCTCAATTCCTATTTTCTTCTAAACAAGTATTCCCCATTTTATGTCCCTTTAATAGCCAACCAGTTTGGATGGAGTACACTTGAGCAACTGATCAGATCAGCGGAACACTGTTTTTTGTTGACTTCGTTATGTTTCCCCCAGTCTGTTGTTTCACTGAGACACTACTGGATAATTACAACCCAAACCAGTTTATGCACAGATCACCTTCCTGTACATACATACATACATACAAACAAACAAACAAACTATTATTTTTCTCAATTTCTCATCTCTGTTTTAACGTACATACAGTCATTTATCTCTGTAGTTTTCTCCCACTGACTATGGACTCCTTAAAATTTTAACTCACGGTTTTGCAGATCTCAGTTAAATAGTACACATTAATATTGAACTTTACTGGGTGAGCAGGTCTTTGTTGCCTTCAGTAGCCTATATGTGAACATCTATGTCTATGTATGATTATCTTTCTTATATTTCTTGGTATTGTTCTGTGTGTATGAGGCCTAAACCCAATTTCTATGTGGCGCCCGCGGTGTCACTGGAGCAGTGGTGGTACTCTGTTCCGCATCGTCTTCATTTTTGTTAATCCATGCTTCATACCATAAAATTGGAAATACTATAATAAAGGTAATGATAAACAATACACAGGTAGTTCCTCTTAACCCACAAAATCCTGGTAATCTGAATGGATGCCACGGCCAATGTCTGTCCATTTTTCTATCTTATTTTAGCCGCACCCGATGTTCTCGTTTTAGCCGTTGTTTTCTTCACTAAGGTTGAGATGAACCTCTCCTGTTGAGAAAGTTCCCCTTTGTAGTCAGACTTATGCTTCAGAGAACGGTGGTGGGTAACTAATCTTTCCCTTTTTCTGAAGATCGTGGTCTTACTAGTTTACAGTGTGATGAGTGAATCCAGGAAGTCCTTTCTACTTTTTCCAGCTGCTGTGGGTGTTGTACGTAGTACCTGATATGGACGTTCCCCCTTTTGGACTGGGCCAGTTCTTTGTCCCTTTTTCTTTATCGGTTTGATGAAGATCCAGTCTCCGGGTTTTACTGTCTTCAGAGATTCCTCCACAGGTTCACCTGGAACAGAATTGACAGATGTAGCGTTACCGGGTATTTATATACCTATTAAATATAAGGATTTATGAGATGTTCTTACAGTCTCAAATAAACCTTACCTCGAATTCAGGGCACCACCTACCTAGGTTTTGACTTAATTTAAGTCACAGTCAGGTAGGAAAACTGTTCGAAATCTTACGATCCTGGTGTTAAATTAATATTCAATTAATATTCAGTCTCATATCTCGCTACTTTCGTGAAGTTCTCGTTTGGTTGGACAGACATTACGTAAAGAAAGCATACGACACAATCTGTGATTATAACATATATATAGATATATGAGCTGTTTATTACAATGATATGATCTTAGACATGAACCTTAAACAAACAGGAGATGCATGGAATATGGGTGATTATATAAAACACTTAGTGAATATAAAATAAAATATGGGGAATGGGGAGATACTGGATGTATTCAAATAGTTTGGGTTGGCTGACTATTTGACGCTAAATACTGACATTTCGGATTAATGTATCATTCTGTGAAAGCCTCGAGACATCCATCAAACCCACTTTAAGGTGAAAACGGGTCGGTCTTACTGTGCTGAAGTTCTGTTCAGTCGGTTCGGACCATGGTAGCGGCCACGCGGGTCCGAGGGGATTTCTCTTCCGCTCTCTGGGCCTTCCTGGCTGTGGTGGCTGACTTTAGCGGACTTCTCAGTTGCTTCTTTCACCGGGAAACCGAAACGATGGTGCCGAGGACTGGGGTTAGATGGTCGAATCTTCTTAGTGTCAGTGGGTCCGTTGCTTCTCTGATGAAGTGAACTTAAGTTCACAGAAGATTAATAAAAGGTTGCTTGGAGTTGGCTTCTTGGTAGGAAAAGGTGATGATGGCGTGAAACAGCGGAGGTTAGGACGTGCGACGTAGAAGGACAGGGATGGCGAGGGACGAACAAAAACACGTAAAACGTGCATCTTCAGAGTATTTCAATCTGTTTCTTTGTTCGGGTCTTCCTCGTCTTTCTTTGGGTCCTGCTCCGTCCTTCTCCTTCCTCCCCTCCGTCGTCTTCTCCACGGCTCATACTCTCATCTTTCCGCGCTCTTCAAATCTCTCTGAGCAACTCATCTGATCAATTCTCCATTGTTCTCCCTCTGAAAACAAGAGCGTGCTTCTGGAAAACAACTAAGAAGAGACAAGACGCCTGAAGCGAGCCAGCAAACGAGAGAACTAGAGAGAGCACTAGAGAGAGACAGAGAGCATGTGTTTTCCGCGGGTTCCGGGTTTTGACTCTCGGAGGCGGGGCTTACACTACTTTTTCAGCCAATGACATGCTTGAACTGTGTGCATGTCTCTGTAAGGTGATCTGTGCTATAGGGGGATTTCTGGATGAGACAAAGAACTCTGTGTTTCTCCATTACTCCCATCTCATAGAACATTTGTCTCGGTGATTCTGAAAACACCACATCTTGTTAAGATATGCAGATTAAAGATATAACATAGACTTGTAATATAAAGACATCAAAATAACACACATGATAAAGACAATTATGACTTTCAAAATTCAGATGAATATCTATGAAATCGTGACATATGAATAGTGAGTCACACAATGCTAATTTCTGTGTTAACAATGGGGACACTAAACAAATACCAAATAGATACCGAAGGGACATCGTTAAAAGTTAAATTGTTGCATATACATTGTCCATTTTACTGAGTCCTCTGGGATTTAAATGTTCAACTAATCAACACTGCAGACCACTAGGGGGCAATGTGGTTCCATCAGGCAGGTTGGGCATTTTCCACCAAAATCAGTTCTTTGTCAATATTTAAGCCAGAATCGTACAAATTGTCTCTATATGCGTCTTGTGATCAAGCTGGAAACCTGAAAGAAATTGTACACGGTTATCAAACACATTTAATATAGTTTTAAGATTCGACTAAAAGTGAGTCTTCTCAGTTCGTGTGTAGCCATCTGGTCGGTTTGCTGGTGAAAAGGGGTGTTAAAGTGTCAACTTTCGAGTTATGGTCTAGATAAGATAGTAAGTGTCCCACTTTTCCAAGAGTGAGTTCGACTCCCCAAAAGCTCTTAAGGGTGTTGTAAATTAGGCAGTTTCTGTCTCTTTTTCCTTTGTGGAAAGAAAATGAAGATCTGGTTTATATCCACATACGTAAACATCCCCCACAGGAATGTTGGTTTTGTCAAAGTTTGAAAAACTCTTAATCCACACGGCACTGTGACTGCTACACAGAAGAGATCTCTCTCCTTGTTAACATTTTAACCATGTATTCTGCAACGGTTTCTTCTCTCTCTTCCTCGTGTTTGGTGAATGGTTTCCACTGTGGGAGTACAAATAGTCGTACATTATCTCAAATGGCATTAATCTTGCGATAATTGAAATGCTATGCATGTTTAGTGTCGTGTCTGTGGAGTTTTGGCACGCTTTTAGTTTTCTGTTTAGTTCTTAGTTTTTACCATTTCTTAGTTTTGTTAAGGTTTAGGTTCAGGTTTCGTATTTAGTTTTGTCATGTCATGCCACCTTTCCTCAGTCCTCCACAGTATTTTTAGTCTCCCGGTTTATTCATGTTCACTGCCAAATCCTCACTAGTCACTGAAATTAAGTACCCCTCTTGTGTTCAGTCATAGTCATAGTCCAGTTTTGTTTAGCCTTAGTTATGTTTTGTTTTTGTTACTGTTTGGTTTTTGATATCCGGCCCAGCAGCGCTTTTCCTTGAAACCTTTTTGATAATAAACCAAGTTTAGTTTTTGAAAGAATTCTGTACCCGCATGCTTCCTCGCATCTGCCCTATCTGACATTTAGGACTACTAGTGGTAAACAGTGAAACCATTTTCCTGTTTCTTCTATGATTTTTCTTCAGTCTTGACATAACTATTCCATTGTGTCTTTCCAGTCATCCTGCTGACTGATAGGGTGATATGTCTAGTGGTTTGTAAGGTATATTTTTAAGTTCTTTGGCATCAGGGAGACGACATTGTTTACTAATCGTGTTCCATTATCACTATAGGTTTTTCCATAATCCCCAATCTAGGAAATATTTATTTTCCCTGTGCCTTTGCTACTGAGAGTCCATCTGCTTCTGCGCATGGAAATACTTCAACCCATTTGGTAAACACATTTATTATCACTTGGCAGAATTGTTTCTCTTCCCATTTAGTTAATTCAATGGAATTCATACAAATGTGATGAAAAGGGTTCTCTAGCTTTAAGGAGTTATCCTCATATTTTCACTTGAGTGCTCTGTGGCTTCTGTTTTGCATATATTTGACCTGTTAGACACAAATTTATTTACTTATTTATTATTTATTAAGTACTTAGTAAACCCATTTGTTGTAAAAACCTTTGTTTCTTATTGTTACTATCCCCCCTGTTGAGACATGACCTAGTCCATGACTCAATACTGCACCATAATTTAAACAAGCTTTTTATGTGTCCAGCACATCTATAAATTGCTACTTTAGCTAACCGCTGAATAGCATCTAATAATGCTAAAATCAATTCTTTATGACGTACAGATTCACCTGTGGATGTCCTCATACATCTATTTTTCCCTTGCTGTGTTAACCCGCATACTTTTGAGGAAGCATATTGATTGCTAACGTGAATGTTAACCACCTGTTTGTTCTCTAACTTACTAACTTTAGTTACAACTACCAATTCAGCTATTTGATTAGAACAATTGTTTGGTTGTGGTCGTTTTAAGAGAACTTCAACTTCTGTTACGACAGCAACTTTTGTAATATTTGTGTCATCAGGGTTCCTCCTATGTGACCTGTCGACAAGCATATTTGTTTCTGCATTTTCATAAGGTATGGCATTCAAGTCTGGCCTGGGTAAGACACTAATAGTCATTTCTGATATGCAATCCTAATGCTCTCCATCTCGTTGGGCAGGCAGCTGTGAGGATGGAACAAGTGAAGTCAATCTCTCTACCACGAGGTGTGGCTGTGAAAGAACAACAGTTATGCAGGAGAGATGTCTGGAAGGAGACAAATAAAATGTTTTGTTGAGTAACAATATCACAGTCACTTTATGAGGTACCTTAGGCTATGTACACACGTAGCCGGGTATTTTTAAAACCGAATGTTTCCCCCCCTCTGTTTATAAAATAATTTGTATCCACATTACCTCGTTTTCGAAAAAAAACACCTTCCACACATAACCGAACATCTGCGTTTTCACCTGTCTTGACAACCCAAATGCATTTGCTGTTTTGCGCAATCTGCCCTCGTCAGCTAAATAATAAAGTGTGCACGCCACTTTTTTGAGCACACTGACAGGTGATCGCATGCTGCCCCTCGATATGAGGACGTAATAATTCCGACAGCAACAGGAGTGAGGACACCGGGACATGCGAAATTGTCACGCCATTCCTCTGAGTACGACTTGGGCGTGTAAAATCAAGGCAGTAAACAGCGCCTACACAATAATAACCACCACAGTTCTCAAGACATCCATGCTTCTTCAGTAAACAAAGGTCGCACTTTAGACTTTAAAGCAGATTTGTTGTTGTTTTGGCGCATATTGTGACGTTCGAAAACGCAAAACTCCGGTTATCTCTGTCTACACGCAGCTGCGTAAACGGAGTTTTCAAAAATCTTCACTTTGCCCGGAGTTTTTAAAAACATTCGTTTACGATGCGTTTTTATGCGTTTTCATGTGGATGACAGGTCCAAACGTAGAAAAATATATTCGTTTTAGCAGATACCCGGCTACGTGTGGATGGGGCCTTAGTCATTAATGCGTGAAGTAACCTTATAGTTTCTGATGCCATAGATGCTACTACTTGAACACACAGCAGCAGTGTTCAGGCCACTGATTTAAAAAAATATGATCTCGTCACTTTTCCCCCTTCCAGTGGAAGCTGGCCTTTGACAGCAATTCAGCTAGAGGTCTTTTATTAGGAGTTTTTCACTCCCCCGTGCACGGTTTCAGCACCGACCCTGGGGGGCGGAAAGAGCGCCGAGATCTGTTTAGTAGGACCTAGTTGTTAAGAAAGTTGTTCTTTCAATGAGACTCAGTCTGTTAATACAACACACAGCAACAAGCACAAACATGTGTGTGTGCATGTATGTGGGCATAGGAGTGTAAGTGCTCGTGTGGGTATGTGTGTGTTTGTGTATGTATGTTGATGTTTTAAAGACTCTGTGGATAAATCACACTGGCCTTATATGGCTCGGGCGCAGCTTCTCTGTCTGCTTGGACCCTCCCACACACTCAAATCTAAATCTTTTTTCTTTGTTTTTTTTTCGTTTTCCTCCGAAGCACTTGCTGATCTGGTATGAGACTCAGCCGATCCTAGATCAGATTTCATGCTTAACTCGAATTTTAAGGTTTTGCATCTCTTAATTTTCTCCGTTGGTATTGATTAAACAGCCGATTAACTACAAATGAATGTCTTTCAATATATTTTGGGATCTAACTCCAGCGCTTTTTGTCCAAAGTCAAATTTGCGCGTAACCAGCTCTTCTCACACCCCCTCCTTTTTCCTTCTCTCTTGTTTTGCCGTGAACGCGCACCCACAGGCCGCTTCAGCGCACACACATTCTGTCTTGGTCCTTTATCGACTTATATGGAGGGTCCTGAATTTTGGGTGTTGGCCCTCCTTTGGCTCTCATATACATTCGGTGAGAAAAACAAGAACCCCACTTTAACACTTAATGAAACAGAGCACATGTTAAATGGTGAGGTCAGGTAATTTGAGCCACTTTTTGGTAGATTTCTAATAAAAATTATATAAAAGAATATATGGCACTGGCTTACATTTGTATTAGTTAATTCATTCCATATTTAATATTTTGAAGTGGAATTATTGTATAAAATGCAGTCATTTAGGTTTTACAGCTTATAAAACATCAGCTGTCCCACATTTTTTTGATGATCAGCATTCAGCTAAAATGAGCCACCCGGTCAGCTAAAATGAGCCACTAATCAGGTTAAATGAGCCACCAAAAATACAATGCAAAACATGAATTTATTTTTCATAAAAACACATCAGTAGATAAAAAACACACTGTAACATATTAACACACAATGTAACATATTAATATAGGCCTAAACAATTCATGACATTTCATTAAATTTTAAATATCATCGTTTTTTAAAAAAAAATGTATTGCTGTGTGTGTAACTCGTAGGCTAGCCTAATTTTGGGAATTTGTAAATATTAGTAGGCCTATAGCCTATTAGTTTTTTTAATTACACAATGTAACATATTAACACACAATATAACAAATTAATATAAAAAATATAACAATATAAATGTAATATAGGCTAAACAATTCATGACATTTCATTAGCCTAAATTAAAAACAAATCATTGTTTTGAAAATCTTATTGCTACGTAAAACAACCTATAGCTGGTTAACTAGAACGATTGCAGTTTGTGTATGTGTAGGCCCTACGTGTGTGTGCGCGTGTGTGTGTGTGTGTGTGTAGGCTATTATAGACAAGACTGACAAAAGAAGCCGTCATCATCGTAGATTCCGTTGTCCTCTCCACAGCTCTCATGGAACCAGAGACCACACTTCTTGCAGCTGACCCACTCCTCAGTGGCCTAAGACAGACAGAGACAGACAGACATACATACATGCAAATTAATAATAATCCTGAATAAGTAGTCTACATTCTTCATTGTGGTTCAGTAGGCCTACAGATTATTTTAGATAGTTTGACAGTAGGCCTATTGTAGTGTCACCATTGATAGCCTACCTTTGGGTCACTTGGGCTGCCATAAACAATTTGACATGCCTTGCAGGGCATGCTGTCCTCTCCCTCTCCTTTGCTAATTTTCCTTGACTTTTTCGGCATTTCCTTGACATTTTTCTGTGTTTTTTGTTTCTTCATTTTCCTCGAGATGAATTCAATGTGTTCTTGGCTGGTGAGTATAAATGATGGTGGCTTGATCCTTTTGCGCGTTGTTCTCTCTTTCCTCGGAGGTGAACACAAATCACTGAATGTGACACTCTGTAACAAACAAAAGAAAAACATTACAAGTTATAACAAGAGACCATCAGTTTTACATAGCAATTGCAGATTGCAGACTGAAAATCAGTACTGAATATTAGTTATCACATACGGTGGAGGTCGAAGGCTGTTCATCCCGTGGAGTGAACAGGTCTTCATAAATCTGAAACCATTGGCTGACCACTTGCTGGTTCAGACCTATGGCTCTGGCTGCTGACAACACTTCCGGTTTCCTCATGGCCAGGCCTGGATTGCGCTTTAGAAAATTGTGGAACCAATAGTGTCCTGCACAGCCAGCCTTCTGCGAAAAGCCTTTAATTCCATTTTGTCTTGCATACTGGAAGGCAAGCTGTTGGACATCAGCCTTGGTGAGAGGGAACCCCCTCTCAGCCATTGTTTTCAGTACCCCAGATAGCTCCTCTTCTGCTGCCGGTGGAAGAAATGGCTTCCTTCCGGCGACATGTGCAGACCCAACAATCTTCCCATTTACACGCCGTACTAGTGTGGCACATGGAACGTTCCACTGCCTTGACAATAAACGTACACTTACTTTTTCACCTCTCTCAAGTCCCTTTTTGTACTCGTCCAATGCTCCCTGCATTCTCTCCTCTAGCCACTGATTATATTTGCGGCTTCCCCTCATTTTCCCCCTCACTCTTCTTTTCTCTTCTCGTCCTCTCTGGTCTTGTCTTCTCCTCTCCTCTCCTCTCTCTTCCTCTCTCCTCCTCTCCTCTCCTCTCTCTTCCTCTCTTCTCCTCACCTTGCCTCTCTCTTGTTTTCTCTTGCCCTTATCTCCTCTGCATTCTGTCCTCCCCCTCTCTTTTTGTCTCTCCTTCATTCTCCTCTCGTCTCCTCGCTGTTGTTTCTTCTTTGCCATAATCTGGACATATTACACATATGATCTTGTTATTTACATAGATGATAGCTACTAGCGTATAAATATAGTGTACACACACACACACACACACACGCGTGCGTGCGTGTGCGCTAGTATGCTATGCTAGGCTATATAACCCTAGCATATCTATCTATATCTATCTATATCTATATATCTATATATATATAAAACTAGTATAGGCTATAATATGCTATGTTAGTATAGTGTATATACCATTAAAATATTAACTAAAGCTAACTCTGAAGGTGGCTCATTTTAGCTGAAATGCATGGCTCAATTTGCCTCAGTGCATTAAGGTAAATTGAGCCACCACCAAAAAGTGTTATTTTATGGAAAATAGCTCAGCTTAACACAAATTCAGAATCATATCTGATTACTGCTTACATAACATGCATTTACACTAAATATTAAAGCTGTAGGTTGTTTTTTCAACAATGTACCAACCTTATAAGTTTCAAGACAGAATTGTCTGCCAGTGCACTTACCTCACAGTTCTTCTCAGCAGTCTTGAAGTGTGGCATTGCCCCGCCCACCATATCATCCATACACCAATCAAATGTATTATTTTACATCAAGTACAGTTGTAGCATGCCATTGAAATAGTTGGCAGTCATTGGCTGCTCATATTTAAAGGGCCAGGATGCTCAAACCTTAAATGGCTCATTTTAGCTGATGGCTCAAATTACCTGACCTCACCCCTATTCACTTTCCCATTAAATAAGCATGAACCCCACCATCATTACCACGATTTCCGAACTCTGACAATCCCCCTCTTTTTGTTATCTGGAGTAACGCTCTCCAACTCTCCCGCTATAAGCCAAAATCCACTTTTGCAAACACTTTTTATTTTTCTCTCTTTCGTCGTGAACGCGCACCCAGAGGCTCCCCCCCACACTTTTTTTTTTTTTTTTTCAACCACACTCCACCCAAGCACGCCCGTACAGTATGAAAGTTAGTGGATAGCTACCGACAGACAACATACACAGACAACATATACGCATATAACATTTAAACCAAAGACTTCACAACACATTTGAACCGAACAGCCAGACAACAGAAAACATTTACCCCCAAGCCGGCATATTTTCACTCTCCATTTTCTTCTGTGCGCGCACCCGCGTATCTCTGTTATGTCGACAGCTGTTTAATATTTTAATAATTGTAGCGTGCACTGGGCCACGCCCGAACTCATTTTACCGACAAAAGTTAATGATCACTTAATGCCACAGTCAGGTCAACCGACCTGTAAAGAACAACTCTTTTAGCGCTTGCCGTGTCTCTCAGCACACCTGTTTGTTTCACAACTCAGCGCGCCCAGCGATAACGCGCATTAATCATTTTACAGAAGCTTGGCTCCAAGACCGAAAACAACGTCTGTGATTTCGTCTCAGCCAATTTACACACACTGACTGACATGTGACAAGCAAGCGCCACGCCTTCACACTGCATAGTTATGATGCATTATTGACGAAACCAACAAAAACACTGACTCAGAAGGCCTGCTGTGGGGGCGCGTGTCCGCGTATACCCCACCACACTGACCAACTACACTCTGTATCACTTACAACTCGTTTACCGAAGCAGTTTAATCAATAAACAAAACTCCACTGATCGAATACAACGATTATTGAGCAATATTTCCCCCTGGGCGTCCATCGGCTTATCAATGTTGCGACGACGCGGAGAAGGCATATTTTAGGCCACTCAAAACCCTTGTGACATTACTGCGTATCACGCACACACTTTTTTATTAACAGCAACTCACAGTCCTGTTAAAATTTACTTCATCAACTTCACTATTTATAACAACCTTAACAATTTAGGCAGAGTTCTTCCCCACTCACTGAACACCGCAGGCGACCTCTCCCCAGGACAGGCCCTTCAGCATGCCCACATGCAAAACGACAGTCATCCAGCCTCCCGCGCAGCTGCTCCCCACGAGAAGGTGAGAGAAAAAAAAACTCACCGTTAGGCCGATTTCAGACCAGAGCGTGGCGTGGCGGCAGCGAAACGACGGCAGCGGTTATCAGGCGGTGTGTTCAACTTGGCTTTACACACCGGACAGTCCGCGGCCGCGGTTCTGCTCCAGCCCTGTCTGCATTCCCCATTCATTTCAACGGGACACCGCCGGCCGCCGCCGGCCGCTGCCGTCCAAATTCCGCTCGAGTTCTATTTTCCAAAAGCAGCGCGGGACGGAGGCTTTGTCGCCCTGGTCTGAAATGGCCCTTAGGGCTGCCGTTAGGGCCATTTCAGACCAGGGCGGCAAAGCGTGGCGGAACGGAAGCGATTTTCACCGGCGGAGGTGAAAATACATGGAAACAGATCTGTCCTTGCACACCGACGCGGCGGTAGTCGGGCGGTAGCGGCGCGGAGACGCCTCCGTCCCGCGCTGCTTTTGGAAAATAGAACTCGAGCGGAATTTGGATGGCAGCGGCCGGCGGCGGCCGGCGGTGTCCCGTTGAAATGAATGGGGAATGCAGACAGGGCTGGAGCAGAACTACCGCGGCCGCGGACTGTCCGGTGTGAAAAGCCAAGTTGAACACACCGCCTGATAACCGGCGTAAGGCCTATTTCAGACCAGGGCGGCAAAGCGTGGCGGAACGGAAGCGATTTTCACCGGCGGAGGTGAAAATACATGGAAACAGATCTGTCCTTGCACACCGACGCGGCGGTAATCGGGCGGTAGCGGCGCGGAGACGCCTCCGTCCCGCGCTGCATTTGGAAAATAGAACTCGAGCGGAATTTGGACGGCAGCGGCCGGCGGCGGCCGGCGGTGTCCCGTTGAAATGAATGGGGAATGCAGACAGGGTTGGAGCAGAACTACCGCGGCCGCGGACTGTCCGGTGTGAAAAGCCAAGTTGAACACACCGCCTGATAACCGGCGTAAGACTGCCGTCGTTTCGCTGCCGCCACGCCACGCTCTGGTCTGAAATCGGGCAGTCTTACTGTATTAAAGGCTTTTATTCTGAAGTTGCGTTTAGTGAAGTGACGCAATCACCTCTCGTTGCGCAGTGAGCCGCACAGCCGACAGTTGGGACATCAGACTTTTTCTCCTTTTCTCCTTTCTACACCTTGAGACACCTGTGGTTACTTTAAGTATATTTCGCCTGAAATAAGGTTGTTTTCATTTAGAGGGTGTTCTTATTGTGTTACTCCGAGTGTTTAAGTGGATGCACAAAAACTGTTACAACACTGAGTGCTCAATAAACCACCGCAGTCATCCTATCTGCTGGCAAGGAAATAATATCCTGTCTTCATTCCTGTGTCCTGACCGACACCGCATCTTGTCTGCTGTATAACCCAAACCCGAGCTAGCATTGAGCCTTCCCTCAGAAACATTGGTCCTTCGAGCCGGATACAGCCTTCAAGATGCAGTCAGACGAAGAGTTCCTTGCTGATGTGAGACCCAAGCGCCAGACGCGTTTACCTGTCAGGCTTCAGGATTACGAGGTGGACCACATGAGAGACCCATCACGGTGGAGACCAACATCCTTTCCCCCTCCCCCAGAGCAGACTGCTCCCCAATATGGTCCAGCTATTCTGACTCATCTTTACTCACCTCGACCTCCCTTTGGTAGCCCCCCTAGGGATGCTGCTCACTATGAGACACCTCAGCTAGCCCCAGGACACCCCCAGAGGAGAAACCTAGTTACAGAGATCCTACCTGGAGCTCCCATCTCATCCCAGTGGAGCTCTTACAGAGACCCTTCCCTCTATCCTGACATCAGAACCATGCAGGAAGAGAATGCAAAGCTGCTGCAATCTCAACAGGTATTCCAATCTACCTTAAAGGAACTCCACCAGGCACGGAAGGAAATGAAGGAGCTGATTGATGTAGCCCGCTCATTGAAGGAGGATATGGAACGGCCTGTTAGCTCAGCTTCGAGTCACAGTAGCTACAGACCTCTAGGAGTCAGTGCTGCAACATCCCAGCCCAATGCCGTCTTACTACAGTTTGAGGAAGAAAATGAGGAGGATTGGCCTGCTCCTCCACCCTGGCCTGACCCTGAGGATAACCTGCTGACAGACATGAGTGGTCTCAACTTGGGGCAACAAGACACATACCAGAATCACCCTCCTTACAGTTTCCCAGATCGAGCCCAGTCAACCTATAAGCCCCCTACGTTTGCCTCAGCCCATTATCAGTCCCCCCCTACTATCCTTTATGATCAGGTCCTGCCTCATCCCCTGCTGGAGCCCTCTCAGTCATCTTCTTACCCTGCTCCTGTCTACACAGGCTCAAGACCCCCAGTACTGCCACAAGCAGCACCTCCCCCAACAGCCACCAGAGTGACGCCTAGCTCTCTCCCCACTAACCACCCTGGACAAGCTCCTGTATCAGAACGGGTGTATCGAGGCCCCAAACCTACAATCCCCAAGCTCATTCAGCCAGACCCCAGTGAGTTTGCTAGACTCCGCCTTGCCTTGGAGAATCTCCTACCCCCCGACTCTACAGAACTCTTCAGGTACCAGATCCTTGTGGATCACTTAAAGTTGGAGGACGCTAAGCTAATAGCTGACGCTTATCTCAATTCCCCCTCCCCCTACACTGACACAATGAGAGCTCTGTATGACAGATTTGGCCAGCCTCATCAGCTAGCTTTAAAGAAGATAGCTAGTGTTCTAGAAGCTCCTGAAATCAGACGTGGTGACTCTGCCGCGTTTCAGAGATTCTCTCTTCAGATTCAATCCTTAGTGGGTTTACTCAAGACCTTGGGCCCAGAGGGAGAAATTGAACTCAACTGCGGCTCACACGTAGCCCGTCTCCTGACCAAGCTTCCAGCGGAACAGAGAGCCAACTTCCGTCGCCATCGGTTCAAACAGCCTGGGACCTCACACACCCTGCACAATCTGTCAGAATGGCTCAGCTACGAGTCCTGGTGCATGAGCTTTGACAGCCAAGTCAGTGCAAGAACCCACAAAGAAAGACAGCCTCCTAGGTCTGATACTCGTCCTGGCAAACACATGGTGGCAGTCCTACACGGTGTCGGAGAGCGGGCTGAAGACTCTGTGTCCAATCCTGCGAAGAAACCACCTCTAAGGAAAGCTTATTGTGCCTACTGCCAGAGTGGTGAACATTACCTCAGTCAGTGCAGTGAGGTTGCCAAACTCTCTAAAGAGCAGCTCAAGGAGTGGATTCAAGTTAACAAACGATGCTGGCGCTGTGCACGAAACCACCAAGCAGCTCAGTGCACCCTGAAGAAACCCTGCAGCATTTGCCAAGGGAAACACCTCCTAGCCCTTCATGATATAAACCTGAGGCCCGAGAGAAGCAATAAGGAGGCTGTAAGGAAGGAAGAGAGCTGCCTGACTAGCTCTGCCTCAGACTCCCTCTACCTTGACCGACCTGGAGTCAGCAGTCGGGTCATGTTGAAGGTCGTCCCGGTGCTTCTACATTACGGAGGGCGTAGTCTCAGCACCTTTGCTCTGCTGGATGATGGCTCAGAGCGGTCCATGCTGTTACCTGCTGCAGCCAATTCACTGGGAATAAAGGGGGCCCCCGAAGATCTTTCTCTGCGAACAGTCCGGCAGGACATCCAGGTGCTCCATGGACATAAAATATCCTTCCGTGTTTCTCCAGCTGCAAACCCTAAGATCAACTATAAGATTGATGGTGCCTTCACAGCTCGTCGACTCAGTTTAGCTCAGCACACTTACCCCATAGAACAACTTCAGAAAAGGTATAAACACCTCCGTGGCCTCCCCATAACTGCCTTCAAGGATGCCAGGCCATCGCTCCTTCTCGGTTCTGATCAGTCGCATCTCATCACACCAGTAGAATCAGTCAGACTTGGACCGCCTGGTGGCCCTGCAGCAGTTCACACCCGGTTGGGATGGACCCTCCAAGGTCCAGTCCAGTCCATGGGGCGGCCAGCTAATTCCGTGCAGTGTCTCTTTACCTCCCTCCCACCACAGATGGATGAGCTGTACCGTCATGTCGAGAGGCTCTGGCAGGTGGACACTGTACCTCACCGACCAGAAAGAGAAGTGACTAGGTCAAAACAGGACCAACAAGCGGTTGCATTGTTGGAAGCCAAGACAGTCCGCACTGATGTCGGCGGAGTGAGGAGGTATGCTACACCACTGCTACGTCATGCAGCCATACCGCCATTGCAAGCACCTAAGGAGTCAGTCATGGCTCTTCTGCGAAGTACAGAGCGGCGACTCCTAAAAGATCCTGCACGAGCTGCGATCTACAGAGCAGAAATGCAGAAGCTCATTGAAGCAAAGGCAGTTCAGGAGGTCACCCAAGATAAAGCACCTGATGAGTGTTGGTACATTCCCCATCACCTAGTCGCTCACAATGGAAAGAATCGGCTCGTCTTTAACTGCTCTCACCAATACCTCGGGCAAACTCTGAACCAGTACTTACTGCCTGGCCCCACCCTTGGAGCTACCTTGGTGGGCGTCTTAGTAAGGTTCCGGGAGCATCCCATCGCAGTAAGTGGAGACATCAAGGGGATGTTTCATCAGGTCCGCCTCCTTCCTGAAGATCGCCCTCTACTGAGGTTCCTGTGGCGTGACCTGGAAGTGGATGAGCCCCCAAGAGTATTTGAGTGGCAGGTCCTGCCCTTCGGTACAACCTGTAGCCCCTGTTGTGCTACGTATGCACTGCAGCGCCATGTTACCGATCATTGCCAGCCTGAAGACATCCTGAGGTTCTCTGTCGACCACTGCTTCTACGTCGATAACTGCCTACAGAGTGTGCGTACTCCAGAGGAAGCCAAGCAGTTGGTGGATCGCCTTAGAGATCTTCTGTCTTCAGCAGGCTTCGAACTTCGGCAGTGGGCCTGTAATGAGCCGAACGTCCTGGATCACCTGCCACAAGAGGCCAGATCGCTGAGCCTAGACCTGTGGTTGGCACAAGACAAGGCCAATCCTCAAGAGTCGACCCTGGGTCTCAGCTGGAACTGGGAGAGAGACTCCCTGAGCTACAAGCACAGGCCGGTGACCTATGATGTTCCGACCCTGAGGAACATTTATAAAGTTGTAGCTTCGCAGTATGATCCCTTAGGTTACCTGTTGCCTTTCTCGACCAGGGCAAAGCTCCTTATCCGGCAACTGTGGGATAAGCAGCGAAGTTGGGATGACCCGAACTTACCTGCAGCTCTGCTTCAAGCCTGGTCTAACTGGGAGGATGAGCTCCAGTTCTTACCTCTCCTCACCTTCCCTCGAGCATATGTGCCCGCCAACTTTGACTATGAGGCTATCACTCATGAAGTGCACGTTTTTGCTGACGCTTCAGAACAAGCCTACGGAGCTGTAGCCTATCTGAGGACAGTGACCAAAGAGGGCCAGATTCAACTTTCTTTCATCCTTGCTCGTTCCAGAGTAGCCCCCAAACGAGTACATTCCATTCCCCGCCTGGAACTGTGTGCCGCTCTTGTAGCAGCCCAACTCGCCAGTCTCCTTACTAAGGAACTCACTTTGGAAGTGGCTCACACCATACTGTGGTCTGACTCTACCACAGTACTTACCTGGCTCCATTCTCAGAGCTGCCACTTTAAAGTGTTCGTCGGGGCAAGAGTAGCCGAAATACAGGACCTGACAGAGAACTGTACCTGGCGCTATGTGGACTCAAACCAAAATCCTGCAGATGACCTGACAAGAGGTAAAAGTCTTCAAGAGCTTAAGGATCCAAACAGGTGGTCTCATGGACCTCCCTTCCTGCTACGGAACCCAGACAGTTGGCCAGAGAGGCCCAACGCTGAACCCCCAGAGGATCACATGGAGCTTCGAAAGACTGCCTTTTGCGGAGCTACAGTCACCTCATCTACTAACCATGGATCAGATTATAAAAGATACAGTTCTTGGAAAGAACTCATGGACGACACAGTGAAAGAGCTACAGGGAGCGACCCCCTCTGGTACCCCGCCCACAGTTGAGGATTATCAGCGAGCAGAAACCGAAATCCTGCTGAGATCTCAGAAGCAGTCCTTTCCTGAGGACTACAAGCTCCTGGTTGGAGGAAAACCAGTGTCACATTCAAGTCGCTTACTCACCTTAGCCCCTGTCCTTGATTCAACCTCTGGCCTAGTAAGAGTTGGTGGTCGGCTCAGACGGTTGGAGGAAATTGATGTTCCCCTACATCCTGTTGTCCTTGATGCCACTCATCCAGTGACACATCTGCTCATCCAGAAGTATGACAGTGATCTGCATCACCCAGGTCCTGAGCGAGTTTTTTCAGAGCTGAGGAGATCATTCTGGATCATCAGAGGGCGAGAGGCAGTCCGTAAGCATCAACGGGCCTGCGCTGAGTGTCAACGTTGGAGAGGCCAGCCTTCTATTCCAAGGATGGCTGACCTTCCAGAGGCTCGTCTCAGGTTACACAAACCCCCTTTTCACTCCACCGGCGTGGATTGTTTTGGGCCCATGATGGTGAAAGTAGGCAGACATCAAGAGAAACGCTGGGGAATCATCTTTAAGTGTTTGACAACCAGAGCTGTACATTTGGATCTCCTTAAGAACATGGATTCCGATGCCTATTTGATGGCTTTGAGGCGGTTCATTGCCAGAAGAGGGACTCCTGCTGAACTGTGGTCAGACCAAGGGACCAATTTCAAAGGAGCCCAACGAGAGCTCAGGGAAGCCTTTGAGAACATGGTTCCAACATTGCAGCAGCGACTTGCCCATCAGAAGATCAAGTTCCACTTTAATCCTCCCGCTGCTCCTCATTTTGGTGGAGTATGGGAGCGGGAAGTTCGGTCAGTCAAGTCAGCACTTTACACGTGTGTCGGATCACAACCAGTTCCTGAAGAAGTGCTACTCACCGTGCTCCTGGAAGTTGAGGCCATCCTCAACTCAAAACCATTGGGTTATGTATCTGCTGACATAGCCGACATTGATCCTGTGACACCAAACAGTTTGCTCATGGGGCGGTCTGATGGTTCGCTCCCTCAGGTGGTGTACCCTGAGACTGACATCTTGAGTCGCAGGCGTTGGCGACATTCCCAGATCCTGGCAGACCAATTCTGGTCCAGGTTTATAAAAGAATACCTTCCTGGTCTTCAGACGAGACAGAAATGGCAGTCCTCTCCTCCTGATCTGCAAGATGAGGCAGTCATCCTGTTAGTGGAGCCACAGCTACCACGTGCCCAGTGGCCGGTTGGGCGTGTGGTCAAGGTCCATCGCAGTGATGATGGTTGTGTTAGATCAGCTGATGTCAACATTAAGGGACACATCTTCACACGGCCAGTAGCCCGGTTGGTGATGTTACCAGCTCTCCCACCTGGAGAAGAAGATCCTACTCCGACCTCTAGACTCTCCAAGACTGACTGAGCCTTTATTTGATGCAAATGTGCCATGCACATTTGGGGGCGGCTGTATTAAAGGCTTTTATTCTGAAGTTGCGTTTAGTGAAGTGACGCAATCACCTCTCGTTGCGCAGTGAGCCGCACAGCCGACAGTTGGGACATCAGACTTTTTCTCCTTTTCTCCTTTCTACACCTTGAGACACCTGTGGTTACTTTAAGTATATTTCGCCTGAAATAAGGTTGTTTTCATTTAGAGGGTGTTCTTATTGTGTTACTCCGAGTGTTTAAGTGGATGCACAAAAACTGTTACAACACTGAGTGCTCAATAAACCACCGCAGTCATCCTATCTGCTGGCAAGGAAATAATATCCTGTCTTCATTCCTGTGTCCTGACCGACACCGCATCTTGTCTGCTGTATAACCCAAACCCGAGCTAGCATTGAGCCTTCCCTCAGAAACACTTACGCCGGTTATCAGGCGGTGTGTTCAACTTGGCTTTTCACACCGGACAGTCCGCGGCCGCGGTAGTTCTGCTCCAGCCCTGTCTGCATTCCCCATTCATTTCAACGGGACACCGCCGGCCGCCGCCGGCCGCTGCCGGCCGCTGCCGTCCAAATTCCGCTCGAGTTCTATTTTCCAAAAGCAGCGCGGGACGGAGGCGTCTCCGCGCCGCTACCGCCCGACTACCGCCGCGTCGGTGTGCAAGGACAGATCTGTTTCCATGTATTTTCACCTCCGCCGGTGAAAATCGCTTCCGTTCCGCCACGCTTTGCCGCCCTGGTCTGAAATAGGCCGGCTTCAGAGCAAACAGCTCCCCGGGAGGACAGACGAAAGCTGAATCGCAGAGCAAAACCAATGTTCGTGACGCCAAAAATGTAGTGAATTCTGAGAGAGGCCGCCTCAAAAACCGGTACAGAAAATGAGTGATGAAGAAAGCTGCTGAAACGGACGTAGTCGAACAAAAGAAATCTTTATTTCTGTCGTCAGGTCCGTCTCATTTACAGAAAATGCATCTTCTGGGAGAGCCTGTTGTCAAATGGAAAAGCTCTCTGCCCGGGGAGAGAAAGTCCCTTACTTTTAAAGAAGATTCAAGGCCACTGGTCCAGGCGTAAAGCCAAGAGATATGGTCTGACTGTAAGGATCTCTCATATCAAATCTACCTTATTTGGTAATGTTAAGGGTTTATTTTTCAGTGTATCCAGTGTCTTGCACGGAGACGCGCGGAGGCGCGCACAACAATTATGTACTTGATGAAACTAACCAGCTGTGGACTCAATGAACTCAATAAGGCCTGTTCCTCCATTTTAGCTGTGGGTCCATACACCTCAATGCCTTCAGTGTGAATCTACAATGTCAACAGTCATGAAAAGAAAGGAAACTCATTGAATGAGGTGTGTCCAAACTTTTGGTCTGTACTGTATGTCCAATCTTCATTTTTTGTCTAAAGTTCTTGAAAAAATAGTTGCAGCTCTGCTTTGTGAACATTTACACAGAAATAATCTGTTTGAAGAGTTTCAGCCAGGATTCAGAGTGCATCATAGCACAGAAACAGCACTGGTGAAAGTTACCAATGATCTCCTCTTAGCCTCTGATAGCGGACTTGTGTCTGTGATTGTCCTGTTGGATCTCAGTGCTGCATTTGATACACTCGGTCACAGTGTTTTATTACAGAGACATCAACATGTTATTGGGATTAAAGGAAATGCACTACGCTGGTTTAAGTCATATTAATTTTATTATTCATATTATTTCAGTCTGTTCATTTAAATTAAGAATCTTCCTCACAAAACCAGAGTAAGTCATGGAGTTCCTCAGGGTTCTGTGCTTGGACCGATTCTTTTCACTTTATACATGCTTCCATTTGGTAACATTAGGAACATTCCCACTGTAGGAACCTTTTGCAGTTCCTATAACCTTTTCAGGAATAGGGCCGTTTTTCCCGCATTCGGACATACAGGAACTAGGGAGCACAGCCCTCAGTTCCTATAACCATTTTAGCTACGTCTCCAAGGCAGGGTCTTTTCTGGGTTCTATAGGAACACATATGACGTAGGTGTTTAGTGGTTGGGAGCTACGTCCCTTGTCAGATTTCCGCTTCTTCATGTTTCTAATCTGCTCAATGCGAAAAGTAGAATAACGGCTGAAATGTTTACTCAAACGACACAGACACAACCGGCGCGTGTTTAATAAGTTAAACTTACATGTCGTCTCCTTTGTCTGCGGCGCTCTGCTCTCCTTCCTTCATGAAACGAAGAAATATCGTCTGCGCTCGATTCTTCACCTCCTGACTCTCTCTGTGTGCTCTTCCAGCCTCAATGTTAGACGCCTGATGTGATCGTCCATGATTAACATCACCATCATGCAGACCATGAACACGGTGGCCTCCCCGCTCTCCATATTAGCTTCTTGGTGGTGTTTTTTTCTTCTCTCCTTACTTTTTGCGGGTTTTGTTTTGTTGTTGAGTGTGGCGCTAAAGTAACACGTCACTGTCGCAGGAGGTTGCGTCGCATCAGTCCCTATCAAGGTCCCAACTCATGTGCGAATGCAAAATTAAACAGTTCCCCTGGGGAAGTGCAGTTCATAGAAAGAAATTCGAGGTGGGCAGTTCTTAGAACTGTGTTCTTAGAACTGCTCTGTCCGAATGCAGCTATTATTAGACAGCATGGCATAAATTTCCAGTGCTATGCTGATGATACTCAGTTGTATCTATGAAACTTTATCTATGAAACCAGATGAACCCAATAGGTTGGTCAGACTACAAGCATGTCTTAAAGCAGGGGTCCCCAAACTTTTTTCTCTGGGGTCCACATTATCGTTCCTGACTGTGATGAGGGGCCGGGATCAATCATGTGGGCTTTATACTAGGCCACTGCCTGTTATAGCCATAATTTCTAGCACAAAATAGTTCATCATTACAAGTTATTTGCAAAAGAAATGAGTACTTCACATGTTTTTCAATTTGAAATACCACAGGTATTCCTTTTATTTTCTAACAACAACCATGTAAAAATAGCAAGGAAAGGTTAGAAAAATATGGTGATTGACAGTTTATGAGTGATACAATAGAAATGGTAGGCCTATATTACAGTGAGATGAGAAACTATCAAGACAAGAAACTTCTGGTGAACAATATATCAACTAACCAACTCTTATTTGTATATTCAGGTGAGATTTTTTTTGTTCAAGGTGAAAATGCAATGAGCACCCAAACACTTCTACAGCACAATTATCATCAGAGAGAGAGAGAGAGGGAACGATGGAGAGGCAGATGCTGAGAGAAGAGATTGGGAGGAGAGAGGAGAGACTGAGCAGTACGCCCTCGACAGGTTAAACTAGAAGAGAGTAACAAAATGGGAAGTCAGCAATATGTGCAGTAGGTAAACTGATTTTGTACTTGTTGTAGCCAGGGTGGGAGGAAGGATGGATGGGCAGTGAGTGATCTTTGAGGTCAGCAGTTGCAGTCCCCTCTCTTGCTGCCTGGAAACCTGGCATAAAGGGATGACATTGGACACATTCAGTAAATTACATAAATATGCTGCCTGTTGTTCCTTGTGATGTGATTTTACAAATACAGTGTAGCTGTAGATTTTAAAAGCTCATTAAAATCATTATTCATTAAAATTACATAAATATGCTGCCTGTTGTTCCTTGTGATGTGATTTTACAAATACAGTGTAGCTGTAGATTTTAAAAGCTCATTAAAATCATTATTCATTAAAATTCATTAAAAACATTAATCATATTTCATCAAAAATCATAGTTCATGTTTACAACCATATAAAATTGTAATAGTTAAAATCAGTATATTTACCATATCAGTGTGAACTGTGTGCTTGCTTCTGGCTGGTGAGAAGTCCGATGTCTGGGTGAAGACTAGTGGTTGCCAGTCTCAAAGTTTGATGCAAATGTTCATCTGAGAGTCTGTTCCTCGTTGGATTTTTTATTTGCTTCATGCGGGAAAACGCCTGCTCGCAGGTGTAGGTGCTGCCAAAATCGGTACACATCTTCAGAGCATGTTGTTTAATGTTTGGGTAAGTGCCCTCTGGTAGCGCAGCATAGAACCAGAGAGTCTCTATTATGAGGAGAGAGAAAGCTGGCGGCTTTTTCCGGGTGGTACTGCACTCTAGTGGGCGCCAACGAAGCAGTGCAGAGCAGTCAGAACTCTCTGGTGGTACTATGAGATCCACCTTAGATGCAGCCATTGCTTTGGATAAAATTTTTAATATTTTTTCATTTTAATTTTCCTAAAGGCAGGATAAATTATCCTTTCAAATGGCACTTGGTTTGATTTTTTAGACTCACTAGATATTTTTAAAATACACATTTATTGTCAGTATTGCATCACGAGTGACGTTACGCATGTGGCATCACTTTACGGCATGGTCAGTCCTAGCGCTGAGCTAGCAGAGAGGTGTTAGCTCAAATAGTTACAGATTTCAGCTCGTGCATCCTGTTATGGGTCTGCGTGGCTAGAATAGGTACTATAAAGCATATTAAAGTTGTGGGCTTTGCTAACTTTAAGCTTTGGTTGTTGTTAGCAGCACCAGGTTAGCACTCTGGCACAGTGGACGAGTGCCGTAAAGCAGCCGGTCGTAATCAGCCGTGCGTTCTTCAGATTCCGTTAGCTAGATGCTAGCGGAGACTGACTCGCAAATGCCAGACCTGTAAGAAAACAGAAATATATATCTCCCAGGTTATTGTACTTTTGATATAAATCCACATCCCTCTGTCAGAAATCACAGTAATATTTTCAGGTTTCAGCTGCAAGCGGGGACATTTTTTGAGTTATTAGCGCCAGCCCTATGGCCAATGGTCATTCTGCACTCGCTTGCCAGCGCCCCCAGACAAAATCAACTGAACTGCAGCCAAATTTTGTATAATGGGGCGAATAGGAAGCGGAACGGCTGTCTGTAAAAGGGCTGTGATAGAACTCAAGGAGGCGGTCAGGCTTGAATGCGTCTTTAACCCATTGAGGCCGGGAAAGCATTGCCGCATTTCTACCTTTAAAGCCGGGGGCGCTATTGCGTTTTTCTACCTTTAAGGCCGGGAAAGCGTACACGTCTTTTTTCATGTATAAGGGTTGTTTTGCACCAATTATTGATCTCTGCGCCAATTAAATGCATTATAATAGACACGTGAGAGTGTCCTCATGTTCCTCGTGTCATTGTTTTGAAGTTAAGTTATATCGAACAAGCATGGAGGACTTTCAGTGGGAAGAGATTTCAGACGGTAGCGATTGTGAGGAGTTTCTTGGTTTTGATGATGCTGAAGAACGTGCTGACCCAATTGATCGAGATTTATGGCTAGCACATACGTTTGAGGATGATTTTGAAGGGTTTGAATGTGAGTGGAAGACTGACAATTACCACCGTAATCGACGGAGAGATTTCAACCGCAAAGTCGATTTACCTGCAGATTCCACACCGTTGCAGGCATTTAATCATATTTTTACTGAGGAACTTTGGGCGCATCTCGTTTCCGAGACGAATAGATACAGTGACCAGGTACTTCAGACTCCAGCTCGAGCAAAGATGGCAAGGTAGTCACACTGTGCCGGAGATGAAAACTTTTATTGGAATGTGTATGGGCACCTTGTGCTGCCAGTACGAAGAGACTACTGGCGATAAAATAAATAGATAAATAAATTATTTAAATATAAAATTAAATTTTATTTTATTTTATTACTGTTTTCGAATTGAAAATAGCGCTGTTCCTGCACTTTACTTTTTATATTTTCTATTTTCATGAAGGTGTATGTAAATAAACTCAATTTCCAAAGAAAGCCACAGGTGTAAGCTCTCAAATACTTTTTGAATTTTGTTTCTATCTGCTACAGAGGCTGAGAAATCAATCATTTAGTAGGCGTTGACACAATTGCTGAATTTCCAGAAAAACTTCAGGTTTTAGGGGGTCTTTCTGAAATCGCCCATAGGTTTTACAGGCATTCTTTTCCAGGCGTCTTAGGCCTAAATGGGTTAAGGACATCACAATTCTGCAGCTTGGCTAGTTCAAACTGAAGAGAGGGAAGTGCGTCGTCTATGTCAGCAGCAAAGGGGTTCTGAAACAGACCTATGTCTTTCTTGTTGACATGAAGCTCGCGGAAGCGCACACTGAACTCTCGCTGCAGCATCTCCAGCGCATCCTTGCACTTCGCGACTGGGAAAGGGGCGGCTGGTTTCTCGGCGCAGTAGCTTGGGGTGGCAGGGAGATGTGTGAAGTCCAGCTTTTGGACCTGTCGCACAAGGAGCTGCAGTTTGACCTCGAATGCTTTTATGTGGGAATACATGTCGCTGATGAGATTCCCTTTGCCTTGGAGCTGTAGGTTGAGGTGGTTCAACAGTTCAGTCACATCAGTTAAAAACACGAGGTCCCATTTCCACTCCGGGTCGGTCAGCTCCCGTACCGTTTCACCTTTAGACTGGAGGAAGGTGTTTATTTCGGGCAGCAGGTCGTAGACACGGCGCAATACTTTGCCTCGACTTAACCATCGGATTTCGGTGTAGTACAGCACATCCTGGTAAGCAGACCCCAGCTCGGAGAGAAAGGCCTGGAACTGCCTGTGTTTCAGCCCATTTTTCCGGATGTAGTTGACACAGTGCACAACCACCTTCATCGAAGACGCCCACTTCAAAACTTTGCAGCACAGCGCTTGCTGGTGAATCAGGCAGTGGACTTGAATCGGTGGGGCGAGACCTCGTTCCTCGAACTCGCCGTTCAAGCGCCCTACTAAACCCCTCGTAGATCCGACCATGCTAGGCGCACCATCTGTGGTGACACTGGCAAAATTAGCCCATTGCAGACCAAGTTCGCCCATTGTTTTGCACACTTCGACAAAAAGGTCTTCTCCAGTTGTTGTGCCTTTTAGGCTTCTCAGTGATACCAGCTCCTCTGACACTTCAAAACATGTGTTGACCCCACGAATAAAAATCAACAGTTGTGCCGTGTCCTGTACGTCATTACTTTCATCCATGGCTAAAGCAAAAAACTTGAATTCTGCGGCTTTCTCTCTCAGTTGGTCAAACACGTTATCCCCCATCTCCTCAATTCGCCTCGTCATCGTTTGTGTTGAGAGACTCACCCCACTGAAGGCATCTGTCTTCTCGGGACACACCTCCTCGGCCACAGCCAGCATCATGGTCTTCCCGAATTCTCCGTCTGTGAACGGCTTGCTGTGGGTAGCCAGTAGGTGTGCTACTTTGTAGCTAGCTCGGACAGCAGCCAGGTTAACCCGGGATTGACGAAGGAAGGCATCCTGTTGAGCAGCTAGCCCCCCTTTCAGACGCCGAACCTTATCATCTCTCGCTAGCCCGCTCAAGCTGGCATACTCTTTGTGGCGGGTTTCGTGATGACGGCGAAGGTTGTATTCTTTAAACACGGCCACATTTTCTTTACATATAATACAAATGGCACGGCCCTTCCATGGAACAAAAAAATAATCCTTGGTCCATTGTTCTTTAAAAACCCGACACTCTCTGTCAATTTTCCTCACTTTACTGCACGCCATTACACTGCTGTTCAACTGTAGCATAATATTCTCTGCGCGTGACTTCGATCAG
This sequence comes from Odontesthes bonariensis, assembly GCF_027942865.1. Taxonomy (NCBI): domain Eukaryota; kingdom Metazoa; phylum Chordata; class Actinopteri; order Atheriniformes; family Atherinopsidae; genus Odontesthes; species Odontesthes bonariensis. Next base: position 33,776,483 of record NC_134515.1, on the reverse strand, counting down.
CTTGTCAGGTGGCGGGAATTCGGTCATAAACATACGTCATATAAATAATATAGACACATATATTCAATTCAATTCAAAAATACTTTATTTATCCCAGAGGGAAATTAAATGTTGATGTAACTCAATTAAATCAAGGAGTTATTATAGATGCGGATGGCTGTGGGCAGGAAAGATTTCCTGTAGCGGTCCGTTTTGCATCCAAACTGAAGAAGCCTTTGACTGAAGAGTCTCATGGAGAGGATGTTCAGGGTTGTCCATAATTCTCTTGATTTTATGCAAAAATATATACAATTATATAAAATATAAATGGTTAATGTGGTGGACTTGAGGATATTATTGATGATGTGCTTTTATTTTGAAGGACACGTTCGAGCCGTAAAGAGGAAGTTAAGAGAACGGAGCGGTAGCTTGACAGTTACGGTGCGTTCTCACCAGACGCGGTCGCGCGAATTGATTACATACAAAGTCAATGCAAAGACGCGAATAGATGCGGATTCAAGCCGGCGGCGCGATGAGGCGCGGTGAGGCGCATGCCGCCACGCGAGTGAAAATATTCGAATCCGCGCGAGTTCAAAAAATCCAACTTTGGCGAAATATTCGCGTCAGACAGCCTATCAGCGTTGAGATTCTGGACGACAGTGACGTGGAGACAGATGGACAGACGCTGTCTGTGACTGTGACATGCAGATGGGACTACAGATGGAAATTAGCTTCTAAACTACAATCTGGTGCAGGTCATCTCTTTACTTTGTAATTAATGTACTTTGCACATGGTCCCTGACTAAATAAAATAAAAAAATTAAATCACCGCCTTCTCCAGGAGTTCCGTCTGGATGACGGCCGCTTCCAGCGGTGTTTCGGGCTCGCCAGGACCCGGTTTGATGGCCTGCTCGGGAGGATCGGTGCCGTGGTCTCTCGGCGGGACACCGGCTGCAGGCGCTCCGCAGCTGAAAGTGGAGCTGCGGTGCCTTGATTTCAGGTGATCACGGCACCGATGTCGGGTGATCACGGCACCGTGGCTCCGTTTCAGCTGCGGAGCGCCTGTGGTTGGTGTCCTGCCGAGAAATCACGGCGCCGATCCTCCCGAGCAGGTCATCAAACTGGGTCCTGGTGAGCCTGAAATACCGCTGGAAGCGGCCGCCATCCAGACGGAACTCCTGGAGAAGGCGGTGAAATTATCCGAGCTGAATGCACCACCGGATGATGTCACTGACCCAGACACGACGGCGTGTGCGTTTCAGATGAATCTCGGACTGCCACAGCAGGTACAAGGACGCGATGGTACTTATATCAGCCATGGTTGATGAGAGAATGAAATGGATAGCCCCTTGAGCTATTCGCTCGTTTTTTACTCGCGCGAATGAGGCGAGTAAATTCACTCGCGAGTGCGTCTGGTGTGCGTTGTGAGGTTTGCTGAATAAATGGCGATAACAAGAGAAGTCTCATCTGTTGGCATTCATTACAAAGAACACAACAGTTAATAAAAAAATATTTTAGTGTTAAAAAAAACAAGATGCAAATGTAACAATGTCAACCAGAACGTTAGATAACGTTGCTTTTAAAGCGTGATAGAGGCGCTGGCGATCAAGGTTGACAGTTCCACTGTTTGGCTCACGGCCACTACATACTGACGGCCTAGAGTTCTAATCTCAGGTGACGGAATGAACAGAGATTACCGCCCTCGTTTGGAGAGTCCTGTTATTATTTCACAAAACAAGTAGGCCAACTAAAATAAAATATTTAAAAAATATATTTTATCTTTTTTCTTTTTTTTTCTGCAAGGATTGCTTCTTTGGGCCAGTTCAAATGGTGAGGTGCAGAGAGGTGGAGGGCCGGTCAAAGGGGCGTGGCGGGCCGTAGTCTGGGGAACCCAGTCTTAAAGACATAAAGACCTGGATGAACTGTCTGCTTCTAAATTCAGACAAAACTGAAGTTGTTATCTTTGGACCTTCAGGGTCCAGGGAGAAATTGTCTAGTTATATAGTTACTCTAGATGGTATTTCCTTGGCTTCTCGTACTACAGTGTGGAACCTTGGGAGTAATTTTTGACCAAAATTTATCATTTGACTCAAATATAAAGCAGGTTTCTAGGACTGCCTTCTTTCACCTTCGCAATATTGTTAAAATCAGGAACATCTGGTCTCAGAGTGATGCAGAAAAACTAGTCCATGCATTTGTTACTTCAAGATTGGACTACTGTAATTCTTTATTATTGGGCTGTCCCACATATTCTCTGAAAAGCCTTCAGCCGATCCAAAATGCTGCAGCCAGAGTTCTGATGAGAACTAACAGGAGAGATCATATTTCTTCAGTTTTTGCTTCTCTTCATTGGCTAATTGGCTAGTTAATAGAATTTAAGATTCTTCTCCTCACATATAAAGCTCTTAATGACCGAGCTCCATCACATCTTAAAGATCTCATTATAAGATATTTTCCTAAAAGAGCACTTCGCTCCCAAACTGCAGGTTTACTTGTGGTTCCCAGAGTTTCTAAAAGTAGAATGGGAGGCAGAGCCTTCAGTTATCAGACCCCTCTCTTGTGAAATGAGTTGCCAGTAAATCTCCGGGAAGCAGACACCCTTTTCACTTTTAAGACTAGGCTTAAAACTTTCCTTTTTGATAAAGCTTATAGTTAGGGATCATTCAGGTGATTGTGAAATATCCCATAGTTAACCCTTTAGGCGCCAAGATTGTTTTTTGAAAATACTGGATTTTGACATTAATATTTCAAAAGCTGGTGGCTGAAAGGGGGTTAAAGATAGATGCCTACTGTACATTAGAAAAATGTTGCCCATGATCCATAGTTTATGTGGGGTATGAGATTATTGATCTAATTTGCATATTATGACGTCATCAGGTGGCAGCCATTTTGAATCTCATTATGTTCAGGAAATATTGGAATTGATTGATTATGAACTTGTTTTAAAACTTTTTTTTTTCTTTTTGTCTATTTATCATCATCTATAATGATCAGGGAACAGGAAAGCAACAATAAAACAGAATAATGTAGTAAAATATTACTATATCATCATTACCATATAGTAGGAAAACACATGCGAAAAGTTGCCTATATTTTTTCAGGAAATGGTGGATATTGACTTGATGTTTGAACTTATTTTCATTTTTCTGTCTTTTACCATCATTCATAAGGAGGAAACCAACAATAAAACAGGAGAAAGTGGTAAAATACTGTCATCATTAGGCTACCATAGGGTAGGAAAACACATGCAAGAAGTGGAAGACATTGAATTGATTTTTTTTTTTTTAACCTGTTCAACCTTATTCATAATGATCAGGAATGAGGAATACAATAATAAAACAAGTAGTAAAATGTCAGGATCATTGCGCTGGCGGATAGGCGCGCCGCGGCACCGGGGGCTGGATGGAGAGAGCGCATGCTAAAGATACCAGACCCACTTCTCCCACCCCTGATTCCTCGACCAACACCTCTACGGACACTGTGACCGCGTTCCCCACTACCACCCACTCCATTGAGGTTGGATAACGGCAGCGAATGAGTTGGAGTGTGTGTGTGTGCTTGGAGAACAGCCTCGCTTTGCATGCCGGCACCATTGCCTTCGGAAGTTTCACCGTGGGAAACATGAGTGCTCGTCCGATCCTCCTCCTCACGAGGTAAAAACTCTCCTTCGGAGTCGGAATCGGCAAATAGCATGCTCAATACTTCCGCACGGTTCAACTTCTTACAAGCCATGGTGTTAAAAACTCACTAATAGTTCGCTGAAAATAAAAATTCGACTCGCACGTCTCTACAGAAAAGCTCTGAATAACTGCTTCCGTCTGAGCTCGCGCGGCTTTTTTGCACTGCCTTATAAAAACACTGTGAACTACAAAATGACGTGAGCTTGGTCTTGTTTGAAAGGGTAACATGTTTGCCAACTAGTGGTAGGAGGACTGAACACCTTAAAGCCCGTTTAGTTTATCTACAGACTGTTTTGTTTATGCTGACGTCATGTCGCAATTCTGCGACTTTGGCGGTTAGAGGGTTAAGCTGCTGTAGGCCTAAACTGCTGGGGGGCCTCATCTGTCACACCTTTCCTCACTTTACTCTCTTTTTCCCCCTGTTTAATTTCTCAAATGATTTTATGTACATGTGACATTATTGTGATCATTAACTTGTGTTTCCTTGTTCCAACAGGTATTATTTGAATGGTGTTACAGTGTTTGTTGTCCCCTCTTTTTTGTTTTCTCAAACCCCAGCTGGTCGAGGCGGATAGCCACCCTTCCTGAGTCTGGTTCTGCCAGAAGTTTCTTCCTGTTAAAAGGGAGTCGTTTCTCTCCACGTACATGCTCAGGACGGGAGATTGGACTGAAGAGAAGTTTCGGTGCAATTTGTTGGTTTTCTTAGCTAGGAAATTGTTTTTGAATTGGCTCTAAATGAATGAATTGGATTATTTTGAAATTAATTATGATTACAATTAATTGAACTCCAATTGACTTGAATCAGACTATATTATTTAAGTGCCTTGAGATGACATTTGTTGTAATTTGGCGATATATAAATAAACTGAATTGAAAACTGAATTGAATTGAATTTCAGCTGCGACATTCAGATGATAGCGTCAGAATTTGGCTTAAACAACATGAAAGCATGGATCCATCCTGCCTTGTATCAACGGTTCAGGCTGGTGGTGGTGGTGTAAAAGTGTGAGGGATATTTTCTTGGCACATTTTGGGCCCCTTAGTACCAATTGAGCATTGTTTAAATGCCACAGCCTCCCTGAGTATTGTTAGTGACCATGTCCATCTCTTTCTGACCACAGTGTAGGCTACCCATCTTCTGATGGCTACTTCCAGCAGGATAATGCACCATGTCAAAAAGCTCATATCATCTCAAACTGGTTTCTTGAACATCACAATGAGTTCACTGTACTCCAATGGCCTCCACAGTCACCACACCTCAATCCAATTGAGCACTTTTGGGATGTGGTGGAACGGGAGATTCGCATCATAGATGTGCAGCCGACAAATCTGCAGCAGCTGCATGATGCTATCATTATGCTATCGTTAAAAATGCTTCATAACTCTGGGCCGTTGACCAGTCGAAAAGGTTGAATATGGTGACTACAGAGCTTGACCACATATGGAGCTTTAAAATAGACCTCCTCATCCTTTGGCTCCTTCTTAATCCAGAATAGAATTTAAAATTCCCGTCACTTTAATAGTCAAACTCCATCGTATCTCAAAGGCCGTAATGATTGGTAGTTTTCCAACAGCGCACCAAAGTTTCTAATAATAGAACGAGAGGCAGAGCCCTCAGCTGTCAGGCCCCACTCTTGTGATCCCAGCTGCAGTTTCGGTTCAGGAGGTAGACACCCTCTCTATATTTAAGTTTAGGCTTAAGATTTTTATATTAAATAAAGCTTTTAGGTAGGGATGGCTTAGGTGACCCTGAATATTTACTTAGTAATGCTGCTATAGGCCTAGACTGCTGGGAGACCTCCCATGATGCACTCTCTTTATTTTCCATTTAAATACTGTACATATTTACTGTACTGACTGGTTGCTTGGCAACAGGGAGAGGACGCTGGCGTGATATGTCCGCCGCTTCTCCGCCTAAATGACAGCGTTTTGTTTTTATTGTGTGCGATACACATTCTGCTGTCTTTGAACCTCGCTGCGTTCCTGGTTATTGGTTTAACCGTTCAGGGGGACATTATACTTCAACATCCAAGGTGCCACTGTGTGACGCTGAATCTCCCTCCTCGGCTAGCATGATGCTAAGCTATTCGGCCGCGGAGTTGTTGAGCCTCAATAACGGCAACGAATCTGACGGTCCCCTGGACATCTCCATCATCAAATGGCTGGGCCTGTTACGACGACCTCGCTATGTTCACAGAAGCTCCCGGAGAAAGTTTATTCTCCATCGGACTGGATCATCCGTGCCGGTCATCTGGTCAGCTGGGTGCTCTGGCGCACGGCGTCGACGTCATCAGAGCGCTGCGGCCCTTCGGACTTGTAGTCCTCACGCGACTACAGCTGATCCTACTTCTCTCTGGGCGCCGGATAATAAACGCGGAGTGGACTTTAAACTTCTCAGGCCTATTGGAAGACACATGTCTGAGTCTCGTCTTAAAATCGAACTCTTCAATGTGCAATCCTTGTCCAATAAAGCATGCCTCATCCAAGAGCACATCCAGGATAAGGATCTGGATATCATGTGCCTTACAGAGACCTGGCATCAGCCAAACAGCTTTTTTAGTCTCAATGAGGCTTGTCCTCCTGGACATAAATATCTCCAGAGAACACGGAGCTCAGGTCGTGGTGGCGGCTTAGCTGTCATTTTTAAAGATCATTTTGACTTTTCTCCAGTGACTCTGCCTGAGCTGTCCTCCTTCGAGTGCTTGGCTTTCTGCTCCAAACCACCATATTCAATGACAGTGCTCCTCATCTACAGGCCTCCCAAACCTCATTCCTCCTTTTTCTCTGAGATGTTTGAGACTCTGTCAATGTTCTGTTCCACAAATTCCAACACACTCATACTTGGAGATCTCAACATCCATGTTGATACTCCCAACAATCATCAAGCAGCTGAATTCCTTCATCTTCTGGACTGTTTGAACTTGGAACAACATGTCAAATTGCCAACACACTCTTGTGGACACACTCTGGATGTTGTCATCACAAACTCCTTAACTGTGCAACATCTCTCTGTTTATGACATGGGAGTCTCTGATCACAAAGTTATTTATTTGGAGCTTCCCTTTCTGGACCGTGCCATTAATCCAAAGCGGAAGATTTCTTTTAGAAATCTGAAAAAGATCAACTCTGAACTTCTAGCTACTGACCTTAATATTCATATTCCTGTCTCCCTTCCAGTATCCATTAATGCAGTTGACTTTTATAACACCAGCCTCGCTAACATCTTGGACCATCATGCTCCTGTTAGAGAGAGAACAGTTACCTTTTCACGCTCAGCCCCCTGGTTTACCCCTGAGCTGAGGAAAATGAAGACAGCTGGTCGAGTGCTCGAGAGACGCTTTTTAGCCTCTGGTCTGCTAGTTCACAAACTAGCTTATCAGGAGCACCGCACAATGTATGCAAGGTCTCTCAAGAAATCCCGATCACTATTTTATTCATCTGTTGTCTCAGATAACCCTGGTAACTCAAAAGTACTCTTTTCCTCCATCACTCAACTCCTTCAGCCACGAACAGCTTCTATCATTGACCCTACTAATGACCTATGTGATAAATTTATTTATTTTTTCCATAATAAGATCCAGACAATCAGATCAGCCCTCACCACTCTCCCCCCAGCACTTAGCCCTACTACCAATTTACGGCTCAGGAGCTCTCCCCCCTTTTGCTCGTTTCCAGAGGTCTGTGTGAAAGAAGTTGAGGCCACTGTCAGGGCCATGAAACCCTCTACATGTGCCCTTGACCCTTTCCCAACAGCCCTGGTTAAGGCCCATATTGCCTCTCTCAGTCCCCTCATCACTACCATAGTAAATACATCCCTTCAATCTGGTCACATTCCCCCCACTTTGAAATCTGCCATAATCAAACCCCTCCTTAAAAAACCTACCCTGGACCCCCAGGACTTAGCAAATTACAGACCCATCTCCAACCTTCCCTTTCTCGCTAAGGTTCTGGAGAAATTAGTCTCAGTTTACATTCAAGAGCACCTCCATGAAAATAGAATTCTGGACAAATTTCAATCTGGTTTCCGTGCTGCCCATAGTACTGAAACAGCTTTGGTCCGGGTCACAAATGACCTGTTGATGACTGCTGATCGTGGCTTTTCTTCACTTCTCATCCTTCTTGATTTGTCAGCAGCCTTTGACACTGTAGATCACCACACCCTTCTCCACCGCCTACAGCACCTTGCAGGACTCACTGGCACGGCCCTGGACTGGTTCCGATCATACCTGATGGACAGATCCGAATTTGTCTCCATTGGTCGTGCCAGATCACTGAGCCATCCTGTCTCCTGTGGTGTGCCCCAAGGATCAGTTCTTGGACCTCTTCTTTTTAATCTATATATGGTCCCACTTGGGCGCATTATCAGCAGCTATGGGGTCTCTTTTCATTGCTATGCTGATGATACTCAGCTTTACCTTAAGTTAGGTAGCAATGTACCTGAGACCCAACCCATTCCATCTTCATCATTGCCAACCCCCTCACCTTGCCAATTATCCTCTCTCTCCACACTTACAGCTTGTCTGGAGGAGATAAAGGCATGGATGCGGCAAAATTTTCTCCATCTTAACAGTTCAAAAACTGAAATGATTCAAATTGGTACCTTACATCAAATTCAACAACAAAAAATTCTCAACATTACCTTCTCTGGCCAGAACATTTCTCTTTCCAGTATGGTCACCAATCTTGGTGTTATTTTTGATCCACAGCTCACCTTTGAAAGCCATATTAAGCATATCTGCAAAATTTCATTCTTTCACCTCCGAAATATTGCAAAACTTCGGCCCTTACTCTCTCTTTCTGATGCAGAGAGGCTCGTCCATGCTTTTGTCTCCTCCAGACTTGACTGTTGCAACGCAACTTCTCGTTGGGATTCCTGGCAAGAACATACAGAGATTACAGTATGTTCAGAACTGTGCTGCCAGGATCCTGATGAGAGTGCGTAAACATGAACATATCACCCCTGTTCTCCAATCTCTTCACTGGCTTCCTGTTTCTGCCCGGATCACTTACAAAATCTCTCTGCTCACCTTCCACTGCCTGCATGGTAATGCTCCATCTTACTTAAAAGACCTTCTCACCCTTCACTGTCCTTCACGCTCTCTCCGTTCCTCCAACACCAACCTTCTTCACACTCCCAGAACTGGCTCCCGCACCATGGGAGACCGGGCCTTTTCCTGCGCTGCCCCTCGGCTGTGGAACGCTCTGCCTCCACATCTGAGGGCTCCACAGACTGTGGAACACTTTAAAACAGGCCTGAAAACCTTTCTTTTTACCCAATGTTTTTAATGATCTCCCTTTGAATGCTCTGTCCTGTATTTATTTCGTTTTAGCATTTAAAGGACTCACTACTTTTATTTGTGTATTTTATTTGCATTTTACTGTCCCTGCTTTTGAACCTAATATTTGTCTTTTATCCCACTGTAGCACTTTGAGATTTTATTGTAAATGTAAAGTGCCTTATAAATAAAATTTATTATTATTATTATTATTATTATATGACATTATTTGTATCATTAACTGTGTTTCTCTCTCTCCTGTCCGCTAAGCCCCTAACCAGTCGAGGCAGATGGCTGCCCTCTCTGGCTTTGGTTGTGCTGGAGGCCTCTTGCTGTTCAGTTTTCCTCTCTACTGTTACCTTGTGTATGCTCAGGATGTGGAACTGAGAATACAAAGTGAAAATTCAATGCAGTCCACTGGATACCTTAATAAGACAACTTTTTATGAAGTGGCACTATATCAATTTGTTTCATTTGGATTTTATTGAATCTTGTTAAATTGGGTTATATGGATATTTTTGTCGTTTGTCTCTGTATTGGCCCTGTGATGGACTACTGACCTGTCCAGGGTGTACCCTGCCTCTGGCTTAAAGGCAACTGTGAAAAGGATATGGTCGCGATGAAAAATTGATGGATGAACTAATGAATATGGTTTGGTGTAGGTATTAATAGAAAATACATTGTTAGTCTCGAAAAAAATAAAGTCTATTGTCACAGACTACACACTTGCTTTTTGACTGGGGTACCCATCACATTACATATCATCTCACAAATTCTAAGCCAAACTGTTATATTGTTATTTGACAATTTCCAGTAAGACTTTGCTGCATTTTAATAACTGAAGCTGTTTAATTTAAGAATATTATAGACCTGCTTTGTAAATATAACTGTGTAACTTTAGTCACCCTATGACCTGGTGCGACATATGTGTCACTCACCTCTCAAGTCTGGAGTGACACAGGATTTTCAATACGCACTATTATCATTAAATGATTGCCTCTTGATCAGAAGGTCAGTGGTTTGACTCCCGGCTTCCCCGAACCACATGTCAAAGTGTCCTTGGTGTCTGTATGAATTGTGTGAATGCGCAGAGGAAAGCACTGTGCTGCTTCTATATAAACGAAGATGTGCCAAGTGAGTGAATGTGGCATGTAGTAAAAAAGCGCTTTGAGTGAACAGCTAGTCTAGAGAAGGACCATACAGGTACAGTCCATTTACCATTTCAGATTCGGAGAAATAATAGGTTTTATTGTAGTTTTGTTTATAGAAAATACTTAGGTTTCAGGATGCTCTTTTAAAAGAGGCCTTAGATCTGAATGGGTTGAATTATGTTCAGTGCTGTTTCCACTGTTCCTACACTTCAACCATGGTTCTGTTGGGACTTATTAACAGTAAATATAAATGGGCGTGAGGAGCAGGTGAGATCGCGTGTGATGCTGTGAACTCTCCCGAGCCCAGTGTGGAATCCAACATGGCGTCCTCCATCTAGCTCTAAAAACAGCGCTAATATCCACAACAAACGCCAGATAACAAGACCCAAAACTTAAAAATATAGGTCTGAAACCTCTACGTGGACTGCTCAACATATCGTCCACCCTGGAAGAGACGATCGAGTCACTTCAGGATTTTGTGGAGGAGAGCTTCCAATGCGTCGTCATGGGGAAGCCATCGCAGGCGACCAAACGCAGCCGCGAAGCTGATTCCCTGACAGCTGCCGCCTCGCCACAGAAGGAGTTTGTGGCCATCCTAGACTCCATAAATGAGCGATTGGCGAGCTTTGATGCCAGGCTTGCTCTGGTGGAGATCCTCCACAGGGAATTCCAGTCCCTGCGAGAATCCCTGGAGTTTAGCCAGAATCAGCTAACCATGCTAACCGAAGAAAACAAAACATTTAAAGACTCGGTAAAGCAACTTTCTGAGGGGATGACAAACCTCAACAAGGAAAATAAACAAATAAAGGACTCCCTTCTCGAAATTCAGGCCCGTAGCATGAGAGACAACCTGGTTTTTGCCGGGCTTCCGGAACGTGAGGAGGAGAACCCGGAGACCACCATCAAAATCTTCCTTCACAAACAGCTGAAGCTCCTGAAAGAAGCCGTGGACACGATCACCTTCCACCGGATTCATCGCCTCGGAGGGAGGAGACCGGACCACCAGCGACCCAGGCCGATCGTCGCCAAATTCGAACACTTCAAGCAGAAGGAACTGGTGAAGAGCCGAGGACGAGAGCTGCGCGGAACGGACTTTAGCGTCAACGATCAGTTCCCGAAGGAGATCCTGGATCGTCGCAGACGTCTGTTCCCGCTGAGGAAGAAGTTCATCGAAGAAAACTCCCGAGCTGTCATCGCCGTGGATAAACTCTATGTGAACGGTCAACTCTTCAGTACGGAAGAGTATTAGGGCCAGGCATAAGAAAAAATATTTATATTTTGCCTGTCGAGAATAAAGTCGACATGTCGAGATTAAAGTCGAAATGTCGAGAATAAAGTCGAAATGTCGAGATTAAAGTCGAAATGTCGAGAATAAAGTTGAAATGTCGAGATTAAAGTCGAAATGTAGAGAATAAAGTCAAAATGTCGAGAATAAAGTTGAAATGTTGAGATTAAAGTCGAAATGTCGAGAATAAAGTTGAAATGTGGAGAAAAAAGTCAACTCCTCTGGTCCATCATCAAATTAAGCAACTGGCCGCCCTACCAGAGTGTGTCCTTGGCATGTGATGGTGAGTCTCTGAAGTGGTCCAACTAAATAACTGATAGCAATCATATCTGTAGGCTGTCATATCTGTAGCGTAAAGCCTAATCCTTTTAGCTTAACCTTGACGTTACCAACCTAGCGGAATTCAACTCATAAACCTAACCAGCCACTATTTTCGGATAGCTAGCTAACTACACGCTATCAAATACAGTGCTCTTTCGATCTTTATTGTCATAGATCTAACGTTAACTATTCAGCTATCAGATATAATAGGTTATGTAAACCTCATGTGACTCTTTTATGACAGTTTTAAAGGACCATAATCCGCGAGAACATCGGCTCACTTGGACCTCGCAGATATGTCAATCACCGTGACAGGTTTCCTACGGGATTGGGGGGTCCCAGAGGAAGCCCTCACACTAATGGAGGAGCAAAAGGTGCGTTGTGGCAGATGAGATGCAGTACAGTTGACAGGCTATAGCCAGGTATCCCCTGGGTAAGGTTATCAAATGAATGAATGTATACAATGGTGACCCACTTTTAGCAACCTTTCAGAAAAGTGTCATATTAACTACGGATATGATTATCTCCATTCCATGTGATTTAGTTCCTCTCAATATAAAATCAGGTTTCATTTGCATTTCGTAATGATTTTACACTCCAGCTTTTTTGGCCACCACTCCTGATTAGGAAACTCCTAATTGTAAATTGTCAATTCAATTCAATTCAATTCAATTCAATTCAAAAATACTTTATTTATCCCAGAGGGAAATTAAATGTTGATGTAGCTCAATTAAATCAAGGAGTTATTATAGATGCTGATGGCTGTGGGCAGGAATGATTTCCTGTAGTGGTCCGTTTTGCATCCAAACTGAAGAAGCCTTTGACTGAAGAGACTCTGTTTTCCGATAACAGTCTCATGGAGAGGATGTTCAGGGTTGTCCATAATTCTCTTGATTTTATGCAAAATCCTTCTTTGCATTATTGTCTCCAGAGGTTCCACAGTCGTCCCCAGAACAGAACCAGCCTTCCTTATCAGGTTGTTGAGTCTTTTTAGGTCCCTGGTTCTGATGCTTCTGCCCCAACAGATGACGCAAGAGGAAATGACGCTCTCAACAACAGACTTGTAGAATATCTGCAACATCTTGTTGCAAACCTTGAAGGACCTTAGCTTCCTCAAGAAGTACAGTCTGCTCTGTCCTTTCTTGTAGATGGCTTCACTGTTGTGTCTCCAGTCCAGTCTGTTGTCCACATGAACACCAAGGTATTTATATTCCTCAACCACCTCCACTTCTTCTCCCATGATGGAAACAGGGTTTGATCTGACCCTGTTTCTCCTGAAATCTACAATCATCTCCTTTGTTTTGTTAACATTCAAGATGAGATGATTGTTCCCACACCATGCCACAAAGCGGTCCACCAGCTCTCTGTACTCAGCTTCTTGTCCATCTCTGATACACCCGACAACTGCAGAGTCATCTGAATATTTCTGTCTATGACAGGAGTCTGACTTGTACTGGAAGTCTGAAGTGTACAGAGTGAAAAGGAATGGTGACAGTACAGTCCCCTGTGGTGCTCCTGTGCTGCTGATCACCTGGTTAGACACACAATTCTTTAGTCTGACAAACTGTGGTCTGTTTGTCAGGTAGTCATTAATCCAGGTGATTGTTGAGGCCTCCACCTGAGTCTTCTGGAGTTTCAGACGAAGCAGATCAGGCTGGATTGTGTTAAATGCACTGGAGAAATCAAAGAACATGATCCTCACAGTGCTGCCTGCTTTGTCCAGATGACAGTGGGTTTGTTGAAGCAGGTGTATGATAACTCCAACTCCATGGCGATAAGCAAACTGCAGGGGGTCCTGATATGTGCTGGTTTGCTTACACAGGTGGGCCAACAGGAGTCTCTCCAGGACCTTCATGATGTGGGATGTCAGGGCAACAGGTCTGTAGTCATTGATGTCTGAAGGGTGAGTTTTCTTTGGTACCGGAACCAGACAGGATGTCTTCCACAACAGTGGTACCCTCTCTTGGGTCAAGCTAAGGTTGAAAAGGTGTTGCAGAATCCCACAGAGCTGCTCTGCACAGGCCTTCAGGACTCGGGGGCTGACACCATCTGGACCTGCAGCCTTGTTCCGGTTCAGTCTCTCCAACTGCCTCTTCACCTGACTTCTAGAAACAGAAAAGTGGGAGGGGGAGGCAAAGGGGACAGCAGCATCTCCTGATTGGGTTGAAGACAAACTAGTGGAAGCAGAAGAATCCATGACTGAGGTGGAGGTGGAGATGTTACAGGAAAGCTGTGGGTCAGAGGAGGGTGGGATGTCTCTTTGGCTGGGAACAGGAGGGGAGGATGGTGAGCTTGTTCCTGAACTGAACCTGTTGAAGAATGTGTTCAGCTCATTTGCTCTGTCCAGACTTCCATCCATCCGATCCTCCCTCTGTTTGAGGCCTGTGATCTTCTTCATTCCTGACCACACATCTCTGATATTGTTCCTCTGCAGTTTACTCTCAAGCTTCTTTCTATACACCTCCTTGCTCTCTCTGATCTTGACTTTGAGCTGCTTCTGTATACTCCTCAGTAACTCCCTGTCTCGCTCCCTAAAGGCTCTTTTTTTCTTGTTCAACAGTTCCTTTAGCTCACTGGTGATCCAGGGTTTGTTATTAGGGAAGCATCTCACTGTTCTGGTGGGGATGGTGTTGTCCACACAGAAGTTTATATAGTCAGTCACACACTCAGTCATGGCATTAATGTCCTCTCCATGTGGCTTACAAAGAGAAATCCAATCGGTTGCATCAAAACAACCCTGTAAGGCTTCTTCAGCTTCCTGTGACCACTTTCTAACAGTCCTTTTTGTGACAGGTAGTCTCTGGACAAGGGGTTTATATGCTGAACAGAGAAAAACAAGGTTGTGATCTGATTTACCCAGGGGAGGTCTTGATTTGGAAATGTATGAATCCTTGACATTTGTGTAAAACAAATCCAATGTCTTGTTTTCTCTGGTAGAGCAGCTGACAAACTGTTGAAAAGTTGGCAGTGTAGCAGAGAGTGAGGCATGATTAAAATCACCAGATATTGCCATAAAAGAATTGGGTTGTTGTGTCTGTATCTGAGCAACAACGGAACTGATGACATCACATGCAGTGTCGGCAACAGCTGAGGGTGGAATGTAAACAGCCACCAAAACAACACTGGTGAACTCTCTTGGCAAATAATATGGACGAAAACTTACTGCCAATAGTTCAATGTCAGGACTGCAGAGACGACTCTTCACAGTAACGTGTCCTGGGTGACACCATCTGTTGTTGACAAGCACTGCCAATCCACCCCCTTTCCTTTTCCTGCTACTCTTTAAATCTCGATCTGCTCGTACAGTCAGGAAGCCCGGCAGAGAGACGCTGGAGTCGGGGATATGATCCTGCAGCCATGTCTCAGTAAAACACATAATGCTACATTCCCGATATTCTTGCCGAGTCCTTGTCAAGGCTAGAAATTCATCCAACTTGTTAGCTAACGATCTTACATTGCCCATGATGACGGATGGCAGAGATGGTTTGAACTTCTTCTTTCTTTCTCTCCTCTTTGCTCCTGCTCTGCATCCACGACGCCTCCTTTTCAATTCCAGTGGGATTTCTGGCTTCAGTTGTCGAATTATTTCTGCTTTTCCAATGTTAATCAGCTGCTCCCTGTTGTAAACCACCTTGTTGCTATGGTTATGCATCATAACAAAAGAGCAAAATATACAAAAGTGTTGGGAAAAGTCAATCCAGCTGCCTATATGGGTGACATGAGTTAGTACAGACTGCTTTTAAAGCTGGAAATTTGCTCTTAAATGACAGTAGTTTCACATCCAAAGTAATAAGATGGAGCTAAAACATTGAACAATGTGTCCCAACTTCATTAGGTCATTGTCTATTGTATTTTTGTATTCCAGGGCAACATGTAGGCTAATGTGTGAAAGTACTGCCTACTTTTTACCATTTATATGCTGATGGTTTACAAATCCCAGAACGGTTTAGGCCCAAAATACATCTGTGATATGTTCAGAGAATATAAACCCAGCAGAGCTCTTAGATCCAAGGACTCAGGTCAGCTGGTCAGTGTTGTGCGTGAACAAGTTCAAAAGAACGCGTTCATTGAACACGCTCATTTTTTCGCGAACGTTGAACTGAACGCAACACGTTTTTTAATAAAGAACTTGAACGTGAATGAGTTCACATTATGTTTCATGAACGGCAGACATCACTGTAAATGAACGTTGGAATTTGTTTTCCATTGAAAACTGAGTGACATCTGTTTTCTCTTTTGAAACGCAGCGAGAGAAATTCCTCCCTCCTGTATTCTCGCTGGTGCCGCTATCATGTATCACCAGACAGAAATGGTTTTGACATTGTGTGCGCAATGCATTGCGGGCAACGTAGTGTCCGGCTGAGAATAGTTGAATAACATACTGGCTTCCAAACGACGTTACCCGTGATGAATTGCGCGCGGAGGGCTGGAGGAGCGAGCGAGAGAGAGAGAGAGAGAGAGAGAGAGAGAGAGAGAGAGAGAGAGAGAGCAATGACGAGAGTGAGTGAAAGCGCTGCAATTAAAAAAAAAATGGCTAGTGGAAGTGATGGCACGGAGACAGACACAGATTCTCCTTATGAACATTTAAAACAATTTTACACTCTTGCAAACCAAGACCCCGACGGCAAAAATCTTACCTTTCTGTGTAAGATATGTCAACCTGCGCAGCAAAATCAAGTTAGGACATCAACAACATCCTTCTCGAATTTGAAACGGCACATTGAGTTAAAAGATCCCATCCAGTGTGAATGCATATATGCACGCCCTCGAGGGTCATAAGGGAGGAAAGGGAAAAAAGACCCCCTGCCAACCCCAAACGCAAATGACACTGCCAACTGGTCTACCTTGTCTGTAGTGCTGCAAGTTTCATCACCTGGTAAGAAACCCACAATTGCAGTGTCATGAGCAAATGTCTACAATGAGCAGTTTCAAAGAACATATAGTGATTTCTAGCTCGTAGTGTGAAAAAAAAAAATTATTTGAATATCTCACGAAAAAAGTAAAATGAACTGAACTTTGAACTAGTTCAGAATTAAAATTGTGAACTTTGAACGTGAACTGTTCACTTTGAGCATGTATGAACTGAACTTGAACTAGTTCAGAAAAGCTGTGAACTGGCACAACACTGCAGCTGGTCCAGTCCAGAGTCCAGACTAAACATGGAGAAGCAGCATTTAGCTGTTATGCTGCCAACAAGTGGAACAAACTGCCAGTGGAGATTAAACTTTCACCAAATGTAGACATTTTTAAATCCAGGTTAAAGACATTTATTTTCTCATGTGTCTATGCATGAAATATCTTTTAACTTATCTAGACTGTTGCCTGTTTTTAAATTCATTTAAATGATTTTATTTGTTTCTCTTTATATTCTTTTATGTAATTTTAATGCTTCTTGCACTCCCTGCTGCAATGCTTTTATTTTATGTAAAGCACTTTGAACTGTTTGTACATGAAATGTGCTATACAAATAAATTTGATTTGATTTGATTTGATATCATGTTTTTCCTTTGCTTCACAGATCGACATGGATGTCATCCTGCTTATGGACGATTCAGCTTTAGCCAACTACGTTACCTCCTATGGAGACAGAATTGCACTTTTCAATTGTTGCAGAAATCAAAAGCCTGTCTCAAAGCGAAAACTAGGTCTTCTTGAAAAGCTCAGGGAGAAAATGAAGTTAAGAAAGGAAACCAAACAAAGTGAAGAGGAGCCTCAAACCTCTATACCTGATTCCAGACAAAAGCAAATTAGACAGAATATTGAGATAGGTTGGATACATCAAGACAAAAGTGAAGCTAAACAGGTCAGAGTCAAACAAGGAGGGGGAACTAGAAAGGCTGTTATGGACAGTAGATTTAATGACATCCTGAATGAAGAGTCTTTTTTTCCCAAATGGTGTTTCAAGTAAAGGCCATGAATCAGACTTTACATTCGATGTATGGGACTTTAAACAAAAGTCGTTTACTGATGATATCTCAATTGGCACAATATATGACCAGTGTTGTGCCAGTTCACAGCTTTTCTGAACTAGTTCAAGTTCAGTTCATACATGCTCAAAGTGAACAGTTCACGTTCAAAGTTCACAATTTTAATTCTGAACTAGTTCAAAGTTCAGTTCATTTTACTTTTTTCGTGAGATATTCAAATAATTTTTTTTTTTCACACTACGAGCTAGAAATCACTATATGTTCTTTGAAACTGCTCATTGTAGACATTTGCTCATGACACTGCAATTGTGGGTTTCTTACCAGGTGATGAAACTTGCAGCACTACAGACAAGGTAGACCAGTTGGCAGTGTCATTTGCGTTTGGGGTTGGCAGGGGGTCTTTTTTCCCTTTCCTCCCTTATGACCCTCGAGGGCGTGCATATATGCATTCACACTGGATGGGATCTTTTAACTCAATGTGCCGTTTCAAATTCGAGAAGGATGTTGTTGATGTCCTAACTTGTTTTTGCTGCGCAGGTGGACATATCTTACACAGAAAGGTAAGATTTTTGCCGTCGGGGTCTTGGTTTGCAAGAGTGTAAAATTGTTTTAAATGTTCATAAGGAGAATCTGTGTCTGTCTCCGTGCCATCACTTCCACTAGCCATTTTTTTTTAATTGCAGCGCTTTCACTCACTCTCGTCATCTCTCTCTCTCTCTCTCTCTCTCTCTCTCTCTCTCTCTCTCTCTCTCTCTCTCTCTCTCTCTCTCTCTCTCTCTCTCTCTCTCTCTCTCTCTCTCTCTCTCTCTCTCTCTCTCTCTCTCTCTCTCTCTCTCTCTCTCTCTCTCTCTCTCTCTCTCTCTCTCTCTCTCTCTCTCTCTCTCCAGCCCTCCGCGCGCAATTCATCACGGGTAACGTCGTTCGGAAGCCAGTATGTTATTCAACTATTCTCAGCCGGACACTACGTTGCCCGCAATGCATTGCGCACACAATGTCAAAACCATTTCTGTCTGGTGATACATGATAGCGGCACCAGCGAGAATACAGGAGGGAGGAATTTCTCTTGTTCCGTTTCAAAAGAGAAAACAGATGTCACTCAGTTTTCAATGGAAAACAAATTCCAACGTTCATTTACAGTGATGTCTGCCGTTCATGACACATAATGTGAACTCATTCACGTTCAAGTTCTTTATTAAAAAACGTGTTGCGTTCAGTTCAACGTTCGCGAAAAAATGAGCGTGTTCAATGAACGCGTTCTTTTGAACTTGTTCACGCACAACACTGTATATGACACTGTCAAACTACCCAAGCTGCGTTTCTACATTGCTACTCAGCCAAAACCACAGTCAGGTGAGGATGCCTTTACCACAGTCTGAACACAAAGATGATGATTTTAGCTTTGAGGGCCAGGATGAAGTTATTGAAGTGTCTGACAGCCAGTCCCCATCTCAGGTGTCCAGTTACTCAGATCAAGACGAGGACCAGGTCAGTCTGCATCACCCAGTTGCCACGGATCGTGCAATTGCTACAGTGGTCTCAGAGATCCATTTTCTTTTACCAGAGACATTACAGGAGGATGCAGTTGTTTTTCAAGACTCTGACCCAGAAATTACATTTGGCCCACACACAGAGGCTGAATTTGATCAAGATGACACACTGATTTATCAGCCTGAAACACCTGACCATGCACCTCAAACAAAAATAATATATATACACCATGCAAATTGCTTCAATGACATGATTGAAGCATTTTCTGACCCAGAGACTCTGACCAGAACACTGGCAGTGAGGCGATTACTCCCAGATAATTCTGAGGAAGCTGGTAGTGGGACAGGGGTTCTTAGAGATGTCTACAGTGCTTTTTGGCAAGAGTTCTATGACCGTTGCACACTTGGGACAACATTGAAAGTACCCTTCATCAGACACGATTTCACAGCTGACACCTGGAAAGCTATCAGCCGAATTTTCTTGATAGGATACCAAGATTGCCACTACCTTCTGATCAAGCTTGCACCCCCTTTTGTTGAGGAGATGTTATTTGGAGCAGTGTACAGTGACCTGACAGAGAGCTTTCTTCAATTTGTAAGCTGCCAAGATGGAGAGATCCTCAGGCAAGCTTTACAAGATTTCTCCTCTGTTGAACCTGATGACCTTTTGGAGGTTCTCGACAATTATGAATGTAGAAGAAGACCCTCAGCAGACGCCCTTCCAGCAATTCTGATGGAAATTTCCCCCAAAGAGCTGGTACAAAAGCCAATGTTTGTTATTGATTGTTGGAGGGAAATCACAAAACCACAAATCACTCTGAATTATGAGGAGCTGACAAAGATGTATGACCTAAAACCAACATCTAGGAAGGTGTTGAGGCTGTTGAAGTTCCCAGCAGATATGACAGCAAAGCAAAAAGAGGTGGAACATCATTTGGAATGTTCCTACAGCTACCTCACTGCTACGAAAATTTTCCAGATTTTCGTGCTGAATTCAATGAAGTCCTTGAGAGCAATGTCTGGGTGATGGACATTGTGTAGCCGTATTGTGTGCATTCATACACTAATACGTTTACATTTGCGGCAAAATATATTTTAGTTTTGTGCCTTAAAAATGCCTTTTGTGGTTGCACACATGCCCTCTGCAGTCATGCCATAACTATTTAACTACAGAAGGGACTGGTTGTGCAAATGTTTTGTTAAATTTTGTGATTTGCAGATTTTTTCTTTTTGCGATTTCATAGCTGTTTCTTTTTTTCCTTTTATAAAACCACCACAGGCATAGTATACGTAAAGCATGATGCAGGTTAGCTTTGTTTGACTACACTTAAGTTGTTCTATGAATAAGGTGATGTTTGTATTTTGTACAGGATGAGGCACAAAATGTCACACAAAAAGGTAGTGTAAAAACAAATCTTAGTATACAAAGTGAATTGAGTTAATTGGTCTGTGCATGTTCAGTTGGTGCAGTTTTTATTACAAATGGACCAAGGCATGTTCATAATTTGACATTAAAAAAGTGCATCAATTTCATTTGTGTATGGTCTTTTTAACTGTTCATTAACTTAAAGGGGAGGATTCACTAAAGCATTAAGCACCTGCAAGCCAAAACCAAAACATGCACTAAGTGAAGATATATTCTATACAGCATTTCTAAGGAACAGTTTTGGTTTAACAGGTTAATGCTGAGCCTGATTAATTTGGTGAGAAATTAAGTGCATATTGTGTCATCCACAATACAACATTTAACTGTACAACATGTTTAGTTGTTTTAGACACTAATTCTTCAGGTCTCTCTGAATTCATGTTTTCAAAAATATTCAAAAAAAGGATTAAAATCCTTGTCTGTAACAGAGAAATCCACTGGCGGTGAAATGACAGATACCAATCGTTAAACCATTAACCTTAAATAACCCATCAATGAATACTAACAGGCAAATGCAACACAGAAAACGTTATAAGTACATTCACCTCTAATAGGCACTTAATGTCAGAATATCAACCATAGACTGTTAAACTAAATTACAGTACTATTTCAATGGCAGATCAATTTACGCATGAGCAGAAATACCCGACAGTATGCATAAACATATTATAACAGTTATAACTATGGCCCTCTACAAGTGTGCGTTTAGTGTGGTGAATGTGTGTGAATAAGCGCAGAGAGCAGTTCAGAATGTTCACGTTGACTGGAGCGCTACTCTGAGGAGTGTATGTAGTGTATGTGTGTGCGTTAAGATAGCCAGAGAAGTCTGGATGCACATAAGATGCCATTCAAACCAAATGCATGGGTCCATCTCACATGCTGCATATCGGGGCTACATGCATACATAGACCAATGATCCTCCTTTTAGTCCACCCTCATATATTTAACAGTATTTCAGTTCTCAATAAGGTGTACAGTTCAGCAGCAGAATATGCATCTCTCGGAGCATCCCATCCTTTTTCCTGCATCAGAAGACAGCAGAGATCAAATACTGTGTCATCACATGGGTATTGGCTTTTGGGGGTGCACTCCTCCTTACAAAGGGCCAACTCCTCCATGTCAATTGTCTTGATATTGTCCTCAGCACCATACATCTCTGGAAGTGTATACATCAAAATAGGGCGACCTCCAATCACACCATGGCCTGCCCTAGCTCTTATCTTGTGCGAATTCCAGGTTGTCACGACTTCATCAAGTTCATCCTGCATAAAAATAAAATACCAGACATAAGCCGGGGTTTTATTCATTATGGCTATATACACAAGGATATGTGAGATATATGTATGTTTACTAATTTTATACTGTGTGTAATATTGAAAATGGTCAGTCAGTTGTGTCACTCTGCACATGTGTAATTGTGTTATGGAATGAGGAGAAGTATGTTATCTTCTCCTATTCCATGGCTTTGGACAAAAGTGTCTGCTAAATGACTAAATGCAAATGTATTCGATTACCCTTTCTCTTCCATGTGCTCTAATCAAAGCTATTTTGGTTTATATGGTTGGCATGTTTAAGGAAGGAGAAGAGGATAGGATATGTGTAGATATTATTGATAAAAGGGCCATGGTGATGAGTTTGCAGGCCAACCTGAACAAGGTTTAGGAAGCAGAATTGGATTAGACTTCTATCCAAGAAATCACCGGAGAAATGCCCGTCATCTTGGAGGGTTTGGAAAAGGTTGATCCAAAATTGTGCACTTTGTTTTCTCAAGATTCCACACCAAGATTCAGTCCGCTGGTTTGCGGTGCTGCGTCCATAGATGAAACTTCGGTCTCTTGCAAAAGTATCTGAGTGATTCCTGCGCAAAAACACAAGCATGTTTTCGACGTGCCCATTTTCTGTGCCTCTGTCAGCGCGCAGTCGCTCCGGGCATCCTCCCAAGCATGCAATGGATGTGATGAAGTAGTCTGCTATTACTTTTGGGTCGTTGTTTGTTCTGTACGCTTCCATCCACACAACATAGCGACTAAAACCATCAATACAGCCATTGATGGCAATGCCGTATGGCTTCAGCTTATCGTACGAATCCATATGCCATAGCGTGTTGGGACCTTTGTTGCGGTAATGCCTGCGTCTCAGACGTCGCGCCCGCCTGAGCTCCACACCTACAGGATCCATCAACTTTATCAATTGTCTTATTGTATCTTGTGATACAACATATCCTCTCTGTATTGCACGCAGGTGTAGCCATCGATATCCTTGCATCTGTCCATTACCAGCTATTTCAGTTTGCACGAATGCGGCCACCTCGTCCAAGTTTGTGTGGTTTCTCCTTCTGAACAGACGTAGTTTTCGGCACAATCTCTTCAAAGTCCGTATACTTATAACTATTCTATGCTTATGCGCTAAAAGACAAATGATTTCCTTATTATTAAACCCAATTTTTAAGTACAATGTCACCAATTCATCAAGACCAGGCATTTTGTATTGGCAGCATGTGCGCTAACGCTTTCTTCTCAAGAGTTTGACTTCAGTCTTGAAATGTCAAGTTTATTCTCGACATTTCCACTTTATTCTCGACATTTCCACTTTAATCTCGACATGTCGACTTTATTCTCGACAGGCAAAATAGAAATATTTTTTCTTATGCCTGGCCCTAATACTCTTCCGTACTTCAGAGACCCAAACATCACCCCCTGGCTTTATTACAGTTTTTCTCTATTGGTTTGGCTCATTTCTTGAAACAGAAATTACATTCTCAAAACTCTAAGATCATTTGGCATAACACTCTTATAGTTCAGCACAACACCATAGCTAACCTGCAAAAGCACATATCTCTCCCAAAACTGTTCACCCATGCTTCAGACCTGATTTCTTTCCCATGAAAAGAGGCAGTGCCACCCAAATTGCAAAGATCTTTCTCAGTTGCCTAGGCTCATTTCTTGAAACAGACCGGACGTTTTCAACACTCTTTAGTACTTTTTGCAAAACTAAACTGAATGGTTCAGCAAAACACCACGGTTCACCAGCAAAAGCTCATATCTCTCCCTAAACAGTTCACCCATGTGTCAAAATGAAGTTTCTTTCTCATTCAAATAGTCAATGCCCCCAAAATGCATTGTCCTTTTGGCATTGTGTGAGCACTACAAGTCAAAATGTTTAGATGTTTTGTCACTATGGCATAGGACTACCTAACAGAATACAATAGTGTATAAAACTGAAGGAAAAAAGTTTTACAGTAAGAGTAGCCTCAAAGCACACACAATACACTCATACCAACCATTTTTATTCACACAAATACTGTGAAGTACGTAACTTCCATACAGTATAGTATTGTAGAAGGAAAAGAAAAATATACATAGCACACATATACTGTAATATAAACACAAACAAAAAACAAAATTATGTGGCCTACAGTCCTGTAAATAAATCTGCAGCTTACAGAAAACACTATAGCAACACTTTACTGGTCGTTGTCGTCCCCCTCCCGCTCACCCTCCCCCTCCCCCGCCCCTCCCTCATGACCACTGTCCTCACCCTCCTGGCCGTCCAGACGTTGCTGTGTGTCTGGCCACAGATTCTCATCAACATCGCAACGTATATTTTCCCTTGCAATGCAACTCGGGAAGAAACGCCGTGCATGCCGCAACCATCCCCTACACTGATCTCCTGTAATGTCTAAATATGCAGCATCCATTGGATGGAGCAGGGATCTTTGGTCTTGAGCATGATGCTCATACACTCTCCACCTCCAAGCAGAGAAAAACTCCTCAATAGGATTAAGGAAAGGGGAATAACGTGAGATTCTATATGGTATTGATGGTATCATGTTCTTGGCCCATTTTGACAATTGAACAGATTATTGTGCATGTGATGACTTATACAATGAAATCATGCTGACATATTTTGGATAGAAGAACCATGAGACCAAGAATCAACTAATCAGTTCAGATCACCAAAATCTATTCACTTGGAAAATGTGCTAAATGTAGGCAAACTGTGCAAACTGTAGGCTACTTGTACTTAATCTTTTGCAGAGATGCACTGAAACAATTGACACATGTATTAAGGACAATTGCAATTTGATGAAAGCAATGAGAAATGCCATTCTGTTGTGA
This sequence comes from Odontesthes bonariensis, assembly GCF_027942865.1. Lineage (NCBI taxonomy): Eukaryota > Metazoa > Chordata > Actinopteri > Atheriniformes > Atherinopsidae > Odontesthes > Odontesthes bonariensis. The sequence continues at coordinate 33,751,833 of NC_134515.1, read as the reverse complement.
ACAATTGCGAGGTGGTTTGGAGATTTGTCCATGTTATTTTGATAATGTAATTTCTGTTTCAAGAAATGAGCCAAACCAATAGAGAAAAACTGTAAGCATACTACTTTCTCCGCCGATATAACATCTTGTCAGGTAACCACACTGAACAGTAAACACGAACACTTACGCATACTGGCGAGAAATAAAACTTAGGACTATGCATATATAGGTAACACTAGTATACATAATACACATAGCCGCACAAAGGTAGGTCACTGCTTTATGGCTGTGAACATTTCACCCCTCATCACCTCCATATTCTTTTTTGTTGTTGTTGTTGTTGCTGCTTCTGTTGTTGTGGTTGTTGCTGCTTCTGTTGTTGTTGTTGCTGCTGTTGTTGTGGTTGTTGATCTTGTGGTTGTGTTTATGGTTGTTGCATCTATTTGGGTTTGTTTTCTATCTCACACTTCTACTCTTTTGCACTGTTTTTCTCTTCTTTCTCTCTTCCCCAACCTGCTGCGTTTCCACCTCAGTATGTCATATTACTGTCAACATGCACGGCACTGAAGGAGATTTGAGTAGCACACGTAATCAAACACCACGCTTACACAGCACTGACAGCGCACAAGCACTCAGAGCAGAAGCACAATCAGTCGCCTGCAAGCATAAATGCACACGCATGCAAGGGATGCTCTTAACAAGCATCCAGGACTCACTACGTTAATCTGAGCATGTCCACGCTAAGGTTTATTTCATGGAATGTGCATGGAGCTGGGTCCAGGGAGAAGAGACTAAAAATCTCCAATAGATTGAAGGACCTACAGGCAGACATTGTCTTACTACAGGAGATTCATTTATCAAAGACTGCAGCTGATGTTCTCACCACAGCACAGTTTCCTCATGTGTACTCAGCCTGTTACAACTCCAGACAAAGATGTGTAGCCATTTTGATAAGTAGAAGAGTAAATTTCACAGTAAACAACACAGTTATTGATCCAGAAGGCAGATTTATAATTGTTAACTTATTGATCCAAAATATGAGTTTATGCATTGCTAATATATATGGCCCAAATGTTGATGACCCCTCATTTTTTCACTCCTTTTTCACTTCACTCTCTGATCACTCAGATAACACACTCATCATAGGAGGGGACTTTAACATGGTATCTGACTCAGGAGTGGACAGGTGCAGTACTACAGGATGTCAGCAGAACTGGAAGTCCACAAATGTTGTTAAACAATATATGAATGATTTTGGTCTTTGTGATGCTTGGCGCTCCCACCACCCCACTCTCAGAGAGTACACCTTCTTCTCAGCAGTACACCACTCATATTCAAGAATAGATTATTTCTTAGTTAGCAGTTCTCTGATGAGTAATATTTCAGACACAAAAATCACCCCATCACCATCAGTGATCACGCTCCAGTTTGTATCACACTGAAGAATAACAGAGTTACACCACCAGTTAGAAATTGGAGATTTAATACATCATTACTTAAAGACCCTGATTTTGTTGATTATTTCAAAAGGGAATGGTCTGTATATCTGGAAAATAATGACCTGCCAGGAATGTCAGCTTGTGTTCTCTGGGAAGCGGGAAAAGCAGTTATGAGATGAGCCTGGCTGACGCGTCCACAATCTCGATGAGATGGTGGTCTGGGAACTAGGTGTGCATTTTCTCGTATTTGAGGCGTGGTTTACGAATGCCTACAGCCGTTTATTGGGTGCTACGAATGTCTATTAAATGGCGTCTGGTTCTTCCCATGCTGCTTTGCGCACAATTCATAGCCAATTGTATCACTTATACCAGATGACGACAGAAATTCGACGAGGAAGAAGAAGAAAAAAAAGTAAAATAAAAGTAAACTTGCGCTCTAAGCTACTTAAAACACTTTCTAAGGCTGCATCGAACGGTAACGTTGTGTCCGCTGCCATGTTGGATTAACACTCTACAAGCTTCGGTGTAGCGCATAGACGTCGTCATCGTCTTGCTGCCCCCCCCCCCCGTTTTGTGATTGGTTCCCAAACGCCGGCAAAAATAAGGGCGGTGGTTTCCAGGCTGACTTTGCAGTGAGAATGAAATCGCGCGCAAAGCAGCAAGGGAATTCCCAGGCTAGTTATGAGAGGCAAAATAATCTCTTTTTCATCAAATAAGAAAAAGAGGGAAAGTTCAAGAATATCAGATTTAGAACTCAGGATTAAATCATTTGAAGTTGTCTACAGTGCCTCCAAAGAGGAACACATACTGAATGAATTAAGGAAAGCTAAACTTGAACTAAATGAAATTATTGATAAACAAACACAGTTCCTGATACAAAGACTTCGCTTGGAGAATTTTGAGCATGGCAATAAATCTGGAAGGTTCCTAGCAAATCAATTAAAGATAAACAAAGAGAAAACAACAATCTCTTCGGTTAGGGATTTGGAAGGAAATATTACCCATGACCCTGATGTAATTAACAATGCTTTTAGGGACTTCTATAAAGCCTTATATTCATCACAAAATGATCCACCAGACAGAAACATAGATCAGTTTCTTAGTAACATCAACCTCCCAAAATTACAACTCGAACAGGCCACAGCTCTGGATTCACCCCTCTCAACAGGAGAACTCCATGAAGCCCTTCAACATATGCCAAGTAACAAAGCCCCAGGACCAGATGGTTTTCTATCTGAGTTCTACAAAGAATTTTGGACTGTTTTGGAACCTACATTTCACAAAATGGTTTTACAAGTCAAGGAGAATGGCAGATTATCCCCTAACATGAACTCTGCTAACATTATCCTTCTACAGAAACCAGGAAAAGACCCTGTACTTCCATCCAGCTACCGCCCAATATCACTAATAAATGTAGACCTCAAAATAATCTGCAAAGCTCTCGCCAAAAGAATAGAAAAAATAACTCCCCTTATAATACATCCTGACCAGACAGGTTTTATAAAGGGTAGACACTCATCCACTAACACACGCAGACTAATTAATCTCATAGATTATTCTACCATCAACAACTTGGAAACCACAATTGTCTCTCTAGATGCTGAAAAAGCATTTGATAAAGTTAACTGGAAATTTTTATTTGCAGCATTAAACAAATTCGGGTTTGGGTCGTACTTCATTAACTGGATAAGGATACTATACAGCTCCCCAAATGCATGTGTCAGGACAAATGATCAAATTTCTCCAAGCTTTAGTCTGCAGAGAGGTACCAGACAGGTTTGCCCACTTTCACCCTCACTTTTTGCCATCTTCATCGAACCTTTAGCAGCTGCTATCAGACAAGATGGAAATATTAAAGGCATCCATCCCAAAAATATTGAACATAAAATAAGTCTTTATGCTGATGATGTATTACTTTTCCTTCAGAACTCAGAGACATCTGTCACTTACACGATCACACTCATAAATAAATTCTCAGCACTTTTTGACTACTCTATCAACTGGTCTAAGACCACATCAACTGTAGTTTCAAGAATATACCTGCTATCACTTTACAGTCAGGAAATATTAGATACTTAGGCATAAACATAATTATGCACACGCTTTATGGTTTTGTGCGCCTGTCCAGAAGTTTTGGCTTGAGGTCTGTGAGTACCTATCAACATGGCTTAAGTGTAGTATTCCTGCATGCCCCACACTGTGCATACTGGGTGACTTGGACAACATCAACATGGAAATTAACTCTGCACACATGGTCCTCACAGTGCTATGTATCGCAAAGAAAACTATTCTCATGAACTGGAAAGCAAAGAGGAATCTGTGTCAGGGTGCGGTTCAGGGAAGGACACGAATGCAGACTTCAGAAGAGAGGGTGATTTAATTAATGCAAAAATAACAATGGAACAAATAAATACTTATCTCAGGACTGAACAGGTTGTGGCATGGCATGCAGGGCCGGTCAAACACACACAAAGATCCGACGAACAGACAGGGGAGACAAGAGACTAAATAGAGGGCTGGGTGTGATTGGAGATAATGACAGACAGGTGAGGGGAATTAACTAATTAACAGAGTGAAGGGGAAAACCAATGGCAAGACTGAAAAACTAAACATGAACAAGAACTGAACACCTAAAACATGACACTTAACAGATGAGTCCATGGACGTGACAGAACCCCCCCCTCAAGGGGCGGCTCCCAGACGGCCCAAGGGAGGGAGGGGTTCGAAGCCGGTCCGGCGGGGGACCAGAAACAGGCATGTGGTACCGGCTTCGGGCAGTAGGAGGCGGTGGTCTGGCGGACGCCCAGACCTCTGACGGCACGGCAGGAACAGGCGGTGGTCTGGCGGACGCCCAGACCGCAGATGGCGTGGCAGGAACAGGCGGTGGTCTGGCGGACGCCCAGACCTCTGACGGCACGGCAGGAACAGGCGGTGGTCTGGCGGACGCCCAGACCTCTGACGGCACGGCAGGAACAGGTGGTGGTCTGGTTGGCACCTAGACTTCCATTGACGTGGCAGCAGGCGGTGGTCCGGCGGACGCCCGGACCCCCGATGACGTGGCAGCAGGCGGTGGTCTGGTTGGCACCCAGACTTCCGTTGACGTGGCAGCAGGCAGAGCCGGAGACCGTCCAGCAGGCAGCTGGCGTCCGGCGAGGGAGGAGCCCCCCCTTTAAGGGATGGCTCCCAGACATCCCTATTGTCCGGGGGTGGGAGGGAGGGGCTCGGAAAAGTGAGTCCATGGGCCAGGGCCCCATGGGCCCTGAGGCTTTGTCGGGCCCTGCCGCCTCTTTGTCAGACCCTGTGGCCTCTTGGTCGGGTCCCTGGTCAGGTTCCGGGTCAGGTTCTGGGTCAGGCTCTTGGTCAGGCCCTGTGGCCTCTTGGTCAGGTTCTGGGTCAGACTCGTGGTTAGGCCCTGAGGCCTCTTGGTCAGGCTCTGTGGCCTCTGGGTCAGGCACTATGGCCTCTTGGTCAGGCCCTGAGGCCTCTTGGTCAGGCCCCTGGTCAGGTTCCGGGTCAGGTTCTGGGTCAGGCTCTTGGTCAGGCTCTTGGTCAGGCCCTGTGGCCTCTGGGTCAGGCACTATGGCCTCTTGGTCAGGCCCTGAGGCCTCTGGGTCAGGTCCCGGGTCAGGTTCCGGGTCAGGTTCTGGGACTAGCTCGGGCACTGCTGGGGCCAGCTCGGACAATGCTGGGGCCAGCTCAGAGACGGCTGGGGCCAGCTCGGGCAAACCAATGGCAAGACTGAAAAACTAAACATGAACAAGAACTGAACACCTAAAACATGACACTTAACAGATGAGTCCATGGACGTGACAATCTGTGTATTAACCAGTTTAGAAATTTTCTTTTAGATTATATAAGCATGGAAACAATGTCTGCCTCCTCAAAAGATCAACTGGCTGAATTTGATTCTCTCTGGTCCCCGCTGATTAGCTTTATCACATAGTGATAGTGGGGCGGCCGTGGCTCAGTGGTTAGAGTCAGTCGTCCAATAACCGGAAGGTTGGCGGTTCAATTCCCACTCTTACCACTCAAAAAAGATTGGTGGAACTGATAGCTGGAGGGGTGTCAGTCCACCTCCTTGTCACAGCTGAGGTGCCCTTGAGCAAGGCACCATACCCCCATGCTCCTCAGGCGGTTCATGGCTGCCCACTGCTCCAGGTTGGCAGGTCTCTGAGTGTGTGACCCTGTGCATGTGTGTGTCAGCAGGTGCCTGGATGGGTTAAAAGCAGAGGACAAATCTACCTTCGGGTATAAATAAAGTCACCTTACCTTAGTGGGGGTGGTGTGTTGCTGTCCCGCCGCTCTGGGCGGTTGGTGGTGTGAGCCAGAGGGGGGAGGGGTGTCTTCCCGCACGCCTGGTTGCCTGGCCACACTCCAGCGGAGTTGGGGGATGGATGCATGTGCTGTACGAGTGTTTGTGGATGTGTTTTTTTTTTTTTTCTGCTGTCCTCTGGCCTACTTGTGCTGTTCCTGATGCATTGCTTCTCCCCGCTGCTCGCGGCCTCACCCACCTGTGGGCACGTCTTGACTCCCGGGGCGCTTGCCCAGGGGCACTGGGACGTGCGCTGGCCCACTGCGGTTGGCTGTCTGGGGCGCCTGGCCCTCTTGGGTGTTGGGCGGGGCCCCTGCCGGGGGGTTTGGTGGCGCTCGGGCTCGCGGGGGCTGGTTCCGGCGTGCGGCCCATGTCTGGGTGGCGGGGGTCGGGCAGGGCTGGTAGGCTGCCACCTCTTATGGTGGGCTTCCCGGGTTCTGTGCTCCTTGGGGGCTGTTGGTGGCCTGGGTCTGGGGGCCCTCTCGGCCTGCTTCTGATTGCTGGGGGGGGGGGGGGGAGATTGCGGCCCTATACACTGATATTTAAGCATGGTTATTATGTGGGACCATCTATGTGTATTGCATGTTCATGCACACACACACACACACACACACACTCTCTCTCACACACACACATTCATTAACCCAGTAGCATGCTCACTAAGCAGTTGTTGTGCTGTCCTGTGGTTTAAGGTCACCTGTGTATCATATGAGATTGCTGCTGCTTGTTTTTTTTGTTTTTTTGTTTGTTTGTTTGTGTGTTTGTCCTCTGCTGGTCTGCTTACAGGTGCTCCTGGTGCTTCTAAGGCTGGATTCCCCACAAAAGCCGTGAATCGTCTTCAGTTTTGTTTTTACAGGTGTAGCAGGTGGTTGTCTGATTTTTCATTGTTTTTTATGTTTGTCTCTTCATGTTTCTGTTCCTTTTTTCTCTTCTTCGCTCTCCCTCTCTCTCTGTCCCCCGGTCCGGTTCGGCACTATTATCATATCATGTAAAATATTGTAACAAAAATAAATAAATAAAAATGAGGAGTTGATGGGCATCAAGGGGAGCTTTACATTCATAAAGCTTCCCTTGGCATAGCAAATGTGTTTAGCATAAACGATATTCAGATTACAATTCTGCTGCCATAATGCTGGACAGGACAAGGGAAAAAAACAAAACAAAAAAAAAAAAAACAGTAAATGTAAATTGTAAATGTGAGTTCTGTTATGATGAGCAAATTATTTGTATTCTTCACATCAAATATCTCCCAGATGATGCAAGCCCACTCCAACTTCCTCCCACCACCCCAAAACATGCATTTTAGGTTAATTGGTGACTCTAAATTGTCCCTAGGAGTGAGTGTGAGAGTGCATGGTTGTTTGTCTTGTTTCTCTGTATAGAAAATGGATGAATAGATGCAAGCCCCTCAAATTCAGTGAGATGAATGGAGCTAATTAAAACCATGTAGAAATGTAGACATTGAGGTAGTTCTGTATTCTTCCTTTCCTAAACAGATGGTTTGAATGGATGATGTTACACATAACAACCATTGCAATGCAAATTCAGATTTTATAGATTGGAAATAGGAAGAGACAGGCTTCAGTCACCTTAAAAAAAAAAACATCACTTTTTGTGATGACATCTGGCATTTCTTCCAAAAAATGGAATCATCTTGTTAAAATTGGCTTTGTTCTTAGACATTATGAATGCATATTAAATAGTCCATGCGCCTAGTTTGTACTTTTCCACTCTGCACACAATTTATGTCCTTAAATGATCCAAGCATAGCGAGACAAAACAATTAGCCTGGGAAAGCAGATGCACGCTTAAATCATCATTCATACACACACACATATTGTTTGTCTTATCCAAAGAACATGACGAAGACGGTGTTTAACCTGCTCATGTCCAATTATACTCTGTCGAGTGTAAGTCCAACCTTAAAGGGTCATATAAATATGAAATGTTTCCGGAAATCGGGGCTCGGTCTGGCGGATGTCCTGCGAGAGCTCTCTGTCCTTCCGAGTCCAGCGCTGATATACTTCCCTTGTGACCACCAAAAAATACTTTGTTTAACCCATTGGCGCCTAAAGCACCTGCAAAAAAAGCTGCTCAATGCCTAAGCCAGTTTTTAGAAAAGGTCCCCAATGCCTGAGGTTTTTTTTAACTAAAAACAATTAATTGAAAACACTTAAGAACAATTCAATAGTCTCAGCCTCTGAAACACATAAAGACATGAAATAAGTTGCATTTTAAAGGTTAAATTCTCTGCTTTTATTCCGTCATGTTCATTCAGCATTAACACCAACACATTTTCATTAAAAAAAAATGAAAAAGATGAGTCAATACACACACAAACACACACACAGACACACACATGATTCAGGATAATACCCAATGCTGCTATTTATTTTACTACTATTACTATACTATAACTAATCATCATTACTATTATTATCATCATTATTATTATTAGTATTAGTAGTAAATGTAGGCACCACTTCAGCTACATTTCTGGCCATGATAGAGACGTCATTGCAAAATTATAATATCAGCAATAATAATGAATGATAAAAAGAAACTGCAATATATCTTGCATTGTGCAGTTATACTGTATACTTCAGTGACACGACTTCTAAAACATCATAGTTATACTGCAGTAATTCGCACCGGGCTCTCTCTTTTTTTTTTTACATAAGGGCAACACCACTCAAATAAGAATGAGAAGTCGTCAGAATGCAGCGCAAGAATAAATAATTACCTCCAGATCATGTCAAAACGATCTCGTGCCATCACTCGGGCGACATTTGTCTGATACAGCCACTTGCTCTGCCTCCAGTAATCCCGGCGAGTTAGTAGTTTGATTATTCCAAAAGTTAGGCAGATACCGATGAAAGATTTCATCTCCTGCTTTGACACGGGGCTCCACTTCGAGTTGGGTGGTGTGTGGCCGCGCGCCTGATCCGCATATAAGTTTGTCTGTGTCACCAACATATCCCAAACTTCATCAGTGAAAATATGCGAGAACACATCTAAAGGACTTGCATCTTCAGATATTGGCACCTTCAGCCCCGGTGTACGAGTAAACTTTTGTTGACGTCGGGGGCGAAATCCAGCGGACTGCCAGTCTACTTGAAAGCCAAAAAATTCCTCGTCCTCGTCCTCATCCTCTCCAAACAAATACCAATCATTGTGCATTACATGCGCCTTGAAAATAATGATAAATGAACAATGTTGCGCTACGCAACAACCGGCGTTAGGCACAATGTTGCGCTACGCAACATCCGGCGTCAATGGGTTAACTTGAGATTTCTCCGGCTTGTTCTTGAGCTTCCAATGAAAGAATCGAGCTAACAATCTTTTTCAGTTCAAGTCTGGCAACAGTCCTTGAAATACTTCTTAATATCCCCAAAGTCTAAAAAAAGACAGGAAGAAACTTAGTGATACAGATAAATCAGATAAGTTACAGAAAAGTCTACCTCAATTTAAACTGGCAGTGGGTAGTAATCAGTGGCATGGTGGTACTCAGAGAAGAGAGTATACTCTTAATTTCTATCTCAATATTTTAGGCTGTTTGACAAGCAAAGGATAAACAAGCTGTGTTTTCAAAGACTGAGCCACAAGTATTTTCAATATTGTCATGTATTTTCCCTTGCTTGACATCAGGGCTTAAGGATCATTGTAAAACTGGTGTCTATTTCTTTTTCAATAACCCAATAAATGCAACTGCAACTAGCTAATGAGTGGCAAACAAAAGTCTGTGACTTTGGCTTTTTATGAAAAACTGACACTTCTGAATGTGATGAACATCAGAGGAGATTTGGAAGTGCGAAGACTACCTGAAAAATAAGTATGTTCCATATACCCACATAAACACTATACCACTTGTAGTAATTCATCAATTTGTATGCATTATCATCTATAGCTTTTTCTCTGGGGGCCATGCGAACATTGCAACCCAAAATTTACCAGGAAAACTAAATGATGCAACTCCAGTACTTTAAAATACTTTAAACTGCAGCTATCTTCCCAAAAACCAAGTCCTCCACAATTTGACATGCATTTCACCTGCAAATTGGTACGTATAATCACTTACCTCTCCAAAGGTCTGGATTGTGAATGGAAACAGCTGAACAGATATTTAGGTAAGAACGCTAAAGCTGATGTCATCCTGTGAGTGTCTTGCAAAAGTTTACAAAATTATGCAATTTGCTTGTGTGTGACTTCAAATATGAATTCTTACTTTTAAATCTTAGGGTCGACAAACAAGTAAGTGGTCCAAAGTGAAGGATAGTTCTGGAATGGCTTCTCATCTCTGGATTTTCTAATGAGCTTTTTCCTCTGAGAAAACATGTTTTTTTTAAAGATTTATCTGTGATAGTTTGAATGCTGTACTACTGGAATTATTTCTGCTGTTAGCTCACTAATTTGTGTCTCTATAATGATGCATAACCATGGCAGTGGGGAAGTTGTTTGCAGCTGATTTAGCTGAGATGTCTTGGATGCGGAGCAGGAACGAAACAGAGAAAAAGGAGGGGGAAGTTTAAATAAATTCTTCTCTTGATGATCATGGGAAGTGTTAGATCTATGGCGGATAAAAAAAAAGACCAGATTGGAGCCTTGACAAGGACTATCAGGATGGTAATGGGGTTTTTTTTGTTTGTTTTTTACCAGGACATGGCTGCGTGAACAAATCCTACATTTCTGAATTCAGCTTTTAGACTTTATGGGTATAGAGACACAGACAAAGAGGTAACAGTGAAGGAAGAGAGATTAAAGTGCATATCAAGAGCACATGGTGTGGTCCCAAACATGTCAATGAGAGGGGGTGTCTCTGCGCCTCAGATGTTGACAATCTGACCAACGTGCACCGAGATTCATTCATGCGAGATTCATCACATTCATGCTGTGAGGAGAAAGAAAGAAAAAAGTGTTTATCTGTGAGCACTTTAGCACTTGTAAGAATAGTCTAATAAAAATTAGACATAGTTAGCTGGAAGGACTCTTCCCATTTTTGCCACTCCCAGAAGAGCATGAGTCACATGTTGAGTACTGCTCTTGGCTTTATGAAAGATGCGAGGAGATAAAGGGCTCTACTGTGAACAACCAGATATTCATTTCTACGGTCACATGATACCTTTCACACAGGCATGAAACTCTCTGAACTCAAAACCCTTCAGAAACAAAAATACCGCAGAGGCTGAAATATGAAGTGGTCAAAGATAAAAGAAAGTTGTGTGTTGAGAACAAACATTTTACTTTAAAGTTAAGAGGTGGAACCAACCACACACAGCTATGACCAACTAAAGACTCTCACATGAAAGCAACAGGACCATACAAGCTGAAAGAATAAATATGAAACCACCATAAAGCTAAGAGTTAAAAAGATTTAGTTTTTAAAGCTCGTGACCGCATATTTGTAAAGGCCTTCTCAAAAAGGTGCTTTAATCAAGGAATGCTTCAGTCATATTGACTCTCGCCAACTAGGTCAACTTACACACGAAAAGTGGGAAACACATCCTTGAGTGAATTTGAATTTGCACAGTGGCCTCTCGAGTGACAGCAAAACTACAGTCTGACCTCTCACTGATTAGTTGATGGTATAAAAGTTCACTTTTATTGAACTGTTGAACTTACGTGTCATGTCGACAGTAAATTTGACAGTTTAATTTTAAAAGGAAAGAAAAGTACACACCTACCAAGAAACAAAACATCCTCAGTTTAGCTAAAACTACAACATTTTCCTACTTATTATGTTTCCTCAATTGGAAAAGGGTAGGTGTTGGGATAAGGAATAGGAAAAAAACGAGTTGTCTCCCACCTATGGACCTTTTTGAGTCCTGTACAAGAGAAAACTCCTACTTAAGTGGGCGGGGTCTTTTTTTACTTGCTGGTTCACCGGAAACAGGGCTGAACAGTAGTGTGTTGGTTAGTAATGTTTCCTCCCAGCAAGAGGGCTTCTGGTTTGAATCCCAACTGGGGCCTTTCTGTGTGGAGATTGCATGTTCTCTCCATGCGGTACGGTACTCCTCTCTAGGTACTCTGGCTTCATTGAATTTTCCAAAAACATGTATGATAGGTTAATTGGTGATTCTGAATTGACCCAAGGAGTGAGAGTGAGAGAGTGTGTTGTCTCTGTGTGGACCTGTGATACTGGTGACTTTTTTTAGAGTGCACCCCACCTCTCGTCCAGTGGGAGATGGTATAGGCCCATGGTTGCTTTGCCAGAAACATGTTACTTAAACCGATTGTCATATGAGCCTAATTTGCATTGGTTAGAATGAAATATCATTGCCTGCGTTGCTATGCCACAAGATCCTCAAGAATATTGAGGTAGCCCAACTCAAAAACTCTGGCTCAGATAGGAATGGAAAGTTTCATGTACTGTTGTAAATGTCAACATACTGTAACAATCACTTGGGATTCTACTTTTATCGGTTACTAAAAAAAAACGATTGTTTTTTGTCCGTGTGTGTCTGGTAATTTTCAGGATACGTTTATTACATTGGTGGAAGAAGTATTCAGGTGGGTCTATTGCAAATTAAAGTCACTCTTCAGTATAAAAGGGGAACAAATAGGGTTTCTCTCTTTATAAGGCTGTACTGACTTTTGTATATCTGCATAGTTGCATACGGTTGGATGTGTGAGAACATCTCTATGAAAGTCTATGAAATACAGGCTAATTTCCTTCACTGTTCCTCAAATATGCTATTCCATAAAATCCTATGAATAGTTTAGAAAATAATAGATTATGAAAAAGTGCTAAGACAATGCCTTTTTGTGAAGCGCTGTAAGCCTCTGTTTAGTCAGTACTTTTACGTCATAAAAGATGTACACAGCTGGGACTACATGGTAGGGTGGTGGTTAGCACTGTCACCTCAGAGCAAATAGGCTCCTCTTTTGAATCTTAGCTGGGGTCTTTCTGTGTGGAGTCAAATCAAGTCAAGTCAAGTTTATTTGTATAGCACATTTCATGTACAAAACAATTCAAAGTGCTTTACATAAAATAAAAGCATTACAGCGGGGAGTGGAAGAAGCATTAAAAAATACATAAAAAAACATAAAGAGAAACAAATAAAAATAATTAAAATGATTAAAAACAAGCAACAGTCAAGATAAGAAGATACCGTGCAGATTTCATGCATAGACACATGAGAAAAATATTTTTAACCTGGATTTAAAAATGTCTACATTTGGTGAAAGTTCCATCTCCACTGGCAGTTTGTTCCACTTGCTTGCAGCATAACAGCTAAATGCGGCTTCTTCATGTTTAGTCTGCACGTGTTGTACCTGCATGTGTGGGTTCTCTCTCAACGTACTCCAGCTTTCTCACCCAGTCCAATAACATGCATGTTGTGTTAACTGGTGATTCTAAATTGACCGTTGGAGTGAGTGTAAGCATGCTTGTTTGTCACTGTGATGGACTGACAACCTGTCCAGGGTGTAACCTGCTCCTTACCCGGAGGTAACTGGGATAGGCTCAAGCACTGTCAACAGGTGTAGAAAATGGAGGCAACACAACTGTCAGGTCTTTATTTTCCTTGACCAATGACCAGGGGCAACAACACCACCCCATCAAGTACTCTAGTGAATTCTGGTTCATATAAATAAGGCCCGCAGCTAAGCGGCAGAGACGTGTTTTTGCAATAAAATTTCAAATTTTATTTTGATCAAAAGAAAACAACCACAGCTGGAGCTGCTTGGGGAAAAGAAGCCAAAAATCAAAATAACAAAAGGAAATGTAGGTAAAAATGATGTCTTTGTCAATACACACAAGGTGTGGAGTTGAAAAGAGAAGGATGCAAAATGCAGACTCGGAGGCGGCAGGAGGTTGAGAGAAAACAAAAAGTGATTTATTCAAAAACTGTAATGAAAACACAGACTAACCAGAAAAACTAAAACTAAACTGAGAAAAACAAATTAAGAGGATGAACAGGGCAACCAGAGCAACAAAGGAAACAGGACAAGAACACAACTGACTAAGGTTACAAGAGGTGATAAGCCAAGGATCTGGCAATGAATAAGGAAAACCAGGGAGTTAAATACTGAGGAGAAGTGATTAGTGAATAGTAAGCAGCTGAGACAATTAATATAGGTGAGTAAGTGGAGCAAATTATCTGAACATGAAGACTGAGGAAACGAAGCTAGATGGTGGCAAAGAAATACAAAACCCACTAAGAACAGGAATCAAAGAATAGAAAACTAGAAAAACCAAGATAAAGTCCACAAACTCACAAACCATGACACAATAATCAAAATAAGACATTTTTATGGTTATGATATATTAAAGATGTTATTGAAATACAAATAATACCCCTTAAACCTTTAGAAAAAGGAAGCAGAAGCCTGTTGGGAGACTACACTGAGGTGTGCCCAGCAGTACTACAACTACTCACTACTAGTGTTAGACATCAATCCACACATCACACGGTGCAGTCAATATTGGAGTCTCAGTGCTTATACTCTCATGCACCACAAGTACTTAGCCACCCCACAATCCAGCTCTCTGCTCCTAAAAGAAGAAGCGCAAACAAAAGAATAGAAAACTACCAAAATAAATCAACACAACACAAAAAGTAACATAACCAATGAACCCAAATATAAGTTGGATAAACCAATATTCAAATTGCTAAAGCAAAAATGCCACTGAACCAATGACAAAGCAAAAGAAGTTATCAATAAAGAAAACAATTCTATAAAGAAGAACAACTAAACAGTTGGCAAAGGAACGCTAAACTAGGACAGAAGCAAACTTGCAAAACAAAACAAGGCAAAACGTCAAAAAGACAAACCAACAGCACGAAAACAGGTTTTAAAACAGGCTTTAAACTAAAATTAAGTTGCTCAAGAAACAGCCTTATGATTATAAAAGTTGGTTTCTCTAAGACAGTATGCAGTTGCTTCAGTCTGCTAGTACATTTGCAAAATTGTGAGATCAGCTACTACAGTATTTGCTCAAAGGAAATTTTATTCAATGTTATGGTGCACTTAAATTATTCAACATTAATCATCCAAACTTTAATTTTGACATTCAGAAACGGTAGGGATAACACACAGGATGAATGAATGCCTGGCTAATCCTCCTCTTCCTCAACTTCCTCTCCAATTATATCACTTTCAACCTCTTCATAATCCTTCTCCACAGCTACCATGTCCTCTCTGGCTTCAGAGAACTCTCCCTCCTCCCTCCTCCATACCCTCACCCACATACCAGTGAACAAAGTCTCCACCAGGAACTACAGTGGGTGGCTGGTAGTTGATGCCAACCTTGAAACCATCGGGACACCAGTCCACAAACTGGATGGAACGCTTGGTTTTGATGGTGGCAATGGCAGCATTGACATATTTGGGCACCACAAAACTGGAGGCAAGCCATGTACTTGCTGTGAACTCCATCAGATCAACATTGGGGGCACCATCAAAACGAAGAGACGCAAGAATGGAGGACACAATCTGACTGATCAGCCCGTTCAAGTTGGTATAGGTGGGGCTTTCAATGTTGAGGTTCCTACATCAGATACCATAGATGGCCCCGAGTGCTTAGGGTGGTGTGGGTGATCAGGATGCAGTTGTAATAATAATCAATTACATTTGTAAAGCACTTTTCATTTCATACGGAATCTCAAAGTGCTATGCTGATGGTGGCAGACTACTGGATTGTAGCCACAGCTGCCCTGGGGCACACTGACGGAGGCGAGGCTGCCATGCACCGGTGCCATCGGCCCCTCCGACCACCACCAGCAGATGGTCAACCTAACATGCATGATTTTTTTTGGACAGTGGGAGGAAGCCGGAGTACCCGGAGAGAACCCACGCATACACGGGGAGAACATGCAAACTCCACACAGAAAGGCCCCAGCTGGGTGTTGAACCTGGAACCTTCTTGCTGTGAGGCAACAGTGCTAACCACCACACCACCGTGCAGCCCTATAGTTGTAGGACTCCAACACAGCAGTATACAATTGGGGGTCTGGGTAGATGAAGAACTCCAGCTTGGACTCCTTGCTATAAGGCGCATTCCGACTGTAGGAACCTTTTGCAGTTCCTATAACCTTTTCAGGAATAGGGCCGTTTTTTCGCGCATTCAGACATACAGGAACTAGGGACCACGGCTCCCTCAGTTCCTATAACCATTTTTGCTCCTTCTCCGAGGCAGGGTCTTTTCTGGGTTCCAATGGAACACATATGTCATAGGTGTTTGGTAGCTACGCCCCTTATCAGATTTCCGTTTCTTCATTTCCGCTTCTTGTGGTCCCTCATCTGCTCAACGCAAACAGTAGAATAACATCTGAAATGTTTCCTCATACGACACGGACACAACTGGCGTATGTTTAATAAGTTAAACTTACACTTCGTCTCCTTTGTCTGCGGCGATCTGCTCTCCTTCCTTCCTTCATGAAACGAAGATGTTAGACGCCTGATGTGATCGTCCATGATTAAGATTATCGTCATGCATACCATGAACACGGTGGCCTTCTCGCTCTCCATATTAGCTTCTTGGTGGTGTTGTTTTCTTCTCTCCTTACTTTTTAGCGGGTTTTGTTTTCTTTTGTTGTTGAGTGTGGCAAGTCACTGTCGCAGATGGTTGCGTCACATCAGTCCCTATCAAGGTCCTGACTCATGTGCGAATGCAAAATGAAACAGTTCCTGTGGGGAAGGGCTCTTCATAGAACAAAATTTGAGGTGGACAGTTCTTAAAACTGTGTTCTTGCGGCTATTGTCCATAGACAGAAGCTCCATAAAAAGGAAACAGTTTGTGTATCCTTTTCAGAACCAGGGGGGTATTCCTAGAAAGTAGCTAAAGTAATCCAGGCTATAGCCGGTAAGCGTCGCTTGAACTAGCGCCATCTCCCATTTAAGCCTTAAGTCGTTCCTCAAAGATATTTTAGCTGCATCTCGGTGAGGCTAATCCAAGCGAGGCTTACATAGCCTAGCTTAGTGCGAGTGCACGAGGAACGTAAAAAGCTCTGACGAGTGGATGGTGGAAAAACGGAGATCTGTGTGAAAATGAGAGCGAGACAAGAGCTGTTATTTTTTCAGCAGCTGAACAAATAATGCTGATGGAGCTGTATGAGGATTTTAAAAGTGTCATCACCAGAAATGGTAATACAGCTGTGATCAATAAAGCGAAGAAACGGCATGGCAAACAATTGCAGACAGACTAAATGCGTAAGTTATGAAAGTTTCATACCATTGACATTCATTTTACTGTCCTCATGTATTTATACTCTCCTCTTTGTGTTATAATTTGTTTACATAAAGCATGCTGAATTGTCTCTGTATGAGATATACTGCACACATATACTGGCCCTGCTCAGTTTATTAATAACCCAATAATCGACACGCATCATCATACGTTGTGACTATCCTGTGTGTGTGACCCACATATTAATTTTTCACTGTTACATCTCAGCAGGAGCAATCTTAACAGCCAAAAGCGTACCTGGCAGCAAGTGAAGGTAAAGTACAGGAACATATTTCAGAGTGGTAAGTAGCCTTTGAAGAAATGTGTTTGTCCAATAAATAGAACGCCAAACTAGATACAAGAAACTGAAAATAAAAAAGATCAAGCTAGAGATTATGAAACTGGAGATGGATATTAGATAAAGGAGAATTTCGTGTTGTGAACTGTATTTAATTCTGTTTTCTCTCCACAGCTTGAGAAACATGTAATAATAATTAAACAATTCAACACAACTTGAACTCAAACCTGTCATTATTGTACGGTTCATGCAAAGTGTTAGAAATTTGTTTATACAGTACATTTATATTCACAGTGGGGTGCCATGACCTAAACGTGTGGAAAGTTATAAATCATCTCTGTCCATTTAGCCTTCTTACACTTGCTCTGACTTAAACTGCTACTGTGTCAATGCTAAATTATGAAAAGAAGTTCTAACTCAAAGGTCACAACAATAAGGATCAAAGCAAATATGTGTCCCTGTATAGGTCCCTCACTGTGTCAGGAGAAGCTAAGTCCTTTCAGGCACTGGAACTCAACGAAGAAAAGACTTGAGCCTGAAAAGTTGTCCACAAGACAAAATGTATAAAATATGAAGTATACTATTAATTTAAGATGGCTCTGTCAGAAGTCAGCCATGGTGCCTGAGAACTTTAAGCAATGAACCTGTATTTAATTTGGCCAAAGGTCATTTCTATCCGTGCCCTTGTTGTAGCATGTGCATGTGCATGTGCATGCCCTTATTCCTAGATCAGGATATGGCGTGAGGAGGTACGGCCAGCATGCACAGCCTCTGTCCCCAAGCAGGACACCATTGAACTCTCCTGCAGAATAAGAGAAATGTTGGATGGATATGCATGTGTTAAGACTTGGCAATTTGATGCAATATGTGCCTTAAATGGCTATCTATAATAAAGTATGACGAGCACTTTAAATTCCTTAAGATGACCTCTACACCTGACCTCTCATTAGATTACCAAAATTCTGCCTATGCTACACCTTACTTCAAAAGTACACTCCTTCAGGTCAGTAAAATTCTTGCGCCTTGTGCAAACCTCTGTGCCAGTGAGGATGCTCGGAAGATCCTAGAATCATGAACTGATCCCGGCCATTTAGCCTCAATGTTGGAAATGAAATGACCTCCATCACAGATCATCTGTATGGTCGGAGGATAGGAGTCAATGATGAGGTTTCACAGGGCATAAATGTAACATTGCTCAGCATTACTCAAAGGGGTTGATGTGGTATTTTTCAAAATGAGAAATCCAGTTCAGAGTCTATGGACAATTATCCCGAAGTGTACCTGTACATTTAGGATATGGAAAAATGTTCGGTTTACATAGTCAGCCTCCACGGGTCCAGCAGGGGCCTGGACAATGTGACAATGTTTAAATCCAGACTGAAAACAGTTCTATTTAGATGTGCATATGACACCTGAAAGTATTTTATCTGCACTCTTCACTTTTAAATTAATTAATTAATGATTTTTTTTGTTTTTTGGAATGATTTTATTGCCTTCTTGTGATTTTATGTAGCTGTAAAGCACTTTGAATTGCCTTGTGTACGAATTGTGCTCTACAAATTGCCTTGCCTTGGATGCGTACATGGGCACAGTGTAGTGCACCGATAACATTAGGGAAGCCTGAGGGAGATGATGAACTTAATGCAAATACTTCAGCCAGTAGGTTGTTTTACATTATCGGCTACTGTAAATGTGGAGCAGCAGCCTGAAAGGACAGAGGTCATATTTTTAATATGGTAAGATGTTTTAATTCCTGCGTTTTATCTAATATCTTGTTTGT
This sequence comes from Odontesthes bonariensis, assembly GCF_027942865.1. Lineage (NCBI taxonomy): Eukaryota > Metazoa > Chordata > Actinopteri > Atheriniformes > Atherinopsidae > Odontesthes > Odontesthes bonariensis. The sequence goes on along the minus strand of NC_134515.1, from coordinate 33,732,858 downwards.
ACAGTCCTTGACTGTACAAATAATTTTTATTAACATTATTACCTGTCCCCCATTTTTCTGAGTCTGGTCCTACGTGGGTGTAGATCGGATGTTTGTTAGGTATTGATTAGTTTTAATGAATACCATGTTCTCTCTCATTTAATTTCATGCTCACATGTGTATAGTTGCGTTTCTTTAGTTGCACTGGCACCGACTGATTGATTTTTCGAGACAGTGAAAGTGGTGATATGATGACCACAGTTTTTGCTTCGTTTTTTAGACAAGACATGAGTTGTGGGAGCGCAGAATTCTTGGTGAACATTTCTTTCCGGAGTCCGTTTCAGCCGTTCGGACATTTTTTGAGTTGCAGCTAAGCTAAGCTTCAACTTTAGCCTGCAGGCTAGTTCAGCAGCATAAACTACCATGGTTACTCAGCGGGCGTTCAAATAAGCCACCTTTATGGAACGGAACTCTCGCTAAATTTAGCCAGAAGTAGCTAAATAAGCCAGGCTTTCCGCTAAGCCAGCTTCTAGGAATACCCCCCAGGTCAGTTATCTCTTTTCCAATAGTGTAGTGTCTATGGGCATAGTTGTTGGCAGCAACCTCTTTGCCAGTTATCAAGGCAAGGCATCTTTATTTATATAGCGCATTTCATACCACAGTTATCAGTTGCTCAGGATGGAACAGCTGGCGGTAGGTTCCAGTATGCACCTCATATGAAGAGACATGACATTCACTTTGTTGTTTTTTTTAATATTTTTTTGGGGGCTTTTTATGCCTTTAATCATAGGACAGTTGGAGAGAGACAGGAATGCAAGGGGCAGAGAGAGAGGGGAGACATGCAGCAAAGGGCCGCTCGGTGCGGGACTCGAACCGGGGCCAGCTGCAGCGAGGACTGTAGCCTCTATACATGGGGCTGCTGCTAAACACCCTACGCCACCGACCGCCCCATGACATTCACTTTGTTGAGGTTTACTGATCTCACTATAAAGCCCATTATAAAATGGCCCAAAAACCCACTAACACCAGCTAACATCTAATTTTGGTTGTAATGTGTCAGTCCTGCATCAAAGGACTGCAGTAGACACAAGTGTTTATTGACCCCAGCTCGGCATCAATAGGAACAGAATGGTGATGCTACAACTCAGACTAGAAATAATTAAAATAAATGAATAAGAGTAGAGATTGACTGATGCGTCCTGCCTGCAAAACAGTTGGTAGTTCACCATTTCCCGCTGTGAGGGGTTGACATCCTTGGTTCAATCAAAAATAATTAACTTGTTTAATTATCTCCAAGTCATGCTAGTCAGACAAGGTGGTCCAACACAGTCTGCTGTATACTATGTAATGCCATCTTTTTGTGTTGTAGTAGTTATAGGTTTGGGGCTGCACGGTGGTGTGGTGGTTAGCACCATTGCCTCACAGTAAAAGGATACTAGGTTCAACTCCCAGCTGGGGCCGTTCTGTGTGTACTTATGGTTGAGGTAGAGGTTAGAAAAGTACATGGTGAGGGTTTGAACTGATGTTTGAAGGGCTGCATGGTGTTGTAGTGGTTGGCGCTGTGGGGGTGATTGGAAGCATGCATGGCTTTTTTGTGTGGAGTATGAATGTGAATGTTTCGTGTGTGGGTGGAGCAAAATGGCTCAGTGGCGCCCCCTAGAATTTTTCAAAAACCCCTCCGCATTGGGGTTATTATATGCTCGTACGTACGCAGAGGGTATCGTGCGTGTGGGCAGAGCTGCGCGACTACGGCGTCCAGCGCATGCCCCAACGTGCGCACATTCAACGTACGCACACCTTGGTCCCGCTCACAGCTGCTTGCAGCTTTCTAGTTATTATTATTTTTCTCCGTTATTAGGGACCGAGCAGTGAAACTGCAAGGACCCTATTGTATCTGTAAGGTTTATTATTAGGGACCGAGCAGTGAAACTGCAAGGACCCTATTGTATCTGTAAGGTTTATTAGGGACCAAGCAGTGAAACTGCAAGGACCCTATTGTATCTGTAAGGATTATTATTATTTTTCTATATTCTTATTCTTTGCAAAAGGTATGCGAAAACTCAGGAAATTTTGCGAGCACCACCTGCCAGTCGACGACATGAAAGAATCTAAACTTTATATTTTTGGGAGTCGTTCATTGACTCTGTAGCGCCCCCTACGATGCTTAAAAATGGTCCCCTTAATAGGATTAGTTTTGCGTAGGACAACGAAATTCGGTACACTCATTCATCATGCCCAGACGCACAAAAAAGTCTCATGTCGCCAATGTGCCATGTCCACAGGAAGGCGGCCATTTTGGATGGAAAGTGCGTTTGTGCCATTTTTGACCGATTCCACGCCTTTCATATGATCGAACTTGTCCTATAGATTTAATGCTACAGACTTCAAACTTCGCCAGGTTACTCTTTAGACATGGGGGGAAAAAATCATGGAGAAACTTTTTCAAAACTTAAAGGGCGTGGCCGTGGCGACGCCTCAAAGTTCGATGACTCGCCATCACTCGCCACAAAAAATTAAGTCGCTTATAACTCCCACATACATTATCCAATCTGTCCCAAACTTCATACGGTGATTGCTGGACCCAGCTTGAACGCGGACATATAACATAGTGATATCCACCTATAGCGCCACCTGCTGGTGGTTGAAAACGTCTTTTTTTTTCCACACCTCGCATTTCATCGAACTCCTCCTACATATTTCATGCTAAAATCTTCAAACTTGGCCAGGTTACTCCTAAGACATGGGGGAAAAAAATCATGGAGAAACTTTTTCAAACCTCAAAGGGTGTGGCCGTGGCGACGCGTCAAATTTATCACTCGCCATAAAAGATTTAAGTCGCTTATAACTCCCACATACATTATCCAATCTGTCCCAAACTTCATACAGTGATTGCTGGACCCAGCCTAAATGCGCACATATAAAATAGTGATATCCACCTACAGCGCCACCTAATGGTGGTCGGAAACGTCTTTTTTTTTTCACAACTCGCATTTTATTGAACTCCTCCTACAGATTTAATGGTAACAGCTCCAAACTTGGCCAGGTTACTCTTAAGACATGGGGGGAAAGAATCTTGGAGAAACTTCTTTCAAACTCTGAACGGTGTGGGCGTGGCCAGGCGGTGAAAATCATGTGATGGCGTTTGTGATTTGAAAGCCTTATCATCATCGCAAAGTCATGAAACTTGGCACACACTTCCACCCTCTCGACCTCGTATGTAAGTAAAGGGTATCGTGTGTGGGCGGAGATAAATGGCTCAGTGGCGCCCCCTAGAAATTTTCAAAAACCCCTCCGCATTGGGGTTATTATATGCTCGTACGTACGCATAGGGTATCGTGCGTGTGGGCAGAGCTGCGCGACTACGGCATCCAGCGCATGCCCCAACGTGCGCACATCCAACGTACGCACACCTCGGTCCCGCTCACAGCTGCTTGCAGCTTTCTAGTTATTCTTTCTTTCTTCTTATTCTTTGCAAAAGGTATGCGAAAACTCAGGAAATTTTGCGAGCGCCACGTGCTAGTCGACGACATGAAAGAATCTAAACTTTATATTTTTGGGAGTCACTCATTGGCTCTGTAGCGACCCCTACGATGCATAAAAATGATTCACTTAATAGGATTAGTTTTGCGTGGGACGACGAAAGTCGGTACACTCATTCATCATGCCCAGACGCACAAAAAAGTCTCATGCCGCCAATGTGCCATGTCCACAGGAAGGCGGCCATTTTGGATGGAAAGTGCGTTTGTGCCATTTTTGACCGATTCCACGCCTTTCATATGATCGAACTTGTCCTACAGATTTAATGCTAAAATCTTCAAACTTGGCCAGGTTACTCCTAAGACATGGGGGAAAAAAATCATGGAGAAACTTTTTCAAACCTCAAAGGGTGTGGCCGTGGCGACGCGTCAAATTTATGACTCGCCATAAAAGATTTAAGTCGCTTATAACTCCCACATACATTATCCAATCTGTCCCAAACTTCATACAGTGATTGCTGGACCCAGCCTAAATGCGCACATATAAAATAGTGATATCCACCTACAGCGCCACCTAATGGTGGTCGGAAACGTCTTTTTTTTTTCACAACTCGCATTTTATTGAACTCCTCCTACAGATTTAATGGTAACAGCTCCAAACTTGGCCAGGTTACTCTTAAGACATGGGGGGAAAGAATCTTGGAGAAACTTCTTTCAAACTCTGAACGGTGTGGGCGTGGCCAGGCGGTGAAAATCATGTGATGGCGTTTGTGATTTGAAAGCCTTATCATCATCGCAAAGTCATGAAACTTGGCACACACTTCCACCCTCTCGACCTCGTATGTAAGTAAAGGGTATCGTGTGTGGGCGGAGATAAATGGCTCAGTGGCGCCCCCTAGAAATTTTCAAAAACCCCTCCGCATTGGGGTTATTATATGCTCGTACGTACGCATAGGGTATCGTGCGTGTGGGCAGAGCTGCGCGACTACGGCATCCAGCGCATGCCCCAACGTGCGCACATCCAACGTACGCACACCTCGGTCCCGCTCACAGCTGCTTGCAGCTTTCTAGTTATTCTTTCTTTCTTCTTATTCTTTGCAAAAGGTATGCGAAAACTCAGGAAATTTTGCGAGCGCCACGTGCTAGTCGACGACATGAAAGAATCTAAACTTTATATTTTTGGGAGTCACTCATTGGCTCTGTAGCGACCCCTACGATGCATAAAAATGATTCACTTAATAGGATTAGTTTTGCGTGGGACGACGAAAGTCGGTACACTCATTCATCATGCCCAGACGCACAAAAAAGTCTCATGCCGCCAGTGTGCCACGTCCACAGGAAGGCGGCCATTTTGGATGGAAAGCGCGTTTTCGTGCCATTTTTGGCCGATTCCACGCCTTGCATATGATCGAACTTGTCCTACAGATTTAATGCTACAGACTTCAAACTTGGCCAGGTTACTCTTAAGACATGGGGTGGAAAATTCATCTGGAAACTTTTTCAAAACTTAAAGGGCGTGGCCCAGGCGACGTCTCAAAGTTTGATGACTCGCCATCACTCGCCACAAAAAATTAAGTCGCTTATAACTCCCACATACATTATCCAATCTGTCCCAAACTTCATACGGTGAATGCTGGACCCAGCCTGAAAGCATAAATATTATAACAGTGACACCCACCTATAGCGCCACCTGCTGGTGGTTGGAAACGTCTTTTTGTTTCCACACCTCGCATTTTATCGAACTCCTCCTACAGATTTCATGGAAAAAACTTCAAACTTGGCCAGTTTACTCTTAAGACATTGGGGGGGGGGGGGGGGGGGGGAAATGGAGAAACTTTTTCAAACCTCAAAGGGCGTGGCCGTTGCGACGCCTCAAAGTTTGATGACTCGCCATCACTCGCCACAAAAAATTAAGTCGCTTATAACGCCCACATACATTATCCAATCTGTCCCAAACTTCACACGGTGATTGCTGGACCCAGCATGAATGCGTACATAAAACATAGTGACATCCACCGACAGTGCCACCTGCTGGTGATTGTAAACGTAATTTTTTGTCCACACCTCGCATTTTATCAAACTCCTCCTACAGATTTCATGGGAACAGCTCCAAACTTGACCAGGTTACTCTTAAGCCATGGGGGGAAAAATTCATGGAAAATCTTTTCCAAACTCCGAAAAATTTGGGCGTGGCCAGGCGATACAAATCATGTGATGGCGTTTGTTATTTGAAAGCCTTATCATCATCGCAAAGTCATGAAACTTGGCACACACGTCCACCCTGTTGACCTCGTCCGTATGTTAAGGGTATCGTGTGTGGGCGGATCAAAATGGCTCAGTAGCGCCCCCTAGAAATTTTCAAAAACCCCTCCGCATTGGGGTTATTATGTGCTCGTACGTACGCAGAGGGTATCGTGCGTGTGGGCAGAGCTGCAGCTCCAGCGTCCAGCGCATGCCCCAACGTACGCACATCTCAACGTACGCACACCTCGGTCCCGCTCACAGCTGCTTGCAGCTTTCTAGTTATTCTTTCTTTCTTTCTTTCTTTCTTATTCTTTGCAAAAGGTATGCGAAAACTCAGGAAATTTTGCAAGCGCCACGTGCCGGTTGACGACATGAAAGAATCTAAACTTTATTTTTTGGGAGTCGCTCATTGGCTCTGTAGCGCCCCCTACGATGCTTAAAAATTGTCCCCGCAATAGGATTAGTTTCGCGTGGGACGACGAAATTCAGTACACTCATTCATCATGCCTAGACGCACAAAAAAGTCACATGCCGCCATGGTCCCACGTCCACAGGAAGGCGGCCATTTTGGATGGAAAGTGAGTTTTCGTGCCATTTTTGACCGATTCCACGCCTTGCATAAGATTGAACTCCTCATACAGATTTAATGCTACAGACTTCAAACTTGGCCAGGTTACTCTTAAGACATGGGATGGAAAAATCATGGAGAAACTTTTTCAAAACTTAAAGGGCGTGGTCATGGCGACGCCCCAAAATTTGATGACTCGCCATCACTTGCCACAAAAAATTAAGTCGCTTATAACTCCCAAAAACATTATCCAATCTGTCCCAAACTTCATACGGTGATTGCTGGACCCAGTTTGAACGCGTACATATTAACATAGTGAAATCTTCCTATAGCGCCACCTGCTGGTGGTTGGAAATGTCTTTTTTTTCCACACCTCTCATTTGATCAAACTCCTCCTACAGATTTCATGCTACAAGCTTCAAACTTGGCCAGGTTACTCTTAAGACATGGAGGGAAAGAATCATGGATAAACTTTTCCAAACTCTGAACAATGTGGGCTAGGCCAGGCGGTGAAAATCATGTGATGTTGTTTGTGATTTGAAAGCCATATCATCATTGCAAGGTCATGAAACTTGCCCCACACGTCCATCCTCACAACCTCATACGTATGTAAAGGGTATCGTGTGTGGGCGGAGCAAAATGGCTCAGTGGCGCCCCCTACAATATTTTAAAATGGTCCCCGCAATGGGGTTATTTTGACGTGGGACGACAAAATTCAGTACACTCATTCATCATGCCCAGACGCACATAAAAGTCTCTTGCCAACAAGGTCCCACATCCACAGGAAGGCAGCCATTTTGGATGGAAAGTGCATTTTGGTGCCATTTTTGACCGATTCCACGCCTTGCATAAGATCAAACTCGTCCTACAGATTTAATGCTACAGACTTCAAACTTGGCCAGGTTACTCTTAAGACATGGGGGGAAAAATTCATGGGGAAACTTTTTCAAACCTCAAAGGGCGTCGCCGTGGCGACGCCTCAAAGTTTGATGACTCGCCATCACTCGCCACATAAAATTAAGTCGCTTATAACTTCCACATACATTATCCAATCTGTCCCAAACTTCATACGGTGATTGCTGGACACAGCCTGAAAGTGTATTTATAAAATAGTGATATCCACCTACAGCGCCACCTGCTTGTGGTTGGAAACGTCTTTTTTTTTCCACACCTCGCATTTTATCGAACACCTTCTACAGATTTAATGCTACAAGCTTCAAACTTGGCCAGGTTACTCCTAAGACATGGAGGAAATGAATCATGGATTCACGTTTTCAAACTCTGAACGGTGTGGGCGTGGCCACGCGTTGAATATCGTGTGATGGCATTTGTGATTTGAAAGCCTTTTTATCATCGCAACTTAATGAAACTTGGCGCACACGTCCACCCTGACGACCTCGTACGTATGTAAAGTTATCGTGTGTGGGCGGAGCAAAATGGCTCAGTGGCGCCCCCTAGAAATTTTCAATAAACCCTCCACATTGGGGTTATTATGTACTCGTACGTACGCAGAGGGTATCGTGCATGTGGGCAGAGCTGCGCGACTACGGCGACAAACGCATGCCCCAACGTGCGCACATCCAATGTACGCACACCTCGGTCCCGCTTACAGCTGCTTGCAGCTTTCTAGTTTTATTTTAATTTTTTATTTTCTTTAGCACAAGTTTCTTGTGTTTATATTGAATCCTAAATTGTCTTTGTTTTCTAAATTGTCTTCCCATCTGTCTAGGTACCTGACTTATCGCACTTACTCTAGCACTAGTTTTGCTCTTCGCTGTTTGGTTTTGGAAGGAAATGCACTTATGATTTCTTGTGACCTGAAGTTTTTTTGCCTACCGATGTTGAACGCACTTATTGTAAGTCGCTTTGGTTAAAAGCGTCCGCAAAATGACCGTAATGTAATGTAATGTAATTACCCGAAGCCTCATTGAAACGGTCTCTCTAGTGACACCTGCTGTGCAAAAGGAATATATGACAGACTAAATTAACCCTGAGTTAGAGCTTCCTGCAATATAAAATAAACAATTGTTGTCACTGTGTCTCAATGAAAATAAATGCGTGAAAACTGCATATATGGAAGTATTATTGAGTGCTATGGTGTTGATCACTCAAATGAAATATATCAATGATGTACACTGACTACAGTGCTTATAGTCAAGGAGCCTAAAAAGTCCCGTGGGATTTTTTTGATGAAAGCAAGCCACCCATCCAACTGTCTCAAGGACACCCCAAATAACAATAAAAAACATGTTGGCAGTCTGAAATATTGTGCTGGGAAAAATTGTGAAGCATATAAGAAAATAACAACATTTTGGTCTCCAAAAATAGGACTTTGCAAAAACGCCTAGGCATACCCACATATAAAATGGTGTAGAAAACACAAATTTTGATATTTTGTTTTCAAATTTGAAATACAAGTTGTTCAGACTTGTGGCCTTTGTTCCATTATGTCTATAACCTGATACATTACAGTAAAAGGACTATTTAATGTCTATGTATATATTTTTTTCTTTGGCGAGGGGAAAAAATGACAAAAACTTCAAAATATAAAGAGTTCCCAGTTTTCAGCAGAACCCTTTACAGTGAAACTGACAATAGATTACAAAACTAGAGGGTGTCTGCTTTCCAAAATGGGTGTTTTCATCTCAATAGCACAAAGGGTTGGGATACAGCAACCATTTCAATTTGGAGAGGCGTTTTCAGGCGTTTTTCAGGCAAATCTGTCGGAATGCGAATGGGTTAATTATGCAAGCTAGTAATAAATGGTGAAAATAATGATTCATTTATTATGCTATTCGTTGCTGAAAAGTCTGATAACTGAAGTAGTGGTCTGATAACAGTAATCTTTTCTGGAATGAATACGTTTATTGACTCGGCATAGAAATAAAGGCATCATCTTATGTTTGTAGACTAAATCAACTGAAAATCACAATGAACTCCAATTCACAATGTATATTATAAATGTGATGTTACACATTACGCAATGAGTGTCATGCTTTCAGTTAGCACACAGTTTATATTAAGTTTTCAACATCGTCCTCGTCATCTCCTGAGTCTTCATCCTCTTCATCATTGAGTGATGTGGTGGGCTGCTCAGGATTGTCACATCCCTCACTGGGGTCACAGGCACATAACTCTGTGCAGCCGAGTCCTGCTTTACGACATGAACACCTCGCATTGTCACACTTGGATTTTGAACAGCCGCACTTCACCAGCTGGATGACCGCATTTGGTGCAGGCTGTTCCTTGGTCATCACTGGAACCCATACATCGTCTTCCAAGTTCCAGCCATAGTCCTGTGGCGATGGTATCTCTGGGTTTGGAACAGTGTCATTGTTCCAGATCATTGCTTGGTAGTGTGCCCGCAAGATTGCTTGTTGCAGTGCAGCTTGTGTAGGTGGCAACCTCTCTGACTCGGCCTGTTTCTTTGTGAATAGCCACCATCTCAATTTTTCCATCTTGGTAGTCTTGGTCCCTGGCAGGTAAACCTTGCAGAGAAACTCTTCGAGACCATCATATATGGCATCACTTGGCCAGCGCATGGTTCCCAGACTTGTCAATGCAGATATCTCATTGCTGTCATCCCTTGCGTCACGGAAGATCTTCCAGAAAGCAAGTTTGCCTCTGCCAGCAAAGCCCCCCGTGTTATCAGCTCCACTAAAGGCATGCAATCCTGGCAAAGCAGCTGCCTTGTTTGGCCCCAGAGCTTCGTAGATGGGTCCCAGAGGAATGACACGTCGCTTCGTACCAACTCCAGTCACGAAGTTGGTGTTGGTGCATAACTCAGGATACCGGCGGAGAGCCAGAACAAAGACGTCGGTATCAGGTGAGTGAATGTTTATGATTGAAGCCCCACTTGCAGTTGCTTCAGCAGCATGCAGGAGAAGTTTAGTGTCGGCCTCTTCCTGCTGACTATGAAGGTGGTCGACATTCCTGTGAGTAGCTCGGCACTGTGAACCCCATGCAACAACCATCTGCTTCTCTTCTGCATGAGCCTTCACCAGCATCTTCTCAGCAAGATAGCCAGTGAGTTCCATCTTTGTCTTCACATGGGACAGGAGTCGCTTCAGTGGCACCTTTGCTATGTTGGTGGCATCTGTTATGTGGTAGGCTATGACTGGCTGACCACCATGCCTTCTGTCACGAGTGGCACCCTTCAGAGATGTGACATCATAGCGATCAAAGACAAGGTGGACTTCATCGGCATCACTGTATCTCTCCAGGATACGGGTTGTGAACTGATCAGCCAGCTGGCTACAGTTTGTGATGTTGTCAAGCTTTTGTAGTGACTGGACATCTGCCATGGCATCGACAACTGCCACTTTCACTGCTGCAGGCATGTCTTCTGATTCTTCTTCACTGTCAGGAAGTCCACTCTCGGGTGTCACATTGCCAAGGCGTCTGTTTATTTCAGGAAAGTTACCATCACCATACCTTGCACGTTCTCTGACATACTGCAGTATAATTGTGTGGGCGCTTGGGGCCACCATCAGTTCTTGGTCTGTTTCAGTTTGGCAGATGATGCAACGTTGGTAGTCTGTGTCATACCTTTCCCACTTCGCGGCAGTTGGGGCTGCCTCCATTGTGCAGGCCACTGTCACTGTAAACTACGGTCAGTATCTACAAACAGTCCACCACCACACAGATAATCTAATCTAGTCTATAGTCAAGAGATTGGACGAAGAGCCTGCACCACAGTCTTCAATTAGAACTCACCTGCAACATTCAATAAGGGGAAGAGGGATTAAAATGAGACTTTTGAGAGCACTTACATGTTTGACCATATTATTATTGGCATTCACTCCCTATTCCGACATGCCATTATTCAGACATGTTTCTATTCAGACATCCCGGTGTTCAGACAGTTTTTCATGCCGTTATTCCGACACGTCTTTACTGACGATTAAGGGTAGGGATTGTTTTGATTTGCGCACATTTACGCACATTACGTACATTTACACACATTTACACAACTATTACTAAGGTAATGAACGCATGCCTTTTAATGACGGTTACGGTTAGGCACATGTACGCTTACTGATGTTTAGGGTTACGCACACATAAACACATGCCTTTACTGACGGTTAAGGTTAGGCATAGTTTTAGGGTTAGGCCCATTTACGCTTGAGCAGCACCTAATGTAAAATAAAGCATATCCACCTGTACTGACGGTTAGGGTTAGGAATCGTTTTGATTTGGGCACATTTTCGCATGAGCACATTACAATTATTCATGTCGGAAAAGCGGCATGTTTCAAAACTATATAGTATCATGCCCCTATTCCGACAATGGAAATAAAAAATGTCGGAGTAGTGGTATGTTTTTTTTTAAATGAAAATGCTGCTACTCCGACAATTGGGTGCTAATGTCTGACTAATGACATGTCTGAATAGCGACATGTAACCATTATTATTTCATATACTTGGAGTTACTGAAGCTGAATATGGATGAAACAGGAAAGAAAATGACCAAACAAATACATTTTAGGTTGCGGTATAGCCGGAAATATGCGGCAAGGATACAGTTTCTATGTGTGGTCCACCATGCTGGCCAGCACAATATTTCAGACTGCCAACATGTTTTTTATTGTTATTTGGTGTGCCCTTGAGACATCTGAATGGGTGGCTTGCTTTCATCAAAAAAATCCCACGGGACTTTATTTCGGTGAAAATGCTCCCTGACTATTATGGAACTGGGAGTATGAAAATGCTTATGGAACTGGGAGTGGGAAAGTGCTTATGGGACCGGGAGTCAGGGAAAAACTGCAACAGAGCAGTATGGGCAACAAGACAAATATAAGTTATTGGTTTTTATTTAAAAAAAGAAGCTTTTTAACAGTATTCGGGTTCAAACGATTCCTTTTTGACACAATCTCGCCAGCTTTCAAAAATACCCTTTCACATGGCACTGAGGATTGCCGGAGTGCATAAAAATGTCAGTGCCAGCTGATACAAATGTGGAAACTGGTGCTTTTGTTTGCTCCAAAATATGAGTGGATCCTCATGTCTCTCCAAATTAATCTCAGCTAAATAGCGGTCTACTTCAATTGTTGTATCTGCTGTCGCGTTTGAGCTTTGCCTGCTCTGTCCAACAGTGCTATCCAGCAGATGCCAAAGGTCACCTATAGTAAAAGGGGGAAAAAAACTATTAATAATTGAGATTACATAATATTACTGTTTATTATATATATATACAGTATATATATATATATCCTACTATGTCCTATCCTATATATATCCTATATAACCATTCTAACACTATTCTAACCTAATTACAATATATTCTAATGCAGTATAATAATAATAATAAATGATATAATGACTGATATAATAACTGAACTTAACCACTAACTCTGATACAACCAACGCACACTCTACCTCTCACGAATACCAAACGCCAACTCAAAACCCTCGAAGTGCCGCGAGGTTCAAACCCTTTTTATGCAGTAGTGACCATAGACATAATATACGTAGACGCCTCATTGACTGACGCTGCCTATTGGAGCTGACGTATCAGCGCGGCCGCCATCTTGGCTGAGTCTCCAATGCCTCCACATTGCATTTATTTCGACTGAGGACGGTGTGTATCCCCAACTACAATGATCATAACTCCCCAAATTTTTACCGGATTTTCACATGGTTTGCTTTGTTACAAACGACAGAGATTTAGTTATGATACAGGACGCTGTCACACATTAAAAATACGTGCTTTCATGCTGAAAGACTTTGTATTATGCTCTTTAACAAAGACATATGGTTGGCTATGGCATATTGATAAATGTATAAATTAATTTAAATATAAATTTTATATTTTAATAAAGAGACAAGTTTGATTGTTCATTTGAATTTATTTCTCTCTCACACACACCCACACACGACCCTTCTGTAACACATATACATACAAGCTCCCATATAGGATTCAAGGATTTTTTTATTTGTATTCCTACAGCAAAATTTTGTTGGCACTCAAGAACAACAGATAAAACAACAACAATGAGGAAAATAAAGTGTCGTGAATAAAAAAAAAAGTGTTGAGCAATAAAAACAGTTATAAATATATTAGAAAAAGATATATACAGTTCTAAAAATGGTGGAATTATAAATATGATGGAAGTAAACATTGAATAAAATAGAATAGAATAGAAAAATACTTTATTCATTATTCATCTAGATGACTTATTATTCGTTTATTGAAGCAGTATATGTAACTCTCTCAGTGATGGTGCTTCTGAATTTCACTGATCACTTTATATTTCACTTTCATCTTACTTCACTGGTCACTTTATATTCTAAACTGTTTTTTAAATTCTTTGATTGTTTTTAAAGTGTTTATAATTGTGTAAACATTTTTATTGCTTTATTATGTCTGCTACTGGATGCTTGAATTTCCTTCGGGATCAATAAAGTATCTATCTATCTATCTATCTATCTATCTATCTATCTAATATAATATTGCATATACTGTACCAGCTCAGTACATTTTTTTTGAAAAAGTAACTGAGCTGAAAAATAACTGTTTTGCACAGCTTCTCGCGTATGCTGGCACTCTGTAACTTAATTTTGCGATGTGATGCAGCCTTACTTTGTGAAATACAGACACCACAAATGACACAAGCATCATCTCTAAGCCTGACAATCTCACCCGTCCTGTCAAAATCATCAGGCTTGAAGTGCTCACTACAGAGCTTTGACGGCTCAGTTGCAACAAAACCCTCCCGTCTTATAGCAACTTCTCATTGCCTCCTGAAGCCTGTATCACTGGGAAACCTTCAAAATATGAAGAAGAAACAAAAAACAGCAAGAGACAATGAGAGAGAGTACCAGTCCCCGCTGTAATAACATTGCACGTAACGTTAGTTAGGATGACATAATATTACATATGGTAAAATAACCAGTTAAAGTTATAGTTCAATCTTACTTGTGAAAGGTAATCCCACGCGATCTGGTATCAATACTGCGCCGGTTATTGCAACCATAAACTGCACTAAATACGAACATAGTAGCTCACTCTCCGTCGACTCCAATTGATTCTGGTGCTAGCCCAGAGTGAGGAGACCCAGCCAATATGGCGGCGACGCTGTTACGTTCCAGCACGCCATGAGGCGTCTTCATATATTATGTCTAGTAGTGGTAGTGACGCTTAAAACGAATTAGTGACGTGTACATTGAATCCGAGGCCTCGTTTGTCATCAGTCACGTGATTTTACGGAAACTATACAAGCCTCGAAACAACGCTTCATCTGGCTCGCCCCTTTTTGCTCGACACATGCTCCGAGGCCTTTATTTGTCAACTTCTCTTCTACGAAAATCATTATTTAATCTGTGCCAATATTTATGGTTACAAAAACAAAGGAGAAAATGATAACGTGTTTAAAAAAAAAAAAAAAAAAAAAAAAAAAAAAAAAAAACATGCTCCGAGGCCTCACTTCAAACGCCACACCACTAGCTTTAACCACCCTATGACCTGGTACAACATATGTGTCATGCAACTCTAGCACTTCAAAGTGCTTTAAGAAATTGCAGCTATCTTCCCCAAACCCAAGCCCTCCACAATATGACCTGCATTTTGACCTTCAAAATGATCGGTATAATCACGTGCCTCTCCGAAGGTCTGAACTGTAAGTGGAAACAGGTGAAGATAAATAGGTAAGAATGCTAAAGCTGATGCCTTCCTGGGAGTGTCTTGCATAAGTTGACAAAGTTATAAAATTTGCTTGTGTATGACTGGAATAATACTTACTTTCAATTCTTTGGGTCTTAAAAACTTATTTTGTACGACTGACTGGCCCATTTCTTTTCATCTGTCATTTTGATCACGTAAGATCAAAATCAGGTTCTGTGTTTTTAGTCTGTGTCTCTGTATCTTTAGTCTGTATATTTTTACATACACACATTCTTTATATAAGTTGTATGAGTTTATTCTATGTGTGTGTGTGTGTGTGTGTGTGTGTGTGTGTGTGTTTGTGTGTGTGAAAGAGAGAACTGGAAGAGCAATAGGAACTAGGGTTGCCAACTCCTTGAAAAAAAAATAAGGGACACCTCATTGGCAGGAACGACCGACCACCCTTCCTGGCGTGGTGATTTTTTTTTTGGCTCTTTTTTTGTAAGTGAAATGATTTTTTTAACAATTTGACTTTTTGCGGACGATGTGGTTCTGTTGGCGTCATCGGGCCGTGACCTTCAGCTCTCACTGGAGCGGTTCGCAGCCGAGTGTGAACCGGCTGGGATGAGAATCAGCACCTCCAAATCCGAGAACATGGTCTTCGGCCGGAAAAGGGTGGAATGCTCTCTCCGGGTCGGGAATGAGATCCTTCCCCAAGTGGAGGAGTTCAAGTATCTCGGGGTCTTGTTCACCAGTGAGGGACGAAGGGAGCAGGAGATTGACAGATGGATCGGTGCGGCGTCCGCAGTGATGCGGCCTCTGCACCGGCCCGTCGTGGTGAAGAAGGAGCTGAGCCAGAAGGCAAAGCTCTCGATTTACCGGTCAATCTATGTTCCTATCCTCACCTATGGTCACGAGCTGTGGGTAGTGACCGAAAGAACGAGATCGCGAATACAAGCGGCCGAAATGAGTTTCCTCCGCAGGGTGTCTGGGCTCTCCCTTAGAGATAGGGTGAGAAACTCGGTCATCTGGGAGGGGCTCGGAGTAGAACCGCTGCTCCTCCGCATCGAGAGGAGTCAGATGAGGTGGCTTGGGCATCTGGTTAGGATGCCTCCTGGACGCCTCCCCGGTGAGGTGTTCCGGGCCCGTCCCACTGGGAAGAGGCCCCGGGGAAGACCCAGGACATGTTGGAGAGACTATGTTTCTCGGCTGGCCTGGGAGCGCCTCGGGGTCCCCCCAGAAGAGCTGGAGGAAGTGGCCGGGGACAGGGACGTCTGGGTCTCTTTGCTCAAGCTGCTGCCCCTGCGACCCGATCCCCGGACCAGCGGAAGATAATGGATGGATGGATGGATGGACAATTTGACTCGAACCTGAATTGAATTAAATGCATATTTTTGAGTGATATAAACACATGGAAAACAAATGTTTACCAGAAATGTACTTTATTACAAAATAAACTGAATAAAATAAATATCTTTCTTAAACAGAAATCTGTCTTGAACTTAAAACTGTATAAATAAATATAAAACAATAGATAGACAATAACAAAAGTGCAAACAGACTTGTAAACTTGTAAACATATTTAAAAATAGAACTTATGAACTTAATGCACAAGTCAACTCAATGCAATTTTGCATGCGCAACTCAACGCTACTTTTTCCATCTGTACTTCCTCTGAGCTCTTGCTGCAGCAAGGAGCTGTTTGTCTTTGAGTGCTACAGAGTAGAACTCTGAGCAAGTATTATTGCGCACCTTTTCCACCCAGGTGTTTACCTTCTCCCATTCCTCTCTGTATTTTTGCAGTCTTTTTTTTTTTTTCTCAGAGGAGTACCGTCCGAGAACTTTAACGCAGCAGTGCCGGCGTCTGTGTCACTGTCACGGTCACCCATGCTGCTTTGTTGTCTTCCGCTATCTTCTTCGCAGCTAGGCAACCTCGACCAATGAGATGAGCGGGATTCCGTATTGTCGTACTCCTTTTTGAATATGCTGTCAGCTCATTGGTCACAGAGCAGGAGAGGGCCAGGGAGCAAGTTTACCGTACATTTTCATATAAAGCGCCGTGTTATTCATTTATTCCACTGACATTTTATGGACTATTTTTGATTCTCACGATAATACAGGACAAAGTGAGTCCCTTTTCAGCTCAATACGAGACGCGTACATTTGTTTCTAAATACGGGATGATTCCGTTTTTCAAGGGACGGTTGGCCCTAATAGGAACCCAACAGAGAAAGGGGTGGCTATGACGACAATAGTCAAGCATAACGCAACTGAATGTTGATTTACTGTATATCTGTTGCTGCCTCCCTGAGAAGCTATTATCCTGTAGTTGTAGTGTGTTTTATGACTGACTGAGGGAAGATGGGACATTGGTCACTACATAACCCTTATTGGCTTGAACTGATTTGTTATGCATGTACTTGCATTCAGATCTTATGACCAGCACAAAAGAGGGGAGACGAGATGGGAGACTGATGAGCCAACGTGTAAACAAGGGTTGTTACAGTTCAAATTGGCTGTCATAAGTAGTTATTTGTGACATTCAGAATAGGGCCCAGATTGGAACTGAACCCAGGCTACTGTAATAATTCATTGTGGTTTGGCCTGCAGAATTCATACATGGTTTCAGTCTGTCATGTCTTATGACCTCTTTTGGATGAGCTATATTGGTAAACTACATTTCAGGGCTGTTGTGTATGAATGCATTACTTCCTTTGAAATAACTTAGCAATAGTACAATTAATGATCACTGAGTGAGCCCACAACATACCTAACAGGGCCTCAAAAAGGAACATCAATGGCTTATAGCCTATTCAAGAATTCTCTGAGAAACTGTTGGTCTATGTGCACCCTCTGCTGGTGGCTGTTTTGGACTGAGTTTCTCTGTTCTTTCAATTTGCGACCTCATCATGACCTGTCCAGGTTGTACCCTGCCCTGCCTCTCGACACCCCCCCTCAAACTGGAGTAAGTGGATGTAGAAAATGAGTGAATGTTCAACAAAGGCAGAGCTGTAAGTCTTTCATCATTAAATACTTCTCAGATCACCATTCACATTGTGGTCAAAGAGCAGCATGAGTTTAGATGAGCTATTGATATACAATTTCTGCATAGAAGATTATTGGTGTCAGCCTGCCCTCCATCCAGGATCTGTACCTGTGCAGAGTCAGGAAACGGGCAGGTAACATCTCTGCAGACCCATCACACCTTGGACACAAACTGTTTAAACTCCTCCCTTCTGCAAGGCGCTACAGAACTATGTACACCAAAACAACAAGACATAGGAACAGTTTCTTCCCTCAGGCTGTCTCTGTGTTAAACAGCTAAAACCGGACTTCAGTGTATCATCCTTGCACCATGCACCAATTTGCACTTCTGATTTAATCTTGTTCTATGTCTATTTTTTGTCTATTTTTTTAAATTGTTGCACTAAAGAGAGTGAGGTGTAACCAGTCAAATTCCTCGTGTGTGTCCACATACCTGGCAATAAAAAAAAAGCGATTCTGATAAATTAACAATGCAAAATGGAAAAAAGAATCAAAGAAAGTGTTGCGAAAGCTCTAAATCCCTTTTATATCAACTGGGTAAAATGAAACATTGAGCATTTTTAAGAACATCTCACTCAGGGCTAACAGCTACCCTATCTGTATAATAAAGAGTCAAACGGCTTCACATAGCAGAGATTTTATTCAGAACACAGCCAAACTTGACATTTTCAGTAGTTTTAATCGAACAGCCAAACTGCGACTGTAATTGATAGACAGACATCTCTATTTGGAATGCATTCAAGAGTACATTGCAATCAATTTTTTTTCCTGTTTAGCTAATTCCTTAATGTCCCTTTTAATACTCTTCTCCCTCTTCCTCTCCCTCACCCTCAACGGAGTCGACTCCAACCTCTTCATAATCCTTCTCCAGAGCTGCCATGTCCTCTCTGGCCTCAGAGAACTCTCCCTCCTCCATACCCTCACCCACATACCAGTGAACAAAGGCACGCTTAGCGTACATCAGATCAAACTTGTGGTCCAGCCGAGCCCAGGCCTCTGCAATAGCAGTGGTGTTGCTCAGCATGCACACAGCCCTCTGGACCTTGGCCAGGTCTCCACCAGGAACTACAGTGGGTGGCTGGTAGTTGATGCCAACCTTGAAACCAGTGGGACACCAGTCCACAAACTGGATGGAACGCTTGGTTTTGATGGTGGCAATGGCAGCATTGACATCTTTGGGCACCACATCACCACGGTACAGTAGGCAACAAGCCATGTACTTGCCATGGCGAGGGTCACATTTCACCATCTGATTGGCTGGCTCAAAACAAGCATTTGTGATCTCAGACACCGAAAGCTGCTCATGGTAAGCTTTCTCAGCAGAGATGACGGGAGCGTAGGTGGCGAGAGGGAAGTGGATACGAGGATACGGCACCAAGTTGGTCTGGAACTCTGTCAGATCAACATTGAGGGCACCATCAAACCGAAGAGAGGCAGTAATGGAGGACACGATCTGACCAATTAGCCTGTTCAGATTGGTGTAGGTGGGACGCTCGATGTCGAGGTTCCTACGGCAGATATCATAGATGGCCTCATTGTCCACCATGAAGGCACAGTCTGAGTGCTCTAGGGTGGTGTGGGTGGTCAGGATGGAATTGTAGGGCTCCACCACAGCAGTGGATACCTGGGGGGCTGGGTAGATGGAGAACTCCAGCTTGGACTTCTTGCCATAGTCCACAGACAGACGCTCCATCAACAGGGAGGTGAAACCGGAACCAGTACCTCCACCAAAGCTGTGGAAAACCAGGAAGCCCTGAAGGCCTGTGCACTGGTCAGCCTGAAGGAAACAGAGAAAGAAAGAGAGATGGAAACCAAAAATGAGATAGTTAGTTATTTTGTTTTAACCTTTTCATATGATTTTTGTCCTGATATATATTTTGCTTTATCTTCCTGCAAAACAGATTTCATATTTGCTTTTTTATCTTGATTAGCTATCTTCAATGGCACTGGTTATGCCACACAGCTTTTAAAAAATGACACCTTACATTTTTGGTTTATTTTTCATATGATGAAGTATCTACTGATCATGTCGTATCAGATGGTTTATTACAGTAATATATATTGGTTCTATTTAACTTGAGATATTGTGGAATTGTGGGCATTTTATTCCTATTTCCTCCAGCGATGCATTCCCCCATCCTTGCAACCTCAAACCATTAAAGCGTTACATCACCCAACCAGCTCTGACAAAAGTTTAAATATTTTCTTTCAGAGAATAAATGTAATTTTTTTCCTTTGCTGTCAAACAAATCCTTATCCTTTACCCACCAGTTTGCGAATCCTGTCCAGAACCAGGTCAATGATTTCTTTTCCAATGGTGTAGTGTCCACGAGCATAGTTGTTGGCAGCATCCTCCTTGCCAGTGATCAGCTGTTCAGGGTGGAACAGCTGGCGGTAGGTCCCAGAGCGCACCTCATCTGAGAAAACAATGAGACATTAAATTATTTATGGTTTACAGATACTTTGACATTTAACTAACTTCAGCAATTCATCACTGAACATTAAGTTAGACAAACTCTAAGATATGCTGCTTACCGATGACAGTGGGCTCCAAGTCCACAAAAACTGCCCTAGGGACGTGCTTTCCAGCTCCAGTCTCACTAAAGAAGGTGTTGAAGGAATCATCTCCTCCTCCAATAGTCTTGTCGCTGGGCATCTGTCCGTCTGGCTGGATCCCATGCTCAAGGCAGTACAGCTCCCAGCAGGCATTGCCAATCTGAACACCAGCCTGGCCAACGTGGATGGAAATACACTCACGCTGTGGGGAGAAAAAGGAGAAAAGAAAAAAGAGAGTAATTTATCCATTTTAATTCAATTTCAGTTTCACATTCTGTCAATTTTTTTATACTAAACCTATCATAGAAATTGCAACATAAATGCATTTGAACGTTTTATTTAGAAATAAAATCTGTATGCATCCATTACTGATAAGGGCAAAAAAAAAAAGTTAAACAAAGGTGTGAGGGATGGAGAAATATGGTTTAGTACATATCTTTTTTTTATATCATACCCACTTCAATTAACCCTTTTTCTATCTTTTCTTTCCCAGCTTCAAATTTGTTAAACCAAAAGTATCTCATTCTTCAGTAAAAAAAATAGTATGTAAGACATCGCTGAAGAGTCGATGTTTTAACTTGTCTGGCACACTGTAGTTGTGTCTGAAATTGCGTTGCTATGCAACAAGCCCTTTAGTTGCACGCTCAAATTTGTGTGAAATCCAACTGGTCTCTTTCATGCAAGAGGCAGATATAATCTAAGATAAAACCGCTGAGCTGCTTGTTGTCTGTTCATCAGGGGGAAAGGCTGCAGTGTCCATTACTGGCATGCATTATTAATGTCTGCCGCCATACTGACAGTGCATTTCATCCATTTCCCCGCAGATAGGATTTCTTTGCATGTGCGACATTTTCTGCTAATAAGGCGATTCTTTCTACCACATAATTATAGTCACGGCCCACTGCTGTCACTGAGTGATGATCGGGGCTTAGTCATGCGATGGAGAGAATACAATAGTTGAGTTGGCGGCTGGGCTTCAGCCTAAATTGTCCACCAGTGAAAACCTCTTTTGTTCAGTCTGCCCGCCACGTCCCCACCCAAAAAACGGACCAGAACATCTCCCCACATCAAATTTCAGAATGAACACAACTTCACATTGAAAATATAGTATGTTTGTCTAAAAGCGCAGTGTTACGACTTCAAGTTTTAATTCACATATTGGCAAGAAAAATAACGGTTCCTCTCTTTTTCTCTTTAAAGACAGGTTTATATCCCTCAAAGGTGGATGTTACACCTTAAATATGCCATTTAACAAAGCTATTGAAAAGTTCTTACCATATTTGTTTTGTTGAAGTTGTGATAAAGGATGGAAGAATCTCCTCGACAGGAAGTCTTACAATTCGACAGTTATGGGGTCGATGTAAGAGATAATGGCGCACAGGAGGATGACGGTGGTATATATACAAGAGAAGCCCTCGCGCCGGTGGGTTTTGTGCTACTATTGGTCGTGCCAATGTCAGTCTATCGTTTAGAATCAGTTTACACATTGTTATTGGACGAGCCCTTGGCTGCCTGGAAAGACTGCCTTCCAGACCCCACCCAAAGTCTCCCCATCATTGTACTGAAAGCATGGTGCTTCTGAGAAAAATGCTTGGTAATTTTCTGCATGCTGGTAGAATACAGACCCAATGCTCAAACCGTCCATATTTACAGCAGCAATCATAGCTGCAATTCAAATATTTTTTTTAAAATAGGACATAAATTGGTATAGGGGGTATTTATTTGCACATGAAATCCCACTTATTTGATCTTTGATCGCTGTAGGCCTTATACATAATGCATATCATGTCTGATCATCTGCTGGTACAAATCAATCATAAAAAGTAGACAAACTCATTTTCCCTATGTTGTCCATAATTTGTTATCACTGGCTTCAATATCAAACCTTCAACATTTTAATGTAATACAGACTGGCTTATTGTCTATACATCTTAAGTTTATATTTAAAAAAAAGATAATTTGAAATTTGTTTCCAACTATACGATGTTACAGAAAAGCCCATCGATTTTTTTTTTTTTTTTTTGCATTACATACACGTTTGGTATCTCTTCTGTGTTACCTGGTCAACGCTGTGCATATATTTGCATATTATTACAATTTATCTTTCAATACAATTCAATATGTTTACATGATGGCAGTGGATTTTATCTGATTTCAAACTTCCCTGCCAGACATGAGGGATATAGGGCACGGAGGACTGCACCCAACCCCCCAAGCCCTCTGTTGCTAAGATTTAACGGTTGCTAGGAAATGAATAAAGGAGTTGCCTAGAAACAGCCTAGTATCCACACAGACTGGCTTTATCTGGTGGTCACATGACCCAGCTTAAATGGCAGCATTAAGAGGTGGTACTGTAGCTGCCTGTGTGGGGGGATGTGACACACCACTTTTCCAAAATCTGCTTGCCTTGTGTCTTGCAAGGGACCGTCCTCCCCTGAACAAGATTTTTGACAGAAAACAGCACACTTTCCAGATTCATGACCTGCCCTGTTTTTTTAAACAATGCCATTTTTCAGCCACACAGACTAAACAGAGATCTTGACCAGCTGCCAGTTAATCACCTTGGTTGCTAACAACAAAGAAAGCTACCGATGACAACAGTTGTCTCAGAGATATGTGATACTTCTTTGAATGAGGCTACTCAAAATAGTCTGTAATTATTACAGTTAGAGGCTGCTGAAAAGCAGGTAGCTTTGAGCCATTGTCACATTTTTGTCATCACATTGAATATCATCAAATCAGCAGTGAATGATATCCAACCTGGTTTGTCTGCATCTTTGTGTTTTCTCACTGTAATATCTAACACCAAACAAAGAAAAAAAGCACAATTCATTATTGAAATTGCACATACCAGACATTTGGTTATTTCCTGTAATTAGGAGGTCTGTAGCTGTTTGTGGTTATTTTTGCCTCTGTTTAATCCTTTGATTGATACCTGCTTTCATGTTTTATTTTTTAGTCACAATTGAATTTCTCACTGTGCTGGTTTCATATTTCATGGTCATTTTTCACATGTAGAAATATTAACTGATCTTAACAGATGTTTTAATGGTACACCATTGGTTTTGACTTCTGTGTAAATTTCAGTCTCTCATTCCTGTTTCCTGTAGGGCAGTTTTCCTGTGAGGCACTGCCCCACCCTTTTAACCCCCCACCAGTAAACTCAGCCAGTTCTGACAAAAGCTCAAAATATTGCTTGTGAAAATAAATATAACTTTCTTCTTTTTTTCCCCACAACCCAGCTTATCTGACAGTCCCTTCATACAATAACTCAGCTGTGGTAGATGGAAAATATGCTCAATCACTTTCATAGATATCATATTCTCTTTGGAAGGATGCAATGCGGTCAGTTTCACAACCATGAAGGACCACTCCCATTTCTCTAGCATTCCCATCCTCCCTCTTTTCTTAAAGTGAACAGCTGCTCTGACCCTCCCTGCCTCACAGCTGCTGGGGAGGAAAAAGAAGATGAGGAGGGGCAGGGGGATGCAGAATGTTCTCTCAAAAAAACACTGGCTGGCAGCCATGGCTGTTTCCTGTTCTTCTCTCTCTTCTCCTGTCGTTTATTTTGAGTAAAGCAACCACGACTGGCTGGTTGTAAATCCATTCTCACTGCCCTTATGAATTAATGAGCGATCCCACAAAGAGGTCCGCTTTTTGGGTTCATAATGCTTTATTTTCTGTTCATTTCAATGTTTTTTCAGCATTACAATAATGTGAAAAGCTTTGATCAAGTCACATCAGGACTGTGTCTCCCAAGCCTCTTTTGATATAATTTCCATGCCTTGTAGAATTTTAAACTGCATCCACTGCTGTCGAGTTCCCTGATACCCCCATTATGTCACATAAACTGCACTCCAGGGCAATTTCAGATCCTCAAACAGGACAGAACCAAAAGAAGCTGAGCCCAGCCTCTGTGCTGCTGAACAGAAGAGGTACACAGAGCCATGCAGACATGTAGTCACGTGATCGCCCCACTGAATGACATCATTGCAGAGAATCTAGGACAAAGAGGGAGGAGAGTCAAGGAGCTGGCATCTCGGATGTACACCATGACAGGCCTCTGCAACATGGGTGCCAAGCAGGCATCAGCCCTAGTGGGAGGTTTTATGTGCAGTCAAAGCATTCAGGCAGTTCGCCTCCTTTATGATGTTTCAGGTGCTCTGGGAAAATTCCACATTTAAAGAAAATACTCAATCATGTTGTCTGCATAATAAATAAGATTAGTTTGAAACAAATCCTTTATTCAGTCTGCATGACTTCAAATTCATGCCCTCAAAAAAATCCATATCAACAATTACATGAGAAATATTTGCAAAATTAAAACAAATCATCAAAATAAACCAACATCCTCAAATACCCGAGCTTGCACCTCTAAACACCCATAGTTTTTTACTATATTTATCTAATAGCCGCGGACTTAAAACTGATTTTAAAGCAAATATTTTGTCCAAACCAGAATACAAAAAACAGGATCTGCGCAGTGTTAACCAATGGCGGTGTTTAGAGTCGTGTTTTTTCCACAGCACACAGGGCCAAATCGCTTGTGCCGCATATAAATCTGCTCGCACCGCCCTCCCATTCAGCAGTTGTTGCATCGACCCCGTTGGGTACAACACGCAACGCAAACACCCCGTTTTTACAACACCTATTTCTTTACATTTCCTCTTTCTCCTCTTCTTTGAACCTTATCGGAAACATGGTAAGTTTGCTTTTATAATCTGCTGAAACAATTAGTAGAATTTCAGGATAATTCAGCAGCCGGTGTCTCAGCCGGATGTCTCTGTTGTTACACGACGGCGTCAAAGATGTTCCAGCCCTGCATGACATTTTAATGCTTTGGTGCATTTGATGCCCGAATTTTATTTTGACACAAATTTGAGTTATATTAAGAATGAAAGAGAACGTTGTGATTTTACAGTTGATGCATAGATTTTCCTGCAGATGTGGCCAAATCTGATTGTCATTGTGTCGAGATGAGAACAATGCACTGACTGGCGGCATTTAGACGGACAGTGAGGACATTAAATTAGTTCTTTTATATTAAACCAGCATCCTCTTTTTCGTTTTATATGTGTTTTCCTCTCATTTAATGTGTGAATATTTTTTAAACTGGCTAATTACGCTTAGTCTCCTCTTTTTAAGGCAGGGAGGGGCAAATTGGGGGTGGGTGGATGGAGATATTCGATTGCAGCTATCATGTTTAATTCATGGGATGCAGTAACAAACAGGTTTAATCTCTTATATGATTTAAGAAGATAAACAGATGCAACCCAAGGATCCTAGTGTAACATGACCATGAAATACGATATTCAAAATTAAATTAGAATACTTACACCCTTTTGCTGATTTCAACACTGCAGAACAGGAGGGATTAAGTTGGACATTTTTTATGTTGTTTTTTTCCCCCCCTGTTTCCAAGCATCCACTGTGGTTCTGTATCTTTAAGAAGAGCCAGTGGAATATTCCAGGCTGACAAAGTGTGCTGCCTGTGCTCAGGCAAATGAATTTGCATGTGAGCTTATGCTTGCAAAAGAGATGTGAGGCTGGAAAAAAAAGAAAAGGGCAAAGAATACTGGAGGAAAGAGGTGAGCGTCCTATCTCTGCAGGGGCTGTTGTAAAGCATTTTTGTCCCTTGCGGGTTGTGGTGCAGGGAGGTGCCTCCTGCTGCAGTGACTGTTCCTCTCAAATAGGAGGGGGAACTAAATGTCCCTGATGTTCAAATGCATTTATGTTACAATTTCTATGATAGGTTTAGTATTAAAAAAAAAAAACCTGACAGAATGTGAAACTGAAATTGAATTAAAATGGATAAATTACTCTCTTTTTTTCTTTTCTCCTTTTTCTCCCCACAGCGTGAGTGTATCTCCATCCACGTTGGCCAGGCTGGTGTTCAGATTGGCAATGCCTGCTGGGAGCTGTACTGCCTTGAACACGGGATCCAGCCAGATGGACAGATGCCCAGTGACAAGACTCTGGGAGGAGGAGATGATTCCTTCAATACCTTCTTCAGCGAGACTGGAGCTGGAAAGCACGTCCCTAGGGCAGTTTTTGTGGACTTGGAGCCCACTGTCATTGGTAACCGGAATCTCTTCCAGACGAACATTAAGTTAGGCAATTTTTAGTTAAATGTCAGAATATCTGTAAATCACTCCTAATTCAGTGTCTCCTTGTCTCCTCAGATGAAGTTCGCACTGGAACCTACCGCCAGCTGTTCCACCCTGAGCAGCTGATCACTGGCAAGGAGGATGCTGCCAACAACTATGCACGTGGACATTACACCATCGGTAAAGAGATCATCGACCTGGTTCTGGATAGAATTCGTAAACTGGTGGGTAAAGTGTGAGCAGTTGTTTTCAAATTCGCCTTCAAAATATCAGTGAAATTACACAACTATTTCTCATCTTTTGTTTCCTCAGGCTGACCAGTGCACAGGCCTTCAGGGCTTCCTGGTTTTCCACAGCTTTGGTGGAGGCACTGGTTCCGGTTTCACCTCCCTGTTGATGGAGCGTCTGTCTGTGGACTATGGCAAGAAGTCCAAGCTGGAGTTCTCCATCTACCCAGCCCCCCAGGTGTCCACTGCTGTGGTGGAGCCCTACAACTCCATCCTGACCACCCACACCACCCTAGAGCACTCAGACTGTGCCTTCATGGTGGACAATGAGGCCATCTATGATATCTGTCGTAGGAACCTCGACATCGAGCGCCCCACCTACACCAATCTGAACAGGCTGATCAGTCAGATCGTGTCCTCCATTACTGCCTCTCTTCGGTTTGATGGTGCCCTCAATGTTGATCTGACAGAGTTCCAGACCAACTTGGTGCCGTATCCTCGTATCCACTTCCCTCTCGCCACCTACGCTCCTGTCATCTCTGCTGAGAAAGCTTACCATGAGCAGCTTTCAGTGTCTGAGATCACAAATGCTTGTTTTGAGCCAGCCAATCAGATGGTGAAATGTGACCCTCGCCATGGCAAGTACATGGCTTGTTGCCTTTTGTTCCGTGGTGATGTGGTACCCAAAGACGTCAATGCTGCCATTGCCACCATCAAAACCAAGCGCACCATCCAGTTTGTGGACTGGTGTCCCACTGGTTTCAAGGTTGGCATCAACTACCAGCCACCCACTGTAGTTCCTGGTGGAGACCTGGCCAAGGTCCAGAGGGCTGTGTGCATGCTGAGCAACACCACTGCTATTGCAGAGGCCTGGGCTCGGCTTGACCACAAGTTTGATCTGATGTACGCTAAGCGTGCCTTTGTTCACTGGTATGTGGGTGAGGGTATGGAGGAGGGAGAGTTCTCTGAGGCCAGAGAGGACATGGCAGCTCTGGAGAAGGATTATGAAGAGGTTGGAGTCGACTCCATTGAAGGTGAGGGAGAGGAAGAGGGAGAAGAGTATTAAAAGGGACATGAAGGAATTAGCTAAAAAGGAAATAATTGATTGCAATGTGTTCTTGAATGCATTCCAAACAGAGATGTCTGTCTATCAATTACAGTAGCAGTTTGGCTGTTCGATTAAAACTACTGAAAATGACAAGTTTGGCTGTGTTCTGAATAAAATCTCTGTGATGTGAAGTTGTTTGTCTTTTTGTTCATTCTAAATATTTATTAACTTAATGTGAGTGTCCTTTCATATAAATTCTAAGATTCCGAATTTTAAGCTCTTGAGTAGAAGACATAGACTATTAAAAAAAACTCAATGTTTTACAGCAATTTTGTTTCATAGCCTGCTTAGGGTTGTACAGTCATCACAATTTCTGCAGTAATTGTCAATAATATTAATGTTTCTAATATTAATGTGACGTAATCATTTAAAGAAATGCATGTCAGTGTCTCAGATTCTTAATGTGTTTGCAGTATATGACCCAAAGCACAAGGTGATTTAAAGCTTATCTTTTGTTTACATTAAAGATGTTTGTATGTATAGGGCTAAAGCTACTCAACACTGCTGCCTAGGGTTTTTCATGAGGGCTTGAGGCCTTTTGCTACATGTCATCTCCTCTCTGTCCTCTTTTACTGTAAAGCAACTTAATAAAGGCTACTAATGCTGGCACAATCATTTTATTTTAAAAAAAAGCTGTCAGCATGTGCCTTTTGATGGAAGAGCATTTTAATTTATTTATTGTCAAAAGAGGAAAGGAGATGTTTATTTTTTCCATTTTTATACAATAAATGAGTAAAGAATGATTATTTTCAGAGGGATATGGTAGTTTGTCTCGAATTTCTTACAATCTTTCAAGAAGTGCAGCATCACATTTGTATAACTTTTTTTTTTAATCAACTACTGGACATCCATGATTTAATACAACACAACTCAAAAACTATTGACCATATAAACAATGTTTATTTGAAAAACCATCAGATTCAGCTTTGTCCAAATAAAACAATTCACATTTAAACATGCTTCAAGCAGGCACATAAAATCAGCATTTCTAAGACATAATTACAGGATATTACCTGATTCAGTCATAATGTTACACATTTGGGAAGTTTTTCTTTAAAAAAAAAAAGGTAAAAAAGTATAAAAAGCCACAGTGCTTGTAATTTTCAAATCAGATGCTGTTGGTTTTTGTTAGGTTGTGTGAGGCTGGTGATTCACAGGTTCCTGTCCTGAAGCAGAGGGCAGTTGTCTACAGCTCCTCGTCTGCTCAGGGAGTTCCAAAACATCAAGGTTCCAGAGCAGCTGTGAGCCCTGCCATGCTGCAGGCCTTCACATGCAGGAATGTCTTCCTTCAAGGGACTGTAGGATTTAAAGCGCCTGATGAGGGAACCACAAATACGGACCAGTCATTTGAAGTTTCCAACATTTCTTTCATGAAAAAGTATGAAAGGAGTGATTGTGAGTGATAATGTGAAATGGATAAATTATCAACGGAATCAACTGGTCACCTTGACTAAAACTATTTGACATGTTTCATCTCACTGAATAGCTTGGTGGTATGCCTCCGGCTGCAGCAGCTGTTGAAAGCTTGAGAACCAGATACATTTATCTGGTTCCCAAGGTATATCTATATCTATATAGATATAGATATAGATATAGATATATATAAAAAAGGTAAAATTCACTTTTACATTCACATTTGTCTTCTAAGGCTGGATTTGGCTGGATTTTGGAGCTTTTACAATAAGTTGAAATACATATTGAACCATTAGGAAGAGGTCACTCAAATGCATTTCAGACATCAATGGTCTTGCTTGTCATTCACTTTGAATGGGATCATTTCTTGCATTGCTGATTTTGAATTATGGATCCATTGGTTTGCTATGCTACCATCACTCATGGAAAGTTGAGAAAAATTCTACCTCTGAAGTGGGGGCCAATTAAATACTGTATAGTGTGACCCCTATCCCTGCTATTTACAAGGTGTTACTAACTTGTCAGAGCCAGCAAATGTGAACAAAGGGTATTCAAGGTTAGTAAGATATTATTGCTCTTTAAATTGCTCTTTTTTGCTCTCCTGTAACAAAAGTTAAAGAGCATGCTTCCCTCCCAAAAAAATGTATTGGAATTAGCATAATATGTATTTAAGTGCTGGATATTTTTTAATTGTTTTCAAAGAATTGACAAACTGTCCGATACCTATAAAATACCTTCAGATTGCCTTTTTTTTTTTTCATTATTGTGCCAGATAGTAGTGCATAGGTGATGTCCAGATCGAGAAAGATAATGTATAAATATTTAACCATCAGATTTGATTTCATAGTGACATCAAGCGAAAGAGCCATGAGAGTTTGAGCAGACTCGAGGGTGAACAGTCTGGCACCTATCTATTGGGACCTCGAGCAGTTAGCCATCGCCTGGAGAGTCACACTTTTTACCCCTGGCTACCCTACTTCACATGTTGAAGTGTTCACAGGGGAGCTACGGAACTCAACATTTTCCCTAATTTTTGTAAAATGTTTTGGATAAATTTGCATTTGTTGAATGAGTTAATGTAAGAGTGGTAGAAGAAAATGATGGAACCAGTTTGCGTGCATACAAAATGAGGTGCAGGATTATATTAAATCTATTTAAAATGAAAAAACTATTGAATATGTCATTCTAATGATCAAAAAAATTGTATTTGGTACTTCATAAGTACCTGCCAGCAGGTAAAGTTAGATATCTTCAAGATAATTACATTTACAGTTCTTACATGTAAGAGTAAGCCGATAGCCCCACTGCGAGAAGAAGAACAAGGGTACCCAGCAACATGACAATGGGGACAGAGGAGGGCAGACCTGAGCCTGAAACAAAGATCTCACTGTCAGAGCAAAGCAGACATTTATGAACTGGTATATTGTGGTAATGGTGCATTACCTATGTCAACTTTGACTTTGGCACTGGTGACAGCTAAACTGACATCATTTGACATGGAAACATTGATGCAGTAGACTCCAGAGTCATTGAAAAAGTGACGTAGCACCAGCTGGCAGTCCTTTGAGGGTTCCACCATGTTGCATGTTATGTGAATTGGCTTCAAACAGTCTTCATCCAGAATCACACTACATACCTCCCTTGGAAAACTGCATGAAGAAGAAACCCCAAGAGTAAGGACAAGCTTTGTTTACATGAACCTGTGCAACCTTATCAGTTCTGCAGCTGACTTGAAATGTAATGCACAAATACTCACCTTCCCTGGCAGGTAACAGTGATATCTAAAACATTGGTGTCCTTTCCAGACGTCGCCTTCACAGTGTTGTCTATTTGCACAATGCTTACTTTTTCAATGGCCTCTGAAAACAAAAATGTGGAGGGAAGGAGCATTGCTGATGGTCATTTCAAATGTTTTACCTTATTTGTTCAGATGAAAACAGCTCTGATGAAAAGTAACCCACCCAAAATTTCAATGCCAGTGCAGAAGGAGCCATATCTATATATCACACAGTCATCATCAGACGGCTTATCATTGGCATCTCTCTTAGCAACGACAATGGCTGTAGTTCTGCCTTTTAATGTCATTGTTCTCTTTGCATCTGAAAAGAGCAAACAGGCCAATATTACACTTTCAATTATTCCCACTGATGTCAACATATTAAACTGCATTTGCACACTCATATTCACACATATACTGTAAAATACATTTAGGTGCATCAAACATAATTTGGACCTGATATACCCATGTCACCATTTGTTTGGACTAAACAAAGACTTGTTTGCAAAACCTTAAAGCTGCAGTCGGCAGGTTTTCAAAATTGCGAGTCTAAAGTCGGAAAATTCGAACCGATACAACTTTCAGGTCCCTCCCCCAACCTCTAACAAGCTCCGAATCGCCCCCCAAACCCCTCCCCCATTGTGGACGAGGTTGTGCACGTGAGTTCACACCAGTGTGAGCGCACACAAGCTGGGGCAGACTCACGCTCAGCAGCGTGTGCACAAGCTGTGATTGACAGGTAGGATTCCTCCACCCTAACTTGATTGGTTAAAAACAGCTCGGTTTTTGCAACCATGATTACAGGCTTCAGAGGGAGCTACAGATTTCGTTATTTTTTCTAAACAGCCTATTTAATATTCTACTTCCAGAATCCCATGACAGTTCAAGCTAATATGACTAAAAAAAAGTTGCCGACCGCAGCTTTAAAGGATAATGTGAATAGACAGAAAAAACAGATTTCTATTATAGAAAGGAAATATAAGACTAAATACAGCTGAATAGATTAGAATACAAAAATGTTCATAGTACTGTTAAGAACCATACAGCGAAATTTGGAGTGCCACTCTGATAAAGTGCCTCAAGTTAAAAAGATCAAACTAAATAGATACAACTTTAAATAGATGAATGGGCAGTAGAAAAGCTTTACTATGTCCTTTGGGGAACAGATGCAATCCATCCATGCAATCATCGATCCATCCATCCATAAATGATCTTCTGCTTATCCAAGGTTGGGTTGCAGTGGCAACAGGTCCAGGAGGGAAACCCAGACATCCCTTTCACCTATGACACACTCTCCAGCTCCTCATAGGAGATCCCAAGGTATTCCCAGGACAGGAAATATAATCCCTATAGTGTGTTCTGTGAGTACCCCAGGGCCCCTTGAGCTCCTCACTATCACTAAGGCTGAGCCCAACCACCCTACGGAGGAAACTCATTTCAGCAGCTTGTATATGCAGTCTCATTCTTTCGGTCACTACCCAAATCTTGTAACCATAGGTGAGGGTTGGAACAAAGTTGGACCAGAAATTCGAAGGCTTTGCCTTTTGGCCTAATTCCCTCTTCACAACAATGGAACTGCATAGTGATTATACCGCTGACAAACACTGAATCCATCTGTCCATCTCTCACTTCAACTTGCCATCATCTGTTAACAGGATCCTGAGATACTTTAACTCCTCCACTGGAAGCAGGGACTCATCTCAGACACAGAAGGAGCACTCCACCTTTTTCTGGTTGAGAACTAGGGCCTCAGATTTAGAGGATCTGACTCTGATCTTGGCTGCAAACCACTCCAGTCCACACTTGGCAAGAGAAAGACAAGAGAACTAATGCAAGAAGTGTGCAGACACAGTCCTTGCATTAGTTATAAAAGGACTTAAAATCCTCCAAGAGTTGTACCCCGTACTCCCGCAGCACCCCCCAAAGAATCCCTCAGGGGACATGATCTTAAGCATTCACCAAGTCCACAAAACACATGCAGATTGGAGGGAAGCTTTTTAACTAACTTGGCAGCCTCTTCCAAGGTGATGGGTGAGCATTCCTCCAAGTCCTCTGACTCTGCCTATTCAATGTAGGATATACTAGTCAGATTGAGGAGATTCCCAAAATGCTCCTCCCACCAATATCCCCAGTTCAGGTCAGCAGTTTTCCACCCAGGCCAAGCACAACCTTGGACCTTATACTTGATTGCACTGGTCATTCAGTATTAAGTTACATATTCCAGGTCTTTTTTAATGTCTAACTACACTGCATTTTTAGACAATACGTTTATGCTTATCTAATAGAGAAGCTTTTGTGTTCAGTGATTTGCACTTTAACAGAACACATTGTGCTTTTCTGAATTATTAGCTTTGGAGAAAGCTAATCTTTTTTTTAATTTTTTTTTATATATATATAAACAAATAGCTTACCTGCTCCTGCTGCCAGCTTGTTTTCTTTCTCACCAGCAGCTGGAAACTGATTGATTCGGGACGGAGTCTTTGCAATCGTGGGTGTTTCCTGGGCAGGTTGAGTGATAGAGGCAGTGGAGGCCTCACCCTCAGTGTTGTCCTCCTCAGTGTCTGAGGGAATCATGTTGACATTCATTCCAGTTGGCTTATTTGAAATGAGTATGGGTGTAGCAGACACCAGTGCAGGCGCTATAACTTCACAAAGAGAAGACTGCTGAATTATATGCTTTTGAGCTAAGACAGCATATGTTCAATACATCTTTAAAGAATAATTTGATATTTTAAGAAATACAGTCATGTGCATACTTCATAAAACATAGATAAGAACATAGACTCTACTTTTATATCTGGCAAAAAAACAACATTTTTGCTTGTTATTTGCTTGTTAACCCTGTATAATGACGATCAACTGCCAGAGACAGCTAACACATTGCACCTACCAGCACATTCATATAGTGCCTGAGTGCCTGACTAAGGCCTAGTCAGTTAGGAGGAACAAAGCATAAATACACAGTGCCAGTACAGCAGAGAAACCTTTACCCCAATGCCATTCAAGAGAGTTGGCTGTTCTTGATAGGCTGATAAGTTCCCCTGACAACGTGACTCGTAGATTTTGAAGGGTTTCTAAGATTTTCAGTATGCTGTTTTTGCCATGTGTTTCCATGTTTCATTGATCATGCTGAAAATCTACTGTAAACTATCGCCTAAGGACAGCTGTTCAGGGATGGTCTTTTTGTTTCCAAGCTCAGACTTGTTTTTTTCAAATTTTCTTTTTTATTACATATTATCTGACCAATGCCTATGTTAAAGAGTATATTTACAGTGTTGCCACCTGACTTACTGGATTAGTTGGTTCATGTGCAGCAAGAGGTTGGAAAGTTATGTGGAAAGAGAGAGTTGTTCACAACTATTGTGGATTTTCGGCATAAACCATGAAACTGCATTAAAAAATAGCATACAGGCAATAATTCAGTCTTTGGTGTCTGACTAAAAAGCTCATTTGCTGTACTATTTGCTTTTGATTTCACAAGCAAAAATTTACAAAAATGTATGAACAAAATAATTACGAGAAGTGAACAAATCAAGTACAATGATTGAACGAATATTATCTGCTAGCTTAATAGGTTCTTTCTTTAGTCAAGATACTCCACAGAACTGTTTCATCCATTTTAGCAAAGTTTGCCAGATTGCTGGTATGATTTTAGCTCGCTGGTTAGACAGCATTGAGTTGTTGAGGTTGGCGGTATCGGAAAGGAAAGGAAATTTGTCAGAGAACAGCAGGGGGGCTAAGAGAGATTCACACGGATACCTGTGTGCTAACACAAATGGGTCGGAGACACAGTTGACCCTTTTCAAATGCTCTTGTTGCACACATCCACTTAATCAAGCTGGGAAAGAATTCAGAAGAGACTAAGCAATAAGTACAGTGTGTTTGATCTTACTTCGATGAGTAAAATGAGTTCTAAATTGAATTTTCTGTGTTCCATGTGCTAAAAGTAGCTAACTCAAGCTTTTCGCTATTTCTCTATCCCTTCGTATCACTACGGGCTGTGTAAACTGTGCAGACCGAAGTGCAGACCGAGCAGTCCCCTGCTTCCGAGCAGTAAACACCGTAACAGGTGCGGCTATCGCTAGGTGGCTAAACGCATTGATATGAAGGGAGGCAGACCGATTGTGAGGTCTGACTTTTTCTGTAAAACGATTTTGTGATGCAAATGTATTACTCTTTTGAACGCATATTGTTTTGAGAAGCAAAACGCTTTATTTTCGCGACCCCAGCCAACTAGCCGGACTACCTTCATCAACGCCAAAACGAGGCTGGAACTCGGCTCACAGGACACAGCAGGGGGTAAGAAAATGTTCATAAATGATATTGCTAATATAGGATGTCATAAGAGGCGAACTATCCCTTTAAAGGGGACCTAGTTTGTCAGCTTTTTGAAGTTATCATCACTTACTCAAGTATGTGATGCTAACTTACATTGTGCAAGATTTTTATACATCCATTTCACAATTTGTAATGTGATATTTTGTAGGGTTATTTAATTTATATAAACTGGTTTATAGTTTGACCTCAAAAATGTCCTCACTGGGGTGCTGGATAACCACAGCCACAGAAATTATGCATCTTTCCCTTTGTGTCCCTCAATTTAAAACATAACCACACATGAAAAGCATTTTATGGTCCAAATTACAAAGTATCATGTGATAGAATGATAACTTACATGTGGTGGCCTGATCGTCAGATGGAACAGGGGCCATGGTTGGGTTATCCTCTGGTGGGTTGCAGGTCTTATCAGGGATGACTGCTTGAATTACCACCTGAGGGTTGTATGAGCCAGAGTTGATGTAGGTGTGAGTGACAGTCAACTCTCTGGATATTAGAGCTCCACTTTCATCCCCAAAGTCCCAGTTGAAGGTGATATCTGCATTGCTGAGGTACTCGCTAGGGTCATGCAGGGTAATGGTGAAGGCAATCGCCCTGTTTTGAACAAAGTGCATGTCCCCAGACATCATGTAGTTCACTTGGTCCAGGGAGACAGCAAAGGGGATTTGATCTGAGGAGTACAGCAAGTAATGAGATGATGGATTAAATATTAGCCCCTTTCAGTTATCATCAGTTCAGCACTCTGGAAGGGTGTCACCGTTTTGTCTGAGTAAAGAAATACAATTTACACGTCATTAGCTGAAGGGCAGGGGTCGGCAATGCGGCTCTTTCATTCTTATGCTGCGGCTCTGCGTGGCTTGGGAAAATAAATGAAAAAGTATCCAATTGAAGTGGATTTTATTTGTGTTAGTTCGTTGTTTTTTTTATTGTTGTTCTAAATTGGAAGATTATTGTGGTCTTGAAATATATGGTATATTTTATTGTTTTTCGTCGATCAATATGTCACACTCGCCGAAAGCCGGTATATGCCCGCCAAAACGTTGTGCATTTATGGAGACTTTCAACCCCAGGTAGGCCAAGTATGGAGAAATGTAAGAAAATAAAAATACCTGAAGAAAATTAAACATTTAATGATGCCTGGGCAGATTCATTTGCAAGTTGTAATTTCAGCTTTTTAATTAATTTGAAAGAGACCTTAAACTCGGCGTGTTTTTTTAATTAATTATTATTTTAGTTTTTTTTAGTTATTATAGTTCAGAATGTTCAAAATGTGTTCATTTCATAAATAAAATTTCATTTTCTCTGTAGCACTTCATGGATTTTGTAAGCAACACACTATAGTTGTTTATACAAAGGTAAAAAAAAACAACAACAATATCTTTATTTTAGATGTCAAAAAGTATTTGCGGCTCCCAGTGTTTTCTTTTCCGTGGAAACCAGGTCCAAATGGCTCTTTGAGTGTTAAAGGTTGCCAACCCCTGCTCTAGGGAGAGTTCTGCATTTCTAAAAGGGTGAACTACAAGGCGTAGCCCTTCTAAATGCTTCTCTACAGTCAAACTAACCAGTGATGGAGAACTGAGCGGAGGCATATCCCAGAGGAATGAACCTCTCTTTGCTCCGGTAGTGATAAATAACAATGTCCATGGTGTAAGATCCCAGGGGAATGCCATCTGTATCAATAGTCAGTGAAGAGGATGGCCCATCTGCAACCTGCCAGTACCGATCTGTAAAATAAGCATCCAGAGCACAGTGAGATAATATTCAGAAGACACTATCCTGAGTAGGTTAATTAAGTCATCTTATGACATCAACGATGTATATGATTGGGCTTGTCAAATGATTGATGAACAATAAAGAGCTTTGTGAACAACAAAAATCATAGTAATTTAGCAGTATTTATTAAGAGACAACAGCTACACTCACCCCAAGTCTTCCACACAAACACATAGGCTGGTTTCTTATCCTTCTTTAGTGGTGTTCCATCAGGGAAAACAGCTTCCCAGTTTGTGTTGTGCATTGCGTATACTGACTCAGACTCACGATACTTTATTCCTGTAAGAAGAGAGGTAGCAAAAACTACAATTACCTGAGCTAAAAACACCAATTTGTACGCTTTACTGTCTTCATAATGAGGAGTGGTTGGAGTTTTCACTTGCTTTCAAATAATTGCACAAATGTACATGTTGGTCAGATGATGGTGTTATATAAAAAGAAATTACCATTCCTTTGTAGAGTATGACAGTTGTAGCGTTATTGGGCATTTATATATGCATCAAATATAAGGATTTATAAGACGTTCTCACTGTCTCAATACCTTAAACCTCGAATTTAGGGCACCACCTTCCTTTATTTTAACTTGTTTTAAGTTACAGTCAGGGAGGAAAACTGTTAAAATCTTACGATCCTGGTATGTTAAATTAATAATCAATTTAATAATCAATTAATAATCAATTAATAATCAGTCTCATATCTCGCTACTTTCGTGAAAGTTCTCGTTTGGTTGGACAGACATTACGTAAAGAAAGCATACGACACAATCTGTGATTATAACATATATATATAGATATATGAACTATTTATTAAAATGGTATGACCAAAGACATGAACCTTTAGACAAACAGGAAATGCATTGAATATGGGTGATTATATAAAACACTTAGTGAATGGAAAATAAAATATGGGGGATGGAGAGATACTGGATGTATTCAAATAGTTTGGGTTGGCTGACTATTTGACGCTAAACACTGACATTTTGGATTAATTTATCATTCTTTGAAAGCCTCGAGACATCCATCAAACCCACTTTAAGGTGAAAACGGGTCGGTCTTACTGTGCTGAAGTTCTGTTTAGTCAGCTCGGAACATGGCAGCGGCCACGCGGGGTCCGAGGGGATTTCTCTTCCGCTCTCTGGGCCTTCCTGGTTGTGGCTGACTTTAGCGGACTTCTCAGTTGCTTCTTTTCACCGGGAAACGGGAACGATGGTGCCGAGGGCTTTACTGTGGGATGATCCTCAGAGTGTCAGAGTTGGTCCATTGCTGCTTTCTCTGATGAAGCGAACTTAAGTTCACAGAAGATTAATAAAAGGTTGCTTGGAGTTGGCTTCTTGGTAGGAAAAGGTGATGGTGGCGTGTAACGGCGGAGGTTAGAGCGTGCGACGTAAAAAGGACATAGATGACGATGGACGAACAAAAAACACGAAAAACGTGCATCTTCAGACTTCATTCTGTTTCTTTCTTCGAGTCTTTCTTCCTTGGGTCCTTCTGCCATCTCCTTCCTCCCTTTTGTCGTCTTCTGCACGGCTCATCCTCTCATCTTTCCGCTCTCTTCAAATCTCTCTGAGCAACTGATCTGATCAATTCTCCATTGTTCTTCTCTGTCCTGTTCTCTCTGAAAAACTCTCTTCTGAAACTCTGTGTTGAAACTCCTTCTTCTCTGCTCTGCTCTTTGTCTGCTCAAAATCTCTCTCTTCTTTCTTCTTTCTTCTGCGTTTGGATTCGCGGGGTCCGTGGTTTGACTCTCGGAGGCGGGGCATGACGTAAGCTTACACTACTCTTTCAGCCAATGAAATGCCATAACTGTGGTGAACGTCTGCCTGGGTGTCTGTGTAAGGCGATCAGCATTTATATGGGGATTTCTGGATGAGACAAAGAAACTCTTATTTCTCCATTACTCTGTCTCATAGAACATTTGTTTTGGTGATTCTGAAAACACCACAACTTGTTAAGATATGCAGATTAAAGATATAACATAGACTTGTGATATAAAGACACAACATAACACAACATGATAACGACGATTATGAGTCTCAAAATTCAGATGAATATATGTAAAGTCGTGACATATGAATAGCGAACCACACAATGTTAATTTTCTGTGTTAACAATGGGGATACCAAACAAATACCAAATAGATACTGAAAGGACATCGTTAAAAGTTAAATTGTTGCATATATCTTGTCCGGTTGACTGGGTCTGTGGGGATTTAAATGTTCAACACTACAGACCACTAGGGGGCAATGTTGTTCCATCGGCGAGTTTGTCTTTTCCCAACAAGATTATTTCTTAGTCAATATTTAAGCCAGAATCGTACAAATTGTCTCTATATGCGTCTTGTGATCTAACTGGAAACCTGAAAGAAATTGTATACGGTTATCAAACACATTTAATATAGTTTTAAGATTCGACTAAAAGTGAGTCTTAGTGAAGTATTCTCAGTTCGTGTGTAGCCATCTGGTCTCTTTCTCTGGTGGAAAGGGGTTAGAGTGTCAACTTCGATTTATGGTCAAGATAATATAGGCAGGTCTCCTACTTTTCCAAGAGTGAGTTCTTTGTTCATTAGAGCTTATTCCAATTAATGGCGAGTGTCTGTTGCTAGTTCGACTCCCCCAAAAAGCTTTCAAAGGGCCGAAGGTTGTTGTAAATTAGGCAGTTTTCTGTCTCTCTTTCCTTTGTGGAAAGAAAATGAAGGTCTGGTTTTTATCCACATACGTAAACATCCCCGATAGGAATGTTGGTATCGTCACAGATTGAAGAACTCTTAATCCACACACTGTGACTGCTACA
The DNA here is from genome assembly GCF_027942865.1 of Odontesthes bonariensis. Taxonomy (NCBI): domain Eukaryota; kingdom Metazoa; phylum Chordata; class Actinopteri; order Atheriniformes; family Atherinopsidae; genus Odontesthes; species Odontesthes bonariensis. The sequence goes on along the minus strand of NC_134515.1, from coordinate 33,692,857 downwards.
CAGTCTGAACCAAATCTTACATTATCAAAAATGCATGACATTTCACTCCAAATCAATGTCAACTGAGCAGCACTGATTGGGCAAATGACTATGGGTCACTAATACATGAGAATAATATATTCTTGCATAACCATGTTTTAGTTATCTGTGGAAAACATTTAATTAAGCAATGGTCACATGTTACTCAGTTGTGGTCACAGATTACTAATGTATGTATACAAGATTATTCAGTTGTTGCCACATGTTACCACAACATCACCAGACATTACCAAGTTATAAAGTTGTGGCCACAACTTCATTATTGAGCGGCCTCACTTTCAATCTTTGATTGAACAGCACGGAAATTATTGATGGCTGTCTATATCTCATTTGTACTGAATAAAGGTTTACATGGTATGCCAACAAGCTTGGAATTGGAAACTTACAGAGCCCTAAACTACTTCAGCCTTAACATGTAGCAACTATGTTTTGATGCAGAGATGCAATGATTAAATTAAATTCTACCTTTTTTGCATTGATCCCATTCATCAGGTTTTTTTTTATACATAATCCTATAGAAATATTTTCTCCCAGGTTATTCCAGCTCCTACTTGGAGATAAAATAAATATCTGTAGGGGCACTTTGTTTCCACTTCTGTTGTTGGTAATTTCCTCAGTTTTATTTTGTCTTCAATTTTCTTATTAGGGACCGAGCAGTGAAACTGCAAGGACCCTATTGTATCTGTAAGGATTATTAGGGACCGAGCAGTGAAATTGCAAGGACCCTATTGTATCTGTAAGGTTTATTATTAGGGACCGAGCAGTGAAACTGCAAGGACCCTATTGTATCTGTAAGGATTATTAGGGACCGAGCAGTGAAACTGCAAGGACCCTATTGTATCTGTAAGGTTTATTAGGGACCGAGCAGTGAAACTGCAAGGACCCTATTGTATCTGTAAGGTTTATTATTAGGGACCGAGCAGTGAAACTGCAAGGACCCTATTGTATCTGTAAGGATTATTATTAGGGACCGAGCAGTGAAACTGCAAGGACCCTATTGTATCTGTAAGGTTTATTATTATTATTATTATTTTTCTCCTCCGTTATTCTTATTCTTTGCAAAAGGTATGCGAAAACTCAGGAAATTTTGCGACCTGCCAGTCGACGACATGAAAGAATCTAAACTTTATATTTTTGGGAGTCGCTCATTGACTCTGTAGCGCTCCCTATAATGCTTAAAAATGGTCCCTTTAATAGGATTAGTTTCGCGTAGGACAACGAAATTCGGTACACTCATTCATCATGCCCAGACGCACAAAAAATTCTCATGCCGCCAATGTGACACTTCCACAGGAAGGCGGCCATTTTGGATGGAAAGTGCGTTTTCGTGCCATTTTTGGCCGATTCCACGCCTTGCATAAGATCAAACTTGTCCTACAGATTTCATGCTACAGACTTCAAACTTGGCCAGGTTACTCTTAAGACATGGGGGGAAAAATTCATGGGGAAACTTTTTCAAAACTTAAAGGGCGTGGCCATGGTGACGCCTCAAAGTTTGATGACTCGCCATCACTCGCCACAAAAAATTAAGTCGCTTATAACTTCCACATACATTATCCAATCTGTCCCAAACTTCATACGGTGAATGCTGGACCCAACCTGAACGCGTACATATTATCATAGCGACATCCACCTATAGCGCCACCTGCTGGGGGTTGGAAACATCTCTTTTTTTTCCACACCTCGCATTTGATCGAACTCCTCCTACAGATTTAATGCAAAAACCTTCAAACTTGGCCAGGTAGCTCTTAAGACATGGGGGGAGAAATTCATGGAGAAACTTTTTCAAACCTCAAAGGGCGTGGCCGTGGCGAAGCCTCAAATGTATGACTCGCCATAAAAAATTAAGTCGCCTATAACTTCCACATACATTATCCAATCTGTCCCAAACTTCATTCGGTGATTGCTGGACCCAGTCTGAACACGCACATATTATCATAGTGACATCCACCTACAGCGCAACCTGCTGGTGATAAGAAACGTCTATTTTTTTCAACAACTCGCATTTGATCAAACTCCTCCTACAGATTTAATGCTACAAACTTCAAACTTGGCCAGGTTACTCGTAAGACATGGGGGGAAAAATTCATGGAGAAACTTTTTCAAACCTCAAACGGAGTGGCCGTGGCGACGCCTCAAATTTATGACTCGCCATCACTCGTCACAAAAAATTAAGTCGCTTATAACTCCCACAAACATTATCCAATCTGTCCCAAACTTCATACGGTGAAGGCTGGACCCAGCTTGAACGCAGACATTTTAACATAGTGAAACCTTCCTATAGCGCCACCTGCTGGCGGTTGGAAATGTCTTTTTTTTTCCACACCTCGCATTTGATCAAACTCCTCCTACAGATTTCATGCTACAAGCTTCAAACTTGCCCTGGTTACTCTTAAGACATGGAGGGAAAGAATCATGGAGAAACCTTTCCAAACTCTGAATGGTGTGGGTGTGGCCAGGCGATGAAAATCATGTGATGGCGTTTGTGATTTGAAAGCCTTATCATCATCGCAACGTCATGAAACTTGGCACACACGTCCACCCTGACCACCTCGTACGTATGTAAAGGGTATCGTGTGTGGGTGGAGCAAAATGGCTCAGTTGCGCCCCCTAGAAATTTTCAAAAACCCCTACGCATTGGGGTTATTATGTGCTCGTACGTACACAGAGGGTATCGTGCGTGTGGGCAGAGCTGCGTGACTACGGCTACAAGTGCATGCCCCGACATATGCACATCCAACGTACGCACATCTCGGTCCCGCTCACAGCTGCTTGCAGCTTTCTAGTTATTCTTCTTCTTCTTATTCTTTGCAAAAGGTATGTGAAAACTCAGGAAATTTTGTGAGCGCCACCTGCCAGTCGACGACATGAAAGAATCTAAACTTTATATTTTTGGGAGTCGCTCATTGACTCTGTAGCGCCCCCTATAATGCTTAAAAATGGTCCCCTTAATAGGATTACTTTCGCGTAGGACAACGAATTTCGGTACACTTATTCATCATGCCCAGACGCACAAAAAAGTCTCATGACGCCAATGTGCCACGTCCACAGGAAGGCGGCCATTTTGGATGGAAAGTGCGTTTTCGTGCCATTTTTGGCTGATTCCACACCTTGCATAAGATTGAACTTGTCCTACAGATTTAATGCTACAGACTTCAAACTTGGCCAGGTTACTCTTAAGACATGGGGGGAAAGAATCATGGAGAAACTTTTTCAAACCTCAAAGGGCGTGGCTGTGGCGACGCCTCAAAGTTATGACTCGCCATGAAGAATTAAGTCGCTTATAAGTCCCACATACATTATCCAATCTGTCCCAAACTTCATACGGTGACAGCTGGACCCAGCCTGAATGCGTACATATTATCATAGTGACATCCTCCTATAGCGCCACTTGCTGGTCGTTGGAAACGTCTCTTTTTTTCCACACCTCGCATTTTATCGAACTCCTCCTACAGATTTAATGGTAACAGCTCCAAACTTGGCCAGGTTACTCTTAAGACATGGGGGAAAAAATCATGGAGAAAATTTTCCAAACTCTGAACGGTGTGGGCGTGGCTAGGCGGTGACAATCGTGTGATGGTGTTTGTGGTTTGAAAGCCTTATCATCATCGCAAGTTCATGAAACTTGGCACACACGTCCACCCTGACGACCTCGTATGTATGTAAAGGGTATCGTGTGTGGGCGGATCAAAATGGCTCAGTGGCGCCCCCTAGAAATTTTCAAAAACCCCTCCGCATTGGGGTCATTATGTGCTCGCATGTACACAGAGGGTATCGTGCGTGTGGGCAGAGCTGCGCCACTACGGCGTCCAGCGCATTCCCGACGTGCGCACATCCAACGTACGCACACCTCGGTCCCGCTCACAGCTGCTTGCAGCTTTCTAGTTTTTCTTAACCCTCGTGATATTTATTGTTACTTTGCCATGCACCTAGGTCCATAGATCTACATTTTATTCCTCTGTATATTAAATATGTTGAAAAATGACAATAAAGTTAACTTGAGTTTATCATTTATCTTTGAAGCGCCCATCATTTCTATCAGACTATAGAAAAAGAAGAGGCACACAGGAGGAATGATGAGTACATATTTTCTTGTATCTTGTGTAAAAAAGACAATATACAAATGCATTATCTTACAGTTGGTCAGTTGGTATGTGTGTGTGTTACCATTCACGGTACAGTCTTTAGCCCAAACTACATTTCCGTCAGGCTGGACCTTTTGGTTTTGAGGAAACTCCAAATCGATGGTGAAGGTGACTTTGGCTCCGGTCAGAGTTGGTGAATCATTCCCAACGTTGAAGCTAACTCTTCCACCTCCACCAGCAGACAGGGAGACACAGATTTTACATATCTGTCAGTCCCACATATCCAATCCAATCCAAAATTATTTATAAAGCATGTTTAAAAACAACAATGGTTGACCAAAGTGCTGTACATTAAGAGAATAAAAAAAGCTGGACACACCAGAGCCATCTTGAATCAATGACCACATATATGGTTGGAAAGACTATGTTGCACATTATTTTCACAACATTACAACACACACACCTTTCCAGGAGTCCTTGAACCGTGAGTTGTCATCTTTCCAGATTGGGTACATCCTAGTGTTCCATGATGGATATCGAGTGAAGCAGGTTTTGGGCTCTAAAAGATTGAGAATAAATAAACTGAAAACACTAGATGAATACTCATCCATACATGTTTGAATTAGTTATCAGTCTAAATTGTTCAGATAATTTGGATATAAATAAAAGATAGATTAATTAATTCAGTTTGTTACATGTGGCTGAGGCTGCCTCTAACTGTTTAAAAAAGAATTTTAATACCAGTTCAAACCTCTGGTACCAATCCCACTCATGTGATGTTAAGCTGAGTGTAAGCAAGGTTTTATTACAGGGCTAAATTTTGGATTAAATGTTAAGGCGGATAACATAATTATGCACTAAATCACACTTTTGAATCAATTCAATCTGAATTGTTTTCAAGCATTTAATTCAAACAAGCTTCCCTGTTAGTCTACTCATGGACTTGCTGTTCACTTTAAATGTTGTTTTTGTCTGTTTTATATTCAAAATAAGTCTTTCTGAAATGATGCAAAGGGATTTGCAATATTATGTAGTGCAGGAGAGACTTTTAGGTTCAAGAGATGATAGATAGTCAATAGCTCCTTCCAAGACTGAGGGGGAAGAGTTTTGACTTTGGAAAATTTTGACCTTAACTTTGGAGTAAATGTTTTTTTCACCCATTACTTTGCAATCAAATTTGAAAAAGAATCTCCTCAGTGTCTGGACAAGATTAATTATTACAACAACCAGTACTGCACATCTCAATAACTTTGCTGTATGGAGTGCATTATCTGCATGCAAATGTGAATTTAAATCAATTTAAAAGTCCCTCTATGAATGAAAAAAGTGCTTTAAATGTCAAATTCTGTGTCATAGACACACATGCATGTAAAGAGCAAGGGGTGTAGAAAAAAAACAGAAGCTTCTATAAAACCTAAATCCAGAAAAAGGAAATTGAGTAAACTGTGTGCTGTTTATGAGTAACAAAGACATTTTACATGTTGGACAACACCTAACTATATATAAAGGAATACAGGGATTAAATCGAGCTTGCAGAACATCTGCATTTTGACTGTTGTTTGGGACACTTTGTAATGTTTAAAGGTGGGGTATGAGATGTTTTCTGGAGCATTTTTTATCATATTGTCTGAAAACCTCCTCACGACCCCATTGCACCCACTAAAATAGAATGTTTGGGGGAAAAAAATAATATTTTAGTCCATTGTAGAGGGTGTAGCAAGAGGAAATGTCTGACCAATAGAAGTAATGATGAGAGTTACTTCTATTGGATTCTGACATGCCAATCAACCGTCAGCCCCCCTCCCCCCTGCGCGTTCACAGACTCGTGACTCGTTCATGTGTTTTGAAGGCGTGGTTTCGAGGGGTGGGCTGAAGGGAGAGGCAAGGTTGTGTATTTTCAAAAATATAGCTTGCAGGAACCGTTTTTCCAAGATCTCATACCCCACCTTTAAGTCTAGTTTTAGTCTACATTTTGAGTAAAATTAAAGTTACGAGTAAATTCAATTGATCATAATATTCAATTGCACCTTTTATTTATCTAGCACTGAACTAAATTTCAAATTGAACATTGTACTGCATTTCTTTGACAGTTTTATGATGTGTACCAAATGTGAACAATAATTGATCCACATTAAGATATTTAGATTTTCTGTTTGTTATATCTGATCTTTAATATAAAAGACTAAACATTATATAATAACATAATATAATATAGCTACTAAATGAGGTAATTCTTTGTTGCAGCACTTTTCCACAAGCAAGTGATCTGGATGGCTTTACCTCCATTGAAGTAAGAACAGGTTATTCTGTTCTGAGATTCTCACTTCCAGCATCAGAATTCAAATATTGTACATTTTCTAGAAAAGTCTAGAAAACACAGATTAGGTATTATGTTGTAGCCTCAAGTTAGTGTACACATGTTCTAATACAAAGAAAACATTTTGTCTACTCACTTGCCACAGTTTGTGAAGCTACTGCCAAAAGCACCAACAGTACAGCAGACTTCCCCATTGTCAGTGCACCACTTCCATGTGAAATATCCTTTCAGTGAGCAGTGGGCAACAGAAAACTGGCTTTATAAACTAACTGATGTTTTATCTGCAGAAACACCTCCCTTCTGCTGACCACTCCTCCTCCAGTAAGATTCAAGGGCAGTTAGACTGATCTTGATTTGTTCTTTTACAGTACATTTGGGTCTCGGGAATTATCGTTATACCGCAGACAACACGTCAAATAATCTTACAAAAAATTCCATCCATATTCCAACATTCCATTTGAACTACTGCAAGGCAACACCTGATCATGAAACACAGTGCCCAACCTGACGGAAGGAAATGATTTTCAAATAAATATTCTGTGTCACCACTGCCAGAATTATTGGAGACATGTGAAAATAGCTAAACCTCCAGGATTAGATGATTGGGTAAATGCTGTGACTGCATGTTATAATTCAGTGAAACAGTACAATATAAAAGATGGGAGCAGCCCGTGAAATCCTAATTGAACGAAACAAACTAAAGGTTAAAGACTGATGAAGATCCATCTGAACTTTTGGATTGAATACAGCAGCTCATTTGCTTTTAAGGTTGTTGACTGAATTTCCCATCTCTCCACCCATTGTCTTATGCTTATCCTAGGTTGAGTCGCGGGGGCAACAGGTTCATGAGAGAAACCCAGACATTCCATTCCCCAACGGCACTCTCCAGGACATCCTGGGGAATCCCAAGGCATTCCCAGGCCAAAAGGGATTTATAATCCCTCCAGTGTGTTCTGGGCCTTCCCCAGGGCCTCCTCCCAGTTGGACCTGCCCAGAAAACCTCCAAAGGGAGGTAACCAAGAGGCATCCTAACCAGATGTCCGAACCACCTCAACTGACTCTCTTCAATGCAGAATAGCAGCGGTTCTCAGCAAGTTCCCTCCAGATGTCTGAGCTCTTCACCCTATCTCTAAGGCTGAGCCCAGGCACCCTCTGAAGGAAACCTATTTCGACCATAGGTGACCATAAGTGAGGGTTGAAAGAAAGATGGACCAAAGCTCAGAGGTTCGACAATTGGTCGAAGCCATCTCCCCAACACCCTGGAGTAAACTTTCCCCGGGGGGCTGAGTAGTATAATCCCCTTTCATTTTCTTAAAAAAGAGATCCACCAACCGGGTCTGCCACCCCACAGGTATTATCTCAGGCCTCCATGTCCCACCAAGACAGTCCCACCATGTCTAGAGCTTTTAGCATCTCAGGACGAATATCGTCCAGTGTCTTACCGCCAGGAAGCTTTTTCACTACACTGTGACTTCCGCCAAGGTGATGGAAGAGTCTTCCCCCCAGCCCTCACACTCTGCATCCTCAATGGAAGACATGCAGGACGGATTTAGGAGACCCTCAAAGTGCTCCTTCCACTGCATGACAATATCCTGAGTTTGGGACAGCAGTTCTCCCCCCAGGCCAAGCAAAACCTGGAACAGACCCTGCTTTCCCTTTATGAGTCCTCGAATAGTTTGCCAGAACATCCTCAAGGCCAACCAAAAGTCCTTCTCCTTGACCTCACCAAATTCCTCCCACAGCCAAGATTTTGCTCTAGCAACCACTAACACTGCAGCCCTTTTAGCCACTCAGTACCTGTCAGCTGCTTCAGGTGACTACTGGGACAAGCAAGCCCGAAAGGCCTCCTTCTTTTGCTTGATGGCTACCCTCAGCGCTGGTGTCCACCAGTGGGTCCTTTGGTTCCATGACAGACACCAACCACCTACAGGCCACAGCTCTTGGAAGCCACATCTGCAATGTAGGTCCTGAACATGGTCCATTCAGATTCCATGTCCCTAACCTCCCCCAGTATATGAGAAAAATTCTCCTGGAGGTGCAGATTGAAGACCTCACAGACAGTGGCCTCCGCCAAATATTTCCAGTTCACCTTCACTATATGTTTGGGCTTAGTAGGTCTGTCCTATTTTCACTGCCAATGGATCCAACTCACCACCAGGTGTTGATCAGTTGACAGCTCTGCCCCTCTCTTCACCTGAGTGTCCAAAACTTATGGCCGCAGGCCGGCATGGTATGCCCGGTGGGCCGACGCATATTTTTGGGCCGGGGCCATCCTAAATCTCTCAGCACCTCTTTGGCCCACCCCTCCCCTCACCGTTGACCCAGGTCATCAATCCTACCAGTTGAGCTGAACGGACTGGGAGAGAACAGTCAAAAACCAAAAATGGATAAACAACAGAAAAGAAAGGGTGGTGCACAGAAGCTGCGAGATAAAAGGCTAAAAAGTCTACAAGCAGCAAAATGTGCGAGGCTTACTGACATGTTTGCAAGTGCTTCCACCACGACCACAGCACCGGGTGCAGGGCCATCAAGTGCAGGGCCAAGGCCGTCAACATCATCAGCAGTAGAACAGTGTAGGCCAAACACAGAGGAAGAAGCTATCGAGGTGGATTCAGAGGTGGAGGAGGAGACAGACGTGACCCAGGGACAGATTGAGGAGGTCAGAATAGCCAGCCCGGTAAGAAGTAGGCTAATGTTCGGCGAAATGTTAGCAGAATGACGACATGTTTTTTAATGGGAGGACTGAGGGCTCTCCGTGTGCGTGGAGACTTAAATTAGGTATTTATAGATAAACGACTGGTAGGCTACATCTTCACTACATCAGTATGGGGGGAATTGATCATGCAGAAATTATTACTTATTTTATCCAGTCAGGCTGGAACACGAATAGAAAGCCTAGCCTGTTTTTTGCACAACCTTGTTGGTTAGGAGGTGGTCACCGACTGTGGTGTGTGTGTGTGTGTGTGTGCGCGTGCGCGTTTCTGTCACAGAGATCATTCAGAGTCTTTATTTTCAACTAATGCTATGAGTAGATTTACTTTATTTGAAGGTGTAAAAGTGACATGCGCCTGTCATTAGCATTACAGTACTTAAACCATCATTAATGTAGGCAAGGCTATAACGTATCTAGTGCCATTCGATTTTGTAGGCTTATGTAAAGTTGACTGGTGTGCAGATATTGCAAATACCCAATGACATCAGTCATAGATATCAAGTGTGTCATTAATGTTTATGACCCTCTCATGTAGACACCAAAGTGTTCAGTGTTATTTTAGCTTGTTATAACTATATTGTTTGCAGGTGTTACAGGTTACAGTTGCCCATGTAATATTAGTGAAACATTGCTTTGCTGAAATGGATTGGTAGGTAACCGGAGAAATACGAAATTAATATTCCTGCCTCTCTCTCTTTCTCTGTGTTTAGTCAAGAGAGACTGTTGAAATAGAAGTGGAGGAGTCATCGGGAGATCAGGCAGTTGTTGACTATTTTAGCCGTCCCCATCCCACAAAGAGGCAGGAATTTTTAAAGTTTCATCCACAACAGGATGCCACAAACCCGGTTGTTCAGAGGCTCTTTGCGAGAGCGGAAGACATAGCATGGAAATGGCTGACATATTGTAGTCAACGCCATGCTTTATTTTGTTTTGTTTGCCTTGCTTTTAGCAAGCCCAATGATCATAGTGCCTTTATTATAGGCATGACAGACTGGAGGCTTGTGCACCAAGGAATAGAAGAGCATGAGAGAGGCATGGCACTTAGACAGTGTTTAGAGTGTGTAGATTTAATTGCATTTTTCACAGAAAGTGATGAGATTACTTGTGTGATCGTATAAATATTCATGGTGGGCCGCCATGGCCAAAAATGCCCGGGCCATTTTTTGGTCCCAGTCCAGCCCTGGCCGCAGGTCTGATGACACGAATACAAAGTCGATCATCAACCTCTGGCCGAAGGTTGCCTGATACCAGGTACACTCCAAAATTCTGCATCACTCAAAGCTTACTACTATAAGGTCTAATATATTTTAGTGAAATGCTGAGATAAAATATAATATCTGAATTGTTAAAGTATGCAGGGGGAGTTTTTAATTTCCGTGTCTTTAGAACAATAGCTCACACATGCCTGGAGAAAAAAAATGGATGGAATGCAATGTTAATTAGGATTACTGAAACACTTGTGACTCTGAATTTATCCGGCTTTGTCCTTCAACCCCACAACTTTAAAGTAACTCTGTTAAAACCTTTTTTGTCTGCATATCATATGCCAAACTGCAGCAATCTTTAAACCTCTTTTTGAACAATGTCAGTATTCACAGCAAATCCTGTTCAAACATGTTTCATCTGTCATTATGTTGACCATGAACTCAATAACTCCGGTCAGGCCCCTTCGCTAACATATACAGAGATTCATCCATTCAGTTTCCATACCCATTTTATCCTGTTCAGTGTCAGGAGGATGTTCACTCAGGTGACACTGGGTGAGACTCAGGCTTAGCGCTGAAACACAAACAACCTCAAAGCACAAAAAGTTGGAACAGTAATGAAAAGACAAATAAAATCAAATTTACAACTGAATTTAAATCAATAATAGATGTACAACTTTACATTTCTGGCCTGCAATTGACACAGGGGCAATATAGGGTTTGTATTGCTGTAGATAAAAATAAATAAAAATGGGGAAATAACAATCAACAAGTCATTTTAAACATAATTTGTTACAAAAAGAAGATCTAGAAAAGGCTTTGTGGTTGAGGAGCAAAGATGGGTAGAGTATCTAGAGTTTGTCAACAAATGTGTAAGTAAATCATGGAAATGTTGGAAAGCAATATATCTAAAAAAAGAAAAGAAAAGGAAAGAAAAGAAAAGAAAAGAAAAGAAAAGAAAAGAAAAGAAAAGAAAAGAAAGATTTGATCGGCTTAGCATATTTCTCCCACTACAGAGCATAACATGATTAAGGAATTTTAGTGCTTAAAGGGCACCGGCCTAAGCTGGACACCCGTGATCTCCAAACCTTCAGACTGTACTGCATCAAGAAATGTCATTCAACAGAAGCTTTTAGGGCAGAAGGGATTACTGTCCTTTGTCAAGCACTAAAATACAGATTTGTATTCACAAATGGAACTTTATTCTGTAAGTAAAGATGCCTTATGTTAACTGTCCAGAAGCAACACCAACGTATAATTTTCTGGGATATCATCATGAAAGCAAATTCAGGTTTATTTATTTATCTATATAGTGCCAAATTACAACAAATGTCATCTCAAAGCACTTAAATAATATAGTCCAATTCAAACCAATTGGAGTTTAGTTAATTGTAATCATAATCATAATTGTGAAATCCAATTAATTAATTTCAAAATAATACAATGAATTCACATAGAGCCAATTCAATAACAATTTCCTAGCCAAGGAAACCAACAGATTGCATCGAAGTATCCTGGGCCTCAATAACACCTCAGCAGTGCCACAGGCTGATTGCCTCCTTGCCACGCCACATTGAAGCAGTCATTTCTGTAAAAGGATTCCCAACCAAGTATTGAGTGCATAACTGAACACAATTTTTTGAAGGTTGACTTTTTTTGTATTAAAAACACTTTTCTTTTATTGGTCGGATGAAATATGCTAATTTTTTGAGATAGGAATGTTGAGTTTTCATGAGCTGTATGCCAAAATCATCAGTATTAAAACAATAAAAGACCTGAAATATTTCAGTTGGTGTGCAATGAATCTAAAATATATGAAAGTTCAATTTTTAACATTACATTATGGAAAATAATGAACTTTATCACGATATGCTAATTTTTTGAGAAGGACCTGTATATTATCATTTGAGAAATTAAAAAAAGAGAGCAAGGTGAGGAAAGGTGTGACAGATGACCTCCCCCAGCAGTCTAGGCCTATAGTAGCTTAACTATGGGATGTTTCAGGATCACCTGAGCCATCCCTAACTATAAGCTTTATCAAAAAGGAAAGTTTTAAGCCTGGTCTTAAAAGTGAAAAGAGTGTCTGTTTCCCGGACATTTACTGGCAGCTGGTTCCACAGAGAGGGGCCTGATAACTGAAGGCTCTGCCTCCCATTCTACTGTTAGAAACTCTGGGAACCACAAGTAAACCTGCAGTTTGGGAGCGAAGTGCTCTGTTAGGAAAATATCTTATAATGAGATCTTTAAGATATGATGAAGCTCGGTCATTAAGAGCTTTATATGTGAGGAGAAGAATCTTAAATTCTATTCTGAATTTAATAGGGAGCCAATGAAGAGAAGCTAAAACTGGAGAAATATGATCTCTCCTAGTGATGTGGCGTTTGAAGCGAGGCCTCGGAGCATGTGTCGAGCAAAAAGGGGCGAGCCAGATGAAGCGTTGTTTCGAGGCTTGTATCGTTTCCGTAAAAGTCACGTGACTGATGACAAACGAGGCCTCGGATTCAGTGTACACGTCACTGATTCATTTTAAGCGTCACTACCATAGACATAATATACGTAGACGCCTCATGGCGTGCTGGAACATAACAGCGTCGCCGCCATATTGGCTGGGTCTCCCCACTCTGGGCTAGCACCAGAATCAATTGGAGTCGACGGAGAGTGAGCTACTATGTTCGTATTTAGTGTACTTTTTTGTACTTGTTGCACTGAAGAGAGCGAGGTGTAACCGGAGTAAAATTCCTCGTGTGTGTCCACATACCTGGCAATAAAAAGCGATTCTGATTCTGATTATGGTTGCAACAACCGGCGCAGTATTGATACCAGATCGCGTGGGATTACCTTTCACAAGTAAGATTGAACAATAACTTTAACTGGTTATTTTACCATATATAATATTATGTCATCCTAACTAACGTTACGTGCAACGTTATTACAGCAGGGACTGGTACTCTCTCTCATTGTCTCTTGCTGTTTTTTGTTTCTTCTTCATATTTTGAAGGTTTCCCAGTGATACAGGCTTCAGGAGGCAATGAGAAGTTGCTATAAGACGGGAGGGTTTTGTTGCGACTGAGCCGTCAAAGCGCTGTAGTGAGCACTTCAAGCCTGATGATTTTGACAGGACGGGTGAGATTGTCAGGGTCTAGAGATGATGCTTGTGTCATTTGTGGTGTCTGTATTTCACAAAGTAAGGCTGCACCACATCGCAAAATTAACTACCCTGAAGTTACAGAGTGCCAGGATACGCGAGAAGCTGTGCAAAACAGTTATTTTTCAGCTGTCAGGATCTGTGTTTTTGGTCACCTTGTTCTCTCCTGTGTTTTTGGTTTTTCCTGGTTAATTTGCCCCAGATGTTTTGAGTTCCCTTGATTACCCTCATGTGTATTTAAGTTCAGTTCTGTCCCTTGTTTCCTGTCGGATTATTGTATGTCTACCTGTACTTCAGTTCCGTGTATGTTTGCGTCCTGGCCTTGGATTATTGTTAATAAATCACATTCATTTTCCACAACGAGGAGTTACTGTCGCTTTTGGATCCTACTCAACCACACACCGTGACAGAATAATCCGACCAAAGATGGATCCAGCAGCAGGACCTTGGACAGATTACTCTTTTTGAGTACTTTCGCCGGGAGGCTATAAGGTACGAGCGCCGCGTGGAGAATGAGGCAGCGCAGCGCTCACCTTTCTGGGGCACCCGACTGGCGATTGCGCCTCCCGGGTGCGGCCCCCGGTGATATTGGGACTGTCCACCTCCTCAGAACCGGCCGTCCATGGGACGAGGAGGACGCCGGTCTGGTCGACGCCCGGCAGAGGCATCTGCAGTGGGTGACGCCTCCCAGGTCCTACGGGAGGGTCACCTCGCCAACGGTAGGAGATCTCGGGGGAACGCTCCCCAGTGTTCCCGGGGAGGTTCCAGTGCTCCTCGCCAGGGGGTCCCTGCCGCCACAGCCCCGCGCCGCCTAAAGACCCCAGAGCCCGCTCCGCGCCGCCTAAAGACCCCAGAGCCCGCTCTGCGCTGTCTGAAGACCCCTGAGCCCGCTCCTCGTCAGCTCCGAGCACCTGAGCCCGCTCCTTGTCAGCTCAGGGCACCTGAGCCCGCTCCTCGTCAGCCCCGAGCACCTGAGCCCGCTCCTCGTCAGCCCCGAGCACCAGAGCCCGCTCCTCGTCAGCCCCGAGCACCAGAGCCCGCTCCTCGTCAGCCCCGAGCACCTGAGCCCCGCCTGAGTGCACCGGCTCCAGCTCCTCGTTATCAGGCTGCACCTGAGCTCGAGGTGAGCTCAGGGAAGCCGCAGGAACTGCTCGGCCTGTCAGCTTTCCTCTTGGGCGTCCTCCTGCAGCTCCTGGAGGAGCCTCCGCCGCTGCCGCCCCCTACGCCGAGCTCCCATGCCTCCACGTCGCCTCTGCCTGCGCCGAGCTCCAGCGCCTCCGCGTCGCCTCTGCCTGCGCCGAGCTCCAGCGCCTCCGCGTCGCCTCTGTCTGCGCCGAGCTCCAGCGCCTCCACGTCGCCTCTGCCTGCGCCGAGCTCCAGCGCTTCAGCGTCGCCTCTGCCTACGCCGAGCTCCAGCGCATCCACGTTGCCTGCGCCGAGCTCCAGCGTTCCCTCGTCACCGCATCTCCGGGGGTCCATGCTGGATCCTCCGGACCTTCGTCTTGGCTTCGGACACAAACCAAAGACAAAGCACTAAAATTAAAAAAATTAAAATTAATTTACCAATAAAATAGAGAAACATCAAATGCAATATACAAATAGTAATAATAATAAAATCCATAAAACTAGTAGAAGGCGAGGGTGTATAGATGTGTTTTTAGCTGCTTTTTAAAGTTTGTAATATCTGTTGACTGACGAATGTGCACTGGTAAAAAGTCCCAGATTTTCTGTGCATAAAAACAGAAAGCCGCTTCACCCGTCTTTTTATATTTCATCCTAGGAACACTTAATAAAGTAGCACTTGATGATCTCAGAGCTCGACCCGGAACATACTACGTGAGTAGTTCCGAAATGTACGGAGGTGCTAATCTATTCAGAGATTTAAAAACCAATAAGAGAATTTTAAAATCTATTCTAAAAGAAACAGGGAGCCAGTGTAGTGAAGCCAGAACAGGTGTGATGTGTTCTCTCTTTTTAGAGCGGGTTAGGATTCTAGCAGCAGCATTCTGAACAAGCTGTAATCTGTCAGTCGTGGATTTTGGGACCCCAGTAAATAGTGCATTACAGTAGTCAAGTCGTGAGAAAACAAAAGCATGGATTAGTTTCTCAGCATCCTTCTGTTTGAGGAATGGTCTAACCCGTGTAATATTTCGTAAGTGATAGAATGCTGTTCTTGTAACATTTCCAATGTGAGGTTTAAAAGTTAATTTGGAGTCTAGAATTACACCCAGATTTCTAATTTCATCCTTCACTTGTATAGACAAATTTGCAAGTTGGTTCAAACCTTTGATTTATCTGCTAGGTTGCCAATTATAAGAATTTCTGTTTTTTCTTCATTCAATTTTAGGAAGTTTCTATTCATCCAGTTAGTGATGCTGTTCAAGCAGGATGTTAGTTTGTCTAGAGCACTTGTATCATTTTGCTCAACAGAGATATAGAGTTGCGTGTCATCTGCATAGCTATGATAACTGACTCCATGTTTTTTTAATAATGTGTCCTAATGGTAGCATATAAAGAGAGAACAGTAGAGGACCCAGTACTGAACTTTGAGGGACACCATAATTTATATCATAAACATTGGATCTATGCTCGGCCAGACTAATAAAGAACTTTCTGCCTCTAAGATCCGATTTGAACCACTGTAGGACTGTTCCCGAAAGGCCTACCCAATTTTCAAGTTGATCTATAAGAATGTCGAGGGAAAGTTCAAGAATATCAAATTTAGAACTCAGGATTAAATCATTAGAAGTTGTCTACAGTGCCTCCAAAGAGGAACACATACTGAATGAATTAAGGAAAGCTAAACTTGAACTAAATGAAATTATTGATAAACAAACACAGTTCCTGATACAAAGACTTCGCTTGGAGAATTTTGAGCATGGTAATAAATCTGGAAGGTTCCTAGCAAATCAATTAAAGATTAACAAAGAGAAAACTACAATCTCTTCGGTTAGGGATTCGGAAGGAAATATTACCCATGACCCTGATGTAATCAACAATGCTTTTAGGGACTTCTATAAAGCCTTATATTCATCACAAAATGATCCACCAGACAGAAACATAGATCAGTTTCTTAGTAACATCAACCTCCCAAAATTACAACTCGAACAGGCCACGGCTCTGGATTCACCCCTCTCAACAGGAGAACTCCATGAAGCCCTTTAACATATGCCTAGTAACAAAGCCCCAGGACCAGATGGTTTTCCAGCTGAGTTATACAAAGAATTTTGGACTGTTTTGGAACCTACATTTCACAAAATGGTTTTACAAGTCAAGGAGAATGGCAGATTATCCCCTAACATGAACTCTGCTAACATTATCCTTCTACAGAAACCAGGAAAAGACCCTGTACTTCCATCCAGCTACCGCCCAATATCACTAATAAATGTAGACCTCAAAATAATCTGCAAAGCTCTCACCAAAAGAATAGAAAAAATAACTCCCCTTATAATACATCCTGACCAGACAGGTTTTATAAAGGGTAGACACTCATCCATTAACACACGCAGACTAATTAATCTCATAGATTATTCTACCATCAACAACTTGGAAACCACAATTGTCTCTCCAGATGCTGAAAAAGCATTTGATAAAGTTAACTGGAAACTTTTATTTGCAGCATTAAACAAATTCGGGTTTGGGTCGTACTTCATTAACTTGATAAGGATACTATATAGCTCCCCAAATGCATGTGTCAGGACAAATGATCAAATTTCTCCAAGCTTCAGTCTGCAGAGAGGTACCAGACAGGGTTGCCCACTTTCACCCTCACTTTTTGCCATCTTCATCGAACCTTTAGCAGCTGCTATCAGACAAGATGGAAATATTAAAGGCATCCATCCCAAAAATATTGAACATAAAATAAGTCTTTATGCTGATGATGTATTACTTTTCCTTCAGAACTCAGAGACATCTCTCACTCACACGATCACACTCATAAATAAATTCTCAGCACTTTCTGACTACTCTATCAACTGGTCTAAGACCACCGTTCTGCCCATCAACTGTAGTTTCAAGAATATACCTGCTATCACTTTAAAGTCAGGAAATATTAGATACTTAGGCATAAACATTTCCTCCAGGCTGTCAGAGCTAACAAAGCTAAATTATGTTCAACTCTTAAAGACAGTAGAGGATGATCTCACTCGTTGGAAGTCATTACCCATATCACTTATGGGGAGAGTCGCTACCATTAAAATGATGGTATTACCAAAAGTTAACTATTTGTTTTCAATAATTCCCATAAAACCATCCGCTACTTGGTTTAAGTCACTAGATTCATGCATCTCCAAATTTTTGTGGAAAAACAAACCACCACGTATTAGTTTAAAAACTCTACAGAAGACCAAGGACAGTGGTGGATTAGATTTACCTAATTTTCAGCACTATTTCTTAGCCAATAGGTTACAATATATATCAAAATGGTTTAAATCTAGCTCACTAGATGAACCATGGATAAACATAGAACAAGCTCTATGTGATAATATGGAAATCTCGGACCTGCCACTTATTAGTCCAAATGTAAAACATCACAAATGCTTCAAAAGCATTAACATCAGCACCTCTCTGACAGCCTGGTGGGAATTTCTTAAAATTACAAAGTCCTCACTTCTCCCGTGTAAACTTACACCCATCTGGAACAATCCTGACATCCTGCAAAACAAAAAAATGCTAAACTTTACTCTATGGAAGAACAAAGGAATAAAACATCTGGAACATGTTGTCCAAAATGGAAATTTTATTTCATTCGATGCGCTCATATCACAACATGGCTTAGGAAACAATACATTTCTAGAATACCAACAACTTAAATCTATAATAACTAAGAAATATATCCTCCAACAACCAGACTTACAACTACCCATTAGGGTAGCAGAATTTTTAAGCTTCTGCACACCAAAACTGCTATCAAAAATATATAAATTACTGTCTAAGATGGATGATACAATTTCTTTACCATCCTCAAAATGGGAGGCAGATTTATCCCTCAGTTCTAATTCTAACCATAACTTCTCGCCACAAATATGTTTGAACACCTTCAGAATGACTCGAAATCCTAATTTGCAGCTCATACAATACAAAATCCTTCACAGAACACATTATACAGGACAAAGGATGTTCAGGATGGGTCTAACACACTCAAATATCTGCTCACATTGCACAGATAACACACCTGATAATTATGCACACGCTTTATGGTTTTGTTTCCAGAAGTTTTGACTTGAGGTCTGTGAGGACCCATCAACATGGCTAAAGTGTAGCATTCCTGCATTCAATTCAAAATTCAATTAAAAAATACTTTATTTATCCCAGAGGGAAATTAAATGATGATGTAGCTCAATTAAATCAAAGAGTTATTATAGATGCTGATGGCTGTGGGCAGGAAAGATTTCCTGTAGCGGTCCGTTTTGCATCCAAACTGAAGAAGCCTTTGACTGAAGAGACTCTGTTTTCTGATAACAGTCTCATGGAGAGGATGTTCAGGGTTGTCCATAATTCTCTTGATTTTATGCAAAATCCTTCTTTGCATTATTGTCTCCAGAGGTTCCACAGTCGTCCCCAGAACAGAACCAGCCTTCCTTATCAGGTTGTTGAGTCTTTTTAGGTCCCTGGTTCTGATGCTGCTGCCCCAACAGATGACGCAAGAGGAAATGACGCTCTCAACAACAGACTTGTAGAAGATCTGCAACATCTTGTTGCAAACCTTGAAGGACCTTAGCTTCCTCAAGAAGTACAGTCTGCTCTGTCCTTTCTTGTAGATTGCTTCACTGTTGTGTCTCCAGTCCAGTCTGTTGTCCACATGAACACCAAGGTATTTATATTCCTCAACCACCTCCACTTCTTCTCCCATGATGGAAACAGGGTTTGATCTGACCTTGTTTCTCCTGAAATCTACAATCATCTCCTTTGTTTTGTTAACATTCAAGATGAGATGATTGTTCCCACACCATGCCACAAAGCGGTCCACCAGCTCTCTGTACTCAGCTTCTTGTCCATCTCTGATACACCCGACAACTGCAGAGTCATCTGAATATTTCTGTAGATGACAGGAGTCTGACTTGTACTGGAAGTCTGAAGTGTACAGAGTGAAAAGGAATGGTGAGAGTACAGTCCCCTGTGGTGCTCCTGTGCTGCTGATCACCAGGTTAGACACACAATTCTTCAGTCTGACAAACTGTGGTCTGTTTGTCAGGTAGTCATTAATCCAGGTGATTGTTGAGGCCTCCACCTGAGTCTTCTGGAGTTTCAGACTAAGCAGATCAGGCTGGATTGTGTTAAATGCACTGGAGAAATCAAAGAACATGATCCTCACAGTGCTGCCTGCTTTATCCAGATGACAGTGGGTTTGTTGAAGCAGGTGTATGATAGCGTCTTCAACTCCAACTCCATGGCGATAAGCAAACTGCAGGGGGTCCTGATATGTGCTGGTTTGCTTACACAGGTGGGTCAACAGGAGTCTCTCCAGGACCTTCATGATGTGGGATGTCAGGGCAACAGGTCTGTAGTCATTGATATCTGAAGGGTGAGTTTTCTTTGGTACCGGAACCAGACAGGATGTCTTCCACAACAGTGGTACCTTCTCTTGGGTCAAGCTAAGGTTGAAAAGGTGTTGCAGAATCCCACAGAGCTGCTCTGCACAGGCCTTCAGGACTCGGGGGCTGACACCATCTGGACCTGCAGCCTTGTTCCGGTTCAGTCTCTCCAACTGCCTCTTCACCTGACTTCTAGAAACAGAAAAGTGGGAGGGGGAGGCAAAGGGGACAGCAGCATCTCCTGATTGGGTTGATGACAAACTAGTGGAAGCAGAAGAATCCATGACTAAGGTGGAGGTGGAGATGTTACAGGAAAGCTGTGGGTCAGAGGAGGATGGGATGTCTCTTTGGCTGGGAACAGGATGGGAGGATGGTGAGCTTGTTCCTGAACTGAACCTGTTGAAGAATGTGTTCAGCTCATTTGCTCTGTCCAGACTTCCATCCATCCAATCCTCCCTCTGCTTGAGGCCTGTGATCTTCTTCATTCCTGACCACACATCTCTGATATTGTTCCTCTGCAGTTTACTCTCAAGCTTCTTTCTATACACCTCCTTGCTCTCTCTGATCTTGACTTTGAGCTGCTTCTGTATACTCCTCAGTAACTCCCTGTCTCGCTCCCTAAAGGCTCTTTTTTTCCTGTTCAATAGTTCCTTTAGCTCACTGGTGATCCAGGGTTTGTTATTAGGGAAGCATCTCACTGTTCTGGTGGGGATGGTGTTGTCCACACAGAAGTTTATATAGTCAGTCACACACTCAGTCATGGCATTAATGTCCTCTCCATGTGGCTTACAAAGAGAAATCCAATCGGTTGCATCAAAACAACCCTGTAAGGCTTCTTCAGCTTCCTCTGACCACTTTCGAACAGTCCTTTTTGTGACAGGTAGTCTCTGGACAAGGGGTTTATATGCTGAACAGAGAAAAACAAGGTTGTGATCTGATTTTCCCAAGGGAGGTCTTGATTTGGAAATGTATGAATCCTTGACATTTGTGTGAAACAAATCCAATGTCTTGTTTTCTCTGGTAGAGCAGCTGACAAACTGTTGAAAAGTTGGCAGTGTAGCAGAGAGTGAGGCATGATTAAAATCACCAGATATTGCCACAAAAGAATTGGGGTGTTGAGTCTGTATCTTAGCAACAACGGAACTGATGACATCACATGCAGTGTCGGCAACAGCTGAGGGTGGAATGTAAACAGCCACCAAAACAACACTGGTGAACTCTCTTGGCAAATAATATGGACGAAAACTTACTGCCAATAGTTCAATGTCAGGACTTTCAGATACGACTCTTCACAGTAACATGTCCTGGGTGACACCATCTGTTGTTGACAAGCACTGCCAATCCACCCCCTTTCCTTTTCCTGCTACTCTTTAAATCTCGATCTGCTCGTACAGTCAGGAAGCCCGGCAGAGAGACGCTGGAGTCGGGAATATGATCCTGTAGCCATGTCTCAGTAAAACACATAATGCTACATTCCCGATATTCTTGCTGAGTCCTTATCAAGGCTAAAAGTTCATCCAACTTGTTAGCTAACGATCTTACATTTCCCATGACGCAGGATGGCAGAGATGGTTTGAACTTCTTCTTTCTTTCTCTCCTCTTTGCTCCTGCTCTGCATCCACGACGCCTCCTTTTCAATTCCAGTGGGATTTCTGGCTTCAGTTGTCGAATTATTTCTGCTTTTCCAATGTTATTCAGCTGCTCCCTGTTGTAAACCACGTTGTTGCTATGGTGATGCATCATGACAAAAGAGTAAAATATACAAAAGTATTGGGAAAAATTAATCCAGCTGCACAGCATCCAAGGTAGGAAGGAACAGTTGTCCAAAAAATGCAATTTCTTCCAAGAAATAACAGGAATGAAATTTAGAAAAAAAGAAAAATCTCAATGTGAGGTACAGAGCTACTCCAACATGCTGCCACCCTCAGCAGCGCATTCTAGAACAACAACATGCCCCACACTGTGCATACTGGGTGACTTGGACAACATCAACATGGAAATTAACTCCGCACACATGGTCCTCACAGTGCTATGTATCACAAAGAAAACTATTCTCATGAACTAGAAAGCAAAGAGGAATCTGTGTATTAACCAGTTTAGAAATTTTCTTTTAGATTATATTAGCATGGAAACAATGTCTGCCTCCTCAAAAGATCAACTGGCTGAATTTCATTCTCTCTGGTCCCCGCTGATTAGCTTTATCACATAGTGGGGGTGGTGTGTTGCTGTCCCGCCGCTCTGGGCGGTCGGTTGTGTGCTGGGGGGGGGCTGTGTGGCTTCGGGTTTCTGGTGGTCTCTCGGGTCATGGGGGCCGGGTTGATCATTGCTGGGGGGGACTGTGTGTCTGGCCTGGTTGACAGTTTGGGGGACTTGTGGGTGGAGCTGTCTTGCGGTGTTGGGCGTGGTCTCTAGGTGGGCATGGGGGGGGTGGTCGCTGGCTCTGGGTCGGGTGGCCACGCCACTCTGGCATGGGGTGTAGTGCTGGGCCTGGGCCCTGGTGTCTGGGCGCTGCCTTGCATCCCGGGGGGTGCCCTGTCTGTGCCCGGGGGGGTCTGGTTGCCCTGGGCACGCCGCCGTGAAGGTGGGTCGGTGCGGGTACTGGTGTCGGGCTGGTTGCTCTGGGGTCTCTGATGTGCCTGCAGGCTGTTCTTTGTTAGGGTGGGGTGGCGTGCGGTGGGGTGTGGCGGTGCTTCTCCCCTGTTGGGGGCGGCTTGGGTGGGCCTGGGTGATGGTGGGTCTCAGGCCCGGGCTGTTATGACTGGAATGATTGTGTGGTTTGTTTGTTGTTTATTTGTTTTTGTTTGTTGTGTTCTGTTTTGTTTGTTTTGTTTTGTTCTTTTCTTTATTTGTAGGGGCCGTCTGGGGTGGGGCGGGTGGGTGCCTTCGGGTTGCCAAGTGGCTCCCCGAATACGCTGCGGGCCCCGGACCTGGTGAACATCGGGCCCTCCTGCTCTGTGGCGGATCCCAGGAAACAGGGGTGCCTGTTGCAGCCATTCCTTGGCTGCCCTCTCCGGGGGAGCCTCTCTCCCCTGGTCTTCTAGATCCCCATACCCCTCTCTCTTCTGGCTCCTGTACACAGCACACATTGCTTCACCCACCTGTGGGCATGTCTTCACTCCCGGGGCGCTTGCCCAGGGGCACTGGGGCAGGCGCTGGCCCACTGCGGTTGGCTGTCTGGGGCGCCTGGTCCTCTCGGGTGTTGGGCGGGGCCCCTGCCGGGGGGTTTTGGTGGCGCTCGGGCTCGCGGGGGCCGGTTCCGGCGCGCGGCCCATGTCTGGGTGGCGCAGGCCTGGCGGGGCTGGTAGGCTGCCGCCTCTGGTCGCCGAGGGGGCTCTGCCCGATGCTTGTGGGGGCTCTGTCCGGGAGCTTCCTCTGCTGTCTTCTGGGGGGATGCGTGGTTGTCCCTACGGTGGGCTTCCCGGGTTCTGTGCTCCTTGGGGGCTGTTGGTGGCCTGGGTATGGGGGCCCTCTCGGCCTGCTTCTGATTGCTGGGGGGGGGGGGATTGTGACACTATACACTGATATTTAAGCATGGTTATTATGTGGGACCATCTATGTGTATTGCATGTTCATGCACACACACTCACACTCACACTCACACTCTCTCACACACACACACACACACACACACACAAACACACATTCATTAGCCCAGTAGCATGCTCACTATGCTCACTAAGCAGTTGTTGTGCTGTCCTGTGGTTTAAGGTCACCTGTGTATTATATGAGATTGCTGCTGCTTGTGTTTTTTTTGTTTGTGTGTTTGTTCTCTGCTTGTCTGCTTACAGGTGCTCCTGGTGCTTCTAAGGTTGGATTCCCCACAAAAGCCGTGAATCGTCTTCAGTTTTGTTTTTACAGGTGTAGCAGCTGGTTGTCGGATTTTTCATTGTTTTTTATGTTTGTCTCTTCATGTTTCTGTTCTTTTTTTCTCTTCTTCGCTTTCCCTCTCTCTCTGTCCCCCGGTCCGGTTCGGCACTATTATCATATCATGTTAAATATTGTAACAAAAATAAATAAATAAAAATGAGGAGTTGATGGGCGTCAAGGGGAGCTTTACATTCATAAAGCTTCCCTTGGCATAGCAAATGTGTTTAGCATAAACGTATTCAGATTACAATTCTGCTGCCATAATGCTGGACAGGACAAGGGAAAAAAAAAAAAAAAAAAAAGAATGTCGAGGTCTACCGTGTCAAAAGCTGCACTGAGATCTAAGAGAAGGAGGACAGATACCTGGTTTCTATCCGCATTAACTCTGAGATCATTTACTATTCTGACCAGAGCTGTTTCAATTCAATTCAAAATACTTTATTTATCCCAGAGGGAAATTAAATGTTGATGTAGCTCAATTAAATCAAAGAGTTATTATAGATGCTGATGGCTGTGGGCAGGAAAGATTTCCTGTAGCGGTCCGTTTTGCATCCAAACTGAAGAAGCCTTTGACTGAAGAGACTCTGTTTTCTGATAACAGTCTCATGGAGAGGATGTTCAGGGTTGTCCATAATTCTCTTGATTTTATGCAAAATCCTTCTTTGCATTATTGTCTCCAGAGGTTCCACAGTCGTCCCCAGAACAGAACCAGCCTTCTTTATCAGGTTGTTGAGTCTTTTTAGGTCCCTGGTTCTGATGCTGCTGCCCCAACAGATGACGCAAGAGGAAATGACGCTCTCAACAACAGACTTGTAGAAGATCTGCAACATCTTGTTGCAAACCTTGAAGGACCTTAGCTTCCTCAAGAAGTACAGTCTGCTCTGTCCTTTCTTGTAGATTGCTTCACTGTTGTGTCTCCAGTCCAGTCTGTTGTCCACATGAACACCAAGGTATTTATATTCCTCAACCACCTCCACTTCTTCTCCCATGATGGAAACAGGGTTTGATCTGACCTTGTTTCTCCTGAAATCTACAATCATCTCCTTTGTTTTGTTAACATTCAAGATGAGATGATTGTTCCCACACCATGCCACAAAGCGGTCCACCAGCTCTCTGTACTCAGCTTCTTGTCCATCTCTGATACACCCGACAACTGCAGAGTCATCTGAATATTTCTGTAGATGACAGGAGTCTGACTTGTACTGGAAGTCTGAAGTGTACAGAGTGAAAAGGAATGGTGAGAGTACAGTCCCCTGTGGTGCTCCTGTGCTGCTGATCACCTGGTTAGACACACAATTCTTCAGTCTGACAAACTGTGGTCTGTTTGTCAGGTAGTCATTAATCCAGGTGATTGTTGAGGCCTCCACCTGAGTCTTCTGGAGTTTCAGACTAAGCAGATCAGGCTGGATTGTGTTAAATGCACTGGAGAAATCAAAGAACATGATCCTCACAGTGCTGCCTGCTTTATCCAGATGACAGTGGGTTTGTTGAAGCAGGTGTATGATAGCGTCTTCAACTCCAACTCCATGGCGATAAGCAAACTGCAGGGGGTCCTGATATGTGCTGGTTTGCTTACACAGGTGGGTCAACAGGAGTCTCTCCAGGACCTTCATGATGTGGGATGTCAGGGCAACAGGTCTGTAGTCATTGATGTCTGAAGGGTGAGTTTTCTTTTTTTCAGTTTCAGTGCTGTGACCTGATCTGAAACCTGATTGGAATTTATCAAACACCTCATTATTTTTTTTAAATTCATTTACTTGTGCAAACACGACTTTTTCTAGGATTTTACTAAGGAATGGTAAATTTGAGATGGGTCTGAAATTATTTAAAACTGATGAGTCAAGGTTGTGTTTTTGCAGTACAGCAACCTTGAGGGCATCTGGTACAGTGCCTGTATCTAAGGAACAGTTTATGATATCTAAAACATTATGAATAACACTTTCTAGAATCTGTTTAAAGAAAGAGGTTGGTATTGGATCTAAAGTACAGGTCGCAGAACTTAGCTGAGTTATTATTTTACGCAGTTCTGAGAGAGAGATCTTTCTGAAATCCTGCATTGCAGATGTGATTGAAGGACTATCAGAGTTTCAGGTTTTGAGCTCATAAGACTTGATCTAATATGATAGATTTTATCATTAAAAAATTGTGCAAATAATTCACACTTGCTTGGCGATGCCTCTAATAGCCAATCTTTCGTGGTTGTGGGATTTAAAAGGCGGTCTATGGTAAAAAATAAAAATTTTGGATTGTTACTATTCTCATCTATAATTTTTGAGAGATGTAACTGCCTCTGTGTTCTCATGGTCTTATTGTACACTTCTATGCAATTTTTGAAAATGTCATAGTGTTGTTGTTCAGTTTTCCATGGTGTTTTCTTAGTCAAAGAGATCCTTTTTTCTTTTTCTGGAGCAACTAAATCTAGAACTGATCTTGTTTTTGTGTTAAAAAAGTTGACCATTTTATTTACATCAAGGTCGTCATAGCGAATTGGTGTATTATTTAAAATGTTAGTGAAATCATTAGCAGTTGATGCCTTGAGGTACCGTTTCCTTTTTAAATTGTTAGTTTTAGTTCTCATTTTTAAATGGAGTGATTCTGTAAAAAATACACAATAGTGATCTGAGACTGCAACATCTAAAATTTCATCAATGTCTAAGGGCAGATTTCTTGACATCACTAGATCTAAAGTGACCCTTGATTACCCTCATGTGTATTTAAGTTCGGTTCTGTCCCTTGTTTCCTGTCGGATTATTGTATGTCTACCTGTACTTCAGTTCCGTGTATGTTTGCGTCCTGGCCTTGGATTATTGTTAATAAATCACATTCATTTTCCACAACGAGGAGTTACTGTCGCTTTTGGATCCTACTCAACCACACACCGTGACATCAGCTCAGTTATTTAAAAAAAAAAAAAAACTGAGCTGGTACAATATATATGTGCAATATTATATTAGATAGATAGATAGATAGATAGATAGATAGATAGATAGATAGATAGATAGATAGATAGATAGATAGATAGATAGATAGATACTTTATTGATCCCGAAGGAAATTCAAGCATCCAGTAGCAGACATAAAGCAATAAAAATGTTTATACAATTATAAACACTTTAAAAACAATCTAAGAATTTAAGAAACTGTTTAAAATATAAAGTGACCAGTGAAGTAAGACGAAAGTGAAATATAAAGTGACCAGTGAAGTAAGACGAAAGTGAAATATAAAGTGATCAGTGAAATTCAGAAGCACCATCACTGAGAGAGTTACATATACAGCTTCAATGAATGAGTAATAAGTCATCTAGATGAATTATGAATAAAGTATTTTTCTATTCTATTCCATTTTATTCAATGTTTACTTCCATCATATTTATAATTCCACCATTTTTAGAACTGTATATATCTTTTTCTAATATATTTATAACTGTTTTTTATTGCTTAACACTTTTTTTTTATTCACGACACTTTATTTTTCTCGTTGTTGTTTTGTCTGTTGTTCTTGAGTGCCAACAAAATTTTGCTGTAGGAATACAAATAAAAAATCCTTGAATCCTATATGGGACCTTGTATGTATATGTGTGAAGGGTCGTGTGTGTGTGTGAGAGAGAAATAAATTCAAATGAACAATCAAACTTGTCTCTTTATTAAAATATAAAATTTATATTTAAATTAATTTATACATTTATTAATATGCCATAGCCTACCATATATCTTTGTTAAAGAGCATAATACAAAGTCTTTCAGCATGAAAGCATGTATTTTTAATGTGTGACAGCATCCTGTATCATAACTAAATCTCTGTCGTTTGTAACAAAGCAAACCATGTGAAAATCCGGTAAAAATTCGGGGAGTTATGATCATTGTAGTTGGGGATATACACCGTCCTCAGTCTAAATAAATGCAATGTGGAGGCATTGGAGACCAAGCCAAGATGGCGGCTGCGCTGATACGTCAGCTCCAATAGGCAGCGTCAGTCAATGAGGCGTCTACGTATATTATGTCTATGGTCACTACCGCATAAAAAA
Source organism: Odontesthes bonariensis (assembly GCF_027942865.1). Lineage (NCBI taxonomy): Eukaryota > Metazoa > Chordata > Actinopteri > Atheriniformes > Atherinopsidae > Odontesthes > Odontesthes bonariensis. The sequence goes on along the minus strand of NC_134515.1, from coordinate 33,664,929 downwards.
GGTTTGAACCTCACGGTACTTCGAGGGTTTTGAGTTGGCGTTTGGTATTGGTGAGAGGTAGAGTGTGCGTTGGTTGTATCAGAGTTAGTGGTTAAGTTCAGTTATTATATCAGTCATTATATCATCTATTTTTATTATTATACTGCATTAGAATATATCGTAATTAGGTTAGAATAGTGTTTTAATAGTTATATAGGATATATGTAGGATAGGACATAGTAGGATATCCATCCATCCATCCATCCATTATCTTCCGCTGGTCCGGGGATCGGGTCGCGGGGGTAGCAGCTTTAGCAGAGAGACTCAGACGTCCCTGTTCCCGGCCACTTCCTCCAGCTCTTTTGGGGGGACCCCGAGGCGTTCCCAGGCCAGCCGAGAAACATAGTCTCTCCAACGTGTCCTGGGTCTTCCCCGGGGCCTCTTCCCAGTGGGACAGGCCCGGAACACCTCACCAGGGAGGCGTCCAGGAGGCATCCTAACCAGATGCCCGAGCCACCTCATCTGACTCCTCTCGATGCGGAGGAGCAGCGGTTCTACTCCGAGCCCCTCCCGGATGACCGAGCTTCTCACCCTATCTCTAAGGGAGAGCCCAGACACCCTGCGGAGGAAACTCATTTCGGCCTCTTGTATTCGCGATCTCGTTCTTTCTGTCACTACCCACAGCTCGTGACCATAGGTGAGGGTAGGAACATAGATTGACCGGTAAATCGAGAGCTTCGCCTTCTGGCTCAGCTCCTTCTTCACCACGACGGGCCGGTGCAGAGCCCGCATCACTGCAGACGCCGCACCGATCCGTCTGTCAATCTCCTGCTCCATTCGTCCCTCACTCGTGAACAAGACCCCGAGATACTTGAACTCCTCCGCTTGGGAAAGGATCTCATTCCCGACCCGGAGAGGGCATTCCACCCTTTTCCGTCCGAAGACCATGGTCTCGGATTTGGAGGTGCTGATTCTCATCCCAGCCGCTTCACACTCGGCTGCGAACCGCTCCAGTGAGAGCTGAAGGTCACGGCCCGACGACGCCAACAGAACCACATCGTCCGCAAAAAGCATAGACCCGATTCTGAGGTCGCCAAACCGGACCCCCTCAACGCCCTGGCTGCGCCTAGAAATTCTGTCCATAAAAATTATGAACAGAATCGGTGACAGAGGGCAGCCCTGACGGAGTCCAACCCTCACAGGAAACATGTCCGACTTACTGCCGGCAATGCGAACCAAACTCTGACACCGGTCATACAGAGACCGAACAGCCCATATCAAGGAGTCCGGCACTCCATACTCCCGGAGCACCCCCCACAAGAGTCGGTCGAACGCCTTCTCCATGTCCACAAAACACATGTAGACCGGTTGGGCGAACTCCCATGTTCCCTCCAGGATCCTGCGGAGGGTATAGAGCTGGTCCACTGTTCCACGACCAGGACGAAAACCACACTGCACCTCCTGAATCCGAGATTCGACTATCCGGCGGATCCTCCTCTCCAGTACCCCCGAAAAGACCTTACCAGGGAGGTTGAGGAGTGTGATCCCCCTATAGTTGGAACACACCCTCCGGTCCCCCTTTTTAAAGAGGGGGACCACCACACCGATCTGCCAGTCCAGAGGCACTGCCCCCGATGTCCACGCGATGCTGCAGAGGCGTGTCAACCAAGACAGCCCCACAACATCCAGAGCCTCGAGGAACTCAGGACGGACCTCATCCACCCCCGGGGCCTTGCCACCGAGGAGTTTTTTGACCACCTCGGCAACCTCAGCCCCAGAAATGGGAGGCCCCACGTCCGAGCTCCCCAACTCTGCTTCCTCATCGGAAGGCGTGTCGATAGGATTGAGGAGGCCCTCAAAGTATTCCCCCCACCGACTCACGATGTCCCTAGTTGAAGTCAGCAGAGCCCCGCCCCCACCATACACGGTGTTGACGGTGCACCGCTTTCCCCCCCTGAGCCGCCGGATGGTGGACCAGAATCTCCTCGAGGCCGTCCGGAAGTTGTTCTCCATGGCCTCCCCGAACTCCTCCCAAGCCCGAGTTTTTGCCTCAGCAACCGCCGAGGCTGCGTTGCGCTTGGCCTGTCGGTACCCATCAGCTGCTTCCAGAGTCCCACTGACCAAAAAGGCCCGATAGGACTCCTTCTTCAGCTTGACGGCTTCCCTCACCACTGGGGTCCACCAGCGGATTCGGGGATTGCCGCCACGACAGGCACCGACCACCTTACGGCCACAGCTCAGGTCGGCCGCCTCAACAATGGAGGCACGGAACATGGCCCATTCGGGCTCAATGTCCCCCACCTCCCCCGGGACATGGTTGAAGCTCTGCCGGAGGTGGGAGTTGAAACTCCTCCTTACAGGGGATTCCGCCAGCTGTTCCCAACAGACCCTCACAATACGTTTGGGCCTGCCAGGTCTGACCGGCTTCCTCCCCCACCAGGGACTACAAAAATGGTGGGTACTCTGAACTGCCGTTCGGTGCATAAGCACAAACAACAGTCAGGACCCGTCCCCCCACCCTAAGGCGGGGGGAGGCTACCCTCTCGTCTACCGGGGTGAACCCCAATGTACAGGCGCACAGCCGGGGGGCAATAAGTATGCCCACACCTGCTCTACGCCTCTCACCACGGGCTACTCCAGAGTGGAAGAGAGTCCAACCCCTCTCGAGGAGGCTGGTTCCGGAGCCCAAGCCATGCGTCGAGGTGAGTCTGACTATATCTAGCCGGAACCGCTCAGCCTCGCGCACCAGCTCAGGCTCCTTCCCCAGCAGAGAGGTGACGTTCCACGTCCCAAGAGCCAGCTTCAGTAGCCGAGGATCAGACCGCCAAGGTCCCTGCCTTCGGCTGCCGCCCAGCTCACACTGCATCCGACCCCCATGGCCCCTCCCACGGGTGGTGAGCCCGTCAGAAGGGGGACCCGTGTAATTTCTTCGGGCTGTGCCCGACCAAGCCCCACGGGCACAGACCCGGCCACCAGGCGCTCGCCGGCGGGCCCCACCCCTGGGCCTGGCTCCAGGGGGAGGCCCCGGTGACCCGCGTCCGGGCAAGGGAACACGGTGTCCATTTTTCTTCATCATCATAGGGGTTTTATGAGCTGTTCTTTGTCTGGTCCCTCATCTAGGATCTGTTTGCCATGGGTGACCCTACCAGGGGCTTAAAGCCCCAGACAACATTGCTCCCAGACTCATTGGGGCGCGCAAACCCCCCCACCACGGTAAGGTGACAGCTCATGTGGAGGCTAGTAGGATATATATATATATATATATATATAAAATAAACAGTAATATTATGTAATCTCAATTATTAATAGTTTTTTCCCCCTTTTACTATAGGTGACCTTTGGCATTGTCACAACCATGGACTCACGTTTTTAGTTTCATGTTTTAGGTTATGCTTTTGTTTTCAGCCCATATTTAGTTTTTTGTCATGCCTTAGTTTCCCTGCACTGTGTTTATTAGTTCACTCACTTCACCTGTGTTTTTTCCTCAGCTGCACTCACTCCCCAATCACTCCCAGCCCTCTATTTAGTTTCCTGCCTCCTCTGTCAGTTTGCCGGATCTTTGTTTCATGTCAAATTGGTAAACCCATGCGATACTATCATGTTCCATGTTCCACGTCGTTTTCAAGCTAAGTATTTATCCATGCCGTGTTAAGTTCCTTGTTGTGTTTTATTCACGGCTACGTTTTTTCCAGCTCAGCCGCGTTTTATGTTGATACTTTGTTTTTGTTTAATAAACTAAACCCTTGTTTTTTTTGGAAAGTCCGCATCCGTGTCCTCCCTTCCTCACCACTACCTGACAAAAAGTTCCGGCCAAACATGGACGCGGCGGACGAGGACACATTTTGGAAGCTGGTCGGGAAGTTCTGGTGCTGCTTGGGACGGGACGGCACCTCCTGGCAACAACTAAACGTGGCTAATGACCTGGTGGACTTCTTTTTACAAAAACAGGTCCTCCAGCACTTGCCAGATGTGTCAGACATCTGGGCGGAGGTCATGAGCGTGCGGCGCGCAGCAACCCTGGACATTTTCAGCTTGGAGCCACACCAGGTAACCGCGCTGTACAGCTTCTCCTCAGCTTCTCCTCAGCTTCGCAGTCCCAGGACCCAGCAGCAGCCACAGTCACCAGGGCCCCAGCTGTCCCAGAGCTGGCCCCGGCCGTCCCAGAGCTGGCCCCGGCCGTCCCAGAGCTGGCCCCGGCCGTCCCAGAGCTGGCCCCGGCCGTCCCAGAGCTGGCCCCGGCCGTTCCAGAGCTGGCCCCGGCCGTCCCAGAGCTGGCCCCGGCCGTTCCAGAGCTGGCCCCGGCCGTTCCAGAGCTGGCCCCGGCCGTTCCAGAGCTGGCCCCAGCCACAGAGTCTGACCAAGAGGCCGCAGGGCCTGACCAAGAGGCCATAGGGCCTGACCAAGAGGCCATAGGGCCTGACCAAGAGGCCGCAGGGCCTGACCCCGAACCTTACCAGGAGGCCGCAGGGCCTGACCAAGAGGCCGCAGGGCCTGGCCAAGAGGCCATAGGGCCTGACCACGAGCCTGACCAAGAGGCCACAGGGCCTGACCAAGAGGCCTCAGGGCCTGACCAAGAGGCCATAGGGCCTGACTACGAGCCTGACAAAGAGGCTACAGGGGCCGACAAAGCCTCAGAGCCCATGGGGCCCCAGCCTATGGACTCACCCCTTCGAGCCCCTCCCTCCCACCCCCAGACTTTGGGGATGTCTGGGATCCATCCCTTGAAGGGGGGGCTCCCCCCCCGCCGGATGTCTGGCCGACCGTGGGACGGTCCCCGGCTCCTCCTCCCGCCACGCAGACGGAAGTCGGGGTGCCAACCGGACCACCACCTGCTGCCGCCGCGCCAACGGAAGTCTGGGTGCCAACCAGATCACCGCCTGCTGCCACGTCGTCGGGGGTCCGGGCGTTCGCCGGACCACCGCCTGCTGCCACGTCATCGGGGGTCCGGGCGTCCGCCGGACCACCGCCTGCTCCTGCTGCCGCGCCAACGGAAGTCTGGGTGCCAACCAGACCACCGCCTGCTGCCATTTCATCGGGGGTCTGGGCATCCACCAGACCACCGCCTCCAGCTGCCACGCCGACGGAAGTCTGGGTGCCAACCAGACCACCGCCTGCTGCCCGAAGCCGGTACCACATACCCGTTTCTGGTACCCAGCCTGACCGGCTTCGAGCCCCTCCCTCCCACCCTCGGATTTCTTAAGGGTTGTCTGGACTGAAGGTCTGCACTGAAGGTCTTACCAGTTCAGTTGATTGAAGGAAACAAGTCAGCTGTGCTGTCGCAGGGTTGGAACAAAAACCCGCACCCACACGGCCCTTTCATGGACCAGTTTGACACCCCTGCTCTAAAGTCAAACATTTTAACTGAACAAAAACATCAAACTATTAAATGTGGTTTGCTGAATATCAGATCTCTCCTTTCGAAGTCTCTGTTAGTGAATGAGTTGATTTGTGATCATCATATTGATATATTTTGTCTTACAGAAACCTGGCTGCAGCAGGAGGATCATGTTAACATTAATTAATCAACTCCCTCTGACTGTTTAAATGTTCACATTCCTCAAACCACAGGCAGAGAAGGAGGAGTGGCAGCTATTTTCAGATCAGGGTTACTAATCAGTCCCAGACCCAAGATTAATTTGAGCTCTTTTGAATCTCTGATTCTCAGTTTTTCCCACGCAAAGTGGAAATCACAGAAACCTGTTGTGTTTGTTGTTGTGTATCGTCCACTTGGCCCTTATTCTGAGTTAGTTTCTGTCTGAATTCTCAGAGTTTTTATCCCAGTTAGTGCTGAGTACGGATAAAGTCATTGTAGTGGGTGACTTTAATATTCATGTAGATGTTGAAAATGACAGCCTGAATATGAACTTTAATTCTATATTAGACTCTATTGGATTTTTTCAGTGTTCACAGACCAACTCACTGCCTTAATCACACCCTTGATCTTGTGCTGACTTATGGCATTGAGAGTGAAGGTTAACAGTGTTCCCTCATAACCCTGTCTTATCTGACCATTTTTTGATAACCTTTGAGTTTACATTACTTGACTATACAGATTCTGAGAAGAAATTTACATATAGAAGGTGTCTATCAGAGCATGCTGTAACCAGATTTAAAGAATTAATTCCATCATCCTTTTCTTCACTGCCATGTGCAGATATGACAGAAGACGACTTCCTAAATTTTACTCCAGCAACACTTGACTCTCTTGTTGACAGCACTATAGTTTCAATGCATACAGCACTGGACAATGTTGCCCCTCTGAAAAGGCAAGGCAATTTTATTTATAGAGCACAATACATACACAGGGAAATTCAAAGTGCTTCACAGCTACATAAAATCACAAGAAGGCAATAAAATCATTAAAAAAAAATAAAAATAATAATAATAATTTAAAAACCCATTAAAATAATCAGTAATAAATTAAAAAGTGAAGAGTGCAGATAAAACACTTTCAGGTGTCATATGCACAGCTGAATATAACTGTTTTCAGCCTGGATTTAAACATTGTCAGAGTTGAGGCCTGTCTCGCATCTTCTGGAAAACTGTTCCAGATTTTAGGAGCATAAAACTGAAACGCAGCCTCAGCTTGTTTAGTCCTGACTCTGGGCACCAGCAGGAGACCCCTCCCTGAGGTTCTCAGAGCCTGAGTTTGTTCATATGGCTTTAACATGTCAGAGATGTACTTTGGCGCTTGACCATGAAGAGACTTGTACACAAGCGGAGCTGTTTTAAAGTCTATTCTCTGAGCGACAGGAAGCCAGTGCAGAGACCTGAGCACTAGACTAATATGGTCGTATTTCCTGGTTCTCGAGTCAGGACTCGAGCAGCAGCGTTCTGGATGTACTGCAGCTGTCTTTTAGCCCGTTTAGAGAGCCCAGTGAGCAGGCCGTTACAGTAGTCTAACCTGTTGGAGACAAACGCATGGATTAGTCTTTCTAAGTCTGGTTTAGACACTATTCCTTTGATTCTGGCAATGTTTTTTAGATGGTAAAAAGCTGCTGATGTTACAGATTTAATGTGGCTGTTAAAGTTCAGGTCTGAGTCCAATATTACCCCGAGATTTCTAACTTGATAGTTAGGTTTTAGAGAGAGTCTCAAGGTGACTGATAACACTTTCTCTTTGTTTCTGTGGGCCACAGACAATGATTTCAGTTTTGTCTGAGTTTAGCTGGAGGAAATTGTTTTGCATCCACACACTGATCTGTTCGATGCAGCGACACAATGTATCTACAGGCCCCTGTTCTCCTGTCATCAGTGACACGTAGATCTGAGTGTCATCAATCCCAACCAGACTGTTCAAGGAGGTTTTCCCATTAATTGACACTTCCATATTGGATTTGATCAATCTGTCTTTGTTGACAGGATATGTACCTCAGCCTTTTAAGGTTGCTGTAATTAAACCTTTACTTAAGAAACCTACTCTTGATTCAGAAGTGTTGGCTCATTATAGACCTATATCCAATCTCCCTTTTATGTCTAAAGTTCTTGAAAAAATAGTTGCAGCTCAGCTTTGTAATCATTTACACAGAAATAATCTGTTTGAAGAGTTTCAGTCAGGATTCAAAGTGCATCATAGCACAGAAACTGCACTGCTGAAAGTTACCAATCATCTCTGTTAAATTCAGAATAGAATTTAAGATTCTTCTCCTTACATATAAAGCTCTTAATGACCGAGCTCCATCATATCTTAAAGATCTCATTGTAAGATATTTTCCAAACAGAGCACTTCGTTCCCAAACTGCAGGTTTACTTGAGGTTCCCAGAGTTTCTAAAAGTAGAATGGGAGGCAGAGCCTTCAGTTATCAGGCCCCTCTATTGTGGAATAAGCTGCCAGTAAATGTCCGGGAAGCAGACACCCTTTCCACTTTTAAGACCAGGCTTAAAACTTTCCTTTTTTATAAAGCTTATAGTTAGGTCTGTTGAATC